>NC_138973.1:44751785-45424642 GCF_055761805.1 Camellia sinensis
TTTGAGTTGTATTTTGAAATTGTTTTGAGTTTAAGTTTTTTAAATATTTACAAATTTTCATAATTTTATTTTTTTCAGATAAATATTTCTTTATTTTTTTAATGTGAGAAATATTTACTACATTTGTGTGCTATATTTTTTAAAAATATTTAAAAATTTAAGAAAATACTTTTTATTTAAAATATATTATTTTTATTTTATTTAAAATATATTATTTTTATTTTAAATATTTTCTTATTTTTTATTTTAAATATTGTATTTTTTTATAAATATTTTAAATATTTATTTTTTAAAATTTTTTTTGAAATTTTAAATTTTTTTTGGATAGCATATATATATATATATATATAAATCATAACAAATTATTTGGCCAATACTTAAAAAAATAATAAAATATTTTTTTTTGAAAAAATAAAAAGATAAAAAATATTTTTCTTCAAATTCAGAAAAATAAAAAATAATTTTAAACAACAAAATAAAAAATATTTTTTTGAATTGCTTTTTTGTTTTGAAAAGACTTGAATTTTGAGTTTTAAAAAAAGTTTTGAAATTTTTGATTGAAATAATGATTTCAAAATTATACCAAACGCTACTATAATTTTTTAATTTTAATTATTGAATTTTAATATTAGGACAAATTACAAATACACTCATGAGGTTTGATTAAAATACGAATTGCCTCTTGTAGTTTTAGAAATTACATTCCACACCCTGATGTTTTTAATTTCATAACAAATCGCTCATTTTATTAATCAATTATCAAGTCAATTAACCGTTTATAATGATGTTAGAAATATGTTTCAATTAATAATTTAAGTAATTTTATTATTGTATAAGAGAACAATTATAAATTTTATTTTTTTAGTCAATTCTGTTAAATAAAAAGTACTAACAAGGAGGTATTTGTAATTTTTCAAACCACAAGAAACAATATGTACTTTAAGTAAAATCTCAAATAATGTATTTATAATTTACCCTTAATATTATTATTAAATTTTTGTGTTGCGAATCAAGTAAGATCTGGGCAGAGGGTCACATTTGTGGGTTTAAGCATAAGTAGAGGAGAGTTTTATGAGGCGTCGTCTAGAAATATATTATTTTAATAATATTTTTAATTTATTATAAAAAAATGTTTAAAAAATAAAAAAATAAAATAATAATTTATAATAATTTTTTAACCAAAATATTTAATTCTCCAAGAAGATGTAAGAATGGCATCAAGTGGAGAGTGGAGACAATTGACAGAAATAAGGGTAGTGTAAGGTTACCCGACACACTGGTGTTTTGGAAATACAATTATAAGTTATTTTTTAACATTTTAATTTGTTTTAAATTATATCATCTCCAATATTTATTATACAAATTTTTTAAAAAAAATTTAAAAAAATTAAAAATACCAACTTTTAATCCTATACCTAAAACATCCCATACGCTATTGTTGTCCTCCTAGCTCTTCCTAAAGTTACTACTTAAAAAAGGGCATCCTTTTATTATTATTTTTAACAAAAATTGAAAAAGATAGCAGAAATGTGAAACAAAGCAGGAGAGTAAAAAACGAAGAGATAGAGAGAGAGAGGGGGGGCGGCGAGCACCGTCCTCCGTTCTTCATCGTCCTCCACCGTCATCGGCCATTGTTGTCCGCCGGAACAAAACGAAGAGAGAAGAAAAAATCTTTTGAGAAGAACGTCTGTCCTCAGCCATTGTCCGCTGGAGCTCCCTCACGCCATAGATTGAACCAGGTTCCTCCTCCAAACGCTCAAATCTAATTTCAAATCTGAATTGAAAAGTTAGAGTTTTGATTGAGAAACTAGATTTGAAATTAAAAAATTGGTGCTCCCTCCGTCTCCTTCTCTCTCTCTCTCTCTCTCTCTCTTCGTTTCTTTCTCCTATGCTGCCTGCTTTGTGTCACGTTTTCTGCTTTATTTTTCATATTTTTTAATAATCAAAACGGCGCCGTTTTTCGGAACTCTACGAAGAACTATAGAGGAAGGACTGTAGAGGATCCGGATGCGTTGTGAAAACTCCCGCGTTTTGCAAATAGCGTCCCTAAAAATGGAACCGTTGCGTCGTTTTGCCAAGGGGACAGGGAGACACCTGATCACCACACCACTATATATACATGTCCACAATCATTGGCTTATCATATCTGGTACAACGTACGTACGTACGTACGACTTGTCCGACCAATACACATAACAAAACCATAGTCAGACAACCGAACGTTTGTTTTCGAGACCCAAACCAGTTTCTGTAAAATGAGTAGGAGGGGAGAGCAGCATGGATGCGGAGTGGAACAAGTGACGTTGATACTGGTGGTGGCTGTTTGCCTCATCTTTCTTCCCTTGGGGATGGGTCCAGGGCCGTTGGGGCCGCCACCCCTTTACGTGCTCCTCCTCTTCCCCGTGGTGGCTGCTGTCATCTTCATTTTCCTTTCTCAAGCCCCCAAGTGATCCTCTCATTATTATGTTATTACTATATATGTTAGTTTACATAACACATTGTTTTATTGTTTTTTATTTTTGATTTTTTTTTGTTTTTGCGTTGGAGAATGGCCCAAGTACTATAATTCGTGTTTGGAGATTATATGTAACACATTTACTAATAAATATATATATATTTTTTGTTTTTGAATTTGTTGGATGTTTAGGCCTACTTGTTCAGATGTGCATGGCTGTTACTTATTTTCACATGATTGGGTTTTATTGAGGTCCATTTCATGCAATTCACTGCTAATGCATGAAGTGCATCTTAACAAATCAGTAGGGTCATGTGGAAAAAATTTCAATAATTTTGGAGCATTAGTGTGATATCTGATACTCATGTGGTACACTCTTGATTAATAAAAAAATAAACATAAAAATGAGCGGGACTAATCTTACCCCCAGAGTGAATCAGATTTGACTTTATTATCTTATTACTAGTGTTTTTATATATATTCTTCCAATCCATTATCTAGTAGTGATTAATTAATTTCCTAGTGTTAATTCGGGAAATATGTAGTCCCAGATTACTGAAAACAAGAGTTTTGTCAACACTACGATAAAACTGCAATTAACAAGTTGGTACTTGATCAGTGTGTATTTTGGATATTGATTGATATTTTATTGAGAAGAAAAATAAAGATAAGGAAATGTAAATAAAATAAAGCTTAAATTTTATTCACGTTTTGTTTTCTTTTTCGAATGGGGATCCTCTAGAGTGATTTTTTCCTAAAGTTTTCTAGAGTGCTCCATTGTGTGGTTGAGATTTATTAGCAAGTCACATCAATTTTTCTGATGTGACTTGCCAGTAAATCTCAACCACACAATGGAACACTCTAAGAAACTTTAGGAAAATTTCACTCTAGAGGATCCTTGGTGTTCTTTTTCCCTGCAAAATATGTATTGAAATCAAAATTCATACACACAATCTTGCACTTATCCTTTACAGCAATCAATTCTCTCAAATGAACTCTACTAATATAGAATGATGTTGCGTTTTATACCTTTTTATTTTTCAAACCAAAATACCCACTATTATATGTCATATTTGAATGAATTTTTTTTTAAAAATAAATAAAATAAAATAAAATAAAATAAAATTTGTCTTTACGTACTAGTTTCCTTTGCTGATAAATCGACACAAGGTGAATTTTGAAGCCTCTTTTTCATATTATTATTAAAACCAGCACCGTTATGACTCATCATTTTGAATGATCTTTTTCATGTGTGAAAATTATGTTTGGCTATATTTTCTTTGGAGATATATCTACATATTGTTTAAAATTCTGGTATGAATGCCTAAATTATCAAAATTTTCCCCCTTTGATTCATTTATGGTGAAAGCTACATTGCCAAACACATAAAATTCCAGAGAAATAATCCATAACAAATAAATTGATTACATTTATACTTTTATTTATGCATCAAAAAAATGGGTGAATTATTGCCCTAAATCTTCCTCAACTATTACTAAATATCAATTTATTCTCTCGGGGTTTAAAATTGTATATTTCAATCACTCAACCATAAAAATTGTTTCACTGTCACATTTCCATAGTTGATGGTGGGTCTAAATGTATAATTTTAAAATTGAGAAAGTAAAATCATTGAAAGGTGTAAAGTGTAATTAATCCTTAAAAGAAGGAGGGAGAGAGAGAGAGAGAGAACATGGTGTGGAATTGCAAATGCAATCACCACACAAACACACAAGATACAGCATGTACAACAAAATAGACAATGGGGAGATAAGAGAGAACAACAGAGCTAACATAGCAGGAGGTTCAGGCTGCACATAGTATGGAAGTATCAGTATTGATGCTATTATCAGCACAGCCATGAAAAATGTTGCACAATCTCTATTTTCTCCGTTACCCATCTTCAGAGACAGACAGAGGACAAAGTGGTTTGACAGATTCACCATCCTAGTTATACAGAAAAGGGTACTAATAGGTTAATACTCTTCAATTACTGTTTTAGAAAGAAAGAAAAATAAAAAAAATTAATGGGGTAAGATATGGTGCGCAAAGGATTATGATCATCTCCGTTACAAAATTTGTTATTATAAGGGTTTGTAACGATTTTTTCTTAATTTAAAAGGACAATTATATACAAATTTACATTTTAGATCCATTTTCTAAACTTAATTATGTGTAAGTGATATGATTGGTTGTTAATTAGAAAATATATGAGATAGAGAGAGAGAGAGTTATTTTTAATATCTTAACTATTGCCATTTCACTGGCTTAAAAAATCTTAAATAACAATGCTCATGTTGTAATTATAACCACGAGGAAAAGTGTATCAATTCACTTTTAGTAAGTTCATGACAAGGTTATTAAAATTGGAATTTTATGGGGATTATTGGGAGGAGACTTATAAATTGAGGTAAGTGTTTGGGTGTGCAAGGTGCATACCGTATGTATTTATATAAATTTTCACAAATATATATAAGTTAACTAACAAAATCACATCCCTATCATATAGGTTTATTATTAGTTAGTGATACTAGTGTTGTGAATAACGTAATATCACCATTGGATTGAATTTTTATTTTTACTCCACAAAGATATGAGTCATAACATTCTGATTCATTTGCCTTTCATAAACTACTATTATTAAAATCATGATCTGGATCTTAAAATTTCATGATTCAATGATTTAAGTTAGGCCAAACAATCTTGGGTTGCACACTAGAATCTTAAATTTTGCAATATCTTAAAGTAATTATAATCTTAGTCATACATATGTATATATCTATTTAAAAAATTGACTATAAACTCTTTCTCTAAACATTTTTGCTAATTTATATTAACAAAAAATATATTATATCAAATTTATCTTTTTTCTTTAATGATTTTCAAATTATTTAACATACATTATCATTCTTGTCAATTTTTGATTTACTTTACGTTGAAAATAAAATCTTATGATCCTCAATTTGATTTACGGGCATTTTTTAAGTGTGCAAGTACATCCCATATGTACTTGCATAAATTCTAAAAAATATATGTAAGTTACCTCACAAAATCACACTATAACGGTGGTGTTTGGTGTAGCTGTTAAAACAGATTATAGATTATAGCTTAACAGATTATAGATTATGACTTTAATCAGAAGCGGTTAATCTGTTTGGTATAGCTGTTGGATTATAGATTTAAGTTGCTGAGTAGTGTTTGTCAAATAAGCTGTGAAGTAGCTTTTTCAATTAATTTTTATTTTTTATTATTCACTATTTGTCTACATTTTTCATAAAAAATAATAATAATATTTAATAGTCCATTTAAGTCTTTTTCTATTTTTAAAAAAATAAAAAATAAAAAAATCTAAGAGTATAACGGTGAATTAACATGTCCACAGCAGAAGCTGATAATCAGAAGCAAGGGGTGAGCAGCTTCTCAGAATCAGCTTTTTTGACTTAAAATAAGTTGTTAGAATCAGAAGCTGTTTGAAATAAGTTTAACCAAACAGTCCAAAATAACTTTTTAAAAGGCAGAAGCCATAAGTTGGCTTAAAAAAGCTGCACCAAACACCCATTTTCTTAGTTGAGTGACACTTGAAAGTGCCACAAAACTATTCTTCTAGTAGCATTTTTTAGTTTTGTGGCGTTTTGAGGAAGTGTCATTTGTATTCATGCCACGGTAAATACTAGTGGCACTTGTAAGTGCTATTGCACCATGACGGCTAAAACCTTTAAGTGACACTTTAATGTCATGTTAGATACTATTTGTGACACTACCAAGTGCCATTAAAGAAGACTTACAGTTTAAAAAATGTCACTATATACTTTTTAATGGCTCTTCTTATGTCATAATTAATATTTTTAACAATTCTTTTAAATGCTACTGGATCCAACTTTTAGTGATGGTTCAAAGTGTCAATGCTTCACCATTCATTTGTGCCATGTTAGAAATTGGGCGCCCATGTGGCGTGACCCTTAGAACCTTTTGAACCTCATCCAAATGGGTTTTGAATTTAAATTCAAACCTATTTGGATGAGCCACTCAGGATATATATCTATCATATCATGATATGGATAGATGATATAGATATCAGATATTATCTCATTTAACCAATGGATAAATGAGATAAATATAATATATATCTGATATATGGTTATGGGTAAACAAAAAGAGAGAAACAACGTATGTTTTGTTTCTACCCATGATACTGACTCTCTCCCAAAATAACGATCAAAGTCATTTTGCACTGTGGTTTGTGTGGGTGATATTCACCATTGTAATATCACCCCACTGCTGGGATTGATTGATTGAGTATGGAAGCACGTGATTTATCCATGAGGTTCTATCATCGAAAGGTATGATATGATCTAAACATTTTATTCCGCTGCAAGTTTTTGTGAACTATGATTTACATTGGTATCAGAGCCATTGATGGATATTTTCGTGCTTTCTTTTATCATGTGTGTATTTATAAAAGATGTAGAGATCCAAAATATTTCATTTTTATGATCATTAATGTCTTTTTTAAGACCATAAACGGTTTTATTTTGAAAAAAGGAGTCCGACAGTATAAAAATCCGACCAGAAAACACCCAGGAAGGCGGCGCGTGTGATACACGCGCTGTATGACGCCTCACAGCGGTGCCACGCGCCGCCACGCGCCGCCACGCGCCGGATACTCTGCTGACGTGCCTGCCCGCGCCATTACGCGCGCGTCGGCGGCGCTGTCCACGCACGCGCGCCGTCCGCGCCACGCACGCGCGCCGCGTGCTGGAGCCGAGCACCGAGCCGCGGGCTGAGCCGCGCTCCGAGCCGCGCTGAGCCGCTCGTTGAGCCGACTCGCGCCGAGTTGCGCTGAGCGGCGCCGAGCCGAGCCGAGCCGTTTTTTCCGCCTGGCTTGGCTCTAAGGCTCTGTTTGTTTGTTTTTTAATTCTGAATTGCGTTAATTGGCCATAATTTATTCGTTATAGCTTTGTTTTAACCATGGTTGGTACCCTTAGACTCAGAATTAATTTTTCTATATTCTGTAAAATTTTGAAAATTTTACGAAAATATTTAATATTTTTCATGTGTTAATAATGCATTTTTTTTGCTTTAAAATGCATCTGGTGTTGCATGATTATTTTTCTGGGGTTGAAATTTTTATTGTGGACTTCTGAAATGTTTTACTATCTACTGGTAATATTGTCTCAATTTATCAGTTTCTGAATTTTTTATTTCTAATTTTATGTGTGTTTATTAGTTATTTAAAATTCCAGAATATTTCAGAAAAATTCCAGAAAATTTCAGGATGATGTACTTTAATTATGGCATAATCTGAATATTGAATACAACATTTTTTTTTGGATTTGTAATATGTTGTAATTACAAGAGCATGATTATTTATTTATTTATTAGAATTCCATTATTAAATAAATATAGCATGAGTTATTTGTAGATTTGCATTAAAATGCTATTGTATGGAATTTATCATGCTTTGTATATGCCATAGTCAGTGGGAGGTTATTCGGTTGAGAGAAATCTTTGTAGATTAACTCCCGAAAACCAATATTTTGCGCATAAATTAAACTAAATTTTGGATAATTGTCACTTGTGGCGCAAAAGATGATTACGAGCATAGCGGATTTTCGATCTTGCGACTTGTGTAATATTGTCACTATTTAATTTAGATTTTTGCGGCAAAATTATGTTATGCTAATCAAATTAATCCCAATGCGAATTTCTCTGTAAATTGATTTAGCTTATGGAAGTTAATTTGGTTGACCTAGACTTAGTAGAGATGTTCAAATGTGAACAAACTAATCCCATTCTTTAGATGAGCAAAAGTCTTGGAGACTTTAGGTCAAACCTTAATTGAGCCAAAGTAAGGAAACATGACTCAAAGTCGCCGTGTTTTTGTTGCCTTGTTTGGCACAATAAAAACTAATGTGTGCGTTATAGTTAGCGGCACGCTACATAGTTTTGGTTGGCGAGTTTTGGAGTTATGAAATTAGTAAGCCCTCAATAGATCTGTATATGATCTTGACTAATGAGCTGCGCGGATTGACTTTGTAATTTGACTTGTAAATAATGTTACATCATTGGATGAAGTAACATTCAAGAGTCACGTCATCCAAGAAATGCGAGCTTAAATAAATTAGTCATTAAGTGTAAGACGAGTAGCCAGTACGAGCAGTGTTTTGCTCTCTACCCAATTATTGGGAGTGGATTGAGCGAAATTTCATGCACTATAATAGTGTGCGTTGAAATATCACGTGAAGTTAAAAGATTAGCGCTTAGAAGCTGCAAAATCTATTAACACTGAGTGAAAAGATTGGCGCTTAGTGGCTGCAAAATCTATTAGCATTGCCAACTTGTCTAAGTGTGGACACTTACTGTTTCCACACTTGAGTGTGAAACATGGATGAGGTGCTTCTTTGTGTGATTCCTTTACTAGGCTAACGTTTTGAATAACATTTACCACTAAGCGCAAACGTTGCAGCATAGTAATGAAAAGGTTAAGGCTGACAAGGTTGTTATGACTCTAAGAATTTAACGCATCGCTTGTAAGAGCATTGTGTTGAATTAGACTCTTTAGCCTAATTCGCGCTTAAGTTACTTCAGGAGCTATCATAGTTGATAGCTTATTCTCTCCTTCTTGTGGATAGTAGAATTAATTGCAAGCGAGAAATAGAGATGGCAACAGGAGTATCGTCATCTTTCAACTAGATGTATTAAAGTGTATGGAGAATAAAATTGACTTGAAGGTGCAGGGGATTAGCACTTACTAGTTAAATTTGCGACTTAGGCGCAGTTGATATCTCCATGGCATCCTTTTTATGATCTAGTGAATATGACTTAGTCGTGAGTCATTACCTAGTTGGGCCTAAACCTTTAAAACTTGTCTTCGAGAACTCACACATTAAGATGATTGGAATTAGTTTATGACATTGGTCATGAACCAGTGGCTTATTATACTTAATCACATTAATGAGATGATGACACGATGGTTTGAGTAGGCCTTCTCGGGCCCACTCGCTTATGACATCCTGCTCTCATGTGAATGTGTAACTTTGTTCGCAATGGGTGCGCACAAGTAAGTAGGAAAGCCGCAGAAGGTCATTTGTTTTGGCGCATTTAGTCCACTATGATATTTTGTGACTAGATATGTGTGAGGGTATGATAGCTAAGCCTCAATCTCGACACATTTATAGATTACGATACGCATCTGAGTCAAGACTATTTGATCTCCCATAAGTCAAAAGTTTTGAGATGATTTTTGACATTGCACATATGAGGTCGAGATCAATTAGATAAGAGTTTTTTGTGCTTTTAGTTTTGACCAAGGTGGCGAGTATCTATTTGAGTTATTTTTCAGAAAAACTCTGTGAAGAGAGATGGATGCTTAGAAAATTGATTATTCCTAGTACTCAACAACACACTGGTGTAGTAGAGATAAGGAATTAAATATTGTTAATGTTAGGTGGATAATGGCGCAAAATGTTTCCCAATTGGGAATTGCACTAGTTTGTTGCCTATATCCCTAACTAAGTGCCCTTCATATCAGATTTTACACTCCATTTTGAGTAATGGGTTAGCAGAGAGCCATCTATGGGCGATCTGTAACCATTTAGCAGCTTATCTTTATTCTACTTCTCATAAGATTGCGAAGTTAAGACCTAGGGTTCTATAGCGCATTATTGTATGCTGTCTTGTAAACACAAAGGGTCGTGTGGCGCATTATTGTATGCGGTCATGCAAACCCTCCGGGTCATGTGCATATAGGTAAGCAGCTTTGTGGTAGTGTAACTAAGTCACATAAAGTTTTATTAGTAAAGGTGACGTGAATAGAGTTTTCGGAACTCTATAAGATGGAGAATTCCAAGCATAGCGCTCTATGTAGCCTAGTTGAGAATGGAAAGAAATTTCCAATATCCTAGGGACAGTAGGAGCGATGTGCCTACTAATGGATTACTCCATTAGAGAAGAATACTCTACATTCTTAGTTGCGTGGTAGCAAATGTGAAAATTTTCCACGTCATCACTGGGTGATTGAGAGGGAAACATTCATGATTGCTCCGCAAGATGATAAAGAGCCTAGGATAATGCCTAAGGCTCTAGTCCCCTATTTTTTGAAAGTGGATCAATGTTGCGCAGTTTAAGACAAAGTCTTTGAGGATTAACCATTTTTATAATTTGGTTGACTTTCCATTATGACGTAAAACTGTTATAAAGTTATGCGTAATTTGGATAGTCATTGTTGAGGCATAAGGCTCGCTAGATACCGAATGGTCGCACTATTGAGGAAAGTGTAGACCATGAGAAGACTTCCTCCTGGGGAGTGAGGTTATTTTGACTTAGGCTATGATTGACATAAGTTCGGAACATTGATTTGTGGACATTGTGACCCGTTTTTTCATTAGAGAATTGGATAAGTAGATCCGTAAGGATTTACCTTCTGCTTTTATGGTGAAAAGTTAGGAGCGCAAAAAGGTTGCTGGTTCCAATAAATCTTTTACAGCCTAAAGCAGTTATCCAAACAGTGGTTCTTAGATTTCGTCAAGCCATGATAGGGCAACGATGATCGATGAAGACCACTGAGGCATGATCAATGGTCCAAAAGAAGTTTTTCCTTACTTAGTCATTATGAGCCAGGAATTTATAAGGTTGTCGCCACTTAGGGTGGGCAGTCCTCTATTTTAGATATGATGGACATGGGTGATGTAATTTATATGCTCGGATGTACGATCCTTAGGGATTGTTTTAGGAAAATTCTCGGTCTGTCTTCGATGACTTACATAGAGAATATCTTAGAATGATTCTAGATGCAAAATTGCAAATCCATTGACTTACCTATCGGTAAAAGCCAGAGCCTTAGCTATTGAGTGAATCCTCAGATTGTCTTTGGGAGAAACAGATGACCTATATTCCTTGATCTTTTCTTTGTTGTGGGAGCCTAAAGTACGCTATGTGGGCGTATTCGGCATTATAAGTGTTATCTTTGATAAATGGTTAACTGAGTTGTTCAGACTTTGACCTTGCTCATTAGACTGTGGATAAAATGCTTTATTAGAAGCATATTAATTTGCTCATTGTAAAATTCAATGCGCTGGTTGGGCGCATCTGCGCTAGTTGGGCGCATTAAGAATGAACGCAAATTGGTCACCAAAAATATCTTTAGAGAGGTTATTGCGCAAGAGGTAGTGATCGTAAATCATTTCATGTGAGGCGCACATGGTGGATTCCGTTGTATATACTTATCGCAAGAGGTGCTGATAAGGCTTATGTTTGGAATCTATAATTGCGCAAGCTGTGGTCATTTTTTTTTTTAAATCGATCACTTATTTTGAGATGATGGGATGTTGACACTATTATGGTTTGTGTCATAATGATTAGCAAATGATGATGTCAGCAGGCAAGATTGGCTCACTCACACGAGCAATCGCCCTTGGCGCTTGGGAGCGAGCAAAGATGAGACTGGTGGTTTATTTTATTTGGAGCCAAGAGAGGCTTAAATCATCCACTATGTATGTCGCCTTGGTTATAACCAAGATGAGGTCGTGTTAAGGACCAAACATGGATGTTAGTACCCACTTTCCATGTTGTGCCTGTTATGATTAGCCAGATACGAGATCTCATTTGGCGCCTAGAAGGCGAGCAAATAGAGAATTCGGATTAGGCGCTAGAAAGCGACTAGACTAATATCTGTACGGTGTATCGAGTATGACATCACTCTTTATGGAAGAGTTACTCCACCGTAACATGTATTCATACTATATGTGCTTGGCGACCGAGTAATGAGGTGAGAGAATGGATCCCTGCTTCCTCACCGTGTGAGTCTTACGTGTCATTATTGATATGACTTTCATTTATGTACCCTTTTGTGACTTTTGACTATGTCATAAGGTAAGGGGTTGATGTTCTGCTACTTTGGTATGTTGCCTGCGGTCATGCATGATTCGTCCTTAAGGGACATCACTGGGAAAGCGGTCAATCCTAAACTAAATGGCATGAGTGCAAAGAGAAGATCATCTAGTATTACACCACTGTTGTATATTCACTGCCGGCAACTCACATCGCTCTGTATGAGAGGCGAATTGAGTGTGAATATATTGCAAGAATTGAGAGGGTCAAACATGCTCTTTTTTGAGGGATTAGAGATGTTTTTTTGGACCGGTGTAATTAGATGGGTCTGGGGTATATGAGACACTATTTCTGTTCTTTTTGGGTTGATGTCTCTATGCTGGCTCATTTTGAGTTTCTAGTATAGAGCTCCCACATGCAGGTGTTCTCAGCAGTCGCACGGTGCAGTGGCTAGTATGAGATTGTTTATTTTTGGGGAGATTGAGATTGAGACGTGGCAGTGTCATGCCAACTCATGTCCGAGTGGGAGATGTTAGAAATTGGGCGCCCATGTGGCATGACCCTTAGAACCTTTTGAACCTCATCCAAATGGGTTTTGAATTTAAATTCAAACCTATTTGGATGAGCCATTCAGGATATATATCTATCATATCATGATATGGATAGATGATATAGATATCAGATATTATCTCATTTAACCAATGGATAAATGAGATAAATATAATACATATCTGATATATGGTTATGGGTAAACAAAAAGAGAGAAACAACGTATGTTTTGTTTCTACCCATGATACTGACTCTCTCCCAAAATAACGATCAAAGTCATTTTGCACTGTGGTTTGTGTGGGTGATATTCACCATTGTAATATCACCCCACTGCTGGGATTGATTGATTGAGTATGGAAGCACGTGATTTATCCATGAGGTTCTATCATCGAAAGGTATGATATGATCTAAACATTTTATTCCGCTGCAAGTTTTTGTGAACTATGATTTACATGCCATAAATAGAGATAAATTGAAATAAATAAATAAATAAATAAATAATTGTTTTATAACATTCACTCCATTTATATTTTGGTTTGTAAGATAAACAAATAAAATTTCATTTATTAAATATAATTACAATTGATACAAATATAGCAATATTGTTCTTTACTAATAAAATAAAATCAAAACATTGTTCCTATTTTGACAAAGTCCATATCATTATCATAATATCATAAACAAAAATTCAACAAATATAATATTTACATATCCAAAAAAAAGGTAATCTCCATATCCATGAAAAGCGTGTATCGCTATAGTACTTCAATAATATTTGTGGAAGTCAATGCCCAAATTGAGTTCTTATAAGTTCCTTGTAATTGCTAGAATCAACCTCATAAAAATCAACCTCATAAAATTCTCTATAGAAATTAAAATGGGGTCTCATAAATATGCTCTTCAAATGTTTTGACAATGACGCATTGCAATACAAGCAAAAACTAGCAAGTAAGAAGAAAAATACACTCTAAAAAGTGAATTAAAAACAAATAGAAAGAGCTCAACGTATCACAAGTAAATCTCTTCTATTGAATTCATAGTAATCATTAGTGGATAGTATAGAAAATACTTTATAGTAACTCACCAACATGGTATATAAGATACTTTCCAATTATGCTGCAAATTGATACATGGTAAAACAATGAAATGAAATAAAATAAGTTAATAACACCACCACAAAATAAATAGTACATAAGGAAAAAAGAAAAAAGAATTATAGTACACTGTGCTTTTGGTTTTTCATTTTCTTCCCATACTTTAATCAAAGCTAGTTTCTTCTATTTTCTGTCATAATATGAAGCAAAAAATGAAGTACCTAAATCTAATCTTTAGCTTAGTGATTACCTTAATACTTAAAAAGTAATCCCCTATGTTTTATCCCTCTTAGTTGCATTTCTTGATTTCTTTTTAGCACAGGATCTGAAATCCTGTCACAAATTCAAAAAAATTATATACTTATAAATAGTGATATAATTAGCCAATTCACATTTTAGAGAGGATGTTATATATATATATAAAGGATGTCAATGGCTTTGGAGTGAATCAAAGTTAGTTAATATAGCATGATAGATGATCCATTAACCTTAAGAAACAAAAATTGCCTAAATCAAGGATCAATAGAACATGAAGGCTTTACATATATATATATATAGAGAGAGAGAGAGAGAGAGAAAGAGAGAGAGTTGGTTCATACATTCTAAAAAATTGTATGGAATCTATATTTTCCATGCTTTGATGATGACATAATGCCTGTATTTTCTATATATATTAAGATGTAAGATAAATTGATAGAGAAAGATAATAAATTGTGTATATATTGATTGATCGTATTGATTGATGTGTGTGTTGTGTATATTACAAGGATTTATATAGGAGAGGATTTGGGAGTAGGTGAAGGTGGTAGTGGAGGTGGTAGGTGGAGTGGGTGGTAGTGGAGGTGGTAGGTGGAGTGGGTGGTAGTATTTACTTTTACAATTTACATTAACAGCCCCCCTCAAACTCAAGGAGGATAGGTACTAGCCAACTTGAGTTTGGAGAGAGTAACAAAACAGAAAAATAAGCTGACAAATAAAATTAAAAATGGGATAGGAGACACTGTATGGTTGTGTCAGACCGTTGTAGAAGACACGGTATGGTCGTGTCGGACCGTTGTAGCAGACAGTTTACGGGGTCATGTCGGACCGTTGTAGCATACACTGTGTGGTCGTGTCAGACCGATGTAGAAGACAGTTTACGGGGTCATAGAAGACAGTTTACGGGGTCATGTCGGACCGTTGTAGCAGACACTGTGTGGTCGTGTCAGACCGATGTAGAAGACAGTTTACGGGGTCATGTCGGACCGTTGTAGCAGGACAGTTTACGGGGTCATGTTGGACCGTTGTAGCAGGACAGTTTACGGGGTCATGTCGGACCGATGTAGCAGGACAGTTTACGAGGTCATGTCGGACCGTTGTAGCAGACAGTTTATGGGGTCATGTCGGACCGTTGTAGCAGACACTGTGTGGTCGTGTCAGACCGTTGTAGAAGACAGTTTATGGGGTCATGTCGGACCGTTGTAGCAGCTGACCGGAATCAATGTCGGGACAGTTTATGGGGTCATGTCGGACCGTTGTAGAAGCTGACCGGAATCAATGTCGGGACAGTTTATGGGGTCATGTCGGACCGTTGTAGAAGCTTGTGGTGGTGCACCAAGGAGGTGACTTAGGGAGTGCGCCTTGAGCGACTTATACATGATACTGTGTATAACCCCCCCTCAAACTCAAATAGGTGTGAAGATAGAAACCTATTTGAGGTTGAAACAAAGGGATTGATAAAGCTGACCGGTGTAGAAGACACTGTATGAGTGTGTAGATAGGCTGCCCAAAAAATATACATGTAGATATATATCGAGCCCTCAAAAGTCGTGCCCTCAAAAGGCGTGCCCACTTTATCAAAAAGATGTGCCATGAAAAGGCGTGCCAGTTTGTCTGGCGTCAAGAGGCGCGCGATGCGCGTGGCTGCCTCGGCTATTTAACCAAGACGGAGGCTGAGGCTGAGACAGAAAAACTGAGAGAAACCTCTGAAAAATTCTTCCGTTGCTGAGAGAGAAACTCTGTAATACGCTGTAACACTCTGTTGCCCAGAAAATGGCTTCGTCTTCCCATGGGCTGCTCACTCTCTTTCCTGACCTCAATGAGTCAACAAGAGAGAGAACTGGTGCGGTGGCCAGTGAACCTCAACCAAACACCTCTGTGTTTGCTCCGTTGAACTTTCCGATGCGGTCGGTGGAGCAAAAAATGGCGGTGCAAACTGATATTGAGGCCAATCAGTATACTCTGAAGTCATGTGTGGAAACCATGACTGCGGTCACAAACTTGTCGCACCGGTTGCAGAGCAGGACAAATGAGGTGCAACAGTTAAATTCCCAGCTGGCTCTGCTCCAACGCATGTATAAGGATGCGCGAGCAGAGATAAGTGTGCTAAAGGCAGAAAACAAGGAGCTGAAGCGGAAGGCCACCGTTATGTTCCGATTTGGAGGTCCACCATATGCTGCAGTGGAAGAGCAGGGAGTAGTGATCGTGCCCAGTGGAGGGGGAAACACGGAGGCAACACTGGCAAGGGCCGCCCAGGACGGAGGCAAGAAGAAGAGACCGGCGGCAGAGTAGAGAAGGGATGTCGGGGTGTGGCCGTCTGCAGAAAAGAAAACAAAGCCGTTGTGGAGTTGGTTGTTTGTTTTTTTTTTGTTTTTTTTTTTTTGTGGTGTAAAATGGTGATCGGGGTGAGCCCCGACATGAATAAAATGAGTTTGGTGTGCAGTTCTGCCTCTTTGTGTTTTTTTTTTTTGTTTTTTTGTTTTTTTTTTTTGTTTTTTTTTTTTTTTAATGAAAAAAAATAAATAAAGAAAATAAATAAATAAAAAAAATAAAATAAAAGAAAGAAAGTGTAGCAACGTGGGGAGTTTGAGGCAAGATATGATAATAAACATATATATATTAAAAGAAAAGTAAGTTGAGTGGGACTGGAGTTGGTGGAAGAGATGATGATGTTTGTTGTTGTTATAAAAGAAAAGGAAAAAAGAAGATAAAAGAAAAGAAATAAAATTGTGAAAAGTGGGATCAGCAGAGATAAGTGGGTATCTGGGTTGTGTGTTGAGTGTGTGCCCATGTGCATAGGTCTGCCGAGAGGGAGAGATAAAGAGCCCCTGTGATGTTATTTTTTTTTTATTATTTTTTATTTGTTTTTGTTTTTTTTTTTTTTTTTTTGTAATGGGCACGTGATGGTGACGGCAACCCAAAAAAGAAAAAAAAAACAAATTTTGGATCAAAACCCAAATCAAAGTCATGAAGAAACAGTAAGAAGAGGGACTTTGTTCCAAGCTAGAGAGAGTGTGTGGGGTACATGATGATTTGGGTCCATGAACAGAGAGTTTGAGATCCTTTTGTGGCTCTGGAGAAGTGGTGGGGAGAGAGAGAGAAAGACAAAATGATTGAGGGACCGTCGGTGAGTTGCCGTAGAGAACGGAGGGACGACAGTGACAGCGGTGGTGGAGATGAGGGAACGTTGGAGGCAGAGAGGAGAGAAGGCAGGGACGGCGCATGGCAGGTACGAGGCTGTGGATGGTGGTGTTGTCGGAGGAGCTGAGGAGTTCGTTGCCGGAGGAGCTGAGTACGATAGAGGTGTCAATACCTTCTCTCCCGAAGGTCGATTGTTTTAGGTTGAATATGCCATCGAGGCCATTAAGCTGGGTTCGACAGCAATTGGGTTGAAGACTAAGGAAGGAGTTGTGCTTGCTGTTGAGAAGCGTATCACTTCACCGCTCCTGGAGCCCAGCAGTGTGGAGAAAATTATGGAAATCGATGAGCATATTGGATGCGCAATGAGTGGGTTAACTGCTGATGCTCGTACTCTTGTTGAACATGCACGGGTTGAAACTCAAAATCATAGGTTCTCGTATGGTGAACCCATGACTGTTGAGTCTACTACGCAAGCTCTGTGTGATTTGGCCCTGCGATTTGGTGAAGGGGAGAGTAGATGTGAAATTTGTGGCAGCAGAGTGAAGGTATGTGTAGAGGTCCGGCGGGCGGCCAAGGCGAGACTGCCGCCCGCCGGTGAAGCAGAATGACTAGGCTGTTAACCTTGCTCTGATACCATGTAAGATAAATTGATAGAGAAAGATAATAAATTGTGTATATATTGATTGATCGTATTGATTGATGTGTGTGTTGTGTATATTACAAGGATTTATATAGGAGAGGATTTGGGAGTAGGTGAAGGTGGTAGTGGAGGTGGTAGGTGGAGTGGGTGGTAGTGGAGGTGGTAGGTGGAGTGGGTGGTAGTATTTACTTTTACAATTTACATTAACATAAGAAAAGGAAAGAAAGAAAAAGAAAGAATCAAATAAACAAAACAAAAGCAACATAAATTAATTAACCAAACACCCTAGGATTTCATGTGAACCCAATTGTTTCACGAAACATAATAGAAGAAGTGCTTCACCTTCTCTGTTCAAAAAAAAAATTCACCTTCTTTAAAATGAATAATAATAATGAAAATGAGATTTATAAGCCTTTCATGTTTCATGCTACACTTAAACATTCAACTCACCCCCAGGTATAATTTGGTTATTGTGATAGAGCAAAGAAATCATTTAAGATAATACCCATTAATGAAAAAATACACTAAATTACTTCTAAAGCACCTGCACCAAGGTCAACACTACTATTAATAATATATATATATATATATGAGTAAAATAATAGAGAAATAGATGGAAAGGAAATGCATTACCTGAACAAGGGATCTATTTTTGCTGAATTTTGACAAGTTACTTTAATCACAACCATCATGCATTACCTTTTGCTGAAACATGTAATTATTTTATTTTTTTTATCCACAAAGAAAATAAACTTTATTGATGAAGAGGAAAATCTAATACATCAATAAAGGAGAAAAAAGAAAAAGAGAATGAATGTAAAAAGCATCAAAGTGAGCCAAATCAATCCCAACTAGGTTGGCACCAATAAGACTGCATAATCATATGCTAGCACACCATTAAGGGTTGGTAAGGGACTAACCACAAACACCCAAAACAACCTCCCCAGACAAACCAAAACTAGCAAACAACACTACAATAGGACAATTCAAAACAAAAACATCAGCAATAGGTAACAGCACAAATCAACCACCACAGAGTATATTCTTTTCACCAAGTAGACCCAGCATCAACAACAAAAAACAGCACCAGTAGCCCATTTTCACCACATCATCTACACTTATGTACTGTACAGCAGCAAAACATACCTTGCAGCTTCACCACCAGCACCCAAGCCTCACATCAACTGTATTGTATAGCAACACTGTAAAGCCCATCGCAGCAGCAGCACTCAACAAACTGAATATCAGATCAGTCCAGCAGCATCAGCAGCATCTCCATATCTGCATCCAATACTGCAAACTGCACCAGCTCCCCTGCAGCCGAGAACTACCAACAACAAGACAGCCAGCAGCTACACAACATTCAGTAGACCCTTCCAGCCAAAACACTATCACAGGCCTTACACCAAAAGCAAACAGCAGCACATCCAATTGTCTAGATTCTAGTAAAGGCAGTAAGACAGGGCAATACTCATCTCCCCTACTTAATACAATATTGAATCTTCTTTAGCACCTATTCACTCCACCCAGCTAACAGCAACTCACCAACATCATAGCTGACAGCATCAACAACATATTTCAAAATAACAGAACAGTAGCCTCATAGCATAGTTTAGTGCAATACATAACAGAACAGCACATCATTAAGGCCAAACCATAGAGAAAACAAACTTCACCTCTCAACCAGCAGCCTAGCAGCACAGATCAGTGCAATATATAACAGAAAACAATTTACACCTCTCAAACAACAGCATCACACCACTAACATCAGCACCAGAAAACAGACTTCACCTCAAACACTGTCTAATCTGCTGCAAATTCTCCACCACATCATGAACAGGGTACTGCAACTCACAAGCATTCGCTTTAATCCACAATGCAACTCTAATCTTAATTAACTCACAGACTTCCTCCAAAAGATGATGTTTGCCATTGAATATGCAATCATTTCGCATATTCCAAATAGACCAAAAACTACAAATGGGATTGCATTCCAGATTTTATTTTCAAGCTTACTCCATTTGATCCCCCTTCACCAATTCATCACACCTTTAGCATTAGCAGGGACCACCTATTGCATACCCCACCAATTCAAAATATGTGTCCAGACCCTCCATGCAAACTGGCACTGTAGTAAAACATGGCAATCAGTTTCAACACCACTTCCACAACCAGCACACTCTGTGCTAGCATCCTGACTGAGACAAGCCACTCTTTGAAGAAAAACTCTTGTTTTAATCCTACCCTGCCAAACAAGCCAACCAAAAAAATTCACTTTTGGTAGGGAAATATTATTCCAGATCCACTTTGTAAACCCCAACCCTTGACCTACATCATTCCTACTATAAACTGAATTAATAGTGAATACACCTGCTAATATGGCACTCCAAACTAGAGAATCCACTCCATCTGACAAGATGGGCTCAAGAGAAGTAAGATATGATCTGAATCTTTCCACTTCATCCTCTTCCCAAGCCCTCAGACATCTCCTGAAATTAAAGGACCACCCAGCTGCTAAACTTCTCCTGTCAACCATCTGTTTAATAGTAACCTCTTTATCTGCTAATAGTCATAAATTCTGGGAACTTCATCCTTCAAGCACCTATCAGATGCCCATGGGTCCTCCCAAAAACTAGCCCGCAACCCATTCCCCACTGTAATAATAGAATTATTCATGAAAAAACTCCACAGATCGGGGCTGCTATGTTCCGGATTAAGTATATCTTCCCAGATTTTTGAGCACTGGGCACTATTAGCCAAGGATGGTCTCCATCTCCCACCAAAGCTGTCATACTTACTAATCACAATAGCTTTCCATAATGCCGTATCTTCAGTACCATATCTTCACCACCATTTAGCTAGAAGACACTCATTAAAATCCTTCAACCTTTTAATACCCAACCTTTCCAAACTTTTCTTCTTTGTAACCTCATTCCACTTAACCATATGAAGCTTCTTTCTAACTTCCAAACCACCCCACAAAAATCTGGCTTGAATTTTATCAAGCAGCTTAGCTACACCAGCAAGTACTTTAAATAAAGAAAGGTAATAAACTGGTAATGAAGATAGCACTGATTTGATTAGTGTTAACCTACCCCCATAAGAAAGCAACTTCCTCTTCCAAGAAGCAAGCTTAGATTTAAACTTATTTATCACGAGAAACCAGAAGCTCTTCCTCTTTGGGCTGGCACCAAGTGGCAGACCAAGATACATGAATGGCAACTTTTTACTCTGACAATGTAATTTCTCAGCAAAAGCAGCCAGAACCTCCTCCTATACTCCAACCCCACTAACATGACTTTTGTGAAAATTTATCCTCAACCCAGACAACACTTCAAAGCATCTCAGACTTCTTTTCACATTCAGAATTTCCTGTTCCTCAACCTTACCAAACACTACCGTATCATCTGCAAACTACAAGTGAGTGATATTAGTTTCCTTATGACCTATAACAGCTCCTTTAATCAACCCCAACGCTTTAGCCCTTTGGAATAACATATTCAACTCTTCAACCACAATATTAAAGGAGAAAGGTGACATTGGATCCCCTTGTCTGAGTCCTTTTTCAGGACTAAATTCAGTAGTAGGCGAGCCATTTACAAGAATTGAAACTCTAGAAGATTGTAAGCATACCTTAGTCCACCTGATCCATTTATTCTAAAAACCAAAGTTTGACATCATGGCAAAAAGGCACTCCAGTTTACAGTGTCATAGGCTTTTTCAAAGTCTAGTTTTAGAATCGCCTCCTTCTGTTTTTTCTTCTTCCACCAATCCACAACTTCATTTGCTATTAACACCCTATCCAATATATTTTTTCCACCAATGAAAACCGATTGAGATTCTCCAACTATTTTGGGCAGTACCTTTTTTATCCTAGATGCTAGGACCTTAGAAAGAATCTTGTATAAAGAACCAATAAGGCTAATTGGTCTATAATCGGAAATACTAATCGGGCACACTTTCTTAGGAATCAATGTTATAAAAGAGCTATTGATGCCTTTAGCCAAACACCCATTATCGTAGAATTCCTTAAAGAACTTCAAGATATCCTTTTTAAACACCCTCCAGCATTTTTGAAAACAAGACAAATTAAAACCATCCAGACCCAAAGCCTTATTGCCATCACTCTCCTTCACAACTTTCCATATTTCCTCCTGTGAGAAATATGTAACTAACCCAGCAGAATCCATATCCTGACCAATGGATCTGAAAGTACCTTCAAGCTTAGGTCTGGATGCCCAATCTTCTGAGAATCTCCTTCTGAAATGGTTAAGCACCTCCTACTTAACCCTAAGTGGATCCTCCAAAAGGCCCTTATCCACCTCAATTGAGTTCAACAGATTCTTGTTCTGCCTACTAGTAGCAACAATATGAAAAAATCTTGTATTTTTGTCCCCGTTTAAACACCAATTCACTCTGGACTTTTGTCTCCACATCCACTCATCTCTCCTACTTAGTGACCATACCTCCTTTCGAACCTCTCTTCTTCTATTAATTTCAACCTCTTCAAGGTTTCTGGATTCAGCCATTAGGTCAATGGCATGAAGTTCCTCCTCTGCTGCTTTTAAGGCAAAAGTGACATTTCCAAAGACCTCCATATTCCACTTTTTCAACACTGATCGAAGCTCCTTGGTTTATTCATTATGACAAAACCTGCCCAACCAGTAAGTGTAGACTCCTCCCAAGATTTCTTCACTATATTTTCAAATTTAGGATGGAGAGTCCAAGCATTTAGGAATCGAAACGGCCTTGGACCCCAATCCCTACCATCATCTTGCAATAACAGAGGGCAATGATCCGATACCCTTCTTTCCAGCCCCCATAATTTTAAGTTAGCCCAATTCAACCATTCATTTGACATTTATGCTCTATCGATCCTGCTCCACCTTTCTCTTTCATTAGCATTACACCATGTGAATTGTTGTCCCATCATGGGTAAATCAATGAGCTCCAAATTTTCAATGAACTGATTAAATTCCTTCATCCCTTTATCTTTTCTTGAACACCCCCTACTTTCCCCAAGATTTCTTATTTCATTAAAATCACCAATTAAACACCAGGGACTGCAAAACATAAGTTTTCACCTACTTAAAACACTCCAAAATTTGCCTCTCTCATTCATTTCGTTTGGTGCATGAACATTTACAATAACACAATTGAAATCTGGCAAAAGAGTACCTGAAAGTATAATACACTGCCTTGTACAATAGCACTGAGAAAGTCTAAATACAGATGACTTCCAAATGCACAACAGCCCCCCTACCTTCCCTTCTACATCAACGACTATATACTCTAAGTCATCATCAGGCCATAGAGACTTGAGGAATAATGATAAAACATCAGATTTCTTTGTCTCTAGGAAACAAGCGAAATCAATTTTCCTTTCCTTAAGTAAAGACTTAACCTTCCTCCTCTTTTCGGCTTTATCCAAACCCCTAACATTCCATGATAAGAGCTTCATTAATCCACTTTACAACACACCATAAACCCCCAATTACTTAGCAACTCAACTTGGCAAATTATTCACCACAGGAATTTCTACAATCCTGGGTAATGCCCTTTCTTTGTCATTGACTTCCATATCCTTTACTTTTTTAACCACTTCACCTTCCTTTCCATCAAAACATATACCTAGTGCTTTGCCCATACTAATTGTAGTTTCTGCCTCCTCTTATAACGCCTTGTCAACACTAGAAAGCCTTGCATTAATCCCCAGCATAGCTGTCGACCCAGACAGATCTTTACTTGAGCCTCTACCAAATGACCCTGATCTTGCAGTTATCCTCACTTTTGCTCTGAACACAGCTCCTCTACTTCAGCTGCCCATAACTGCTGCACCTCCTTTCCTCTCTCTTGTAACAACCCCGATTCCTGATTAACGTTAATCCATGGTTAATTATGCTTAATTGACAAGTAAGGTGAAATTCTGAATTAAATTGCATGTGTGTGTTGCATAAAGTATGTCTATATATGTTTAACGTAGGAAAATTTGTTTGTGTTTTTCTTTCGGTTTGCAAATTGAAGGCTTTATCGGCATCCAAATGAGAAATCGGCTTAATTTATGTGCTAGTTAGGATTTATAGAATTTTATGGTAGGCTCAATTGAAATTCGATTTGGAACGATTAAATTAGATTCAACTAATGTCCATTAATTAACCTTTATTAAGCACACTTTTATTTAGTGGCCTAATTAAGGCCTTAGTGGCCTCATTGAACACAAAAACACTTCCACTCACTCCTTTCTTCATCTACATATATCCTTGAGTCCTCTAAGACCCAAAATGTGAGAGAGAGTGAGAGGAGGGAGAATTCATCCAAGACTTGAGAATTTGAACTCAAACCAAAGAGGTGCTAGGAATTGTTGTCCATTGAAAAAGATTTGAGGGCCTCAACCTCAACCCTTGTAGCTTCAAGCCTCTAGGTAAGGAATTGAACTCTTAATTAAGTAATTGATGTAGATTCTACAAGATTATTGGTGAATTAAGCGAATTCATGTAGGAATTGCACTAGAATTGGAAAGAATTGGGCCATACCATGCATGCATGTACATTTTCTCACAAATTGAGCATGATTTCAAAGATTTCTTTCATGTATGCGTTCATCTCACTTACATTTTGAGAGTTCATCATGTTTTCCATCAATTTGCCAAATTTGATCTTGTTTTGAAGTGTTTGAATTCAAGAGAGTTCATGCATGTTGTATTCATGAAATATTCATAAAGTTTATGTTAGAATTTTATGCAATTGACAAACTCTTGGGCCATAATTTTGTGAAATAATCCTCAGTTCATCACGTTTTACAAGTTTACTATGTTATCTCAACTTTTGGGGCCCAAGAGATGTGTTTTGAAGAGTTGAATTCATATTTTGAAGCTTGGGAGCAAATCTGAAAAACCCAGGATTTTGCTTCCACGCTCGAGCGAGGGATCCTACGCTCGAGCGACCATCTTTGTTTTCATGCTTGCGCTCGAGCGATAAAAGGCTGGCTCAAGCGTAAATTGCAAGTTCTCAAAATTTTTACGTGTATAGAAGCACGCTTGAGCGAAGACCTGTGTCTCACGCTCGAGCGAGCGTCGAGCGGAGATTTCATGTAACCAGAACTTTTTCACATTTGCAGACCGTTCGAGCGAAGGAGTCTATGCTCGAGTGACCACTCACATTTGGCATGTCTACTCGAGCGAATAAAGCCACACTCGAGCGAGACCCTGTTTCAGTGAAATTTTGGCTAAGTGTTTCAAGTACATTTTTGTATCCTCATTCCATCCTAGGCATTCCTAGGCCATGATTAAGACTCCATAATGAGATGAAAGACTAGTAACACACTAAGAACAAATAAAGTAAGTTATGTACAATCTGAGCGTTTGCGTTCAATGTATGAATCTACCATGTTATGTAGGTCACGCGCCTCGAAATAAGTGAATTGATTTCCTTGCTGTCAAGTTGGAGCTACCAATTATCTGTGAGTAATAACTTACTAAAGTTATGTTCAAGTAAATTATTTTCTGCTCACGGATTAGGAACTGTTTTATGAAATGTTATGTTTTATGCTATGAATGATTGTCCAAGTCTAACAAGTAATTATGACATAATGCTATGATTCAAGTATATGTAAGTTCCCGGTCCGGAGGTCCCTTATGGGACTGACAAGCCATCTATGCCCGGCTGGAGGTTCCTTAGTGGAACTGACAAGTTTACAAGTTCCCAGTCTAGAGGTCCCTTCATGGGACTGACAAGTTATTCTTACCTAACCGGAGGTTCTTATATAGAATTGACAAGTATGATTTAAGATATTCTGTGTGTGATCTATCAGCGCTAATGGATGTATTATGTAAGACTATGCATGAACTCTGAATTCTATATATGCTCAGAATATGAATATGAATATTAATATGAATTTCAGTTTCAACCATAGTTATGGGACATCATTCATTAAAGTCTTTACTCTGTTATTATTTCACTTGGTTTTAGCTCACTATTTATATTATGTATGTAGGTGAGCAGGCACACGACCAAACCCAGAGTTGACAGCCTAAGTTCTGTTTTTGTCAGCCAACCCTTACGCATCCCGAGGAGGTTTCTAATGAAGTCAAGATTTGTGGTTGTTTTTGTATAATCATGTTAGACTTTGTTTGTTTGTTAAGTTTTAGATAAGATGTTTGTTAATACACTACTAGAAGTGATATGTATAGGTTATGTCCCTCAACATCACTCATATATTTATAAAAGTTTTAAATGAAGCGTATCATGTACATCTTCACGGCTCAATGGACTGTATATTTATTTTGTATATTTACTTCCGCAGCCCCTAACTTTATGTTAATCAGTCAAGAGGCCTTTGGTAATCCAAGGATTACTGGCCGGTTACGACGCTAAACTTGTAGGGGCGGGTTCAGGTCATGACATAGTGGTATCAGAGCATGTGTTCTATCACACACAAGTCCATATGAGCTTAGGATGTCCTACTAAGAAGTAGGGGGATTCCATCTGCATGTTTAAGTGTGTGTGTGTGTTTAAAAGTGAAAGCATAAATCCGATTATAATTATGTGTTATGGGAACAAATAATCTGAATAATGTAAAAAATGACTATTTGCCTATGTTCATAATGTCCTGTTTACCTATAGCAAATGGACAATGCAAGAAGTGATGGAATGACTGAATCATCTGAGGCTCGAATGAGCCGAATGGAACAAATGCTTGCAGCTTTGACTGAGGCAATGACTCAACAACAACAGGGGCAACAACACTTATCTCCCCCGCCGGTCCAGGTGGAGCCGGATAACAATGATCTCATAAATTTAACTCAGAAGTTCCTGAAGATGAAACCACCGACTTTCCTAGGAGGCATTGAACCGTTAAAAGCCGAAACCTGGTTACTTGAAGTAGAGAAGCTATTTGAAGTGTTCCCTTGTTCTGAGGTTCAAAAAGTTCTCCTAGCCACCTATACTCTAAAAGATGAAGCCCGAAGGTGGTGGTTGCTAATTCGAAGTAGTAATGGGAATATGACGTGGGCACAATTTAATGCAATCTTCTATGATAAATATTTTTCCCAATGTTTTCGAGATCAGAAAGTTTCTAAATTCCAAGAACTTAAACAGGGCAGGATGTCTGTGGCTGAGTATGAGGCCAAATTTACTGAGCTGGCCGATTTGCTCCTCATATGGTGGATACCGATTATAAAAAGGCACGAAAAATTGAGGGTGTACTGGATCTAGAAGTGTTTGACCGAGTAGGTGTTTTGAAATTACCTACCTATGTGGAAGTTTTGGACAGAGCAATAATGACAGAGGCCACAATAACAGCAATGAAGCAAGCTAAAGCACCAGTAACAGAATGGAAAAGCAAAAGGTCTAGATCTAACCTTCGCAAGGGTTGTTCCTTCTTCATGAAAAGCAAAATACGGGATCTTCAAGCAGCTCTAGCCAGAGTAGTGGATCTGTACCAACTTGCTTCGAGTGTGGAAGGAGGCATAAAGGCATATGTCAACGTGCATTGGGTGCGTGTTTCCGGTGTGGAAAAACCGGTCACATGATTAGAAATTATCCAATGAGGTTTGACAGTGTTAGCCAACCAGCGGCAAGTTCAGCGAGGTCTGTTCCTGTAACAAAGGCCAATACTAAAACAAATGCCAGAGGTAATGCTGGAAATGAGACACTGAGACAAGGAAGAGTGTTTGTACTCATCCCTGGAGATGTACAGAACGCCGAAACAGTGGTGTCAGGTATAATTCTTGTCTGTGCTCAGAACGCCTATGTACTGATTAATTCTGGTTCTATACATTCTTTTGTCTCGCATGCTTTTTCTCAGAAATTAACTAGACCAATTGAGCTTGTGAATTATTTTATATCTGTGTCTACACCATCTGGGGGTTGTATGATATGTACTTATATATACCCGGCATGTGATATTCTAATTGGTGATATGACATTGTATGTTGACTTGCTACCCTTGAACATTGATCATTTTGATTGTATCATGGGTATGGACTGGCTGACTAAATATTGTGCTACTATTGATTATGTGAACAAAACCGTCACATTTAAAGCACTTGGTATGCCTGAGTTCACCTTCACTGGGAACGGGGTAGTTTCTCCTCCATACTTAATTTCGTTTACGAAAGCCAAGAAATTGTTAAGGAAAGGGTGTCGGGGTTACTTGTGTTGTGCATTAACTGAATCTTTAGATAGCACCGGTGTAGAAACCATTCCTGTGGTTTGTGATTTTCCTGATGTATTTCCTAATGATCTACCTGGGGATCTAGTAGATAGGGAAATTGAATTTACCATCAATGTAATGCCTGGAACACAACCAATCTCCAAGACTCCATACAGGATATCGACTTTTGAATTGAAAGAGTTGAAGATCCAACTTCAAGAACTTATAGACAAGAAATTCATCCGCCTGAGTACCTCACCTTGGGGTGCCCCAGTTTTATTTGTTAAAAAGAAAGACGGATCTTTGAGACTATGTATTGATTATCGGGAATTGAACAAGATGACCATTAAGAACAAATATCCATTACCCTGAATAGATGATTTGTTTGATCAACTCCAAAGAGCCAAAGTGTTCTCTAAAATTGACCTTAGGTCCGGTTATCATCAGTTAAAGGTTAAAGCAGAAGACGTAGAGAAAACTGCATTCAGGACTAGATATGGACATTATGAATTCTTGGTAATGCCTTTTGGGGTAACAAATGCACCTATAGCTTTTATGGATCTAATGAATAGGGTTTTCAAACAATATCTCGATGAGTTCATTGTTGTGTTTATTGATGACATTTTGATTTACTTTAAAGACAGGGAAGAACATGGGAACCATCTGAGGACTCCTTGTAGATTTTGAGAGAAAAGAAATTGTATGCTAAATTGTCTAAATGTGAATTCTGACTTGACAGTGTAGCATTTTTGGGGCATGTAATCAATAAGGATGGTGTCTCTATTGACCCTTAGAAAATTGAAGCTATTGTGGATTGGCCTAGACCGGCATATGTAACAGAAGTTAGAAGTTTTCTGGGATTGGCTGGTTATTACAGAAGGTTCGTAAAAGACTTCTCAAAGCTTGCAATGCCATTAACCCAATTGACGCGGAAGAATGTACAGGTTGATTGGAATGACTAACGTGAATCAGCTTTTCAAGAATTGAAAACCAGACTGGTGACTGCACCAATCCTAACCTTACCTAATGGTACTGATGGGTTTCAAATTTACAGTGATGCTTAGTATAAAGGATTAGGCTGTGTGCAGATGCAAAATGGAAAGGTAATTGCTTATGCTTCTCGACAGCTTTGTCCTCATAAAAAGATTACCCAACCCATGATCTTGAACTGGCAGCTGTGGTGTTTGCCTTGAAAATCTGGCGCCACTACTTATATGGGGTAACTTATGAAATGTATACCGATCATAAAAGCTTGGAATATTTCTTCACCCAAAAGAAATTGAACATGAGACAGAGGCGATGGTTAGAGCTAATCAAAGATTATGATTTGCAGATTTTGTATCACCCAGGGAAAGCTAATACCGTAGCAGATGCTTTGAGCCGAAAATCAATGGGAAATTTGTCATGTTTGCTTACCAACCAAAAAGAACTGTTACATGACTTAGAAAAGAATGAGATTGAGATTGTGATGCGTGAACAGGACGGGACACTAGCCGCTATTTCCGCTCAACCTGCAATCATTGAAGAGATCAAAGAGAAGCAACTTGAAGATAAATACTTGAAAAAGGTTGTAGAAGAACTTGATTCAAAGCCGAGGGCAGGGTTTGTGTTTGAGAATAATGTGCTGAATTTCGAAATCATCTTTGTGTACCTGATTGCTGTGACTTGAGAAAGCGTGTTATGTCTGAAACTCACAATACTAAATTTGCTATGCATCCAGGGAATACAAAGATGTACCAAGACTTGAAACAAAATTTCTGGTGGCCCGGAATGAAAAAGTGTATTACAGATTTTGTGGCTAGATGTTTACATTGTCAACAAGTCAAAGCTGAACATCAACGACCCACTGGTTTGTTGCAGCCACTTCCAATACCGAAATAGAAATGGGAGCACATTACCATGGATTTCATTGTGGGATTGCCTTGCTTTTCTCGCGGTATGGATTCTATTTGGGTTATAGTTGATCGTTTGACTAAGTCTGCTCATTTTCTGTCTGTCAAAACTATTTACAGTGCGGATAAGTTGGCTAATATGTATGTGAATGAAATTATGAGATTGCATGGTGTACCAGTATCTATTGTATCCGACAGAGATTCAAAGTTTACATCGAGATTCTAGCAAAGTTACAACAGGCTTTAGGGACAGAATTGAGATTACGTAGCGGCTATCATCCACAGACAGATGGTCAAACTGAACGAACCAACCAAACCTTGGAAAATATGCTCAGAATGTGTATGTTAGATTTCCAAGGAAATTTGGAGACTTATTTGCCATTAGCTAAGTTTGTGTATAACAACAGCTGCTATTCAAGCATTGGGATGGCTCCTTATGAAGCTTATATGGAAGAAAATGCCGATCTCCGATATGTTGGGCTGAGGTAGGTAACAGACCATTGCTGGGGTCGGAACTTGTGCAAGAAACCACAGAAAATGTGAAATTGATTCAGCAAAGGTTGAAAACTGCTCAGAGCCGACAAAAGAGTTATGCTAACGTTCGAAGAAGGGACAGAGAATATGAAGTTTGGGACCATGTGTTCACAAAAGTGACCCCTATGAAGGGTCAAACTCAGTTTGGTATATAAGGAAAGTTGGCACTAAGGTATGTTGGGCCATATGAAATCCTTGAAAAGATCAATTCGGTAACTTATCGGGTGGCCTTGCCTCCAGTAATGGAGCATATGCACAATGTATTTCATGTCTCTATGCTTCGAGAGTATCTGAGAGATCCGTTACATGTGATTGAGCCAACTCACGTGCTTTTAAAAGAAGATTATACTTACGAAGAAAGACCTATTCAGATTATGATCCACCGGATCAAAAGATTGAGGAACAAGGAAATACCACTAGTAAAAGTTGATTGGCAGAACCATGGAGGAACTTATGCTACCTAGGAAACCGAAGAAGACATGATGAAGAGATACCCTGAGTTGTTCCCTCTGAATCTGGTATTCTTCCAAACCGAAGGTAACTCGAGTTTGGAGGACCAAACTTTTTTAAGGAGGGAAGACTGTAACAAACCCAATTCTTGATTAAAGTTAATCCATGGTTAATTATGCTTAATTGACAAGTAAGGTGAAATTCTAAATTAAAGTGCATGTGTGTGTTGCATAAAGTATGTCTATATCTGTTTAACGTAGGAAAATCTGTTTATGTTTTTCTTTCGGTTTGCAAATTGAAGGCTTTATCGGCATCCGAATCAGAAATTGGCTTAATTTATGTGCTAGTTAGGATTTATAGAATTTTATGGTAGGCTCAATTGAAATTCGATTTGGAACGATTAAATTAGATTCAACTAATGTCCACTAATTAACCTTTATTAAGCACACTTTTGTTTAATGGCCTAATTAAGGCCTTGGTGGCCTCATTGAACACAAAAACGCTTCCACTCACTCCTTTCTTCATCTACATACATCTTTGAGTCCTCTAAGACCCAAAATGTGAGAGAGAGTGAGAGGAGGGAGAATTCATCCAAGACTTGAGAATTTGAACTCAAACCAAAGAGGTGCTAGGAATTGTTATCCATTGAAGAAGATTTAAGGGCCTCAACCTCAACCCTTGTAGCTTCAAGCCTCTAGGTAAGGAATTGAACTCTTAATTAAGTAATTGATGTAGATTCTACAAGATTATTGGTGAATTAAGCGAATTCATGTAGGAATTGCACTAGAATTGGAAAGAATTGGGCCATACCATGCATGAATGTACATTTTCTCACAAATTGAGCATGATTTCAAAGATTTCTTTCATGCATGTGTTCATCTCACTTACATTGTGGGAGTTCATCATGTTTTCCATCAATTTGCCAAATTTGATCTTATTTTGAATTGTTTGAATTCAAGGGAGTTCATGCATGTTGTATTCATGAAATATTCATAAAGTTTATGTTAGAATTTTATGCAATTGACAAACTCTTGGGCCATAATTTTGTGAAATAATCCTCAATTCATCACGTTTTACAAGTTTACTGTTATCTCAAGTTTTGGGGCTCAAGAGATGTGTTTTGAAGAGTTGAATTCGTGTTTTGAAGCTTGGGAGCAAATCTGGAAAACCCAGAATTTTGCTTCCACGCTCGAGCGAGGGATCCTACGCTTGAGCGACCATCTTTGTTTTCATGCTTGCGCTCGAGCGATAAAAGGCTGGCTCAAGCATAAATTGCAAGCTCTCAGAATTTTTGCGTATGTAAAAGCACGCTTGAGTGAAGACCTGTGTCTCACGCTGGAGCGAGCATCGAGCGAGTGTCAAGCGGAGATTTCATGCAACCAGAACTTTTTCACATTTTGCAGACCGCTCGAGCGAAGGAGTCTACGCTCGAGGGACCACTCACATTTGGCATGTCCGCTCGAGCGAATAAAGCCACGCTCGAGCGAGACCCCTGTTTCAGTAAAATTTTGGCTAAGTGTTTCAAATACATTTTTGCATCCTTATTCCATCCTAAGCATTCCTAGGCCATGATTAAGACTCCATAATGAGATGAAAGACTAGTAACACACTAAGAACAAATAAAGTAAGTTATGCACAATCTGAACGTTTACGTTCAATGTATGAATCTACCATGTTATGTAGGTCACGCGCCTCGAAATAAGTGAATTGCTTACCTTGCTGTCAAGTTGGAGCTACCAATTATCCGTGAGTAATAACTTAGTAAAGTTATATTCAAGTAAATTATTTTATGCTCACGGATTAAGAACTGTTTTATGAAATGTTATGTTTTATGCTATGAATGATTGTCCAAGTCTAACAAGCAATTATGACATAATGCTATGATCCAAGTATATGCAAGTTCCCGGTCCAGAGGTCCCTTATGGAACTGACAAGCCATCTATGCCCGGCTGGAGGTTCCTTAGTGGAACTGACAAGTTTACAAGTTCCCAGTCCGGAGGTCCCTTCATAGGACTGACACGTTATTATTACCCGACCGGAGGTTCTTATATAGAACGAACAAGTATGATTTAAGATATTCTGTGTGTGATCTATCAGCGCTAATGGATGTATTATGTAAGACTAAGCATGAACTCTGAATTCTATATATGCTCAGAATAAGAATATGAATATGAATTTCAGTTTCAGCCATAATTATGGGACATCATTCATTAAAGTCTTTACTCTGTTATTATTCACTCACTATTTATATTATATATGTAGGTGAGCAGGCACACGACCAGGCCCAGAGTTGACGGCCTAAGTTCTGTTTTTGTCAGCCAACCCTTGCGCCTCCCGAGAAGGTTCTGGATGAAGTCAAGATTTGTGGTTGTTTTTGTATAATCATGTTAGACTTTGTTTGTTTGTTAAGTTTTAGATAAGATGTCTGTTAATACACTACTAGAAGTGATATGTATAGGTTATTTCTCTCAACATCACTTATATGTTTATAAAAGTTTTAAATGATGCGTATCATGTACGTCTTCACAGCTTAATGGGCTGTATATTTATTTCGTATATTTGCTTCCGCAGCCCCTAACTTTATGTTAATCAGTCAAGAGGTCTTTGGTAATCCAAGGATTATTGGCCGGTTACGACGCTAAACCTGTAGCGGCAGGTTCGGGTCGTGACATCTCTGCTACAACCCCTCCTTTTCGGAGGTTATCGACTGAATTTCGACTAGCTATATTACCTCCATTTCTCCTAATCAACTTTTTCCTCTGTTTTACCTCTCCTCTTTTCAAACCAGTGTTTCTTAGAATGAAAGTGGGTTGAATAGATGGTGAATCAACCCCGATGTCTTGGCCCAAAGACAATGAATTATCTAAGCCCACTGTAATGGACTTACTTCTACTTTCAATAGGCTTATTTGTTAACCCAACCAATTTAACTTCCAATTTTATTCCATCTTTATCAGGCCCATCTCCACTAAGGCTTCTCATGTACCCATTAACAGCTTCCTCCTCTTCCTCACTGGCTTCATTAATTAGTTGTTCAGCATTAAAAATCTGTTGGTTGATTCCTTCACATGCATTAACCACCATACGACTTCCCAAGCCCACGCCCGCCATTTCTTCCACTACCGATGTACAACAATCAACAGGTAGTACTTGTACCACCTCTGCTACTTTGTGAGCCATCTCAGCCCTAGCAGATTTTAACCCTTCAACACACATGTTCATCACGATTTGGACAGAATTTTCCACCACAGCAGCATCCATTTCTGGATGCATACCATGACCATCAACCTGACATTCCGACCCTACTACACTGCAAAGATCCTCCCTCCTCTGGACTGATAAACACTTACATGATTCACCAAGTGGTTTGGCCACCATGACGTGCTCTTCGCAAACTCTAATTGGGTAAACCATATCATTACACCTAATCTGAATAACAGTATTAATGGAATACATTGCTCTTGTTTCAATCAGGATCCTCCCACAACTAAAATCCAACTGATTTGATGTAGCCTCATCCACTCGTAATATTTCTCCCCATAATCGACCTACCTTCAGAAATGTATCATTGCTCCAGAGATTTAAAGGCACTCTAAAGCAGCTTTGCCACACTGCTCCGTTCTGGACTAAGCGCAGTCCCTTTCTCCACTCCGTGACTGATTCGCAGCACTCTTTGATACATTCATCCAAGATTATCATCTGTGCCTTCATGTCTTCCGCAGACATAAACGGCACCACGGCAGTCTTGCCCCCTCCTTTTCTAACAACAATATCCTTAGAGCCAATCTGTAATACAACATTCCGAAATTCAGAGAACGCGTCATAGCTTTTCAATGTGACAATGACACTATCATTTAGCCAGCCATTACCAGCTTCTACCCCCACTATAACATGCCCTTCATTTCCTTTCCCGTTCCCTTGTCGTACTACCTCTGCGTATGACTGCTGAGCCGCCATCTTCATACCTCCCCCAACATCATTTCTGACCATATAGTCTTTCGGTTTACCTCTTGGATCAACTACATTAATATTCAACCCTCCTCATTTCTCAAAGCCTCTTGCCTTCTCAAACTCTACCCTCTTCACATAGAGTTCCTTGTCTTCGCACCATAACCGGTTAGTTTTCTGAATGGCTACCGCAACTGCCACTGGACAATCAAATCGGACAAACCCGAACCTCGTTTTTGTAGATTTCCTAGTCTTACTTGGGATGAAAACATCCTTAACAATTCCAAACTTTGAAAATAAGGAGAATAACCCTTTAGGATTCATTGACCATGGAATGTTGTCTACGAAAATAGTGAAGATCCCCTTACCACTTTTACGACTACCCTCCCTCCAATCAAGTCTTCGTTTCCCATACAGAACTGGTTGCCATCCTCCTGATCTTCCTGCTCCTGCTATTGCGGCACTCATCTTCCTCATAAGGGGATGTTTACTTATATATACTACAGCACAGATGTACCTAGAGGGGGGCAAGAGGGGCGATCGCCTCCCTACGATTTCAAAAACACTATTTATTTAAACATGTCATTATTTGGGAAACCATGATTGATTGCCTTTAATTTCTCATGGTAATTTACATGATAAATTTTCAATATCATTAACCTCTGTTTTTACATAAATGTTTTTCCCAAACTAGTTTACATTGCAATATTTGTTAGTAGTTATTATTATGACACTTCAGACAATAAAGTGCACAGAACAAGAAAAGAGAGACTCGCTCACCCAATAAATAATTATTAGGTATCTTGTAGGGTATTGTTATGTGTTACATTATTCGAATGTGATTAATTTCCATCGTGGGGCTAGCCATAACATTTATGTTAATATTTTGGCTAACATAAGAGTGGCAATTAGTGATTGATGTTTGATCTCACATGGCAATGTCATATGGCACTATCTAATAAGTTTTCTTAATCGAGGTCTAGAACCAACCCTCTTTTTTTTTAGTTTTTTAATTAATTTATCTTCTTTTTAGCAAGTCATATTTTTAAGGGTAAATTATCAATAGGTCGTAATAGTTGGACTTCATTTCCATCAAGTCCTACTGAAAATAAGTCATAGTAAAATTGTCGTTAAAAATAATTTTTTTGTGACAATTTTTTATATATGTTGCTAAAAATTGATAATTAGTGACTTTTTTTCGTCATGATTTTTATAAATTATGGGTAAAACTTACAATTAGTGACTTTTTTTATGACAAATTTTTTTCATAGGATCTATTAAATAGTAAGTCCACTTATTAAGACCTATACATAAGTACCCTCTTTTTTAATTGGGGAAATTACCCACATGTCCTATTTCAAATATGTGGACACCATTTAATCCAACAACTTTTTGAGTAGACCCAAAAGTCTTACTTTCCCCTCTCTCTCTCTCTCTCTCTCTCTCTCTGCTTTTTGCCTTACTCTTTACGTTTTCCTCTCTTTTTTTTCCTGCATTCTTCTCTCATCTTCTTTATCATGGACGACGACCAGTGATCACGTCTTTCTCCATTGATTGGGGTTCATCGGTAACCACCAACCATCAAAATCAACTCGTGACTTCACCCTCACCGACAGCGAAGAAGATATATTTCCGACGAAGAAGATGAGTAGATCTACTTAGATCTAATGTAGATCTACATTAGATTTGAGTAGATCTACATTAGATTTGGCTAGATCTAAACAAAAAATAGTTGCCGGAGTACAATCCTCCCTCTATATCCACCTCTCTCCTTCGATCTCTTATTTTTTTCTACATTTTCTTTGTTATACGCTTCTCTTTTTCTGTTCTAATAGAGAAAATTTTCAAGTTCTGAACAAGTAGTTTTCGAGTTTTAGTTACAGGCAGTGAAAACTATAAAATTTTGCAGTTTCAAATTTTTTTGGTGCTAGAATGAATCATGGTATAAAACTGTAAAATTTTACAGTTTCATAACATGTTTTTCAGTTTGATTAATAAGAATAAATGCTTAACAGATTTTTGCTTTGAAACTGTAACATTTTACAATTTCAAAACTTACTTTTCAGTTTGATCAATATTGGAGATTATTTGCTTAAACGTTACAAAAATTGAAAAATAGCATATGTTTTTCCCATTGTTGCTGTTTTTTATCGTTTCATTTTTTTTCTTTTAGTTTATCAATATTTAACACATTTTGCTATGTTTTTTTTGCTCTAATCTCTTCATTTATTCTTTTTTTTTTTTCCGGCAATATTCTAAACATTCTGGTGAGTCTCCAGTGATATTCTTAACGTCTAGTGAACATTCTGAACATTCCGGTGACTTCCATTAAAGTTCTTAACACTTTGGTGAACTTCCGGCGATACTCCGACAATTTTTCGGCAATACTCCGGCGACTTTCCGATGATGTTGAACATTCCGACGAGTCTCCGGTGACCGTTTGACAGAAGTCTGACTGTAATAAGATATAACAGTATCTGTAAATTTAAAAAAAAAAATAAGATTTTTTTGTAACAATTAAAAATGTGTAGGACTAATTGGTGCAAGTGTTTTGTTTGAGAATTAAATGCGCCCTAAACTTTGTATATGAGACTTATTAGTAAGTTTTCCTTTTTAATTTGGGGTCTCATTACCTACCCAAAAAAAAAAAAAAAATTGGGCTCTCAATCTATAAACAAAAATGCTTCCGACCACTAAAACTTGATCACTAAATCACCACTAATGACGTGGCCGCCAACGTCAAAAGCTGAGGCAAACTCGCCCGTTTCTCCCTCTTTTCATTTCAAATTTCAAATTCATTTTCACAAAACATTTGAAGACTCTCTCTCTATTCTTCCTTCTCTTCTCTTCTCTGCTGTGCCTCTTTGTCGAGGAGCTCCCAACGAGGGTAGCTCTCCAACAGCGGTGAGACGACGAGCATAGCTCTCCAACCCCGGCGAGGATTGAGGTTGAACGCAGCTTTTACAACCCCGACGAGCGCAGCTTCTCACGAGAACGACGAGCGAGTCACGCACGACGACCGACGACGACCGAGTCACTCTCCGTCTTCACAGATTTTCTGCGCAGGTCAGTTCTCTCTCTCTCACTCTCTATATATATATATGTATGTATCTATATCTATACGCCCTGATTTGTTGAGATTTTTTACTTTGATTTCATGCCCTGATTTATATCTATGTATATATCTATATCTATATGCCCTGATTTGTGTGTTTCACTTTGATTTCATCTGTTTAGGACGATTTTGATTTTGATTTTGGTTTGCCCCAATTGATTTTGATTTTGGTTTGCCCCAATTTTACATTACATTGGATTTGCCTAAAAAATCTAAAATATATATTTGGTGGAGAATATATAAAATTGTTTAATCATCCTTGAAGCCACTGCCAAATCTTTCTTGGATTTGCATTATTGATTTTCCTTATGTAAAAATAGCAGATTAGCTTCATTCTTGATTTTCCTTATGTAAAAATAAGAGAACCCTTTTCTACTTACTTATTTTTGTTGGTAATTATTTTCTAGTTTCTGGTGCATACCCAGTTGGTTTACTGTGTTCTATTTATGTTTTTCAAATTTTCTTTGTTTTTATGTCTATTCAATGCCTACTTTTTTTAAAATTTTATATTTAGTAATCTGCTTGAACTTTGTGTTATGTGGTTTTGTCAAAATGCAAGGAACCCAATGCTCTATGTAGTAGCATGCATTGCTGACTGTACCCAGAAATTCCAAAAATTCTTATGCTAAATGCAATTGCCTTGCTGCTTGTTTGACATTTCTTCAAAGGTTTCTTAAGAGTTAATCGCACATTCTTAGTAGTTGGAGAATGATGTGAGGTGTGATGTTGATCTGATATTGGTTTGGTAATAGTGATGATGGCAAATTTGTATGTATTAGTGTTATTTGATTATTCTTTTCATGCTTTTGTTAGCTGTATTAGCATTATTTTTTAGTTTCTTCAATTGGGAGTTAGCAAGTGTCCACTCTCAACCTTGCTTAGCTTCTGACATTAGAAAAAAGGGGGGAAAAGAAGGAAAGCCATCCTTTCTTGATTTTCATTTATGTTTAACTTTTAACATCCAAATGCATATTAATAGTTCTTTTTTATTAGGGACCTTTTGCTGTTATTAGTTTCTATGACCAATCAGTATAAAATTGGAGGCTTTGGCACCATCTCTATTTCATTATCAACTGATAAACTGTTAGCTCGAGTGGTGTCTCCAGGCACCCTCCTCAAGTGTAACTTATGAGCAAATGAAATTTCTTATCTAATTTTTGATTTGGCCAAAGATGCTATCCTTGTACATGGATGTTATTAGCAGTGGTTTCTTATCCTGTATATTTTATTTTTTCTATCATAACTTAATAGTGCCTATAGAGCAGCAGCTGGCTGTTTCGAATCGAAAACTATATGACTTCTCCTCCCCCACTTGCGTCGCAGTTTTGTAAACAATAAATTTAATTAAAAAATTCAGATCAATGATAAAGTTTACAAACTTCAATAATTAAAATTAAGAGACCTGCAGAAACTGTTAGAATTAAGAGACTTGCAGAAAAAGGAATTGGAAGCATTGAAAAGGGCACCCAAGACATGGAACTAACAACTGCATAATACATAGTAAGTAAAGCATATGTGCAATTTAGCTGAAATTTTCTGTAATGGAAATGTGTAAAAGCTTAGATGATTCAAAGAATGAAGCATCTGGTTGAAATATAAGGGTCAAACAGGATCTCGAAATCAAATTTTATCTTTTTAGAAGCATGAAGCAGACATGTTTCTGGAAATAGGTTCAGGTTGAACTATTTAGAAGGATAAGGCAATTTTGATAACTTGAACTTGTAAAGAGTTAGTTTAAGGTTGTGTCATTCCATCATTCCTTCACATAAGAGTCATGTCACAAGGGAATATGAGGAGCACACAGCAATGAGGGAATATGACTCAAATATGAAAGCCACTAATACATTGAAACCATGCTGTCACAGTGCTTACTTACACTTTCATAGAAGTCTTTCACGTTCTAATCAGAACAAAAATAAAAATAAAAAATACAAAGCCTTACAAATGCCTATGTTACTTATAAGCCAATACCCTACAACAACAATTTCTCCAAATTTTCTTACAGGTTTGTCAACTTATTCAAATTTCCAATTGCTGTAGGAAGAGGTCCTAAGAGTAATACACTAACTGATTAAGATTTCGCTTCATATTTTTGCAGATGTCAACTTCAAGTGTTAACGGCAGTACCTCAGATCAATTGACGTATTGCAACAGAAATTGTCCTCAATGTCGGAAAAAAGCAATCATTCGAATTTCGGAGACGGAACGAAACAAGAATAAGCTATTTTATTGTTGTCCTGATTGCAGTGGGTTTATTGCATGGTGCTTGCCTACAAATTCACAACGTACGGAGGAAGGGCAAGTGCGAATGGAGAATACACCGACTGTCACCGAACAACTTCAAAGTATGGGCGAACATCTTCGATTTCAAAGCGAACAACATCAATTTCAGAATGCGCAGATGCAAAAATTGCAAAGAGACATAAATAGAAATTCGTGTTGTATTAATGGGATCTTCATCTTGCTTGTAATTGGTGTGATATTAATTATGAAGATGTAATAATTTTTATACAAGTTAAAACATGTAATTGGTGTTGTATTAATTATGAAGATGATATGTATGAAGATTTATTATATATTACAATTATGGATTGACAAGTATGAATATGTAATCATGTGGATTGTTTGTTATCTGATTGGAAGCTTGAAAGTTATTTGTTTGTCTGTTTGAACACATATTATGAACAGATTTGGACAGGAACCCATATTATGAACAGGTGCTTCATAGCTTATGTTTGTGTGCTTGAACATAGATTATTGACAGGTGCTTGTTAACACATATTATGAACAGGTGCTTCATAGCTTATGTTTGTGTGCTTGAACATAGATTACTGACAGATTTTGGGCTGATTTTCGACTGATTTTGGGCTGATTTCCGACAGATTTTGGACTGATTTTGGGCTGATTGTAGGCTGATTTTGGACAGATTTTGGGATGATTTTGGACTGATTTTAGGCTGATTGTAGGCTGATTTTGGACAGATTTTAGGCAGATTTTGGACAGATTTTGGGATGATTTTGGACTGATTGTAGGCTGATTTTTGATTGATTTTAGGCTGATTTTTGACTGATTTTGGACACATTTTGGACTGATTTCGAACATAGATTCTGTTTGTCTGGTGCTTCACAAATTTTTGCATACATTGTTCTGTATTTGAACATACATTATTGTGTATTTTAACACAGGTGCTTCACAACTTTGTCTTCATTATTAACATAGAAAATTGACAGATTGTGAACACAATTGAATCACATTGTTGTCAGATTTGGACACATATGGACACAGGTTCAACGCATTTTGAACACAGATTTGGACACATTGACAGATTGACAGGTTGTTGAAGACAGATTTTTGCACACAGGTTTTTTAACACAGTTTTGAAGACAGATTGTTTGAACACTGGTTTTTCAAACACTGGTTTTTCAAACAGTTTTGAAGACATTTCTGCACACAGGTTTTGCAAGACAGATTCAAATACAGGTTTTGTTTCACATTGTTTCACAGAGATTTTTTCAACACTGGTTTTTCAGTGTTGAAGACTTTTGTTTTCACACAGGTTTTCCAAGGCAGATTCGAAGATAGGTTTTTTTCACATAGTTTTGAACACAGATTTTTGTACATAGGTTTTTGAAGAAAGATTTTTTGAACACTGGTTTTTCACACAGTTTTGAGAACATATTTTTTCCACACTGGTTTTTCAAGATAGATTTGAAGACAGGTTTTTAACAGATTTGTAACAGCTTTTTTCACACAGATTTGGAACACATGTAGTAAATAGAGCACAAATATAACAACATCAATTGGGAACATTAACTATAACAACAAAGTAGGGAACAACATCAATTTGTTCTCAACCAAAAAATAAAGAAACTGAACAATCCAAAAATATATTAAATAAATTATCCAAAACAAAATAAAATCCAAGTTTAGTCACATAAAAGGCATTACAATTGCAAGTTTCCAACTAACGAAAACTACCGCCACGGTCATTGTGGTTCATTTGTACATTGAAGTCAACAAATGAAGATGGTACAGCTCCATAAATTTGATGCGTAGCAGTCATGGATTGTTGAGTTCTCGTAAATCCCGGTGTGCCTCCAATACAGTCCGACGGGGTAAGCGATGTGCCAACTCCATAAATCTGAGTTGGGGGATTTATGAAACTTTGTCTTCTCATAATGTCCACACTTGTCGGGGTGAGAGATGTGCCTCCAATAGCATTGACCATGTGTCCCTATTCAATTAAAATGAAATGTTAAAATAAATTGGAGAATAACATAAATTGCTCAATGTAAAATCCTATGATGTATACGTACCGGCACACACATATTATTTTCCATGCCAACCACATAAGGATAAAGCTCTCTACGTACACTACATTCAGGTTGAGATTGACATTGACCTTCACCTTCACCTCCAAGCACCTTAGTACCCTATATTCATAAAAGTTAATGAATGCCTCAAATGTATGACATGATTACAATAAAATATGAGTTGAATAGAGAGTAATGAATACAAATTTACCTTTGATTTGTTGTGTTTTCTTTTGCTTGCCTTCAACCGATTCACTATTTGATCTACTTTGGCAACCTTTCTTTTAGTAACTGGACGACCTTTTCGCCGAGCAACCAAAGGACTAAGCAACTTGGTATGACTGATTGTGTGTCTATTAATGCTGCCAATTGGGGAAGATGGTACATTACTAGTAATAGGTGGTACATTACTAGTCGAAGGTGCTACATTACTCCCACCACCTTCATCATCTTTCATCACTTTTGCCTTGATTTCATCCAACCCACGGTCGATAAGTTTTATTTTCCCTTCACAGTTCCCAGCAAATTGTACAATGCCAACCAATTTTGTATTCATCTTCTCATACACCTTTGCATTGAAATCATCCCCAAAGCCAGCGTATGTGGTTTTTATGCATGTGTACCCTCTATCCAAATCTTTTCGCCATCGTGGTAGAATGTATTTATGTGGAACCTCATTTATGCATCTTGCAATGAGCACAACGAGTGAGTGAGCACACATGATGCCCCTAAATTCAAACAACCGGCACATACATTGCACATCAAATTCGGTCGAATTATAATAGACAACAAAGTCCACATGCTTCATCTTCCCAAAAAGTACCATAGCTTCCTTTACAAAATATGTACAAATTGAACCCTCTTCTTTGACCATAAACGGCTGACAATAAACTAGTCTCTTCATCTCTGCTTGAACTTCTTTGAATTTTGCATTGGTGTAGCCATCCTGAAATTGCTTCTCAAAGCCATATACAGTTAGGCAATCAAAGACTTTGTGCCGAGACTTGAAGTCAGCTTTCTTCTCTTTCTCTACCTTACTTCTCAAGGCATTGTCATATTGTTCAACAAATTGTTTTAATGTAGTCTTTGGGTTGACATATCCATCAAAAAATGCATTCATACTCTCACTTCGTTGTGTCGTTGACATGCCAGCCCAAAAAATATCTTTGACATAAACAGGAACCCATCGCTGTCGCTCATCATATAACACCCCCAACCATCGATTCTCATAAAGATTGAATTTTGCAATCATCTCTTTCCATTTCATCTCGAATTCATCTTTTGTGAATGTGTCATACACTGCATTTTGCAAATCCATCTTCATGGATTCATATTGGGAATACCCTTTCAATTTCTCCGGAATTTTCTTCATGATATGCCATAAACACCATCGATGTCGAGTATTGGGGAAGACAATTTCTATCGCATTTTGCATAGCTTTGCACTGATCAGTTATTATAGCTTTTGGGGGATGATCTGACATGCAATTTAACCATGATTTGAACAGCCAAACAAATGTATCAGTGTCTTCACTAGATAACAGCCCACAACCAAGCAAAATCGACTGTCCATGGTGGTTAACTCCTACAAACGGAGCAAATGGCATATCATATTTATTAGTGAGGTAAGTTGTGTCAAATGAAACAACATCTCCAAATTCTTTGTAAGTCGCCCGACTCATTGCGTCCGCCCAAAACAAGTTTCTTATGCGAAAGTCAGTATCAACATCAATCATATAATAGAAACTCGAATTTTGTGCATGCATCCTCAAAAAATATTTTTGAAGTGCATCGGAATCTCCTTCTCCAAGCCTTAATTTTCTAGCTCTGTCAATGTAATTTCGTGCATCTCGCTCATCAAATGTTAATGACTCATAACCCCCAGCTTCAACAACCATTGAGTGATAATTTCTAGATACCCCAATCCCTGCTTGATCATTAATTTCTAATCTTCTCTTCACAGGAGTAACAATCTTTTTATTCATTGCAAAATGACGTGAGTCGGTGGGAATCAAGTCATGGTTATGGTCAAGGTTAACTGTGGTTAACATAAATCTCCCATCCTTTTGTAAGGTTGCCCGTACCCTTGCTTTGCAATCAATTTTTGTAGACAAAGATGGCTTTAGAGGGTTTACTTCTGATTTTTTGATTCTCTTTCCCGATCGAGAACATTCAATCCCAAAATATCTTAATTCCCCATCATCGCCACAAACTTGAGTTTTATAAGCTATGGAAAATCCAACATGTTTCGCATATTTCGCATAAAATGAATGCACTTCTTGCTTTGAGCTAAAACACATACCCCTCTTCGGTTCCTCAACTTCTTCACTCTCATTTAATAAAGGATTCTCAGCACTGTTCGAACCATTCTCCATTCCTGCTCATTCAAAAATACCATATGAAATCAAATGATTTAATAGATTAATAGAGTAATAGAACCAAGCTATTATGTTATTACTCTGTTATACTTACACATATACACACAGATTAACAATGCAAGCTCTTGAACAAATTATAACATATTACCCCTTTCAAGAGACTATAACATATTACTCTTTCAAAAATTAATAGAGCTTCAAATTGTAGCAATTTCTAATTTGTAAGAGCTTCAAATTCTAACAATTCCCAGATTAACAGATTATAACAATTTCTAACAATTTAACAAATTAACCCAAAATCTAACAATTTCTAACAATGCAAGTTACCAGATTAACCCAAAATCTGTCCAAAATTAGATTAACAATTTATAACAATTTAACAGATTTGGACTGTCATATTAACAGAAATGGAGGAGAGGGAGAGATCTGCATTTCTGTTCATTCAATGTATGTTATATTAACAATGATCATTGTTAATATTAACAATGATCTGTCATATTATAATCTGCATTTCTTCTCCTCTGTTATATTAACAATGATCTGTCATATTATAATCTGTATGTTCTAATCTGTTTTATATATATATATATATATATGTATGTTATAACAGATTATATATGTATGTTTACCAGTTACCAATTATCTTTTCAATAACAAATTATATGTATGCTATAATCTGTTATATATATGTTTGGTATAATCATATATATATATATATATATATGTATGTTATAATCTGATATATATATATATATGTATGTTTAACAGATTATAAAAATTTCTTCAATGTATGTTTATATATATATATATTTCATTACAGAATACAACTACAATTTAAATGGTGGAGGAGAGGGACGACAACTGGACAGAAATTGACCTGAACGAAGGAGAGGGAGAGATCTGCAAATGCTTGACCAAGAGAGGGAAGACAGAGAGGGACACGAAATCTGCAAACGGAGATAGCAAATGAACGCTTGATGGTGGAGGAGAGGGACGGCGGTGGAAATCCCGTTACAATTTACACGGTGGAGGAGAGGGACGCCGATCACAGCTTCAACGGGAATAGAGTTGAAACACGATTTCTTCTCCTCTGTTATCAGATTTTTGAGCGGGAAATTTTTTTTTTTTTCCTAATCACAGTGCGTGAAACACACGCACTGTAATATGAAAGTGTCATTTTTCCTCCCTTCTTAGATGCCACGTAATTAGAGCTGCTCCTAGTGCTCAAGTTTTAGTGGTATGAATCGGAGCTGATCTATAAATCCATTTTATGAACTTTAACGCCATAAATCTAGGCGACTTTTATTTAGGTCCATACAGACAATCCCATATAAAAAGGAAACTTTATTAATTACCCTTCTCATTCAAAATTAATATTATGTAGCTATTTCATATAAAAAAAAAAAAGGCTCCTACTGCAGTAAAAGAGGAAGACAAGCATGATCTTATTGTATGTTCAAAAAAAAAAAAAAAAAAAAAAAAAAAGCATGATCGTATTGTAGTCGTCTCCTTCCAAGTGATTATGTCAACATCATCATCAACAACGACGACGACCAAAAAAAAAAAAAAAAAAAAAAGTTCATTATGTGAAACGTTGAAATAAAAAATATCGGTTTGTTTTTCATAAAAAATAATAATTATTTAGAAAAATAAAAATTAATTTTATAAAAATAAATATTAAAAATATATTTTTAAAATTATTTTTGGCCTTCCAAAAATAATATAAAAATTATAAGTGTTTAAAATTTTTTAATTTTTTTCACCAAATTAATTTTTAATTTTTTAAAAAAATTTCTGAAACAAGTTTATGAAAATCAAATCAAGCATGGCCATTGTGTGCACATGTATCACTATCCAATAAAAAATTGTAAATGGATTAGATAGACAAACTGTCTCTCTTAGTAACTCAATAGTGTGGTGGTCTCTATCACAAATGAAGATTGTTCATTCAATGATAATACTACCACGTGGTATCACAAGTGCATTCAATATTGAGTAATGCTAGAGACCTCAAATATTCTACCAAAAGTTTTTCCAAATGTCTCACATAGGTATGGGACCCACACAATGTGGGTCCCATGTGGGTCCCACACCCATGTGAGACATTTGGTAAAACTTTTGGTAGAATTTTTGGGACCTCTAGCATTTTTGTTCAATATTTACTCAGTTGGCATGTTAAATATTTTTAATACCATCGGTTCAAATTGAAGTGTCTATCTATCTAAATTATATAACAAATAAGTTAAAATAATTTGGACAGATAAGTAAAAATATTAGGACAAATAAATTTGAATAAATAAGAAGAACTACTAAGATAGATAGATTCAATTTGGAAAGACAAGCAAAAATATATACAGTGTATATAATATACACTGTACATACACTGTATATATTAAATTTGGCAAAGATATACAGTGTATGTATATAATTGTAGTATAAAGATGACAAATAATTAAAGTCTCTCATTTATGACTTTTTGTCTTTGTATTTAATTTTGTGGAAATGTTGTATAAGCCTACGCCTAGGCTTGTAGACTTTGTCAAAAAGTTGTAAAGTTTTGTCAAAAGTTGTAGAAATTGGATGTAAGGTAGATATGTCATAACTTTTGGTTTTTGTCTGTATATAAATTGGCATTCAAGCGAATAAAGAAGGCAATGTAAATTCTTTCCATATTCTCTCCATCTTTTTGCTATCATAATTCCTTATTCCAGAATTCCACCATAATTCCATAAGAAAAATAGTAAAAAGCACATTTCCTTTTTTGTTTAGTAATTGGTATCAGAGTTTGGTGAAAAGCTTTTGAAAGTAAGATCAAACTATGTAAGTATTTCTATCTATGTATAAATTTTTAATATATATATATATAAGTGTGTGTGGAGTGTTTTATGTTATTAAAAAAAATTTATTAAATATTTCGTCTAAGTTTTTTGTGGATCCTCTGTATTTTGTATCTTTATAATTATTTGTTTCATTTATAGTTGTTGTAAAACCTATATGCTTAGTGTATGTCAAAGCCCATATACTCATTAAGATCTTTTGACTATTGGCCATAATTAAGTCTTTAAGATCATAAAGGGAGGTTTTATGCACCAAATAATACACTAAGAGAGTCTTAAGTACCAACAACAATCTAAAATGGCAATCAATTCTGACGATATAATATGCTTTGGAAATACAAAAAATAATGTTAATAATAAATATGATCATAGTTTGCATATTACTAAAGAGTCTGCAAATATAAATAGTGTGTTTTCTAGTTTAAATAATAATACTGATATTATGTGTTCTTAGTTTTTCAAATTATATAAAAATCAAAAAATAAATCAAAATTATCTAGAGACTAAAGTTGAGTCTATAGAATCTAAAATAGACAATTTGGGTTCTATAATAAATATTGACTTAAATAAAGAAGAAAAAATCAAATAAACAATTTGGTGACAAAATTAGAAACTATATCCTTCATAAACAATGATGAAATGAATAGTCCAGGAGATAGTTACATCCCTAGGCTGTTTTATGGTACAGAAGATATTATGGTATTTCAAACCAATACCTATAATAGAACTGAATATGAAAATGTTGTTGAAATATTGGATTATTGGAGAAAATTATATAAAAACCCAGATTTAAGTACTGATGAAGGAAATAGGCTACTAGATCAGATAACAGAAACTTATCTAGAAAATGAAGCCCTTTTACAACACTTTAATTATGATATTAATATATGTCAACTAATGATGATGACAGTCAATCATCCTCATCTGAAGAAACAATAGATCAAGATATTTCATCAGAAATAAATAAAGGAAAAAGAAAGGCAGAAGAGTCAATTGATCCCGAATTATTTGGCACATGGAGAGATGGAGAAAATTTTGAATTTATTCAAACAAATGAAGTTAAAAATGATACTAACATTGGAAGTATCTCCAATCCTACACCTGAGCCAGTAATATCTAGAAAAGATAATAATCATAAGTATCCAATAGCTCAAAATGGTACTTATTTAGACTTGTCTCATGTTCCATTTAAGGATAAGCCACAAGCAATAGATGATTGGGCACAATCCTTGTCCATCATTATTACCAATTATAAAAATAGTTGGTCAAAGGAAAAATTCCTTGATTATATTGCAGCAACTCTCCAGGGAGATGTGTTGCAATGGTTAAGACAGTGGGAAAAATCTGAAATTGAAAAAAGTCAAAAAACGGCTTTGTTAACAAATTTTCTCACACTTGACACAATCTTAGCTGAATTTGCAAAAATCATAAAAGAAAATTTATGTGGTTTTGCAGGAGATACTAATTTGCAAGCAGATGTAAATTATATTTTGACTAAACTAGAATTATGTAATATTTGTCTTTTTGAAGACTATGTTCAAACTTTTAAAAAATATTATTATCTTATTGATCCACCAGCAAATCAACCCTGCATAAACTCCCTAATCCATGGGATGGGTTATGTATTAAAACATATCCTGATTTTCTCAAAAAAATGGGAAAGGAAGAATATGATAATCTTGATTTTCACATTAATTATGTTTTAAGACTAATAGCAGATCAGTGTCTAGAAGTATAGGCGAAAAAACAAATAAAAAATCAAATTTTCAACTCACAATACGGTCAAAAATGTTGTGATAAATTTTTAAAAGAAAATTGAAAAATTGGTTGTAACACATTTCCTAAAAGAAAAGGATTTACCAAAAAATGTAGAAAATATAAATGGAAACCTTGGAAAAAGAACAAAAATTTTTTAAAAAAGAAAAAGTATATTCAAAAAATAAACCAACATGTATTTCAAAAAAAAAAAACTTGTAAATGTTACATTTGTAACGAAGAATGTCACTATGCACCCGAATGCCCAAAAAGGGAAAAAAATGCAAAGAAAATGATCAAAATCCTTGAAGAACAAGATTTTGAAATAATATATGGAGAAGAAATTTCTGATAAAGAAGAAATCTTATATGAAATTTCTAGTGATGAAGAAAGTTCAGATGAAGAACTAATCTTCATGATGACTAATAATAGTCAAGAAATATCTCAAGAAGCAAATAGTATATCTCAAGAAGAATTACAGGCAATCCGACTTGGAGATGTAATCGGAGAAGAAACAACTTTTACCGACGAAGAATTAGCAAAATTCAAAAAATGCAAGAAGTTGTTGTTCTAGAAATTTACAAACTTTCAAAATTTAACTTCTTTTCAGCAAGAGTGTTTGAACAATACAGTGGTAACACTCAAGAAAAATGGTCAGAAGAAAGAAATATTAATATTCCTTTTTTTTATAAGAAAAATGTTGCAAGATGGAAAAAGAAATATCCTAAAATTCAATATATCCATATTGGATTAATTCAAGTAACCATAACAACCTTATTTCGCCAAGGGACAACAGTAATTTTGACAAAATATTTTCCGACCCAATGAAAGCAATCATTGGAGAAATTCAGTCTAATTTGGCTAGTAGAGTAGTTTGGTTTAATGTTAGACCAAATTTCTTTATTTCCATAAATGATCATAATCTTGAAGATACAGTTAGAATAAGAATTAAAACACAATGATTAGGAATGAAATCAAATTCTCATGATTTGGCTATTCGTTGGAAAACAATTCACGAATTAACTAAATTTCCTGAAACAAAAAAAAGATCAAACGATAATAAAATCGTTGAAATCTTTGAACCAAAACCATTTGACATGGTAATACAACCTCGTCTAATGAATTGGAGCGATTTACAAATCTCTCGACAATGGTTAATCCATGACCTAGTGGGACAAGGAGAATCTTCTAAAACAAAAAAACCTGCACAATTACAAATGCTGGTATCAGGAAAAAATTTATATATTGAAAATACAGTTTCAAAAATTAAAAGATCAACTTCTGTATTTGAAAAATATTTTCCTAACAAATCATTTTCAAAGTTAAGCATTTGAGAATCAAGTAATAATTCTAATCAAGAATCTATTACTTCAAACAACGTTCAAATTCCTATTTTTCCAGGAACAAGAAAACTTGAACATATTAAGTCTGCATATATGTATCATTTTCAAACAAAAAATGATGATATTATTTTTTCTCCTAGCCAAGGAAAAAGAAGATATACATATGTATTAGGAACATTTAATTTTGCAGGTTATAAACCCTATAGCCTCAGTGTTCTCATAGACACAGGAGCTATAGTTAGCTCATGTAAATGGAATGCCATACCAAAGGAAAAATGGACATTAATGAAACATCCAATTTTGGTTACTGGAATAGTTAGCTCATGTAAATGGAATGCCATACCTAGATCCTTACTTTGGCTGAAGAGTACTAAGTGTTAATTTTTCCAGCTAACCTTTAAGTTGGTTATTTTTGCCAACCTAAAGTGAAGTGTTTGGTTATTCCTGCCAAACGTCCTGCAGCCTGGATCCTTATCCTGGGCTTAGGAGAGGTGTTGGTTATTCCAGCCAATCTCTAAGTTGGTTATTTCTGCCAATCTAGAGTAGAGTGTTCGGTTATTCCGACCAAACGTCCTGCAGCCTGGATCCTTATCCTAGGCTTAGGAGGGGCGTTGGTTTTTTCAGCCAACCTCTAAGTTGGTTTTTCCTGCCAACCTAGAGTAAAGTGTTTGGTTATTCCGACCAAACGTCCTGCAACCTGGATCCTTATCTTGGGCTTAGGAGGGGTGTTGGTTTTTCCAGCCAACCTCTAAGTTGGTTTTTTCTGCCAACCTAGAGTAAAGTATTTGGTTATTCCGACCAAACGTCCTGCAGCCTGGATCCTTATCCGGGGCTTAGGAGGGGTGTTGGTTTTTCCAGCTAATTTTTTCAGTACTAATCCTAATCTTAGTTGAAGAGAGTGCAAAGTTGGTTATTTCAGCCAACTATGCTTACAGTGCTCCTAACTCCCTAAAACAATCTTTTACAGAAGGAAACAACTATACTGAAAAGAAACTACTTATTTCATTGAGAAAGAAAAAATTACAAATACTTGAAAAAAAAAGCTAAAAATAAAATAGTTTGAGATTGGCAGTGTTCCATGGCCTGGGAATGGCTTTGCCGTCCTTGTCTTTCTAAGTGGTATGCCCCTTTACCTGCTAATCCAACCACTTTGTAAGGTCCTTCCCAATTGGGCCCTAACTTGCCATCTCCGGGTACCAAGGTGTTTTCCATTACTTTGCGTAGTACCCAATCTCCGATCTTGAATTGCCTTGGATGTACGGTGTTGTTGTATTTCCTGAATTACTTCTGTTGGTATGAGGCGATGTGAATCAGTGCTCTTTCTCTTCTTTCTTTTGCAAGGTCAAGCTCTAATGTGATGGCTTCTCCATTTAAGTCTGGATCAAAATTTTCGCTTCGAATGGTGAGGAGGCCAACTTCCAGTGGGATTACTGCTTCCATGCCGTAGGCTAAGGAGAATGGTGTTTCTCCCGTTGATCGTCGAGGTGTGGTACGGTAAGCCCATAAAACATAAGGAAGCTCCTCAGCCCACATTCCTTTTGCTTTCTCTAACCTTTTCTTCAATCCATCCAAGACAACTTTGTTTGATGCTTCTGCCTGGCCACTTGTTTGGGGGTATGCCGGTGTAGAGTTATAGAATTCGATCTTGTACTCTTCACAAAAGCCTCTAAAGATTTTGTCGTCGAACTGAGTGCCGTTGTCTGATATTAGCGTTTTGGGTATGCTGAACCGAGTGATGATATTTTGCCAGACGAACTTCTTTACATCTTTCTCCTTTATTGATACTAGTGCTTCTGTTTCCACCCACTTTGTAAAGTAGTCTGTTGGTGCGAGGAAGAACTTTCTGTTGCCGGGTGCTATTGGAAGTGGTCCTACTATGTCCAAGCCCCACATTGTGAAGGGCCATGGACTAGTTAAAGGTAGAAGTTCTCTGGCTGGCTGATGTATTTGGTGTGCGAACTTCTGACATTTCTCGCACTTCTTGACATACTTCTCTGAATCTGCTTGTATGTAAGGCCACCAATATCCCTGCGAAATTGCCTTATCAGCCAATGATCTCCCCCCTTGGTGGCTTCCGCATACGTTTTCGTGAATTTCGAACAAGAATGCTTCCACTTTGCTGGGGTGGACACACTTTAGGTAAGGTCCTGTGAAGGATTTCTTGTACAATGCCATTGATGGGGAGAGCCAAAAGCACTGTGACTTTGCTCTTATTTTGTTGGCCTCTTTCTTTTCTTCCGATAAGACGCCGTCTTTTAGGAACAGTATGATTGGATCCATCCACGAAGGGCCTAATTCGGCACAACATACCTCTTCTACTTCGGGTTCTTCAATGCTTGGTCTTGGTAGGTGGTCAATCAGCAATGGATGAGGGATGGAGGTATCTGCCATTGAAGCAAAGCCTGTTAGTTCGTCCGCTCTATTGTTTTCTTCCCTGCCGATCTGCTCTATCCGCACTACTTCAAATTTCTTGATCTCTTTTCTGACTAACTCTTGGTACTTAGCCATCCTGTCATCCTTTGCCTCGTAGTCACCTGAAATTTGGTTTACCACCAGCTGTGAGTCACTGTAAACCATTAACTCGGTGGCCTTCATGTAGGATGCTGATTTTAAGCCTGCTAGAAGCGCTTCATATTATGCTTCGTTGTTTGATGCTGGGAAGCCAAGGTTGACTGCTTGCTCCACCACTAGGCCATCTGGTGAGATGAGGACTATGCCTAGTCCTGCACCGTGCCTGTTGGACGCTCCATCCACGAAGAGCTTCCACATCTCTCCAACGAACAGTTTCTAGTAAGTGGAGGGATCAGATGATCCCTTGGGATCAAGAGTGTTGCTGGTGTTTTCTTCAAGGTCCATGCTTGTTGTTTGCCCCTCGCTATCTGATTGTACCAAGTCTTTATTTGTTGGTGAGTCTTGGCTTGGTGTAGCATGGTTTGCTTCTTCCTTCCTTACTTTACTTTGGTCTGCCTTAGGGTCTGACTGCGTATCCTGCACCAGGGGTTGCGCTATTCCGGCGTCAACTTCCAACCCTAGTTCGGTTGTATCAGTCAGGTCGACTGGGTAGATATGATGACTTCCTGGGGTGAATTCTACGACAAAGTCTGCCAAGGCTTGGGCTTTTATCGCGGTTCTGGGTTGGAACTTGATGTCGAACTGTCCCAACTCGACTGCCCATTTCAAGATTCGTCCAGAAAAGTTCGCCCTCTCAAATAAAGCTTTTAATGGAAAAGCTGTGAGGACGATTATGGTGTGGGCATGAAAGTAGTGCGACAACTTCCTTGAGACCATCATCAAGACTAAGGCCAGTTTTTCCAATGGTAAGTACCTGGTTTCTGCGCCCAGCAATGTCTTGCTGACATAAAAGATGGACGGATGTTGGATTCTTTCCGCTCGGACCAACACTGCTCTAATTGCGTGCTGCGAAACTGCCAGGTACAAAAATAGTTCTTCTCCAGGTATTGGAGTCACTAGCAACGGTAGAGAAGACATGTATTCCTTCAAACTCTCTAGGGCGCGGTTACATTCTTCATCCCACTCAAACTTGGCCTTTAATGCTTGAAAGAATGGTCGACATTTGTCTGACGACCGACTTATGAACCGGTTTAGCGCGACTGCCATACCGGTGAGATGTTGTACTTCTTTTACTGAGTTGGGTCTCTCTAGATCCTGAATTACTTTGATCTGAGAGGGGTCTGCTTCTATACCTCGGTTGGTCACCAGGAAGCCCAGGAATTTACTAGATCCTACGCCAAACGCACACTTGGATGCATTAAGGCATAGCTCGTGCTTCTTCAGGATCTGAAACATCTCGCCTAGGTCCCTGAGATGGTCATTCTTATCCTTGCTCTTGACTACCATGTCGTCGATGTAAGCTTCCATTGTTCTGCCTAACAATGGTTCGAACATCTTGGTGACCATCCGTTGGAATGTTGCCCCTGCGTTCTTAAGGCCGAAAGGCATGACCTTGTAACAATATAGTCCTCTTGGCGTCGTAAAAGATGTGACCTCTTGGTCTAGCTCATACATGGAGATCTGATAGTAACCTCTGTACGCATCAAGAAAGCTAAGATGGTTGTGTCCTGCCATCAGATCTACTAGTTGGTCAATCCGTGGAAAAGGAAAGCTGTCTTTTAGGCATGCCTTGTTGACCGTTTTGTAGTCTACACAGACACGCCATTTTCCATTCTTCTTAGGCACCACTACTGTGTTGGATATCCACTTGGGAAAGTGCACCTCTCTAATAGCTCCTGCCTCTAGAAGGTTTCCCACTTCTTCCACCACTATCTCGGCGTGGTGGAGTGCTGATTTGCGAGTGCGCTGTATGATTGGTCTTGCAGTTGGATGGACATTCAATTCGTGACAGATGAAGCTTGGGTCAATGCCAAGCATGTCATACGGCGTCCAGGCAAACACTTCGATGTTAGAGGTCAAGAATTCCTTGACTTCTATTCTCTCAGTGTTGGACATAGATGAGCCAAGCAAAAAGAACTTATCCGGGTTCTTTTCATCTATTCTTACTTGTATCAAGTCTTCCACTGCCTTCTGTTCAACGGCTTTGCCAACATCTGCAAACAATTCATTACTCTCGGGTTCTTTCACCATCTGAACAAACCCTTTGGCAGCTCGGCTGCCATTTACTGTGACGAAGCATTGCTTAGACATAATTTGGTCTCCATAGACCTCTTCAATTACTCCGGCTTCGTTAGGGAACCGCATTACTTGATGGTAGGTTGATGCTACCGATCGCATGGCGTGCAGCCATGTCCTCCCCAAGATTATGTTGTAAGTGGAAGGGGCTTTTAATACCCAGAATTCCACTTGTTTCGTCATGCTTCGTGCTCTGACTGGGAAGATAATCTTGCCCACCGGTCACTCTGGCATTGAGTTGAATCCGATCATGGGAGATACGGCAGGTGCTAAGTCTTTGTCTTCCAGTTTCAATTGTTGGAAGGTTTCGTAATACATTATCTCACATGAGCTCCCTTGGTCGATCAAGATTCACTTGACGTTGTAATCCTTGATGTGAAGAGTGACAACCAGTGCATCATTACGAGGGCAATATATCATTGCCAAGTCTTTGTCTTTGTCTAAAAAAAGACATGACGTTCGTGGCCTCTGTTTTTCCCTTTTTAATGGTGGGCTGTGCACTTAATACCTCCCTTAAGTGCTTAGTCTTCTTTATCATTCCCCTGAGCTCACATACTCGCTCTGGCTCGAATACCCCATGTATTACGTTTATCACGCCTTGAGGCGGGGCGTCAATCGGTGTTCCGTCTGGCTGATCGTGGTTTTAGGGGGTTGGCTGCGTCCCTCATTCTATGTACCGATCCAGGTGACCAGCTGCCACTAACTCCTCCAGATGCTGTCTCAACGGCGTGCAGTTTTCAGTGCGATGCCCCTTTTTCTTATAGAAGGTGCACTGAGATCTTTCGTCGTAGTCCTTCTGTGCCTTTCCCAATTTAGATGGCCATCTGACGAAAGGTTCATCACGTATCTCGCTGAGAACTCGATAGATTGGTTTCTTGAATACTGTGGTAATGGAAGTACGGACTCTCAACCATCTTTTATCTCGGTTCTCTTCGTTGTCTCGCATGCCTCGTCTATTCCTGCTTGGACGTTCTACCGTGTTAACTTTTGCCGTAGTCTTCTTATCTGGTGTTGCTGTTGCACCAGATTTTGCCTTGGCACGAGCGTCATCCCCCTCTACCTGAATATGTTGGTGCACTCTCTTCATCAAGGCTTCCATCGTGAGGGGTGGAGTCATAGTAATTGAATCCCTCAATCTGTTTCCGACTGGAAGTCCTCTTTTGTATTGTGCGATGGCGAGATTGATGGGGCAGTCCCCTATCTGGTTGAACGTCTCCCAATAGTGACTGTTGTAGGATCTCAATGTTTCCTTGTCGCCCATGTCAATGGAGAGAAGCTGATCGATCTCCACTAGGGTCTTGGTGTTCGTTCTGAACCTTGTCACAAACGCCTCTGCCAATTGTGCCCAGGAGGCTATGCTGCCTTCTGGTAGCCTTTCGAACCAGGTTAAACCTAGGTCGCCGAGGCTTGATGGGAATAGGATACACATTAAAGCCTCGTTTCGCCGGTATACTGCCATGACCTGGCGAAAGTGGCTTAAGTGTGAGTAGGGGTCTGTCTTCCCCTCATACGTGGCAAATTTGGGCTGAAGGAAGCAGGAAAGCAGGGGCGCGTTCTCGATTGCCGGAACGAACGGTGAGGTCTGCAGTCTTGCTAAGGCTTTGTCTGTTGGTTCGTAAGCAGGGCGCGTTATTGGCATTCCTACCTCGACGCTTCCATGCGTCCGAGGGGTCAACCGCTGAAGGGCTGAAACTCTATGCGGGTCGTGTGCCTTGGTATCCTCTTTCCATCGTGCCTTTTCTTCAAGCACCGTCCGTAGGTCGGACGATCTAGACAACTCCGTTTGCCTGGACGCAATCTGGTGGGTGTGTGAATGCCGATAAGTGCTTCCCTCAGTGTAAGACCTCAATGTTCTCATTCTCTCAGACCTGGAGTAACGAGTCCTGGAAGACCTTGATTGAGTGTCGCCTGTCCTAAGGCTTTTACTCTCTGCTTGAGACGGTGTGGTTTGCCTACTACGATCCTCCGAGTGGTGAGGGGGCGTGTTGCCTTTGTGCCTCTCTCCTGTCGCCACCCATTTTCCCTTGATCTGGCGCTTCATGGCCTCCATGTCTGCCGCCATCTTCCTTATTAGTTCATCTTGCTCCTTTACGCGATTCTCCAGAGCTTGAGGGTCGATTCTTCGCCTTTGCCTTTCAAGACTTTGTGAGTGAGAGCAACGGGAGTTGTTGTTCCGCCTTCCCCTTGCATCCCTCCGGGGATTCTGTCGCTGGGCTCTAAGTCCGCCATGGGAGGGATAGAGGGCAAATCTTTATGCCTCCCACCCCCCTCTGGGGGTTTGTCCGTCGATGGCAGACTACGGCAAATCTTCGTTGTGCGCCATTCAACTAGCGAGGGAAACTTGATTAAGAGGTTTTGTTCTTTGTCTGATATTCCCACAGACGATGCCAATTGTACGAGCAAGAAATATTCTGTCTTGTATAATCCTGTTGATCAAGTCTGCGCTCCTCCGTATAACGTCGCTTTACTCCTTGAAAACACAAACGTGAGCTAGCCGGCGGGTGTGTACCGGATACCTCTCCGGTGCCTAAGTCAGCAAAATAGACAAATAGACAAAAAGCTCTATGTATTCGGGAATCAAAGTTGTGTTACCTCTCTATAGGTGATGTTATGAGCTTTTATAGGTTCCATGTGGCACAATCCTAGTACAACTCTTACTCCTCCATGTAGAGTCCTTCTAGGAGTCACATTCCTAAAAGATAATGCTTATCCTTCAACACCCCCCTCACTGCTGAAACCAAGTGAGATGGTTTTACCATGGTTGGATGTTACGACCGAGATAACATGGTTACGCTAAAGCCGCAGACTAGACCAAGCTCCAACTAGCTCGGTTCTTCCTTTCACTGCGCGTGTACCTCGGTTGACATATTCCAACTGGGTTGTCTGAAACCGTATTATCCACAATGATCTTGGACCGAGCTAACCAATAGCAAGGTTCTGAGGAAAGCCCACCTTACTTCGGCTCAACATGGTATGACCGAACTAACTGTTACCGCTCTGAGTGTAGTGACTGAGCTGACTGCAGAGCTCTCTTGGACCGGGCTAACTTCTAGTCCCTTTTACTCGGCCTCTCTTATTATGGCCCACAGATCAGTCCATAGATCCAGCTTGGCCCAATTTTCAAATAAATTACCCTCTCAGGTTTTAAATCAAATACCTCCAAAATTCATAACAAATTGACAGAAGGAGATTTTAGAATGATATACAATCCAGAATTGATTTTCTAAATCTGAGTTGATTTTTTTCTTCATATTTTAGGTAATAAAATAAAGCATATGTTTGAAAGTAATCGTATCATTTTCACTTTTGATAGCAATTCGTTTTTAATGATTGTTACACCACAATTAATGGAATATATTTGTGAGGATAAATTTATTGTCGGTTTCATTTGAAAAACAATGTTGAGTGCAATGTGATACTACAGTACTATTATCATTCAATAATTTTTTTACCAATTACCATTTTTACCGATTACCCTACCACAGTATATGTGACAAAATAATTATTCAAAGTGAGATTCACTCACCATATGTAAACTTAATGTTGACTGGTGATATTGAATTTTAACTTATTTCACTTTTGGTAGTCACGTTGCAATTTCTTTTTAATTATTGTTACACCACAAATAATGAAATTTGTTGTAGTAAAAAAAACTGATGATCATCCTAATGTTATTCTATTAGCATTACTTTTTTTTTTGGTCTGTTATACTTGTGAAAGGCCAATGAGAGAGATGAAGGTTTTGAGGGAACTCCTCATATTCGTTCCTCTAAAAGAATATTATGCCACAAAAACAAAGGAAAGCCATTTCTTTGCATTTCTGAAAGACTCTGGTTGTTTTGAATATGACTTACAAATTGATTATTTTTATTTATTATACAAAGACGAATAAAAAATATATATAATTAAAATAAATCAATAAATAACGTATTTATATGCTCTCCAAAAGAGACCTCGATATTGCAAGGCCATACACGCACCAAAAAAAGTGCACCACAATTAACGATCACTCACATTTTGGTCTTGTTTGGTAAAGGTTAAAATTTGACTTTTTAGGTTAAAATTTACAAAAATATAAAATATGCTAAAATAGTTAATAAAATAATTATTTCATTTTTTCTTTCACAAACATCACATCCAACTATAAAAAAATTTAACCATCTTCCCAAACACAAAAATGGGTGTTCTTGATTGGTTCTGAAGAACCAATATTAGCTTATTAAGAATCGCAAATTATGAATCGTTCCTTCACTGGACAATCGCAAGGATGATTGGAAAAGGGAAAGAGGCATTGTCGGTGGTCTGAGACGATTAAATTTTAATTTGTGTGTGGTGCTGGTAGTGGTGGAGGTCGAGGTAAAACTGGTGGTGGCACTGACGATGATATTGGTGATGGCAATGTGGTAACTCGGGTAAAATTTTAATTTAGAAAATATTTTTTGATTTTAAAAATATAAAATATTTTCCATTTAAATAAATTTTTTTCGTTAATCATGAAAAATATTTTCGTTGATTTTTATTTTTTATTATACTAAACACTAGAGAATGCAAAAAAAAATAAAAATAAAAATAAAAAATAAAAAAATTTAAAGACATTTTTCACTAAAACAAATAAAGTGTTAGAAAACTATTTTGAATTTGAATGTATAGTATGTATTTTCATATTTAGAGAGTGTTTGAGATGATTTAAATAAGTATACTTTTTGATTTTTTTATGAAAAGTTGGACAAAAAAGTAGAGAAGTAATATGATTCAAAAAAGATAAAAATATATATTTTTGTAAGGAATGCCAAATAGTGGCTTGGTGTAATGTTGGCCATATATGTAAAATAAATCAAATCCATATATTTAAATTTTAAATATTTTATGAATATATTTTTCCAATTATGTAAGATTACATTACTAAAAGGGAAAAAAAAATTAAATTCAAATTATGATGTCTAGATTAAGAAAGAATTGAATATTCAAATTATGAAATAAAATTAATTCTTAAATATTTGACTGTTGCCATATTGGTCCGTTTACCCGTTGTGGGCTACGTTTGATAGCTTTCTTCTGATGGGTCAGGCTAACATGTTTGGTACATAGACGGACAAACAGTTCGACATTTGAGCCTTACATGATGCGAGACATACAGACACAAACCAGTAAGTTGCAAACCCCCGGTTTTACAAATCTCATCTCATGATGCAACCGTTGTGTCGTTTTGCCAAAAGTGGATAGGCACCTCATCACCACTATATGTACATGTCCACAATCGTATCAGGTACAACATACATACGACTTCCCGACCAATACACATAACAAAACCATTGTCGGACAACTGCACGTTCGTTTTCGAGATCCAAACTAGTTTCTGCAAAATGAGTAGGAGGGGAGAGCAGCATGGATGCGGAGTCGAACAAGTGACATTGATACTGGTGGTGGTTGTTTTGCTCATCTTTCTTCCCTTAGGTATGGGTCCAGGGCCACTGGGGCCGCCGCCATTGTACGTGTTCCTCCTCTTCCCCGTGGTGGCTGCTGTCATCTTCATTTTCCTTTCTCAAGCCCCGAAGTGATCCTCTCATTATATTATATGTAAACAAACTAACACATAATATAATATTGAATAATTAATCTGGTATTGTGGGTTGAATTTTGTGTTTTGCTGTCAATTTTCAAATTCAGTCAGGTGTTATTTTTCTAATCACCATTGGGTGAATTCTGTGAAATGCATGAGATAAAGAAACTGTTAGTCTGCTCACAAAGAAAGCCTTATAAATTAATGCATAGTGTAGAGACCAGTGTTCCTTTCATTGCTTCTGTGCACAGGAGACGTGAAAGATTCACTATCAGCAAATTTTTATCTTCTAAATCTGAAAAGCACCAATGTCTAGAACCAAAGAACACGTGTCAATCATGATAGCAAAGGTTCCTTGGAAATGTCTTCCTCTTACTCTTTATCTATTGGATTCCTCAATATTCTTTTGCCTGAATTTCAAACCACTAGAGATCGACCCATTGATCCCTCCCTGCATTAGGAAGATTGAAAGGATCAAATTACCTATTACTAACCTGATGTCATGGTACACACCTACACTACAAACAGACAGATGTAGCAATATACGATGAATATTAACACAAAAAGATCCTATCATGAACTTTTAGCAATTCATTAAGTACATATGAGCTACAATAAATAAATAAATAAATAAATAAAAATAATTGCATGAATGGAAGCCCAAAAACTGTGTTAGACCAAGAAAATTGCCAATTAAGGGCTTACAGATTTGTTAAGTTTATGGTCAAAAAACATATTCTACTAAGAAATACCCAGAAATAGGCAAAATGGATAAAATGCAATGAAAACAAAATAGAACGAAACAGAGCATTGCACAATTTTCCAGCCAAGGCAGGACATTCCAGCTAGAACCAAAAAGGTTTCATGATTTTGGGAGGAGTGATAGTGGTGGAAGTAAAATTTAGTGATAAAAGATCATGGAATTGCTCAATTTCATTGAAAATTCCATCACCCAGTAATCTAGAACCGCACATGCTACAGATATACAAATGAATCACTAATCTATTAGGCCCAGTAGAAATGTTTCAACGAAAAAACACGTATAATTACAACAAAAATGCATAATTTCATTTCTAAACTAAAAAAAAAAAAACAAAAAAAATGCAATATTTACAAAAAAATGCATAACATGTAACCAAAAAAGAAAAGTTGCATCAATATGAAAGTCCATCAGATTCCATAGTTGAACAAATAGATCATTGTCCCGTATTGGTGTCAGAAACGATGAAATATATCACCACCAATGACCAACTAATAAACCAATAAACTCTAATTCAATTCCAGGGCAAAAAAGCAATAAGCTTTGCTAAACAGCGTAACCACTCACCTGCATCAAATTGTACAATGTTGGTGATTTCTCTAGCGCATCCCATCATATCTCAATCTTTCCGAATTGAAAATTCGCTCAATGATGGTGGCTTTTGGAGTCGGTGGCCTTGTAACAGAGCTAAAATGATGGCCATGTAGAAAAGTTATTCAATACTCCGGAGAGCTACATGTTCATGTTCCAGAACTAAGTTTTTTCAATTACCGACACAAAATTATGAAAAACCTATCTTCTTTATCAGTAACAATATGTGAGGAGCACCCAACAACCACTCTGGCCATGTAACAGAGATTTAATGGGTGCCAAATCAAAACTCTTTCATTGTTGGTTGTCATTGTTAAAATAGACATTGGGTATGATTTATAGTGGCATTGTGATTAACTGGGTTGCAGAGGAATTTAGTTTAGGGACTTATACAATGTGCTTTTTAATTATAAAAAAAACTAAATAAAATATATTTTTACAAATATTTTTAACATGAATTATAGTAAGAAAATTTTTATGTTATGTTACAGGACAAGTCTTTGGCACATGAAAACTTGATTTTGTGAGATTCATACCTTCTATCAATTCCATTCCATGTATGACTTGAATCAAATAAAGTAAATTAATTAATTAACTTTTATGTTTGTTTATATATATATATATATATATTTTTATAACTGATATATTTTTATGTTATTCAATAGTTGAAGATCATCACCAATTTAACACTATCAGGTGCGTGTCTCAAATCTTCATTTGAAGAGATACTAAACAACTGTTGTCAGGCAAAGAATACAGAATAGTCAATAAAAAGTTGCAAATTAGACAATGCATATCTCCCCATTAATCTAATAATATTGTGATTCTTGTTATAAAATAATAATGCTCATTAAATGATAGTAATGTTATATCTAATATTTATTCATTTTTTGAGCTCCCAATTTCATGTAAGTCTCTAAACACCCCTTGAAATGTGGTTAGAGACGCCCCCAGGGGTCCTTGAGGTTGTCCAGTTGCAGAAATGTGGTTAGAGACAGCCTCCAGGGATCCTTGAGGTTGTCCAGTTTCAGCTATAGAAGTGTACACGGTTCGGATTGGTTCGGTTTTGAGAAAATCTAAGAACCAAACCATTACACTCAGTGGTGAAGCCAGGAATTTAATATAGGGGGCATCTATTAATTACAATCTCAAAATTTTTCTTCCCCAATCAATAACAATAACATAATAATAATTTTTCGAACTAATGTTAAACATTAAAAATTAATATTCATTACAAAAAAAAAATTAATTTTAAACTTTTACAATTGACCCCGACGAGTTTTCATCTTTTGAAATCTTTCCATAATAGTATCATTGTTAGTGCCATAAAAAAATATCTCTTTCAATGTAAACAACCAAGCTATCATTCATCTATTCATCACCCATTCAGTTCCGCAACCGATTCTTCACAATATTCATAACTGAAAATACTCTCTCAGTAGTAGCAATTGCAACAGGTAAGATTAATGCTAAAGTCAAGAGCAAATACATCAATGGATATACTTTCTCTCTTCCAGTCTCTATCATTTTCTTAAAAAGATCGGCAATTCCATTTAATATTGAGAACTCACTACTGGATAGCATGTTGATAATATATGTGTCAAGTTGATCATTAAGTACCATGAGCTCCACTGAAGAAAATTCTTTGGGAGAAAATTCAGCAAGATGAATTAACCTTTTCCTGTCAAAACTAGAGAAAGAATTAGATGGATTCAAACATACACACAAAGTAACAACTCAGTGTTCGACTCAGTGAAATGAGCATTTAGTTCTTGAATTTGCATATCCAAAACAGTGTAGAATAACTCAACGCGATAGTGATGTAACTTTGTAATTTCATGAGCATTGTGTCTTTTTCTCCTTCAAGTTACAAACATATCTTCTATTTGGGGAACATCAATTTCATACTTTTCACAAAAAGACAAAATATCATCAAGTAAAGATGTCTATCCACCCTCCTTCATCTTTTAGAACCGTACTTTAGAAATTTGAACTAAATTCATGGCATTAACAATATCTTGATCTGTGCTTTATAGTGCTTGCAATAACTCATTTGTAATGCCAATATTGTTTTCATCAAATAAAGGTTGAATACAAACTCAAATGATTGAATTGAGTTCAACAATATATTTGCTTCTGCTCGTTGTCCTAAATTTGAACCATCCTCCGAAATCATTTCAAGCACATCAATCACTGTTGAAAACATACTAGCCAAGCTGACTAAAGTACCATAGTGTGAACCCTAACATGTATAACCAACACGTTTAAGATTAGTTTCTTGATTTAAGTCTTGCCCACAGTTAAAGTTGCTTCGCTTCGAATTAAAAGGTGTACAATCAAACAAAAAATGATGAAAATCGGAAACTAAGGTTTTGGATGATCAATGTATAATTAGAGAGTTAAATAATTAATATTAGAGTTTTAAGAATGATTTCTAAACTATTGGGGTTGATTAGGGTCTGTACGAGTTCGTCCATGATTTGTTTTTGGTCCTAGGGTTAATTTCGCGAATAAATATTTAACTGATTATTTCTAAGATTTTTTGCTAATTTCTTTTAATAGTCTAATTAAGGTATTATTTTGTTCTATTATTATTTGTAAAGAAATATTACTATTTAAGTTATCAGATTCTATTTCTTCGCTATATTTAATACTCATACAAATGTTATTAACAAGGCCGAGAAATCAAGTTGTGATATCAATATCAATTGCGAATTTTGCGGATTTAATTTAATGTTAACTCTTGCAAAAAAAAAAAAAAAATTGTTGTTAATAGATACTTGCCTTTTCTAAAGATATTTTATTTTTAATCCTGGCAATTCTCTGGTTATAATTTGTCATAGATTATTCAGAAACAGTAACCAAAAGAGAATTTAATCTATTTAACTTACTTTATAATTTAGAAATATAATATAACCTATCTTTTATTTCAACTCTAATTATTGTAATTAAACAAATATAATTATTAATTAAGTATTCAAATTTTTATTATTATTATTTTATAATTAAGTTTAATTAATTGTGATGGAAGGTTTGTAATAACAGCTCTGTAGTGGTATGAAGAGAATACCGGCAAAAGTTTTCGAAAGGACTTGTGATGCAATTTATATAATTATGATTAATTAAGACCCTTGGATTGTATTAATAGATAAGCCGGCAGAGTGTGATCAGGAAGATGGGAGGAGGGAAAAGTGCAGAAGGGGATTCACTTCCCTATTTGGGAGGGCTATGTATTAGGAGGGGCACTGCATAGTGTGGAAGCCAGACCCCACTATATATATATATATATATAAATTTCAAAAGTCAGGGGCATGTGACCCCCTAGCCCCACGTCCCTTCCACTACGCCAAAAATAGGGCATTAACGGCGATTTTTGTTACCGCCGTTAAAGATACTATTAACGACGGTAACAAAATCGCCGTTAATACCGCCGTCAATGTATCTTTAACTGCAGTTTCGTTATCGTCGTTTAAAAAACCGCCGCTAAAGTATCTTTAACGGCAGTAATGAAACCGTCGTTAAAAAAACTGCCATTAAAGCCCTCTTTTAACGACGGTAACGAAACCGCCACTAAAGCCCTCTCATTACCGCCGTTAATGACGGCGGCCTTTGCCGGCGGAGCTCCGGCGAAACTCCGACCAATGGTGACCACGCCCGGCCAGAGATTGAATATGACCATCTACAATAAAGCAAAAGTAATGTTTAAATATTTATTTAAAAAATACATTTCATATAGAGTGAATGTGGTGGAGTGGTTGGTGTCCGTGGATTAAAGGTCAAGGGTTTGAGACCTGGGCGTGCAAGAAGAGAGAATTGTTTTTTTTTAAATTTGAACCTATTTACGGCGGTAAAGACCTGCCGTTTTTGGTCCTATATTACTGTCGTTTTTGGTCGACTTTTAACAACAGTAATTTATCCTTTTACGACGGTTGTACATTTTCCGACACGAGTATAAACGGCAGTCCTAAATTACCGCCGTTAAAGGCTTTAACAGCGATTTTACATCCTTTAACGGTGGTAAAAAACCGCCGCTAAAGCTCAATTTTGACGTAGTGTCCACCTCTGATTACACTTGTAAAACCGAACTATAACCAAACTGAAATAACAGTTCGGTTGCAGTTTGATTAACGGTTCAAAAATTTCTATTTATAAGAATAAATTGTTAATATTAGCAAAATAATTATTCAAACTGATTACATTTAACTCATGATAAAAACTAATAATATTAAGACATTACTCAACATTACATATCTATATCATCCTAATATCATTAAAATTAAAATTAAAAATCAATTACTAAAAATAAAATTTGATATGATAATATTAAATATTATATATATATATATATATATATATTATTAAATAACACCTACACATAGTTCAAATACCGCTGCTATTTATTAAATATTTTATATACATATATTTATATATTTTTTAAAATTCAGTTCGGTTCGGTTTGAACAGTGATTTTTTTATAAAATTCATTAACTAAACCGTTTTTACGGTTCTCAATATTTCCTGAATAGAAACCGAATCGATTCTTAATAGAATCAAATCAAATCAAATCGTACAATTTAATCTAATTCGATCTAAATTACCAATTTAAACGAATATTTGAACAGCTTGCAGCCTCAATTTGACAAGGGGCCGGACCGTCTCCAAGGTGGTGCAGCACTGCCCTTAATATAACATTTTTTTTTTGTTTTTTATCATACCCTTACCATAACATTTTGAGCCCAACAAAACATGCATAAAAACATAGGATTCGCGGACAGAGATGCTAGCTCAAAAAGTAAATAAATAAATATTTATTTAAGATTTTATTTGGGAAGAATTTTTTTCATTTTTAATTATTTTAATTTGATTAAAAAAGTTTCATTTATGATGAAATTTTGACTTTTTTTATAGTTTTGTGATAAGAAAAGTAAAATGATTATAATTTAAATATGATATTTTATCTTATTAATTTTTTAATTTATTTTATATTTTAATAGGTTAAATTAATCATAATCATCTTTCCCTGAAACACGGGTACGATACGAGTACTGATATTGGTACGATACGAGTATGTTAATAAGGTAAAATTTAAAAAAAAAAAGTAGGGTACGGGCACAGCTTGGTACGCTTATAAAAAAAAATATTTATTTTTAATTTAGAGTAATGTAAAAATTAATTAAATGGTTTAATTTATTAAAATTTAACCTGCAATTAACATTTAATATCAAAAGTAAAAGCATAAATCAAAATTAAATGTCAATATATTAAATAACTTATAAATCATAGTTTAATTTTAAAAATATACTAGTATAAAACTAAAAATAAAAAAGAAACATAGTGAAAAAAGTTTAATCTCTATAATAGAAGAAAATATTATTTCAACTGAGGTACAGTACGACTTAGGTATGTAGTAAGTATGTCTGGATATGCTAAAAATTAAGAAAAAAAATATGCGTACATATTTCATATACCCAATATTTATGTAAAAATACCATATAAAATATCATATATCAATAAATATCTAATACAAATACGACGTATTTTTCAAAATACCGATACTTCATGAATATTGCCGCATGAAGACTGGGATACTTTTCTAATGCAATGCCAGAGCATCAGGTATCATCAACTAATTTAATATTTCTTTATTTTCTCTTCTTTTCAATGCACACTAGCTAGCTATTTCTTTTTCAAAAAGTTTAACTAAAGTGATTGGAAAAATTGAACCAAGGGATCAAAACCCCCTTTAAAAAAAGCATTATTCATTGCTTTAGTACCTTCCATGGCTCCAAGCTAAGGAACCCAAAAAAAAGCTCTACCATGTCCATTTCTCTTCATCCATCATCACCACTCTAATCTCTTTCTAATTCTCAACTTCATTACCTCATTCAAACATCAAAAAAATCCCCATTAAAAAAAAAAAAAAAAAAAAAACCCCATATTTTCAACATGGCCCTAAGCAACAATGTCATCGGTTGCATCAACTTCGTGGCCATGCTCCTCTCCATCCCAATCATCGGTGCAGGAATCTGGCTAGCATCCGAGCAAGACAACTCATGCGTAAAAATCCTCCAATGGCCGGTCATCATTCTAGGAATTCTTATCTTAGTCGTGGCCCTAGCGGGCTTCGTGGGCGGGTTTTGGCGAATTCCATGGCTCCTTGTGGTGTACCTTGTTGCCATGCTAGTTCTCATAATCTTACTTGCATGTTTGGTGGTTTTTATTTACATGGTCACCATTAAGGGTTCGGGACACCTTGAACCGAACCGGGCTTACTTGGAATACCATCTTGATGACTTCTCAGGGTGGCTTCGAAGGAGGGTACAGAGTAATTATAAGTGGGATCGGATTAGAAGTTGCTTGAGCTCTACAAGTATGTGTGCTGAGTTGAATCAGAGTTATCGTATGGCTGAAGATTTTTTTAATGCACATCTCACCCCCTTACAGGTAAAACTCAATATAAATAGCCCTACTTTTTTTGTCGAATAATTTAAACCTTAATTATTATCTATTTGTAATAAACTTGATGGCAATATGTTTTGTTAGAGTGAGTTAGAGTGGTATACATGAGAGTTTTTTAAAAAAAATTTTTTTTTTAACTGAGAACTGAAAAGGTGGGATTTGTCATTAGAGTCTTTTGTTTGATCTTCCAAATTCACTCTTTGTGATGTGTTCTTGAGTAGTAGGTGTTCCTTAATTTTTTTTTTTTTTTTTTTTGTCTTGGTTCATCATTGATACAAAAACCGAACAAAATTATGGATGTAAATAGTTTAGAAGAGAAATTTATTTGAAGTGCATTTTCTTCCCAATAATGTTAGGGACGGAGAATTGAGGCACATAAAAATACTTAGAAAAATAATATATGATTTAGATTCAACACTTCTATAACATCTTTCTTCCTATTATTTTGTCAATTTTTTTTTTTTTTTTTTTTTTTTTTTTTAGCATTACCTAAAATACAAAATAGAAGACTAAGATTTATTCATGAAGTGGGACCACCCAAAAAGTTAAATCTACACCATAAATCTGTATTTCTAGGTTATTTTATAGTCTAGACTCTAGAGTAGACTTTTTCAATCAATTATTCTTTGAGTGATGTCTATCTCAAAATAAGGTTTCAAAGCAAATTAGAAAAGAATATAAACAACTATACAAAGTAACACAGTATGATTCTCCAACAATGCATCTTCTTTTCCAAATATCCTTCATCTTCACCTTTATCTTTGTCTTTATCTTTATCTCTTGTGTTTTATTTTAACAGTCAGGATGTTGTAAGCCACCAACACTATGTGGGTACACATTTGTGAACCCTACATATTGGATCAGCCCCATAGACAATGCAGCAGACATGGATTGCTTGAATTGGAACAACGATCAGACCCAACTCTGCTACTCATGCAACTCATGCAAAGCAGGGTTACTTGCTAATCTCAGGAAGGAATGGAGAAGAGCTGATATCATTATGATCATCACTCTTGTTGCTCTCATTATTGTGTATTTGATTGGTTGTTGTGCCTTTAGGAATGCTAAAACTGAAGATCTCTTTCGCAAATACAAGCAAGGCTATACATGAGTGAGTGAGTGAGTGAATGAGTGAGATTGAGTGATGGTGTTTTATGACTTTGTACAACAAGATGTTTTTCGTGTTTTCGTGTTTGGTTATTGAATGGGCGATTGTGTCTGATTGAGGGTAGAAATTAGGATTTCTTTTACGCGGATAACATTTGATCATGGAATCAGATACAACTCTTTTACATCAGATGAAACTCATTAATTTAGTAACACCCATCTTATATTACATTAACCTCCCTTGGAAATTAGAGAAAATACAACATATTATACACTTTATTAAGGTTTTTAATTTATGTAATCCTTAACTCAATTTTTATCAATAATTTGATAGTCACATGGATAGAAAAATAATATTATTATCTCTTTTATAATAAAATATATATTTTTCTTTATTTATGTTTGTATATTCATATAATTTGCATTAGTTTAGATTTCTTTAATTTATTAAAAAATAAATCTATATAATTATGTCAAAATTATAAAATATAATTAAATATTAAGAGAGGTGGTTGTAATTTACTCTATAAATTGATAGTCTTTTACTTAGATAAAATGTTGTTACAAAATCAAATATAATGAATTCACATATTTAATAAATTTCATTTAAAGATTTATATAAATTAGGTTTGTTAATTATATATTTTAATTAAAAAATCATTATAAATTATTTTTTTATATATTTTTTTCTATAAAATTAAAAAATTATTAAAATAATTTATTCCAAAATATTAGTGCATGGAAAAGTGAATAAAGGTGAAAGATTGGAATGTGGGGGGAGAGCACCGAAAGTTGATTGTAGTGAAATGAAACTGCAGTAGCCTTGGTACGGAATCCAAGAAGGTGGTTTACAGGTAAGAGCTAAGACTTTGAGGCACGCGGTTACTTGGCCCCATCTGTCTGTTGTTGCTGCTTTTTTTTCTTTTCTTTTGTTTTATTATTATTTAAAGAAAATGGTATAAAAATTTACTCTTTAAATCTTTTTTTTTTTAATTTAATAATGTATTTGTTGATAATTGTATAAGATATAATAGAGTGTGTCATTTAAGATATTCTAATTGATTGTCGCATTATTAGATTTGAAAATTTAGTTTAATTTTTAGATTTGTATAACAATTTTTTTTATTTGTTTGTTTCTAATAATACACTAGATTGTCAAAATATTACAAACAATTAGTTTATCCTCCGTCCAAATATTGGAGAGTTCATTCTAAAAATCTAAATTATTTATTTTATAAAATTTGTTAAAAAAAATTATTATAAAAAATAAAATTAATTGGAAGTGTTACATGATCAGATTACAAGACAATGCAAAAAAAATAGACAGCCTATTTTGTGTCATATCATGTGATTATAAATGTTCAATCAACTTAGATCTTGTTTGAGGAGTTTGTTATTTTAGTTGATTATTTGACTTTTTTTTTATTATTTTAATTTAATTAAAAAATTTGTGTTTGAGAAATTGGCTAGCATTTTTTTTAGTTGATTTGATGGTTATAAGAAAAAAATAAAATAAGTATAAGTTAAATATGATATTTTGCCTTATTAATTATTTTAACATTTAATGAATTATTTTAACCAACCCTTCTTCGAAGATAAATAATTGGAGTTCTCAAACACCCCCTAAATTTTTTACAATGATAATTTTCTTGACAAGCCTTTAAAGATAAGTAATTTCATTTGTTAAGATAAGATGAGGTGAACATGTATCAGGAAAATTGCACAATCAAATCCATTTATATAGTAAAGAAAACCTATTTCATATTATAGTATTTCTAATTTCTTCAAATGGTGAGATTAACAATACCAGCTCCAACATTGTTGGTAATCCTATAGCCATATTAAGGTCAAGTTTGGGAAGACTAAATAAGTGTACTTTTTAACTTTTTATGAAATAAGAGTTGGATTTGGATTAGGTTTAAAGTGATGTGTTAGAGAGGTGATGTGACTTAAATAAGATGATGTGACTTAAATAGGATAGTAACTTTTGGACTTTTTAGATTTTTTGAAGGATGTCAAACTTGGCCTAAATTATCTTTTTATTCTATACTATATCTTTCTCTAATTAAACTTAGGCCTCGTTTGGGAACAGGCTAATTTAGTAACTTTTTGGCTATTTGGCTAAAAAGGTAGGTAAAAAAAACTTGTATGTTTGGGATGACTTTTTGGCTAATTACGAAAAGATGTGCAAAAAGTAGAGAGAAAAGAGAATCTTTGACTTTTTGGTATGAGTTGTTGACTTTTTGGCTAATTTAATAACTTTTTGACTAATTGGCTAAAATAGTCTCTTGCCAAACGAGGCCTTAGTATAGGTAGTCCACCTATGTCTATGAGGTCAATACCCTTACTTTAATCCCATAGCATTTACCAATCCTAAAATTGCCAAGAAATTTCATCTGCATACCAAACATGGCCTTAGCTCTTAACGAAGGCAATTTTTGTTGCTTTAACAAATAAACCACGCCACAATAACTTAAGGGTGCGACTATTTATTTACTTATTTTCTAATTTTTGTTAAAAAGATAACAAGACATATTTATAATTATACATATCAATTGCCTTTGTCTTCTACAATTTTATCACCAAGCACATGGCACAATATTATTTGATTTTATTAAATTTTTAATAATTATCTTTAAACAAGAAATCAATTATAAATATTCACATAAATAATGATATAAAAAAATTTTAAAAAAAATCGATAAGATATAAAATTTCTTCTATATTAATTGTCATTGTTCAGTTTGGAACCTCAAACCAAGGTGACATATATAATTTCCAAATATATATATATATATATATGTTTTGGGTCAGCCGGAGCGAGAGCTCTGTTTCGGCCTGATCAGAGGGCCGAAGCCTGATTAGCCCATTGGGCTTCTGGGCTTATGGTTCAAAGCAATGCCCGAACCTGTAAAAAAATAATGAGTTGGCTATAAGCGTTCAATTGGTTCCAAAATTCAACTGTCAATAGGATCCAGTGGGCCAATAAAAAAAAGGATCTAGTGATCTTCCTATTATGATAAACCCATTAACTATCTGTAATGGTTACAAAATTATTTTGGAATAAATAATTGTATTTAAATAGTAAAATTCACTCTTTAATATATAATTTTATTATTAAAGTATGGCTGGTTTGTTCATAGATCAGTTCATGGGCCTAGGATGAGCCCAATGCATGATTGAAAGGAAAGGGCAATCTGGAACACCACAAGTTAATAATGGTCAAATGTTACCCCCCCCCCCCCCCCCCTCTCTCTCTCTCTCTCTCTCTCTCTCTCGTTCAAAATTGTGGTTTCCCAAACATATGGCTTAAGTTGGGCCACACATAAAATCTTGCACTATAATCAATTGGGTTGTTGTCCTAATTGACCACCCTTCTAATTTTCGATAAAAAAATAAAATAAAATAAAAAATACTGTGATTTTCAACCTTCAAAAACTAAAACTGAATATTATTTGTAAAATGGTTTTGTACCTTTAAAAACCTTAAAAGGGTATATTATTTTGAGATCCCGGGTTCGACTTCTATAAAGAGGAGTTTTGATATTTTTGTGGTAATTAATTTATTTGTCTTCTATTATGGAGATTGTACGTGATTTACTACAAAAAAATTAAGGTTTTAGAAACTAAAATTTAGGGAAAAAATAATTTTTTAGAAACCAAATATTTTTGTTGTGAAAAGTGTTGTCATTTTCAAAATTTTGTTGCTAAAAGTTTTGTTTTTGACTTTTCGGGACAACTTTTTAGCAACTATCCTAATGACGATAGAAATTAGTCCTTAAATGTCTTTTGCAACAAACTTTTTACTTTTAGAGACTAAAACATTTGGTTTCTGAAATTCTTATATGTTGTAAGGATTATTCGTGATTGTTGGGCTGGGTTTGATAGATTAATTGTTAGACTTTTTTGAGTTTCTAACTATTGTGTGCTAGTAGTCTATTTGATGATGTAAATATTTTTTATTATGTAATTACTCTCTTATCTATTGATAATATATATATATATATATACATAGAAATTAATCACAGAATCCAACATAAATTTCTTAAATTAGTGTAGAACCCATCAAAAAGTGAGACTTGTCTCATATGAACTGGTTGTATCTAATTAATTCCGCTATGTATTCTTAGACTTTTTCACAATAAAAAATTTACATTTCTTATTGCCCCTGAAGTGTTGAAGCTACCTTCAAAGCTTAAGCTTAATTTAAGCACTTGAGCTAAAGTTTGATATGCATCCAAAGAATTAGTCAGGACCCCAAAAAAAAAAAAAAAAAATCTGAATTTATAAGGAAATTTTATTTATTTATTTATTGTATTATGGTGTTTATGGATCGAAAGTTCTTTAAAACCCTTTAGTTATTTGTTTGCATCTTTAAGAGAAAGAAACGAAGAAGTTAGAGAAGACAATTCATTGAATGAAACTGGTTGACTTTATGGGGCATACATGGTACAACTGCTTCCGCAGAATATGAGTGAGGAGAGGTCAGTTCAAATTTGTAGCCATGAATATCTCATCTCATCTCATCCCATCCCAACCGTATAACAAACAAACAATCAAACAGTTGAATTTTCTCATTACATCGCATGCAGTCTTTAATAACTTTGCATATTTTTTCTCAAGATGTCACTGCTATTTGGCTGACCTCTTTTAAGCTGTATTTGGATAATAAATTTGAATAAAAATTTAAAATATATAACAAATATAAATTAAATTTACTTTTTTTAAAGTTTTTGTGCAAATTTATGATTCAAACATAACATTAAGATTTTAACATAGTAAAAAAAACAAAAAAAAAATGAAAGAAACACCGGAAATAATTAATCCAAGCCCGAACATAGTTCATTGTACCCATATCATCCCCAATTCACCAGTGTGACTTGATTTCAATCAAATGAGTATGTGTATGCAACAATGATATTATATCATCAATGATATGTGATAATGTAATCTAATTATAAACTTTGATTTGTGCATAGTGAGTTTTACTATATGCACGTGATAATTTTTGTGTTGAATTAGATGAATAATTACATTTGAACAACTATTTATTATCACATCTCCTGAATTATTATTAGATGGTGGTAATACGTGTCAGTATGACATGATATTATCATTATACTAAATCTTATTTATGTGTCTAAAAATGCTAGAGGTCCCAAAAATTCTACCAAAAGTTTTACCAAATGTCTCACATGGGTGTGGGATCCACATGGGACCCAAATGTGGGTCCCACTCCCATGTGAGACATTTGGTAAAACTTTTGGTAGAATATTTGGGATCTCTAACATTACTCTTATGTGTCTGACATATTTTATCTATAATATTTTTATATGAAACTCTCAATCTTAAAGTACAAACTTAATATGTTGACATTGCCAATAGAGAGAAGATCAAGTACATTCCATTTCTTTTGTGTATACTGAATACAATTTTTGAAATGAAACCTTTGAATTGATTTACTTTGAAGGGTCAAAGTTAAAACTCAAAAGACATCCAAGTGAAGGAACCTTTTGGACTATATATATATATATATATATTACAAGTCCAAACAGCCTACTTTCTCATGAGGGGCCCTCTCTCACCCACTGCAACTTGTGGATTCCATAACTTGGTTTGGTTTCTTCCATGCTGAAAATAATGAGATGATTGATGATTGATGATGCTATCTCAATCCCAATACCAATCCCAATCTCAGTCCCACCCTTAGTGGGGCCCTCAACTGCATGAGGTGGTGATGGAGATGCATATCTCAGCCTTAAAACTGCTTTGCTATTTATAAAAATGAAAACTGTGGATGGATGCTAATGTAGGAGGGAGGGAGGGAGGGCCCAATCTTATCCCCTTGTGTTTGGGCTCTTCTAGTAAAAATGGGCTCCACCTATGAAGCTCTACTCACCCCTATACATTTATTTAATTAGCAATTGGCTAGGTTTGGTTAGGGTGAGGTCAAGCATAATTTATGACAAGTCCCTGCTTAAAATCATAATTTTTATGGCTTAAAAAGAGTGTACAACACAGTTGAAACAAAAAATGCAATGTAATTGATAATCCAGTTTTGCAAAATGATTATTTTTATCATGTTTACATAATTAGGCCTAGCCACGTAGGATAATCTCAAAAGCTAAAACTCTTCGAGAGTTTACTTTGGTGGTTACTACATAGTCGCTCTCTCAACCTATTTACTGTTAAGTTACAGACTCGCACAAAAATGAAAATTTATATTCATATTAGACACTATATATAGTTTGTCCAGACTTAAAAGATATATCGTATTAATCAAATGTGTTGTCTCCTAAGAGACTAGTCAGATTCAAACAGGAAATTTTAGAATCAATACCTAAATTCTTATCGTTGAACTAAATCCTAGTGTTACCATACTTATTACTAATATAATTACTCATGAATTGTGTTGATAGTTGAGGGTATTGTAGTCATGTAAATAAGGCAATTTTAAGTTTTTTGAGATTATTTTAAGCTTATCCTTTTTATTGAATAGATTTCTAAAGATATTTGAGTCTAATTAACTATGTTTCGATATTAAATTTATAAAGTAAGTTACCAATGAAAAAAAAAGAGGGAAAGAAAAACAGAAATAAAGTAGAAGGTTTTTTTTTTTTTTTTGGGCACAGTCGAAGTTTCAAAAGTGTCCCATGACATCTACCAAACTTTGTGAAGACAATGTTCAATTCATTCCAAAAATAGAAAAACAGAAAGTATCAGAATACTGGCACCATCATGGACGAAATCAGGATTTTATTATTTGAAGAGTTAAAAAAAATTTCACCATATACACAAATATATATATATATAAATTATATATATACATAGAATTTTTTTTTTAATATCATAAAAGTAATTTCTAATCAAATGAAAAAAAAATGGTGCAAAAAAAGAAAAAGAAAAAAAGGAATGCTAGATGGGAGAATAATAAAATATATATTTTTTATACTTAGGGGGTCATTTTATATATAAAATGATATAAATATTTTTAAAGTGTTATGACAAATAATATTTTTCACAAAAATAGGGGGTTATGACCCCCTATAATCTTCTCCTAATTCCATCCATAGGTAGGCCTCGTCCAGAAAGTTGGCTATTTTAGTTTTTGACTATTTTAGCCTCCGTTTGATAAGTGAGTTGGCTTTTTGACTTTTTTGGCTAGTTTAGCCTGGACTAAAAAATTTGGTTTGGGAAGAACTTTTGGACTTTTTTGACTTTTTTTTGTTAGAGAATAGTGTAATGATTATGGGTTGGATGTGATATTTTGTTTTTTGTGGCTAAAATAGCCTATTTTATCTTTTGTGGCTAAAATAGCCCCAAAAAAACCCAAATAGCTCTTCCCAAACGGAGCCTAGGCTTAAATTTTTATGTTTGGAAAAATGGTTCGATTTTTTTGTAGTTGGATGTGATGTTTATAAGAAAAAATAAATAAATAAATAAATAAATATAAATAAAATGATTATAGATTTGATATGATATTTTATTTTATTAACTATTTTAGTATATTTTATCTTTTTGTAATTTTAGAACATCCCCCCCCCCCAAAAAAAAAAAAAAAAAAACCTGCCCAACTTACTAAAAAAACTCAGATTCTCTACTATTAGAAAATCACTGATCAATTAATATATACCCAAAGCTTACTTTTCTTGTCCTTCTATGTTATCAATTTCGCTACTCATGCAAAGATTCAATTCTCAATTATTTCTCTGTTTGTCAAAAGATGAGATTATATTTATTTATCGGACATAAATGATGGGATTCAATTCAAATTCTTTGCATCAGCACAACGAAATCAATTATATATTTTTTCCTAAGTAAAAAAAAAAGAAAGAAAAAGAGGCCTCGTTTGGGAACAGACTATTTTAGTAACTTTTTGGCTTTTTACAAAAAGATGTGCAGAAAAGTAGAGAGGTGATATGACTAGTTTTAGTTAACTTTTTGACTTTTTGACTAAAATAGCCACTCCCCAAGCATCATACCAAGGCAAACGATTGCCAGTATTTCAACATCCAATACAAATTTGACAATAAATACTCGTCCATAGACTCTACTAGAACTACATGTCATACACGTAACCAACGTGACTTCTATTCCATCTAAATTGATATAGCCTTTGTCGAACATTATTTATTTATTTGCTCAATTAGGAATACAATACAACATATATCTAATAATTTATAACAATTAACTCAAATAGTGTTAGAAATCAATAACCCAACCACCAATCTAAAACAGAACTTCCAAGATGAAAAAGAAATTATCTAACTTTTGAGAATTTAATATAGGTGTTATAGTTAAGTTGAATTCTAAATTAGAAAACTTTTATTGTCATATTAAGATATTAAGATTGTATTTATATCTTAAATTTGTAGAAAAAATTGTAGAGAAAGAAAGATGGAAAAAGTGAATGAAGTACATTTTTTTTTCTTCTTTTCACAAATGTATTTCATTTTCATTTTCTTCTACAGATTTAAGATCCAAATATAATCTAAGAGATTTACAAATATCATTTTGGGTTCATGACTCTCTTTTCAAAAAAGAAAAAATCAAAAATCAAAAATAAAAAAATCAAAAGATCAAATAGACCAACAATATTCTCAAATCAATTTTATTTTTTTATTTTTTTAACAATCAATGCGAAGGAAATAGAAGAGGGAAGCTGCATAACACAGTTATAAGACTCATACCTACACCACACTAGACGGAAAAAACATCAATTCCCCTAAGCTAACATCTTGATCTTTAATATTCTCAAATCACTAAGTCGGGGTCAATAAGACTTGTACCTAAATACCATACTTGATATATATAAAACATATCACTTCCCCTAAGCTAACATTTTCATCTTTAATATTCTCAAATCACTAAAGGCAGGGTCAATAGTACACATTGTAACATATAAAAATGGTGCCTAAGTGGAGGAAAACTCTAGGTCAAGCAAAAATTGTTGGGGGAGGGAGACAATACTCTAGGAAGAATTCATGGGGATGTACGATTTCCACTTAATCTAATCCAAGTAGGTATCTTGGTGGTCTGAAAAGAATACGAACCAATCAATACAGTATAATTTGTAAGCCAATAGGATGGACACACCAGCGTGGTGTGAAAATGATTGAAAGAGGCCTTTATAATTTTGTTTCATCTCTATCATCAAATAAAGAGTTAGTAAACTAAATGACATCATGGCTTAGGTAACAATTGATTAAGGTGTGGGACCCAAACCCAATACAATATTTTTTTTTCAATGTAACTGAACTAGTGAAAGGGTGCATATATTTTGAGTAAAAAGGAAAAAAAAATTAAAAAATAAATGGGCATTACATCCGAATAAAGTAGCAAATCAACAACACAACACAAAGTAGGCAGATAGATATAAGAGTGAGATCCACATCCATTCCACTGGTTTTGAGTCTTCAGTGCTCTTACATGACCAGCACCCAAAACAAAACAAAAAAACCTTGTAAATGTTTGTTATATAGCAACTTGTTTGGAATGCAAAGCAAAAAATTTAATTGAATCCATTTATAGTTTTTTATAGTGTAATTTTATTAAAATTCATTCCAATATTCCTAAATTTTATGGTCAAAATAATTTTGATAAAAAAGCCTCTTTTTTTTTAGCATTGATTGACCGAATAAAATATGTATAATCTAAATGTAATGAATGATAAGGCCATTTTTATGTTCAATGAGAGAGGTTATTTTACACTTTTTGGTTTGACTGATAGTCTAAGATAATTATTGAAGTGGTATAACTTTTTAATATTAATTTTTATTTATTTATAGATAGAATTTTTGTATTTTTTCAATTAATTTTTTCTCTCAATTATACTCATTTTGTAGAGTGAGTGTATATAATAAATGGAGTGGAGCCATTTATAGGAATGCAAATTGATGATCACATGCAGTGACATTAACAGCCAAACACTAAAAACAATTCATTATTTTTGTTTTGTTTCTTTGTTCTTCTTTTTAATAGAAAATAATGTGATAGATTAGGGTTTTCTAATTTTAATAGAAAAGATCCATCAAATAGGTATACACTTTCAGAACTAAAACCCTCGTATCATTTTAAAGCATTTTTATGGCTTACATGAATGAGTACAATTTTTTGGTGGGATCAATACATTTTTAAATGAGAGATTCCAAATTTTAGACCAATCAAATTATGTATTTTGTTTTTATAAATAAATTTAAATCATAAAATGGTTACATAAATTACCACGTGATACATATGTAGAAAAGTGATGTTAATGATTTGCTCTTTCCATACCAACCCAATGAAATGAACACTAATTCAATCCATCCAAATGCTTAGTATCATCATTTTCCCGTTTTGCACAAAAGGACACTTAAAACCCATGTGTTCCTCATGTTGGAAAAATTTAGAAGTAAATGGAAATGGATTCCATTTGAATGAAAGGATACAACTCTTCATGGTGCCTTTTTATTGTAAAGGGTGTGATTCAAGGAATTTGTTGGAAATAATTTCGGCAATAATTAATTAAAGCAAATAAAATAAATAAAGTAAACAACAAAATTATATTTTACAGTACTTCTGCAGATGGTTTATGAACAAGTTTGTGATTGAGACCAGTGTTTGAACACTATATCTTTAAGACAGAATTTCGTTCTCTCCAATGGTGTTTGAGAACAATTGACAACTTGTCTCCAGAATACAATAATCACCACAAACGAAGAAAGCACACTCTTTGATTGTACAGTGAATCAAAATTATGTTTTGCACTTCCAAAATTCAGATTCACACAGATGAATAATACAACCAAAAATAATAATAATAATAATACTTGGATTTGAGGAATTTGGAATTTTCAAAATGAATAAAAGTAGAATAGAGACTACCTGGAAATGGATTCCATTCGAATGAAATGATGCAATTCTTCACGTTGCCTCTTCATTATAAAGGGTGTGACCCAAGGGTGGTGTGTCTTTTTATTTTAAAAGGTATGACCCAAGGGTCATGTCCCTTCTTTGTGCTTTGTTCAAACTGAACAGGTGCCAACAAGCAACCCCGTTCCAGTTTTATTGATTCAAAGATATCGAAAATGCCATACTTTCTTTCATACATTCAGTATTCATCCGTGAGTCTAAGTTCTTGTGAGTACAAAACATAATTTTGGTTTGTTGTACAATCAAAGACTGTGTTCTCTTCATTTGTGGTGATTGTTGTATCTTGGAGACAAGAGTCCACTATTCTCAAACATCATTGGAGAGGACGGATTTTTGTCTTAAAGACACAGTGTTCAAATACTAGTCTCAATTACAAACTTGTTTATAAACCATCTACAGAAATACTATAAGATTTAATTTTGTTATTTATTTTATTTTATTTATTATTTATTTAAATTAATTATTTGCTAAAAGTACCTCCAACACCTCAAGTACATGGTCTGGATGGCAATGCGCCCACAAAAGTACTTACGATCACCCAAAAGGATCCCCATAATTTCGGATTCCTAACTATGACAAATGCTCATATACACCATATATATGTATATGCCAAATGTGTGTCATGGCAATGGAAGGTTCTTCAACCAATTGGTTGGCTTTTTGGAAATGTTTGATTCACTGGTACGAAATTATTTCATCAGACAATTCACTCACCAAACAAATATTATAAATAAAATTATCATTTACTATCATAAATTAATGGTTATTTTTTAAGAAGGCAAATGAATTGTTATTTTCCATTGCATTTTATTTTCATTCAAATGAACTAAACACTATCAAAGAACACAAATCAGATTTAGAGAGTAATACTATACAAACTGTTAGCAGATATTTTAATATTATAATGTGTTATTGGTTTGATTTGTTTTCTTTTCCTCCAAGTTAATCCTTTCTTGGTGTCCAAGAATCCTTCAAGTCCTCCAAGCTACTTCCAAGGAGCCTCCAAGCAACTTCCAAGAATCCTCTTCCAAGAAACTTGTCCACCAAGTTTTTATCTCCTATAAATTGATCTAACTTCTTATCTTGGAAATAAGAAGAAGTTTTTGTTGCTTTATTATGTTTTGGGTGAGATTATCAGGCAAATAAAAAATGGTGTATGTGAAAAAGTTTTGGGTTCAACCAATTGTGCAGTATTGGTGAACCATACGACTTAGTCGGGCTGTTTTATTCTGGGGGGACAAGTCAAGGTTTTTCCTGCTGCACCGGTGTGAGATTTTGCCTAACCGCAGAGGACTTGAATCTCCTTAAAGAGAGCGAATTTCCCGTGTCTCAGCCTTTACAATAATTATTGTAATTTTTATTATTTGTGTTTTCTAATGTTTTATTTGTAATTATCACCCAAAAAAAAAAAAAAAAAAAAAAAAACTCATAAATAATGATATGACTTATTATGAACCATGCACTTCAAAAGAAAACACCTTAAAAATGAATTTATTTATAATTATAATATTACTATATCATTTTTATTTATTTATTTTTGTATGAATTTATATATATTTAGAACTTTCCTTAAATTTATTTGAGTTGGGTCAATTCATGGCATGATCGGCATGCCAAACTGATAATAAATGGAAAGGTAGTGTCGGATATTTTGTAGGAACTAACATGTTTTTCATAAATGAAAGATGGGCTCAATCTTAATGAACATTAGACTTTTAACCGAAAATTTTGCACAAAACTATGTAACTTTTTTAAATGTGAATCTCATAAACAGTTTAAATTTGTGTGAAATGAAAGAGATCCACTTTTATATTGTGATTTACACACTTATTTAAATATCATTAGATGAAATCAGTAAAAACAATAGATCTAAGAGCCAAATTAAATGGAAAAATGAAAGTCCATTTGGTAAAATGGAAAGTCCATTTGGTAAAATGGAAAGAGGTGCAGCTGAATAAGAACCAAGGAGGACTTGGAATCAGAGATCTCATAGTGCCTAATCAGTGCTTGTTACTCAAGTGGTGGTGGAGATATGCCTTGGAGGATGTGACTTTGTAGAAATCTGTCATATGTGCCAAATATAGTGTATCGGGGGGTTGTTGGTTTCCTTTATTGAATGATTCTGGTTCTGTTTCTTTTATCTAGAGGGATATTCTCGCTATGGCACAGGAAAATTCTAGGCTGTATGACTTCTTTATGGAAAAAGTGGAGCTAGGATTGGTGATAGAAGTAGGGTGAAGTTTTTGGATGATGTTTGGTTGGAATCATCAAGTCTTAAATCCTAATTCCCTAGGCTGTACCAGTTGAATTTAGATAAAGAGATCACCCTGAATTCATAGCTTTCTTATAGAGATAGCACCCACACATGGTGTTTTAATTTTAGAAGGCCCCTATTTGGGTGGGAAGAAGTTGAAGTGATCAGGTTGCAAAGTATGTTGGGTGAAGGGCCTTGTCTATATTTGAATCAAAAGGATTTAATTAGGTGGAAGGCTCAGCAGTCAGGGGTCTTTCAAGTTGGAGTTGCGTATAATTGGTGCAAACAAAGCTCTGAAACTGTTCATAGTTTATCTGATTTGATTTGGAATAACTTTGCTCCACCTAAGGCAAAATTCATTACTTGGCTTGCATGGAGAGGTACGCTGAAAACCTCTTCATTCCTTAGTAAAATTGGAGTTTTGACAGGTTCTGAACTGTTGTCTTGTGTGTTGTGCAAAGCTGAGATAGAAACCCACACTCACCTGCTTTTGAATTGTTCTTTTGTGTGGCATGTTTGGTCAAAAATCATGGACTGGTGGGGAATGCAATGGGTGATACCAGGATCTTTCAAAGATTTGATGCAATGGTGGTTGGCGTGGAAGTTCAGGAAGAAAGAAAAACAAGTTTGGAGAGTTGTCTTCATTTCTGTTGTTTGGTCTTTGTGGAAGTGCAAAAATGATTGTATCTTTAACAATACTCAACCTGCTATTGATGAATTGTGTGAGTTAATCAAAGTTAGAATGGCAATGTAGTTGAAGTCTTATGATATGGGGTGCTTCTACTCCATTCAAGAGATTCTCTCAAATATAAAATGGGTGAGTCAAAACCTCTAAGGTTTAGAGATGGTTGGTGATTGTTCAAGCTTGTTTGTAGGATGCCTATGTTGCTTTTTTTGCTATGTTTGGATGGTGGTTCACTCTGTTTGGTCTGGTTATCTAAATGTTCTTGTGTATGAGGTGAATTGTTGCTCTGATGCTGTTTTGCTATGAATCTGTTGCCGATTTGTTTTGTTTCTGGTTGCTCTATCTCTAATGCTAAGGCTTTTACTTGATGCACTCTGCTTGGTCTGGTTTCCTTGTTCTGTCATGCTTCTGATTTGGCTGAGTTGTCGTTACTGCTAGTTTTCTTTGAATTGGTTTTCTGAACGTTCTGGTGAATGAGGTGATCTGCTGAGTGTAACAACCCTCGTCACTGTTTACCGAAACCACTAATTACCGTTAAACTGAAACTGATTATGACTGATAAGTGAACTGAATAAACTACTGAACTGACTAACTGAAATTGAAACTGAATTAACTGAGTATACCTATTTAATTATAATTCTATCTGTTTGGTTATTTGATTATCTGTTCGTGTCTTTGTGTTTAAACTGCTAATTGAAGGCCTTATCGGCTGCCGAACTGGAAACCGATTAGTATTTTATGATCATCGTGATTTATGTGATTTTATGGTGTAATTATCTGAAAACTGATTAGGTATGATTAAATTAGATTAAAATGAGTTAAATTGCACAACTTAGACTTAATTACGACCTTGCCCTATTAGTGGCCATTTCCTACATTGTTATTTGGACTTTATGGTGAGATCATTTCACTCACTTCCTCAAAACATAACCGAGAGAGAGAGAGAGTAAGGAGAGAGCTTGATTTCATCTTGAGTTTTGCTTGGTAATTGAAGTAATTGAAGAGTTCTTTGCAAAATTGAACTTGTACATCTTAACCTACAAGACCTAAGGTAGATTCATTGCCTCTTGTGTATGTTTTGAATCGATTCTTGCATGGTTTTGAGCAAGTTGAAGTCTAGAGCCAAGTTATGGCTCTTAATTGTTGAATCATGGCTTCATTTCATGCATGCATGTTTGAATTGTTGAATTTTGAGTTGATTCCATGGGGAATTGTCACTTGCATGCTCATGGTTATGCTAAACCCATGTTTTCATCTTGTTTTTGGAACAATTGGCTCCTTAGAGCATCAAATTGAAGCTTTGAAATGGTTTTAATCCATGCATGTTTGCATGTTCTTCGTATTCATGGAAATTGGTTTGAATTGGATTCATTTGAAACACCCTTGGGCTTTGATTTTACAAATTGAGCTTTGAATCATGTTAAAGTATGAGTTTTGATGTGTTTTCTGGAAAATTGGCCCAAGTGGATCGAAATTTATGGTTTAAAACTTGGTTTTGAGCTTGAGGTTCAAATCTGAAATTTTCAGAATTTGGACTCACGCTCGAGCGGGGTGACTGGCGCTCGAGCGTGGAAATCATGCTCCCAGCATTTTGTTCTGTTTTGAAGTCCGCTCGAGCGGAATAATTGACGCTGGAGCGGGACATTGTGTCTCATGCTCGAGCGGGTGTCGAGCGCCCAATCGAGCGTGATTTTCACCCATCCAGCACTTTTGACTAGTTTGTAGAACGCTCGAGCGGGTAAGTATACGCTCGAACAGAAACCTTTGTCTGTATGTCTGCTCGAGCGGAGTAACCTACGCTCGAGCGTGACCCCTGTTTTCTGAAAAGTCTGAAAATGCTTTTAAAGTGTATCTTTACATCCTCATCTCATTCTAGGCATTCTTAGGCCTAGTTTAAGACATCTTATTGAGGATATAGATGTAGAACCACACCGAGGTAAATTAGGGATTAAGTTATTATATTTCCCAACTGTGTAGCTTAGTGTGTGTTCAATCTGTAACTGTGTAGGGTTGGCGACTGGGGATGCGCTCTAGCTTTACTGTAGCCCAGAACTTTGTGAGTAACAACTGTGTAAAGATATGTTCAAAATGATTATCTTCTGAACAATTGAACCGTACTACTTTCTGAACTGATACTGTTAATTGAATGAATGTATGTCCTATATTCTGAACTGTATTGTGGCATCCTTAGCACCTACTGTCTACTGTTACTGTTACAGAGATCTCTGTCGGTTCCCTTGTTGGAACCACTAGTGTTTACTGATTGATGGCCATCATTTACTGTTCGGTCTTTTAAGGCCTACTGTTTACTGTACTGTTATGCTAATGGATGTACCACATATGCTGTACTGACTGAACGACTGAAATACTGATTTAATGAACTGTTTTCATTACTGTAAAGGCATTCATTCTTAACCCCTTTACGCATTGTGTTATTCACTGGGCTTTAGCTCACTTCTCATATATATATGTAGGTGTACAGGTACCGGACCGCAGTTAGGATCGTCGGGGTAAACTCCAGTTTTGTCGAGCCAACCTATGTGCCTCAAAGCGAGGTTTCAAGGCTGTCAAGTTTTGGCTTAGGGGTGTTTTAGTTCCCCCTTCTGTCTCTGTAACCGTTTGGTAGATTGTACTGTACTGTTTAATAGGGATTAGGTTCCTGACTAAATGATTGTATATATATACATACTGTTTTGTCTGACTGTATATATATTTGAATGAAAAGTCTTTTTGCATACAGACTGTCACAGCTCGTTGGACATTATTTATTTACTGTATTGGCTTCCGCCAGCCCCTGTACTCTGTATTACTGTTAAGCAGGCCTTCGGTAATCTCGGATTACTGGCCGGTTACGGTGCTAAACCCATAGGGGCGGGTTTGGGTCGTGACACTGAGACAACGCTGATTGAATCTGTTGTTGATCTGCTATTCTTGGTCTCTAATGCTGGGTCATTTGTTTAGGTTGCAAGGATTCTTCTTTGGAGTAATAGTAGTTTTTGGGTTGTTTTTTTGGTGTAGGTTGGTCTCTCATCAATCTATTGGTGTGTTAACATATGATTGGGCAGGCTTTTGGGTGCCAACCTAGTTGTGATCCTTTTGTTCGGTTTGATACTTTTTGCACCCACCTTCTTTCTTCTCTTTCTTTATTGATGTATTCAAATTTTAATATCAATAAAGTTTTTTTTTTTTGGCTGAACAAAAAAAAAAAAAAAAGAACCAAATTAAATCATTCAAACACATAATCGAATGTGAAAAAAAAAGAAATCTCATTAAATATCAATTTTCATGAATATAATGTAAGATCCACATGATATTTTTACAAAAGACCATGAATAATTTAACAATAACAATACTAAATATTTTGCAAAATATTAAAAAAAATAATTTATGAGTCATTATTATTTTAAACATGACTTGCATCTTATTAATATTTTAGTGTAATTTTTTAAATAAAAAATACGTTTGTCACCCACTTCACTCAATCAACATGGGCCACCTATCACCATAATAGGCCAATGTTGCACGGAACGTTTTAGTCAGTATAAACGTGACAAATGGGCCGAAAGGATCATACTACGCTCCTGTTTGGTGGAGTTTATTTTAGTTTTTAATTTAATTTAAGTTATTTTGATATATTTGATTCAGTTTAATAATACAATTTATAATTTTTTGTAAGTCAAAAATCAACTTATTTTTTAAGTGGGGGAGGAGAAACTTAATTTATAAGTCAAAAATCAACTTATGTTCACAGTTATAAACTATAAGCTGTTAAGTTATAAGGTATAATCACTTTTTTACAACTCTACCAAACGGGCCTACGTGTGATGTGGTGGCACAACACCAACGAATTGCCTCGAAGTTATCTAACGCGTGGCAGCGTATGTGTCACTAAAAATTAACTAGTGGCAGCGTATGTGTCACTAAAAATTAACTAAAATGCTTCAAAACGAATAAATCTCCACCGTGAATTTTCGGCAGTGTGGACAGCTTATCATATTCACATTCGAATGTTTATGCTTTTTTATCTTTATTTTTTTGAAAGTAGTTATTTATAAAATAAAAAAATAAAAAGTTAATTATCAGTCATTCAACATTACTTCTTTGATATTTAAATATAATTCAAATTTTACCTGTCAAGAACACAAGAATACTCAAAAGCTCTAGTGTTGAAAATTAAGAACTTGTACCTCAATTCATGGTGTGGTATAACTTTTTTTTATATAAATGTGTTATACCTTTTAATAAATTAATAACTCTTCTTTATCTTGTTTAAATAATTTTCAAATTTTATAGAATTTATTGATGATTCATATCATACTGCGTGTGGTAATAGAGATAATGTAATTAATAACAAAACATATTCCAAATAAAAAATTAAGACATTATTTTACATCAGTCATGATTTTTCAATCTTTAAATAATCTTTTAAAAAAACAATATAAAAATATTAAATTATACAATATGAATAATTTACATTCAAATTAAGACAATATATGACAATGTCTGAAGAGTATCAAAATAAAATAAAAATAAGGCAGACAAAGAAAGGTATCATCCAGGTGTCGCCCTCGGAATCTACAGAGAGTCACACGTATCTTCTTGTCATGCGCCTCTTTTTCGGGCGCCCTTTTGGTGTTTGGATGCAAAGAAACTTTCACATGCAAATTACCTTTTTATTGTGTTGAATTTTCTATGAGAAAAGGGAAAATGACCGTTGTTATTATGGAGTCAAACTTTCGAGGTTAGATGGTAAATTTAGGAGTGAAAAAGACAATGACTGTTTCTGCATCACATGTGATATCATGCTTTTCATGAACCCCTTGTATTTTATGTATTTTTACACTGAATGTTACATGTTGAAGGGTTCATTTGACTTCCTCACATTGTATTTCATTTAATTTTCTTACCTTGAAAAAAAAAAAAAAAAAAAACAAAACAAAATAAAAACACAAAAACATCAACATATTAAATTTAAGGTCGGATAGGGGTTGGAATGGGTATTCAAATTAGTTTGAGAAATAAGTTTAAAGTTAATTTTTGGGTTTTTTGTTATAAATATATATATATATATATATATACATATTAAATAGATGATATGACTTTAAAAAATCAAAAAATTAATAAGTTAACTTTTAACCTAATTATTTAAAATTTAATCTTAAAAATAATTTTAACTTTATACTTAAGTCATGTGTCACTTCACATCTTTTCTTACTAATAGCTTGTTCATTCGATTTTACCTATTACAGTCTTACGTAGAATTTAACTTAAAAAAATAATTATTCAAATGACCGTGTCGTTTTTTTTTTTTCTTTTCTTTTGATAAGTAAATACTAAAATAACATATTGTCTTTATACTTATATATTATATATTATTTTTGCATCCAAAATTATATGAAATTTCAATTCACATCAAGTGCCCATCTAATAGGCTAATAGGCTAATAGGCTAGTCATTGTACTAACTTTTCTAAAAAAAAAATAGGCTAGTTATGGGTCAAACCTTTTTTTCCTAATTGGAGATCAAACAATTTGAACTTCTAATTGTTTTAAATTTTATGACTATAATATTTTTGAAAATAATTTTAGATACCATGAGAATTATTAATTTTCTTATGGAAGTGAATAAAAGGTGTAAATTTAAAATTGGACAAATTACATTGATAATCATTATATGTTATCCTTCATATCATGTTGGTCTTTATAATTTGGGCAAATTACATATACACCCCTCGAGGTTTGGCTAAATTACAGATGCCCCCCTGAGGTTTGAGAAATTACGAATTCCCCCCTGAATGCTATATTTGCATAAGAAATTAGGGGGTAATTTGTTATGAAATATAAACCTCAGGGGGCAAATTGTTATGAAAATACAAACCTCAGGGGGCGGGATGTAATTTCCGAAACCTCAGGGGGGTATCTGTAATTTAGCCAAACCTCGAGGGGTGTATATGTAATTTGCCCTTATAATTTCAATTGGTTCGAGTTTGATCCTAAATTTTATATTGTCTGAATTTAGTCTAACTGATTACAACTGTTAATATTATTTTATTAAAATACACTACATGTGTCATGCTTTTAGAAGTAAAATTATAAACTTGATCAATTAGAAAGATAACCTCAACCAAGTCAGTGATTTTTTTTCGTAAAATTTTTTAGCCTCCGTTTGGGAAGTGGGTTGGCTTTTTGGCTTTTTAGCTATTTTAGCCTGGGGCTAAAAAGCTTGGTTTGGGAAGAGCTTTTTGACTTTTTTGACCTTTTTTGTGAGAGAAGAGTGTAATGATTATGGGTTGGATTTGATGTTTTGTTTTTTGTGACTAAAATAACCTATTTTGTTTTTTGTGACTATTTTAGTCCCTAACCCACCAAAATTAACTTCCCAAAATGACGTTTTCAATTGAACTAAATTGGCACAAAATCCAAACTAAGAGTCAATTTTTTTTTTTTAGATAGCATAATTGAGAAAACTAAACAGAGGTAGCTAAAGCTTCACTGCAAACCAAAGACGATATCGATCCTGGAACATCTTCCATCCAGACAACACCCGCCAAATGCAAGGACTCTTGAGCAGCTACCAGCAAGTGTCCATAACTCCACACTTCTAACTTTCGGACTGAAGATCTTTGATTACTGTTAATGAGTTCCCTTCAAGAATAATCTCAAGAGTGGAATCCAATGGATAAAATGTATCAATTACCAGTCTAATTTACTCTTTAAAATTACCATGATGCAGATCATATATTGAATGAAATTCATCCATATATTTAAATTTTAGATAAAATTATGGATCATTTAAAATGAAAACAACAATAAATAAAAATGAAAAAAGTGAAAATTGGAAACAAAAATAATTGTTCAACTAACAAACATAGTAATAAAAATAACAAATATATAATTAATTTTCGAACAAACAAAACTTATACTAAATACAATGTGAATGTTTACAATTTACAATTAATATACAGTTAGTTGTAAAAAAAAATAAAATAAACTCATACCAATGTGAACATTCACATTACAATGTGAAAATATAAAATAAAATTGAAAAAAGTGAAAATCAATCATTTCAATTGTTTAATGGTAATAAAAATAATTGTTTAACCAACAAGCATAGCAAAAAAAAACAACAAAATACAATTAACTTTTCAAAAAGACTTCAAAAAAATAAATAAATAAATTTATACCAAAATACAATGTAAATGTTCACAATTTACAATTAACATAACTAACATTAGAAAAACTATTCATACCAATGTAAACATTCACATTGCAACATGAAACAAAATTAAAAGAAAAAAAAATGATTATTTCAATTGTTTAATGGTAACAAAAAATAATTGTTTAAACAACATATATAGTAACAAATAACCAATAATAAGTGAACATTCACATCTTCCAAAATACATAATTATGTCTATATCTACATTTCAACATTTATCTCAAACTTTCAAACAATGTGAAATGTGAACATTCACACTGATTGACAAAAAAATAGAAATAATGGCAACAATAGAATTAGAAATCCAAAAAAACTTAATCACTCTAAAAATAAAATAAAATAAAATAAAATAAAAAAATCACCTACATCTTCATCTTCATCATCATCTTTATCATTATTACTATCATTAACAATATATACAATTTTACCATTCCGCAAATCTAATCAAACCAAACCCACCTTTGAAGAATATATTTGTAACAAAATTGGCTAGACATAAAAAGAGTTTCAACTTACAACAATAGATAAACATAGAGTTTCGAACACAAAGTAACAATGGGTGAATACAAAACTTCGAACACAAAGTTTCAATGGAGGAACACAAAGATTCACCGCAACAGCAGAGGAACATAATATTATTTTACAAGCATGTGTAAACTAGAGTTTCTAAACCCTACCAAATAGAAAGTTTCGATTCCCTGGTACAGTGAAACAATACTACAAATGTGAATGAAACTGATCAAAATGAAAAACGTGAATAATAGTAACTAGCAAAATAGAGGTAGCAAAAAAAGAAAATGTGTATATCCTTTTTCTATGTAATACATATCAACAATAGACATAAAAGTATAATAGTCTAACAAACAATATAAATCAAGAAAAAATGACATCTCATGAAATAAAAGTATAAGCCTGTGTTTGGCAAGTGGGTTTGCAGGTTTTTTTGGCTATTTTAGCCACAAAAAACAAAATAGGCTATTTTAGCCATAACAAACAAAACATCACATCCAACCCATAATCATTACATTCTTCTCTCACAAAAAAACTCAAAAAAGCCAAAAAGTCAAAAAATCCTTCCCAAACCAAACTTTTAAGCCCAGGCTAAAATAGCCAAAAAAGCTAAAAAGCCAAAAAGCCAACCCACTTCCCAAACCAAGCCTAAATACATGACACTAAATTTTTCTTGGTGGACTTATTAAGTTAAAATATCTCTAAATGAGATTTATCAATAAGAAACCCTAAAATTATAAATAAATTTTTTTAAATACTTGGCACAAATAAATTTGGAAAGTTTTCTAGAGCGGAATCCCAAAGACATCCTTAATCTTTACACTCGTGGCACTATAGTAGTAGTAGGTATCAATTCAAAGGTACCCGCACTAATAAATAATCTTTTGTGATTTACATTCAACAGCTATTTGGAGTTTTTTTTAGTTATTTTAGTTATAGAAGACAAAATATATTATTTTAATCATAAAAAATAAAACATCATATCTAACCTATAATCATTACATTCTTCTTTTACAAAAAAATCAAAAAATCAAAAAACTCTTTCCAAACTAAATTTCTTAACCCAAACTAAAATAACAAAAAAATCAAAAAATTAAAAAATCTACCTTCCCAAACGGAGGCTTTATACACAACCCTACGGTTGAAGTTTTACTTTCCACATCACTTTGATTCATATTTATTTGTCCGAAGCTAAACAAAAAAAAAAAATGGAGAAATGTTGTGGACATCACTTGGAAAAGTTCTTTTCTATTAGCCACAAAAGAGTTGTGCAATTCAATCCTACCTCAACATTTGGAACACATTCTTAAAAATTGTCTTGTTTTATTAATGGAAAATGTTTGGGAGCACTAATTAGTGCTACCACTAATTAGTTGGCAGTGGGTCCCGCCATTAATGATGTGATATTTTGGTCTTGGAGTTGTATTTTTTTTTTTTTTTTTTTTTACTTTTTTAATGCATTAGTGCTATTAGTGGTGATATTTTTAGTGGAATGAATCATTGTTGTTTATTAATATGTTAACTCGTGGCAATTGATTTCAAATATTTTTAAAACATTAAGGTTGTATTTTTACTAATTATCTTGATTTTAAGTGTGCGGGGAGCAAATATTTCAGCAAGCCCGTATTCCTTTCTTCCAAGCTCCGTTTCTGTCTGATCACCTGAAAGCACAATGAGGGTGAGCTACCCGGCGGTGTGTGGCCGGAAAACCCCGCCGACGATCTAATTAGCACACACCTTAGGGAGAGGAGAGAGAGAGTTTGAGTGTAGGAGTTCTTTAGAAAGTGTTCGTCTCCATCCGTATGGGGAGCGCAGACATGCTTATATACCCTTCTGCATCCCAAACCTGCTCCCAATGGTCCCTCGACACGTGGCTCTGCTACCCCATCTGTCAGCACAAATCCTGCTGAGCGTCACCTAATCTCAACTGCCCGCTCACTCTATTGGGAACTCGGCAGCCGAGCTGCACCATCTTGTCCGCCAACGGTCGTGCTGTGCTTCGTATCCAAGCACTCCACTAGCTAAGCTTAATAAGGACCGGGCTAGGCAACATCTCGACAAAGCCGAGCAAACAGGTACCTCGGCTGACCACGCCTTTCCGGGCGCCGGTCACTTAACTTGACTGGCTTCGCCTCCGTCAAACATGTAGCTTGGTCCAACCAAGCGTTGCCTTAACCGAGCAACTTCTTTCCAAACTGGGTCACACATCCTCGGCCCAACACTCTGTTTGGCCCAAATCTATCCGGCACAACTCTGTCCGGCCCAAATCTGTTCGGCCTAACTCTGTATTATTAATCTCCCTCTCATTAAGGTTGTATTTATATTTATAAATTCAAAATAAAATAATTGTAACTAATAGAACAACTCAAATTTACATATGATAATTTAAAAATGAATTTACAAATTCTATTAAGACAAATTTGATAGTTAATTTAAATCCTTCATTTTATGTTTTACATTTGTATAAAAATAATAATAAAATAATTCTCTCATTACTCTATCTCCAAATTTAGTCACAATATATCCATAATAACAAACTCTCCTATATTTTTATAAACAAAATGAATGGAAACTCTAAAAAATAAATTCTAATAATTCTAAATTGTGTGGGGCCTCATCTGATGTGATATTTTGACCTTGTATTTTTTTTTTTTTTTTTTGTATTTATTTTCTACATCACTAGAGCTCAATTAGAATTCTAATTTTAAGAGGATGAATCACTACTGTTTTTATAAAACGTAAAGTCAATTAACACAAATTCTTTCCTTTGAAATTCATCTATTCAAACCAAATCTTAGTTGAATTATGTTGAGAAAATAGAATTGCTTTCAATAAGAAACATAAGTTGACCTACCCGACTTAATTGAATTTGAGCAATTAGCATTTTTCTATACAAATGAACTTTCTAAATTGAACATCCAAATTAAAATTTTCCACTTAGCCTTTTCTTCTTTTTTTTTTTTTTTTTTTTTTTTTTTTTTTTTTTTTTTTTTTTGTGGACGGTTGGTACCCATCTCCATCGGTCTGATAGTAACAAAGAAAAAGGACACAAAAAAAAGGGAAAAATAAAAGGAAATTGGTGAGGCACAAATACAAAGAATGCGTATTCCACATGGCACTACTTGATAATTTATATGAAAGTGAAATATTCTCTTCTTTGAAGAAAAAAAGAATTTAAAAAACAAAAAAAAAAAACTCAGGATAATTTTGGTTTAGTTTTCAAAACATGATTTGGATCAAAAAATAAAAAAGTTTGTTCGGCTAACAAACTTTTAAAATACAACTTAAAACTCAATTTTCTCTCTACTCTCTTCTTCTCTTTTTTATTTTATTTTATTATTAATAAATCAATAAATCACTTTTTCTCTCTCTACTCTCATTCTTTTATATTTTACACATCAATCAATTAAATTTTCTTTAAACCCTTCTATTCAACTAAAAAATAAAAAATAGAAAAAATTACAAATCATTCTAAAACTACTTTCAAAACTCATAACCAAACAAATTTTTAACTTTCAAACTTTTTTCAACAACTTATCTTTCAAAGTACAATTCAAAACTCATTTTAAAAATTAAACCAAATGAAACGCAAGTTTTTGGATCCATGTTTTCCCTGCCACAGTTACAAAAGATGCATAAAATTTTAACTCATGAAGCCACCATCTGAAAAGAACAACCAAAGTTGCTATAATCTCAAAAAGTTCACAATTTTTGGAGTTTTTTTTTTAAAAAAAAATTATTGATAATAAATGCACTGAGAAATACAATAGAAATACATCAATAAAACAGAGCTGAGGCCGAGGCAACACAATGAAGAATCATAACAAAAATGAAGTGGTAGTGATAATTTGAATTTAACGTACTTTTGGTATGATAGTCATAATTTTTTGTTCATATTTTATTCACCATCCAACATTGAATTGCTGACAAATGTAAATGTAGAACTCATTATATCAGTATCATATAAAAAATGAGAAAATAACAACTCAGTTGGAGGATGGGAAAAAAAATCAAATTAATGATAAAGTTTATAAATTTTAATTATTAAAGTCATATACTTTTTTATTTGTGTAAATAGTTTTGAACAGTTGACCTAATTTATAATTTCTCCTAAAAAATAAACAAATTGTTATTGAAAAATAGTCGCTCTAATATTATTCAAAATAATAATGCCATATTTATTATATTTTTAAATTGTATTATATTTTTGTTAACATAATATTAATATAATAAATTTCACTCCTCTTAGTATATTACATTGACTTCCCTGGAAGTTTGAAAAAAAATACAATGGATCATATAAATTTGACATAATTACACTAAATTCTCTTACATTATGTTTGATTGGAGAATTTGAAAAGAGAAAAAGAAAAGATAGGTGACAAATGAATAAAATATACTTACATTTCACCTAATTTCATTTTTCTTTCCAAATTCCTTCTTGAATCCCCTAATCAAACACAACATTAAGGTTTTAGTTCATATAACATCTAGCCCTTTTTTTATCAAAAATTTATTAGTTGATGATGTCATCTATTTTATACTGAAATTTACATTTTACTTTATGTATCTTTGTGTGTTCATACTATTTGTATTAATTTTAGTGTCTTTAATCTTATTAAAATAAAGGATAATATAATTATGTTAAAACTGAAAAACTCGTTTGATGGCCTTGAGACACCACATGGCAATGTTTCCACCAATCATCAAATGTCATGCTCTCTTATTATTTTTCATCACTCAATCTTAAATCTTGAACCCCACTTCTTCTACCAATTACAATATTCCTGAAACACTACCAAGCCATTCTTCAAATAACTTCTCATATTGGCATTACTCTAATTAAAGAACATATTCCACATATTTTCATATCAACTCAACCAACCCAGACTTGTCAAATAGGTTTAAGTTATCAGTATTCTCATCTTGGTAATCATGTTTTTATTATCAAAGAACATATTCCACATATTTTCATATCAACTCAACCAACCCTAACTTGTCAATAAGTTTGAGGCGTCATTTGAAAAATGGGTTAAAAATTATTTCCAAACTTTTAATCTATTTTGAATTACATCATCTCTCACATTTTTTACATATTTTAAAAAAAAAATTAAAAAAATAACTTTTAACCATCTTCTCAAAACATCCCTAAATTATCAATATTCTCAACTTGGTAATCGTGTTTTTACTACTTTCTCTATCCCAAAATAATAATTCTTTTAAAAAATCTAATTTTTTTGATAATACAATTATTACTCTTTAAAAATATTAATTTTTCAAAATTATCCTTTAACAGTACATTTTTTAAAAAATATCAATTTTCATAATTATACTAATTATACTTTTTGTATTGTTAATGAATTTTAAAAAAGAATAAAATAAAAAAAATCATATTATTTTAATTCTTAATTTTTTTAAATAATTAATATTTTAAAATAAAAAAATAAAAAAATTAGGATAAATTACAAATACACCTCTGTTTTTAAAAATTACATTCCACCCTGAAGTTTTTAATTTCATAACAAATCGCCTCTTTTATTAATAAATCATCGAGTTAATTAACAGTTTTTAATGATATAAACAATATATTTCAATTAATAATTTAAGTAATTTTATTATTGAATAAGAAAATAATTATGAATTTATTTTTTTAATTAATTTTGTTAAATAAAAAATACTGATAATGAGAAATTTATAATTTTTTAAACTACAAAAGATAATCTATATTTTAAATAAATATCAAAAAATATATTTATAATTTACCTAAAAAATTAATATTTTAAAACAAAAAAATATATAAAAGAAGATGATTAAAAAGTACTTTTTAACATTTTTATTATAAAAAAAAATAATAAGTTAAAAGCTGAAAAATAAATTTTAATCCACTCCCCAGAAGAGCCGCTCAACATTTCCCCCAAGATCAACCGTCTCCGTCAACTTCAATGCAAAATGCAACTTGTACAAACAACCAAACAAAACTCACATCTCATCCCAATGTCTAGAAAACCCAAATAAAAATCACCTCCACATTCAATCATCACCGTTCAAACCATCTCACGGTCACAAAACAATCTCACACACACGCACACCCAAATTACCAGATAAACCCCTCCCACCAAGAAACCGCCCACCATCCACATGACAACCGAGGGCGGCTGACCTAATTGATGAATCCGAGAACCAAGACACCTTAGCTTTCCATCAGCCAATCACAACCATACACGTACTGAATCCGACAAAGCGAACGACTCCTATGCCGGCCGCCTGGGGACCCACTGTCCCTATGTTACATACACCGTTCATAAGTTTCTATAAATAGAAAGTTTCATTGCACTAACATTACATAATTAGGTAATTTCTATTTATTTCATTTTCCATATACGGACACCCTCCGATTTCCAAGGAGTTACAATATTGTCATTTCCCTCACTAACCCCTACCACAAAACAGTATTTACATTATAACCCAAAACTTATGTATAAAAAAAATAAAAAAAAAAAATACTATAAACCACTCTACCAAACAGAGCACCCTATATATATATATATATTTTTCAGCTAAAACTTATATTATTTTTTTGATTTTCGCCCATCAGTCCTTTCACATTGTCTTATTCTCACTCTTGCCCTTCTATTTCGATCATATTTCTATCGGCTGCTTCTATATATACAACACACTGGCCTTTTTGGTAAAAGCACTAGTGTCGATGGGGGGATGAGGGGCCATTCTGATAGCTAATAAGTGTCGTTGGGGTCTCAGAGTAATTTTCAGTATTCTATGATGAGTCCTCCCATTGGGGCTCTGTGGGGAATACCCTTTCTTCGCTTGGCTGTTCTGTAATTAACAACAGTTGGTGGCGGCGTTGACGGAGTGAAGCTCTGGACCTTGTTGCTGCTGTTGCTCTTCTGCCGGCCATGGCTGCTACTGCAATAAGAACCCTCCGAGTCCGACGACGCCATCATCGCCGGCTGCTTCTTTCCCGGAAAATGCTTCTTTTTCTTTTCGAAATTTCCTGATGTCCCAACAATCTGTCATCAATAATTGCAAAAAAAATTAATGATCAAATCAAATCAAGATTGACCCAAATAAATACACAATTCAATGCATTATAATACCATTCTGTGGTGATCACTATACATTTTTTTTTTTTTTTGATTTATGGAAAGATCCAAACTTCCATACTTAGAAGAATGTAATTTGGGAATTAATTACATTATTGAGTAACCAATTCAGTTCTGCTACAAACTCAGAAATAACACACACAAGGAAAATACAAAATATACATGAACACAGACAGAAAGGAACAAACTTTCATTGAAAACAATGAAGATGAGGATTTTGTGGGCAATACCCGATTCAATTTCTTGGGAATTTAATAAATTTTACTGCTAAAAGACACTAAAAACTAGGAAGAATTGATATTGATGATGACATTGTATGTAGTGTACCTTGCAACCGAGAGAGCAAAATCGGAAGGAATCGAGGAGGCTGCGCTCACAGACCTCGCAGGTGTTGGTGACGCCTTTGCCGGGCCTCGGCTGTGGCCTCTCATTCAGGAACACAACCTTTGCACTGTTGATAATGTAGGTCTGAACTGATGTGATGTCCAAATACTTCTGAATCTCCGAAACCCTGATCACATCATGGTATGATGATCTCCTTATCTGTGTCAAAAACAAACAGACCAAATCCCAAATCTCAATCTAAAATCCATAACCCTTTCAACAAAAATACAGAGCAGACGCATTGAGTCAACAATGTAAAACAGGGGAAGACTGATTAAAGCCTGTGGCTTTTACCTATCCAAACCAAAAAAAAAAAAACTGAAATTTTTTGGGATTTCTTAAAGAAGAGGGAAAGTGATGGAAACCGAGGGAAAACAGAGAATCAAAAGATTCAATTGCTAAAAAAAGATGAAAAGACGGAGCATTTTTTGTGATTCCAAAAGAAGGGAGAGAGCGAGTGATAAAAAAGCTGTAATTTGACAAAAATAGTTGAAACCCAGATGCTAAAAGTAGGAAGAATAAAAGGGTTTTTGAGTATTGAGCAATGAGTATGAAACCTGAATGGCACGGTGGTCTTTGTGGTATCCAAGACACAGAGAACAGAGAGGACCATTCATACAATCCAAGCAATACATATTGCATTCACTCTTGTGTGAATCTGCATGTAACTTGCATTGAACGAAGAAGCTCTCTCGAAGCAGAGGCTTCAACCATGGCGGCCACATGTTGTCTTCTTCATCAGGTCCACCAGCTCCCTACACCAAAACACAAAAATCCCATTTCAAAAACAGAGCAATTAGCCCAAAAACCCAGAACAAAAAATCCGGGAAAACGAGAGAAAGTGCGAGAAAACAATAGAAAAAACAGTCCACCCTACCATGATTCGCCTGTTCTTGGGCTTGATTTCACGGACACTGTTTTCTTGATTGTCGATCGCCAGTTTGAACAAAGCAGAGTGAGAGTGCTCTGGTTTTTTCTCCTATGAATGTATGGGTTCAAGAGAGAGAGAGAGAGTAGAGAGAGAGAGGGCTTTGGAAGTGGAGAGGCGGTGAAGAAGAGGGAGGGTTTTCTTGTATGTGAAAGAGAAGAGAGGGGTGGGTCGTTCTTATCCGAACAAAGTCTACAACCGAACCTAAGTCCGAACCAAACCAAGAGATACGTTGTGTATAAGGAACCAACCTCCTTCTTTCCTTTATATTTCCTTTCATTTTCATTTCATTTGGGTTTTTTTTTTTTTTACTTTATTCATTGGAGTCTTATCATATTTGTTTTCATTTTTCAATTCCACATATTAAAGCTTTTATTCTCATTCATTAATAGTTATTAAAACTTTTTTATTCTATTATTATTATTTCAATAGTGAATTGCCACGTTATTACTTGGCATATTTTGCACCATTCCTCCATCTTGATAAAACCCATTATTGCTTTTTGGTTTTCCTTTTCTTTTTCTTTTTTCTTTTTTTTGCCTAAATTCTCCTCTTTTTCAAAAAAATAAATAAATAAAAAAATATTCAATTTCTAGTTGGTGTCTTTGGCTCAACCAAACAAATCCACTAACAAAAATCTTCAATCTATTTGGAAAGTAAATTAAAAGTTGAGTTTTTATTTTTTAAAAAGAAAATGTATAAAAAAAATAGAGAGATGTAATTCAAAAAAAATTTAAAAAAATACTTTTAATCATATTCTCAAAATAACTCATAAAAGTCATTTTTCTTGTTAGTATCTGAATTTCATTTTAGATGTTTCTCGATTTCATTAATGTGTTAAATCTACAAAGATTTTTTTTTCAATTAATTCGGGTGCATTGGAGTAAAATGAAATATTGGTCTCCACTTTTATTTTTACTATGCAATGTAAGTTATATGCACTTTTTTCTTGGAAAATGTAAAAGAAAAAAAATACAAGTCAACTTTAATTAATGTTGTGTGAATTGGTACAACACACCTAGTCATCCAAAAAAAAATTACGATGACCAACTTTTAAAAATGTATGTAGGTTATAACTTCATTTGAAAAATGATGATAGTGGTTTTCATTGTCCAAAAGAGAAAAAGGATAGGAATATATAAAGAAATTACTAATAGAACTTTTAATCTAAATCAAAAGGAGTTTTTTTTTTTTTTTTTTTGGTTTTCTTTCAAGTGCATCATGACATTTTAAAAAGCCATCGAGTTAGTGGTGATCATCTAGAAAAGATAAATGTGATCCACATGAATCTAAATATTAATGAAAATTACTAAATAATTGTAATATTTAGGACAAAGGAAGAAATGAAATATTTAATTGGGTAATCCACTCCACCACGAATGGAAATATTGGAATCAATTATTTGTGAATTTAAAAAAGAAACAAGAAACGAAAACATAAAGAAGAAAAGAAAATAAAAATAAAAATAAAAATTGATTAAGGTAAGTTTTTGGTGATGACTTATGACTAGTGCAGGAAATGAGTCGAATTAAATTTTAGTAAATTTAGGTTTTTTTTAATTAAAATTTTAATGAATTCAAACTCGAAATCAATAAAAATTTAATGAATTGAACTCGAGTCGAATTGGTTTAGACCTGACTCGAATTCGAACATGTTCATAAATCTTAACAAGCCAAACAAATTATAAATTTATTTTTTCATATAAGACTAAAGTTACAATTAAAATTTTAATTATACAATTATATATACAATATATATGAACATATTTAAAAAATTCAATATATTATCAAAATAATATCTACTACCACTATTATATAAATATATCATCTATTATTTACATATAAATAAGTTTAGCTATTATGTACATTATTTAAATATATAAATAACATATTTATCTTATTTTTTTATACATATTTACATTATTTAATATATTAATCTTATTATTTAAATAAATGTTAAATGCGGTTTGGGTTGTTTGGGATGATCTAAGTGTACTTTTTATCTTTTTACGAAAAAATATGCAGAAAAGTACAGAAATGATGTGATAGAAAAAAAATAAATAGATGAATTATATAGGTGTCAAACCACCCTAATAAGCTGAGTTTTAGTTTGTTTAGATTTATTTATTAAAATTTTAAAATTTTAATAAAAATTTAATAAAGTGAGTTCGAACGAACCCTTATCAAATTGAACTCGAATCTATTTACAAATAGTGCAAAATTTGAATCTGCTTATAAACAGTCCTATTTATTTGCAGCCATACTCATGACTGTTCTTGTCCTACAGAATTAGATTAGGGTTATGAATATGAAAAAAAAAAAAAAGAATTAGGGTCGGTTTGTTCTTGTCCTTCTTGAAAAAAGGATAGGGTACATTATACCAACAATTGTGTTGGGACATGTTCCTAACCTGAAGTATGTGTTTAGAATATGAATTTTGATAGAAATTTAAAAGGAAAAAAAAAAAAAAAAAGAAGTGTCATATATAATTATATTTTATTTATTTTTATAAAAAAAATTATTTAGATTAATGATTCAAACACCATCTAAATGAATTGAGTCATGTCAAATACTTTGTTAGAAATACTTGAAAATTTAAAACATTTTAAAATATTCCATGTTTCACTTTCTTTTTCTTTTAGTGAATCTCAATCCAGTTAAGTTAGAATAACATAATTTTTTTATGGGGAAATGGCTCATACACCCATTGGGGGTCGACCCCCAGTGAGGTGGCAGTCCATAATTGGACCCAAAAAAAGCTGTTTTCTTTTTTTTCTTTTTTTTGGGTTTCGGCCAGTGGGGGCGCGACACCTCACTGGGGTGCGACCCCCACTGGGAGTATGCAGCAGGATTGTTTTTTATGACACAGATAATTGAGTAAAGTATTAAGTTATTCAGACTTAGGTCTCGTTTGCAAAGTGACTTTTTTAGTCAAAAAGTTAAAAAGTCATTAAAAAAATCAAAAAACCAACAACCCATACCAAAAAGTCAAAGATTCTATTTTCTCTCTAATTTTTGCACATCTTTTCGTAAAAAGCTAAATAGTCATCCCAAACATACTAGTTTTTTTTACATCACATTTTAGCTAAAAAATTAAAAGTTACTAAAAAAAACCTGTTACCAAACGAGGCATTAGTTTGAACCTTGAACAAATTGGCGTACTTATCTATTACAGTCAACATTTTGTCATGGATTATCATGGTTTATTTATCAAAATTAGAGAGGTAGGCACATTATGTGTGAGAATTAATTTTCTTTTTTTTTTTAAATGACAATTATTCAGGATTGATTTGAGAATAGGTTATTTTAATAATTTTTTATCTAAAATATTAGGTGAAAAAAATTAGTGTGTTCGAAATATTTTATAATTTTTTATGAAAAAATATGTAAAAAATAGAAAGAGAGGATAAGAGCTATTACGTAAAAAGCATTTTGAAAAGAAAAAAACTGTAACAGTTTTATGCTAAGAAGAATTACACACTTTATATAATAATATAATAATATAGATAAGTAATTAAACATAGGAAAAATTATTTATAAGTTTTATTAGGGAGACTTATGTTATATATGATCCTACTAAAAAATTTATGTTCTCATAAGTCTTGTGAGAAGTTTGTTGACACATTTGCCCTCAATATTAGTTGTTAATATCATAAATAATAGTAAAACCATATATAAGAAATTAAATGCTACCATAAATCATATCTATATAAACGCAACATAACGTGACACCTACATAAACGTAATGTGACACCTATACGTAACGTGATCCCTACATAAACGTAACGTGACACCTATGATCTATAGTAACATGCAATTTACCATAGTTCATATCTACATAAACGTAACGTAACGTGACACCTACATAAACGTAACGTGACACCTATGATCTATGGCAACGTTCAATTTCCTAGGAAATTGAACGTTACCATAGATCATATCTATATAAATGTAACGTAACGTGACATTTACATAAACGTAACGTGACACCTATGACCTATGGCAACATTCAAGGAAATTGAATGATGAATGTTGCCATAGATCATATTTATATGAAACGTAACGTGATACCAACATAAGCCAACAACATTTTCACATTCAATTTAAAAAAAATAAAAACTCATTAAGTTTACGAAACGTAACGTGACACGTTACCTTACGTTTATGTAGGTGTCACGTTATGTTACGTTTATATAGATGTCACGTTACGTTACGTTTCGTTTATGTAAGTGTCACGTCACGTTACGTTTATGTAGGATCTTGTGGTATACATGCATATCTAAATAGGACTTGAGACTCTATAAAAAAATTATACAGGACTTAGTCTACCATAAGTGTCTGAAAAATGACTTATAAATAAGTCTCCCTTAAACATATAAATAAAAAACAAATAAAAATGTCCATTTTAATAACCTTCTTCTTTCATTTTGAGTATTTTTTTTTTTTTTTAAGACTATTGATTTTAATTCTAAATCGTAATCGTCAGTCCCAACTGTTATAAAAAAAATTTATTTTGTTTGGGTTATTTTGGAAAGTAGGTTAAAAGTTTATTTTTTAATTTTTTAAAAAAATATATATAAAAATAAAATGGTGATGTGACTCAAAATAAGTTAAAAGTCAAAAGGTGATGATTGTTTTGAAAAGTTAGTTAAAATTTGATTTTTTGATTTTTTAAACTTTTTTTTTTTAAATGTGTAAAAAAAAATAGAAAGGTGATGAGACTCAAAAAAAAGTCAAAAAATAAAAAAATTAGCTTTTAATCAGGTTGCCAAAACAAAAAACACTTTTTTTTTCCAAGTGAAAAATTAAAAATATTAACCTCGGAATGTTTACATAGTTGTTGTTTGGAGCCTACTTAGCCTCCGTTTGGGAAGTGAGTTGGCTTTTTGACTTTTTGGCTTTTTTGGCTATTTTAGCTTGGGCTTAAAAGCTTGGTTTGGGAAAGGTTTTTTGGCTTTTTGGCTTTTTTGAGTTTTTTTGTGAGAGAAGAATGTAATGATTATGGGTTGGATGTGATGTTTTGTTTGTTATGGCTAAAATAGCCTATTTTGTTTTTTGTGGCTAAAATAGTCAAAAAAGCCTGCAAACCCACTTGCCAAACACAGGCTAATAAATAACATAACAACTTATAATAAATAAATAAATAAATAAATAAGTTGCTTATTTTTAGCAGCTTCCAAAATAGTGAGAAACTCATTATAAATCATGTGAATGAATGATATCCTTATGTTCCAAAATAATAGTTTCTTTTGAAAAATTTAAGTTTTTTTGATAGTACAATTATTGTATTTAAAAAAATAATTTTCTAAAATTATCCTTTTTTTTAACAGAAGAGGAATTTCCAGTAAATTAGCTAAACGGCACTTACAAGGAGAGGAATCCATTCAAAATAAACTTACACCATCAAAGGAAAGATGAAAATCAAAGAAAACACAGGAGTAAATCTATAAAGAATACCCAGCTGCACAATTAGTGCTTGTGCTCATACTATAAGCAAAGGCCAACAAACAGCCGTAGAGCATGCCGAGAATAGATCATAGATTACAATTACAAAGTGGGTACACAGATAAATTCCACAGTCAAAACCAAACCAAAATAAAACAATAACCAAAAGAATACCAAAAACTCAACCACAAACCGGATCTATAGCAGATCTACACCAAACGGGTTGGAGGAGGAGAACTCAGGAGGCCAGTTTGTGGAGGCAACAGATCTGGCGAGAGGTGGCAGATTTGGTATCAATGTAATAGTATATTTTTTTTGAAGAATATCCATTGTTATAAGTGTACATTTTATATTATTAAACAATTTTTATAATTGTAAATTTTATATTGTTAATCAATTTTAAAGAAATGTAAAATAAGAAATTCATACTTTTTTAATTTTTAAAAATAAATAAATATATTAAAATAATAAAAAAATAAAATAAAAGATTAATATTTTAAAACGGAGATAATATTATTTTGCAAGGATGTAAAAAAAACATGTATGAACACAAATGACGACACTTTCCAATCAATCATCATGTCTAGTAGTACAAATTTTGTCAAGTTGATCAATGACTCGATGGAGGACCAAAAGCTTGGGATCATATGTTACTGGCCCCGGGCATTGCTATCATACAAACACTTAAAATGGGTAAATTATGATTTTTGTGAATTTAATTTTTACAAATGTCATAATATAATTTTATTTGAGTTATAACTATAATAAAAAATTAAATTATAATTAAATATTATATAAGGGATATCAAAAAAATTTAAATTATAATTAACATAATATTATAATTAATGTTACAATAAATCATAATTAACATTATAATTAGTCATAATCAAGGACCACAAATATTTTTAAATATCATAACTAAGAATGCATATAAAATATATTGTAACTATTATATGTCTCAATCTATTATTCCACTTTCTTGTTATGTCAATACAATTTGAATTCAATACAATTATCTATTATTTTTTCTTGATAAATAAATGTTCTACAAAAAAAAAATTATAAAAAATAGAGAGAAAAGAGAAAGAATCGTTGACTTTTTATATGATTTTTTTGACTTTTTTAGTAATATTTTTAATTATTTTACTATTTTATTATCCTCCTAAATGATTCTTTAGTTTTGAATTTAAATTTTGACGATGTGGTAGCATTAGAAGGCTTTGGCCTCTTTTAGGGACACCATAAATAAGTTTTTTATTGACTTATTTATATCATATCAATTTTTATTTTTTTTTATATGTCTTTTGTAATAAACAAAAAGAAAGTTAAAAAATATGTCATACTCAAAACAACCCAAAAATTCACAAGCCATGTCCCGTAGATTTTTAATAAAAACAAATCTATTGACTATTAATAAATATTATTTTATTCTCTCATTTATAAATTTATATATTTAAACTTTTTTAATTATAAAAAGGGCAAATTACACAAATAGTCCCTACAGTTTGGGGCTTGTGTCACTTTGGTCTTTGACTTTTCAATTGTGACACATTTGACCCTGAATTTTGAATCTTGTTTCAAATAAGGACAATTGAATATATAATTAGATTTTTCAAGGGTAAAATTGTCAATTTGATAAAATATAAACTAATTTGACAAAAATAAATGTTAAGCAAATATTTTTGAATTTTTAAAAATTATTTCTACCTACTAAAAGTAAAATTATGTAAAATTGATAAATCTTTTAGACATTTTTTTTTTACAAAATTAATTTTTATTATGTGTTTGGATGATGATCATTTAAAATTAATTTAAAAAAATTAATCATATAATTTTTATTAACTTTACATAATTTTATCATTGGTGGATAAAAATAATTTTAAAAATATTAAAAATATTTTTTGACATTTATTTTTGTCAAATTAGTTTATATTTTATCAAATTGATGATTTTACCCTTAAAAAATCTAATGATATTTTCAATTGTCTTTATTTGGAACAAGATTCAAAATTCAGGGTCAAATGTGTCACAATTGAAAAGTCAGAGACCAAAGTGACACAAGTCTCAAACTATAGGGACTATTAATATAATTAACTCTTATAAAAACGTATCAATTTCACAATTTTCAAAAAAAGTTTGTTTGTAGACTTACATATATATATATATATATATATATATATATATATATATATATATATATAATTAAAGAGATTAATATGTACGCGTTCATAAATAAAGAGATAAAATGATATTTATTAATAATTTATGGACTTTTCGACTATGTTTGGTTGGAGGATTAGATAAGATAAATGAAAAGAAAAAATGAAATGCAATCCCATTTTTTATTTTGGTTAAAATAAAAAATACAAGAGAAAACAAAATGAGGGAAAAATATAATATCATTTTTTGTCTTTTAAATTTACTTGCGCTCTTTTCGTTCTTTATTTTACAACTCAATCAAACATAAGTTGAAATTCGAATCTTATCAATTCTTTCTCAGTTTCTTTCTATTTTCCTTTCTATTTTCATTTCTCAGTCAAATCATATAACCAAACACAACTTTCATGTAATTAGCCCTAGAAAAAAAAATTAGGAAACATCTTCCATAGCACCACATGCAGAAGAGATAAGGCATTAATGATCATTAATTAATTGCTTGGGAGACATTATTGTATTGAATATGTTTAATATGTTTGCAAATAGGCCAGATTCGTGCTATGTAGGTTAAAAGTAGGGTTGGTGGGTTGGTTTGGGTTATTTGAGCTGGGCCTTTCTGGGTATTAGGTCCAAAACAACAAAAAAAAAATTTCTTCAATTGAGTAGTTTGGATTTATGAATTGCCACTTTCATAATCAATTGTTAATTACATACACATCTTAGGTCTCATTTAGAAATATATTATTTTAATAATTGTTTAATTTTTTATATAAAAACATACAGAAAAATAAAGAAAGTGATGTGACAATTTATAATAATTTTTTAACTAAAGTATATAGTTGATAAACAAGACCTCAGTCCCATTATAGTGTAGGACACTATTGTTTTAAGTTAGGGTTAGTTTGGTAATTTTGCATTAATCATATTTTAATTTTAAGAAAGGTCAGTGGAGTTGTCCATGACTCCACTCTGCGTAGAGATCAACTAAAGGGACAAATAATGAACAAATTCAACTATGATTTAAAATGCCATATTAGAAGAGAAAAAAAATTAATTAAATAAATAAAATAAAAAGAAAGCGATGGACTTCAAACATCATGCCATTAACCTTGATATAAGTACAGATTAGAATATTATCAAAAGATATGTTCGCGTGATATAAATATTGCTTATTTTCCGATCAAGATCTAATTAAAAATAAATTAATTATTGAAAATTACAGATGCCTCCTTTGCTTTTTTGTTTGGTGGCCTACTTGGTATGCTATTAATTAGAACCAAGCAAATCATTGAAGTTTTGTGTATCTCAGATGTATAGAAACGAGTTTTTAAAAAATATATAAAAAATTAGGCTTTGGTTAAAATATTAGGTCAAAAAAAAAAAAATGGATTGTGATCTTTAACCTTGGTGAGAAAATAAAAGAAATAATTTTATCTTTTACTATCATGTTTGGATGGGTAAATAATGAGTAATTATTCTGTCTTTCAATAATTTTACATTTGTGGTGTGTCCAACTAAAAAAAGGGTCTTAAAAATTACATAGCCCTAAAAAAAGAAAATAATGAAGAAATATATTCTTATAATTAGTGGAAGATAGTGTCACGTCGTACCCTATTGACATACAAAAATTCATCCATTGGATAGGCATATGGTTATATGATCTTCTTGATTCATGTAATAATTTATAGTAGGTAGCTAATCATGTTAAATGGGATATGGGTGAGGTTCATTTTCCTTTTTTTTATTTTATTTTTATTTTGATAGGTAATCTTGGAATTATAAAAACATACGGTTAATTAATATGATTTTTCATTAAATTTCACATTTTTTTTTTTTTTGAGAAATGAAAGTGGCATAATTAGATATTTCTTTCTCATCATTTCTCATAAAATCACTATATCCAATTGAATTTTATAAATTTATCTACACATTAATTTCTACTCATATTATTAATATTTTTTATACACATAATAATATTATTTGTTTTTTAAATGACACGAGAGGAAAGAGATTGAAGAAGATGAGGACTATACGGCATCTCATCAAAAGATCATAAGCACCTTTATTTTAGTGAGGAGCATATATTATATTATATTTAGTGTGCATACATGTCACTTTTCCAAAAGAATATGGAACCCCAATAATTCATGATGACGCCGCTTTGCCTAGGAAGTGTCGACATATTGGAGTTGGGGCACCTACACCATCAACGGCTCTCCTTCTTCAACTCTACCAACATCACTAAGGTCAAGTTTGGCATAATTAAAAAAAGATAAAAAATTAAAAAGTCACTATTCTATTTAAGTCACATCAGCTCTCTAACACATCACTTCAAACTCAACCCAAATCCAACCCATATTTCATAAAAAGTCAAAAAGTACACTTATTTAGTCTTCCCAAACTAAGGGTTGGTTTGGGATGTTCTAAAAAGTGCACTTTTTGACTTATTGACTTATATGGGTTGGGTTTGGGTTGGGTTTGATGTGATGTGTTAGAGAGGTAATGTGATTTAAATAAGATGATGTGACTTAAATAAGATAGTGACTTTCTGACTTTTTGTATTATTTAGATTATGCCAAACTTGACCTAAGCCTAAGTTTGGACAAGCTTTAAAAAATAAGTAAATAAATAAATAAAAATTCATGATTTGCTCTTGATAACAAATTAAGGGATTGTTTGGGATGATCTAAATAAATGTACTTTTTGTCTTTTTACGAAAAGATGTGTAAAAAAGTAGAGATGTGATGTGATGTGATGGAAAAAAGATAAAAAAAATGGATTATTTTAAGGATGTCAAACTTGACCTAAAACTTAACTTTCAATTATTTTAATTTAAATTCTCAAATTTTAAAATGATATCAATTATAACCAAACGTTGGTTATCTAACAGAATAGAGACAATGTAATTATTTTGTGTCGATGGCATTAGACTACACTGCCAAACTCGGTATTCAGCTAAAGAGCACTGGCAGAATAGATGGCACCTGATTGACCTGCAACAGAAAGAGAAAATCCCGGCGGTGGCTCGTCCACCCGGGGGCACTCCGACGATCAAGTCAGTAAAATATCTCTCAAAGATAACCAATAGTACTTAACTCACTAGACAGAGCATAAAAGACATACCTTAGACCCATGGTGGTGCCTCTCTTTTATAGCCAACACAATCCTAGTCCCAATAAAAGCCTAACTTCAATAGACTCAGGATTACTGCTAATCTTAGACTCCCAATAGGATTGGGATAAACTTTCTAAGAGTTTTATCTTAATCCAAACTGAAGTCTTCTCTCATTCTAGGACTCTTGTTCCTTATCCGCTTATCCCGGATTCCGGTATTCTCGCAGATAACCTCGGCGCAGCCGAGATCATCTCGACATCATGACCAGGACACATGGTACCTCGGCTGGCACTTCGGTGATATCTCGGCCACGTGTTGTCATTCAAAAATTATATCCCCATAGTGGCTATGGATTGAGAAATGAAAGAGAAGCGACATTGAATTAGGAAAGTGAAGGAAAAGTGGTTGACAGAAAACAGAGATGGAGCGATGGTAGTGAATTGGAGAAGAGAAGGTAGTGTGATGGACGATGCTAATGGTGAGAAGTGGATAGGGACAAAGCCAATAAAGGGTTGGGGAACACGTGACTCCCCTCATTTTTTGGAAATTATGTTAGTACCTAAGAAAACAAAAAGTAACTCTAATATATCCCTTGTAAAATTATATTAGTACCCCTCGTAAATTATTTCGAGGTACAAACATAATGCTTGTACAAAAATTCAATACAGATTGAGTTGGGATCTTATGATTCCTTCTTTTTTTATTAAAACATTTACTTTTATCTTTGTAATTTCACAAATGTTATTGACACATCATTCTGATGAATTTTGTTTTATGAATTTTAACTAGGGCATTTGGCCTACTGGTTATGTAGCAACTTTTGTGATATGATGTATCGAGTTCAACTCTTATAAGCAGTAGTTTGATACTTTTTGTGATAGTTAGTTTATTTCTCTCCCGTTACAGGAGTTAGAAAGTGCCTCATATATCAAATTCTTAGATCCGTAATTGGAAGTGGCTATCAATGATAAGAATATTATTGCAAAAGTTGTTTGAAAAGGGAAATGATAAACAAAAAACACACTTTCCATGGGGGTGTAAATTTGGCCCGATCCGGCTCAGGCTGGCCCATGTCGGGTCTCGCGAGTTCCGGCCAAAATTTGGGTCGGGCAGAGCCACAGGCCAAAAAATTAGGCGCATAAAGTATTTGGGCCATGGGCGGGCTCGGCGGTGGGCTTGGGCCTGGGCTTAGGCTTGGGTAAGGCTTGAACATTTTTTTTAATTTTTTTCACCAAAAGTTTATTTTCTCCTAAAAAATAAGACACTAGGCCTCGAGCGGGCCAAGTTTTAAGTGAGCCTTGATTGGGCCGAGTCGAGCTTCAAAATGATGGCATAGGCCCAGGCCTAGGGTCTCGGGTTGGGATCGAGCCCGGGCCCTATCGGGCAGGGCCCACCCAAACTGCATGGCATTTTTACACTCCTAATTTTTCATTTGATGGAAAATTATAAAATTGATTATTTTGAGTTTTACCATTACACTTTTAAATATAAAATTTATATTTTTAGACCAATTATATTTATAATTTAGAAAGTTATGGTATAAGGACCACGTGATGAAGATGAAAGGGGAATGCAAGACAAAACCGTTTCACAAATAAGTACATATAACCACTGGGGTGGAGGTGGAGTAAAAATGTGCCTTCCTTCCATACAGGTGAGGAGGGCTCGATTTTTAAAATAAATCTGATCGACAATCAATTATTCTAAAGTTAGGACCCGCGAATGTTATAATATCTCCACAGAACGTCCTTCTTTCAGTTAAAAAGAAAAAAAAAAATTACATGCAAAACATCACAATTCAATGACGACATGATAGATTTTACTCATGGGTAAGTGATTAAAGTTCTTATTATGTATCAAAATAAATAAATAAAGTTAACCTGTTATGGGTATCTGTCCAAAGATTATGGAATTCTTTCCAAGAAACCGCCATAGTATTTGGCTGATAGGATTTAAGAAGGGAGAAAAATAATATCCCTGCTTAATAGAAGATTAAGTACACTATATGTGCAGTTAAAAAAATTATAGGTGTATTATGAGATTATAGTGAATCTCTTTATATATAGAATTTTATGAGTTTTTGTATACCTGTCCATAACTGCTTTTGTAGATATATTAAAATAATTATTCAAAGATAGTTTATAAGGACTAATTTGGGAATAGAGAAAAATCGTGACATAAACCCCAAGTTAATTTGGGAATAGAGAAAAATTTGGAAGTAGATAAATAGTTGTATAAGCAAGAGGCATTATGTATATAATAGTGCTTAAATTAGTATTATATGATTGTTGGATAAAATTATACATGACAAAGGTCCTGTTTGGTAGGGCTTATTTCCAGTTTATTTCAACTTTTAGCTTAATTTAAGTTATTTTGATGTGTTTGGTTCAGCTTAACAATACAGCTTATACCTTTTTGTAAGTCAAAAATCAACTTATTCTTTGAGTGAGGGAGGAGAAGCTTAATTTATAAGTCAAAAATCAGCTTATGTTCATAGTTATAAGTTATAAGATGTTAAACTATAAGCTGTTAATTACTTTCTCACAGCTCTACTAAACGGGACCAAAAGATTATTTGACTGTAAAAGATGAGATCTGATTTTAAAAAAAAAAAATTCAATCGTTGTATAGTGGAGAAAATATAATCAAGAGAAGAGATCAACTATTTCAGTGGATGGGATTCAGTAATATCCATATAAGAGATCAATAGTTTGCTATGCACTAACTATCTTAGTCTAATTCCCTCTCTAATTCCTATAAACAAACAAGGTAGGGATAGGGATAAGGAAGTCAATGGTGGATAAAAATTTCATAATTGATGAGTGTGCTTATGTTGAGATGTAATTACCAACTTTCTGCAAGCTACTAACACTACAACAAAATTGGTCTATAACCACGTTTTTTAGACAACGTTTATTTGAAAAACGCTGTGGAAGATAAAAAAGTGAAATTAAGACACGCGTGTTCCCCTTTAAACAGTGCTCCGTCTCCCTCTGTTCCCATTTCTCTTTCCGTCATTTTGTTTTCTCTCTCCATTTCTCTCTATCTTTTTCTCTCTTCATCCTAGATCTAGGGTTTTCTCTGTCTCCTCATGGTCCTTGAGAGATGCACCAAGGTTGATTCCGATCACTTGTTCAGATCTAATTCTAAATCCACTGATTCTTGCATTCATTTTGTTGAAATTTCTTGATGGTTTTGTTTTTCTTGATTCTGATTCTAATGACTTTGCAGAGGAAGATGGTTCAGTTGAGTTGCACAAATCAGCGGGGTTGCGAGACCGAGGAGTGAAGAAGGATCAAAATCATCGGGATCAAGACAGGGACCGGGACCGAGATCGATTGAGTCGGAGCAAGTGGAAACCAACCGATGAAATGATAGGCTTTTCTGTTCCAAGGAAAGCTCGAACAGGTGTGGATTAGACTGTTCTGAATCGCCTATTTTGTATTGAGAGGTTGGTAAATTTTGCTAATCGATGGCGTTGGATGCCCTCTGCCTGTTGAAGCTCCTCCTCAGGTCTGGTCCTCTCGTCGCTACTATCCCTCAGGTCCTCTCTCTCTCTCTCTCTCTCTCTCTCTCTCTCTATTGCTCCATCAGATCTTCGATCCGGCCTCTCTTCAGTCGAGTTTTACTCTTTTTAATCTTTTCACTTGCTATTTTTGGTCTGCTCTCTTTTCAATAGAATCTCATTCACTTTGATCTTTTTGTTTTTCAATCTCACTATTTTCAATTTTTTCAATCTATGTTTGTATATTGGTAGAACATAATTTATGTTTGTATATTGGTGGAACAATGCCTTTTATTTTGCAGCTTGGCAACTACAATTCCTTTGAGGGGTTCTGTGCTGCAGGCCATACATCGATCAACTCTTCAAAGGAGCCGGTAGTCTCGACAAAAGCTTTGAAGGTAAACCCAAGCTGTAAATTTTTATTTATTTTATTTAGTTCAGGTTTTCACAGTAGCCAAATGCTTACTAATTTTCAGATCAAGCTAATTTCTTACCTTTTCAACTTTTAGGTACACCATAAATTGTGAAACCAGAAAAACCTATTGATAATGAGGTACTTGTCCTGAAATCTAGATGCTTGCGTATATATAATATATTTTATAAGAGAAACTTGATGATTTGAATTACAGATTACAAACCTTTGTTTCATGCTCCTCTCACCTATTTATATTTACTTTTAGTACATGTAAGAGAATGAAATTAGTTGTAAGTTGTTTGAACCATCATGTGAGATCCAGAAACAGAATTATCTGGTGTTCCTCCTTCCTTTTTTCTTAGTTTCTTTCTATCCTTAGCAGCCTTTTGCCATTTCTTTAGAGCCTTTGCTGTCTGCTCCTCAAAAATTGCTCTCTTCATGTGAGATCCCATCATGTGAGATCCCATCTACATATACATACATCACAAACCATTAATGGGTATGTGTGAAATGTTTTAAACATTTGAGATGTAAGAACATTTGATAAGAAATTGTTTGAACCATCCATGTATCCATTCAAAATGTGAGATGTAATTAAGAAATTGTTTGAACATTTAATGAGAAGAATTTTGTGGGTATGTCTTGAATCTAACTTGGATTATCACCTGATTAATAGGTAAATGGCGAGGTAAATGGTTTGTGTATTTGGGTCTTTTTTGTCTCAATTTGGCACTATTGGGATCCTTGTATATATTGGGTTCTATGGCTGTGTATGGTTTTGAGAGCTTCTGTCACATATAGTTGCATTGAGGTAGTTGATTCATTGTGTTCTCTATATTTATGAAATTCCTCTGTTGTTCTTCACCCTTGAACGTAGATTTACAATCGAATCATGTAAATACTTGCACACTTGTGTGCTTATTTTTTGTAAATTATTTTTTAATTTATGATTTCACTATCTTCTTTATAGATAGTGAAATCATCTTCTACTTTAATCATGATTTGGCAGTTCATTTAATTGAAAGACTTGGCTTCAATGAATGCAGATGAGCAACACAACGAGCCAAAGAGCTCTTATTTCAACTTACCAGCATTGGATCTTTCCATTGCATTCCCCCAAGCGACTCCGGCTTCAATCTTTCCTCCTTGCAGTAAGATTGATAAATTTTATTCTTATAGAGATTTACGGTATATTTTTTTGTTTTGTTTAAGGTTGGGTGTATGATTTTTTAAATACTTGCATACATACATATGTTGATATTATGCTGATGTATGTTTGAAATTATAACCAATAGTCGTATACTTATGGGTGATGGATGATGAGGTCTCTGATACTTTCTTGGTTTATCAACAACAGCACTAGCAGGATCTGAAACACAGAAGCAGAAATATTTACCTTCATTGGCACAATTAAAAACCATAGGTTCTTGGGTAAGGATTTGTACTTTTTTTGTTTTAGCATGTGTCTAGATTCCTAATATTACATCAGTGGTTGTCTCTGCTGCAAGCATGCAGCAATGATCTTTTATTCACACAACAGGGTTTGACTGAGCCTGGCTATGGAAGTGATGCAAGTTCTCTAAAAACAACAGTGACAAAGGTCCAGTGCCACTTGTTATTATTATTATTTTTTTATGTATAATCGATTTTTATTGGGTAATTTGATTCACTAGATGATGATTGCATGTGTGTCTGTGGTTTTGTTTGCTAAGAGATGGATAAGGAGAATAAGAGGAATGGCTTTGTTTGCTGATAGATGATGTTTCTATTTGTTAAAATTGTTGTTATACCTTGTCAAGTCAAAACTTTCATAGCCATTTCTCATCTCCGATGCACATTTGAAAGTCTTTTCTTTCTTTGTAGCCATAGATTTAGCATTTAAGAACGTGTTTATCCTGTTAATTATACCTGTGGAGAACAAGAAAGTTACTGTGAAGGTTTTTTCACTTGACATTTTGATTTCTGCTTAACACCTTTTTTTTGTTCATGCAACATAGTTCAATGATGTCACTTTTTTTTTTTTTTTAATAGGAAGAAGAACAAGAACAAATATGTTAAATTTCATCTCTTTTCTATTTCCACTTTACTATAAGTGCGCTTGCAGTTTTCAATTGCTTCACTTGTGTTTCTGTCTTTATTGGTGGAGATGCGAAGTTACCTTTCATTGGGTACCAGACTGATTTCAAGCTGTTTTGTCAGACTAGAAAATGTTAAAAAAGTTAAACTATGTTTATATTGTTCATTTAACTTAGCATGAAAATCTTAAAAAAGTTAAACTATGTTTATATTGTTCATTAAACTATGTTCAATGTTTATATTGCTTCCTTCAATAATGTTCATGAAAATTTTATAATTGTTTATATTCATTTAACTTTTTTTAACATACTAATGTTTTGATGTCTAAATTAACTGTTCTTTTTTCTTATGACACTACACTCTGTGGAGAGGTTGGCTCAGTAGGTGTATGTACTGGTTGAGTATTCATGGTTGTCTAAGCATGTTGCATATTAAAAATCATGCCCACTTGATTATGTCATTTGCCACATAAAAATATGATGGTTAGTCTTGTGAGCTTGACAGGCTTCATTTGACACCATTTCACCATAAACACAAATTGTATTTCATTTTGTGTGTTATAACAGACTTTTTCCACAGGTATTATTGGGTATCACACTTCCTGAATTAGATATATTGGACACTTTTGGTCAAAAGCATTCTGGTGGAGAGGGTTCCATTCCAGCTTCAACAAGCGACAATAGTACTGCAGCTTCTTACAAAGATCCTCAGATATCAATCCATGGGTACTTATATCCTTCTTTTTTTCATTTTTTCTTTTCCTTTCCCAAATAACTGTGAAGACTATTGAGTTCTTTTTATGAATTTCTATGTTCAGTGCTAGTTGGTGATCTTGCAGGTTGATATGCTATTTTACTGATGCTTTATTTTGGTTTTGACTTTATAATTTCTTTTCCCTAAATAGTAGTGCCACAAAGAAGAAACGAGTATCAAGAATCATTGGTGGGGGTCTGCGCCAGTTCAGTATCATAAGTCAGTAATTTCTTTTATATAGACTTGATTGATTCATGCATATTTTATAGCATCAGGCTCTATTCTAGTGTATGCTCAATTAAATCATTCCATCAATGAAGGTTGGCTATATTAATCTTTTAATTAATTAATTATTATTTTTATTTCTGAGCAACGGCATATAAAATTTCCATGTGAAGGCAGTCACTTGTGCAAAATAATACTAAGGTTAGGTTTGGGTAACGACCTTTAACTTTTAGATGAATCTATGCATTGAGTAATATTAGTGAGGACAACTCTACAACTATATTTAATTACTCGTTTTGGTAAAAATTTGAATCTGCTTCAATTGTTTCTCAGTTTGTAAGAACGTGGAGAGCAAGGGAAAAGCCACATATAGTGAGGTATTTTTTCTTTCTTTCATCCCTTTCCCCCTTTCCTTGTCTTTCTCTTGTGACGCAAATTTTAAAGCTTGGTTTGCTAAAGGTAAAAAGAAGCGCTAGGGAAGAGAGTCGAGATTTCGCCATGCTAATAATCATTTCAGTGTAGTTCCCATGTAAATTGATAAAGTACTATTTTTCATTGCTTGCAATTGCTTGGAAAGAAAAAAAAATGTGATTTACACCAATAGCAACCAACAATATGTAGATGATTTGGCTTTTGATTTTGTGAAGCTACAAGAGATTATCTTAAAAATATCATTTTGCATCCTAAAAGTGTTTTGTAGTTTCTATAACATTGGTCATTCAACTCTTGGTTTATTTTTTATTTTTTGCTGAGTTACCTAGATCATGGTCCACCAAAAAATGGGGAAAAGACACCCTTTGATGGCTGGAAGTTTATTCTATTTAATCTTTGTTACCCTGTAGCCCATCATGCTTTATGCTTGTCACTAGTATATTTTGATACAATTCCTGTTTGGGAGTCCAAAACTTCAAGCTAACCGTTTTATCGCTTTGGTTATATGATGTTTGTTGTATATGTACCATTCAATCTAGCTCTGTTTATCCAGTTTTCTGAAATTTTATTTTAGTTGTTCCAACAAAAACAACCTAAGGTTAGAATTGCCAAGCCTTAAATTCCAATCGAAATGGAAACCCAGGGCAATTTAGAATTAACAAGTTGTGTTGATTATGTGTGCTCTCATTTTTCATTTTATTTTTGATCAGGGTGTTATGAAGATAATTAGTATCAACAAATAGACTTATGTTGGTGGCAAAGTAAAGATTGGATTGCAGATTGGTTTGCACAGTTGAACAACAAAATGGGGGATGATTTGAAGAAAATTCAGACTGAGTGCATGATTGAGATTTGGAAAGTTGTATAAATTTCCAAGGAGATAAAGTGAAATTTTTAGTCTTCAATTTTGCATTATAATTCAAAATTGAGCCAACCTATGTTCTTAGTTAATTTTCAATCTTTGTTCCTAGTTAAATTTATATAAATTTTCAGCTAATTCTCAATCTCTCTCTAGTTAAATTCTCAATTAATTGGGCTTTCTGTTCTTTAAAAAAAAATGGTGTTTTTTGGAAAAAAAAAAGTCGCTAAATGAAGTCATCATGACATCATATTTGAGGCAAGTATGAAAATGAAGAAAGGTGGCGTTTTGTGAAAAAAACGCCACTAAATGATGTCAGCATTATGTCATACACAGAAAAGTTAGCGGTGTCAAGTATTTGGCGGCGTTTTTAAAAAAATGCCGCCTAATGTGTTTAGCGACGTTTTTGAAGCGTTGCTAAGCTATTGCGGCGGCCGTATCTACGACGAAAATCTTAAACGTCGTAAAATCTTATTGTGACGTTTTTTAGTTCTATAGCGGCGTTTTTGAAACGCCGCTAAAAGTCAATTTTCTTGCAGTGTAACTTTTGATACAATTGAATTGCAGGTAGTGTTTGGATATGCAAGGTAAATACTATATATATTTGTGTGTAAGTTATTTTATAAAAATATATAAATTCTCATAAATATATATAAGTTGTGATTTTTTAAATTTTTATGAGTTAATTTACGTATATTTTTCAAACATATATTATTTTGTAAAATAACTTATATATATTTATAAGAATTTACACAAGTGTATATGGTATGTACTTACATACTTAGTCTTCGTTTGGCATGCCAAGTTTTTTGACTTTTTGACTATTTTAACCACAAAAAGACAAAATAAATTTTTTAATTCAAAAGGATAAAACATCACTTCCAACCCATAATCATTTTATTTTTTTCTCACAAAAATTAAAAAAATAAAAAAATCTACCCCAAACGAAATTATTTAACCTCAAACTTAAAATAATCAAAAAGTAAAAAAACCAATCCCCATCCCCAACAAACCCTTAAATATTGTCATTGCATAAATTTGTAATAAATAAATAAAAATGTTAATACTACAAGAAAGACACGTGTGCACGGGCCTATAGTCCATAGATGACAAATCTAAGCAGCTCATAGGTATTTTGATCCCCAAAAAAAAAAAAAAATAGAAGGTGGCTCATAGGTGTTAAGCCTTGGTTTGGCAAACTATTTTGGTTATATAATTGTAAAAGACAAAAAAAAAAAAAAAAAAAAAAAAAAAAAAAAAAAAAAGCTATAAAATTATAAAAAGACAAAATAGTTACAAAATTACTACATTGATCCATCTATAAATAAAAAGTTAAATAATCATCATTTCTAAGTAGAGGACAATTTTGTCATTCTAAAGTCAAAAAATTAAAAAAGTCAAACAAAAATACCAAATGACTAAAAAAAATTTCAAACTAAAAAAGTTAAAAAATTAAAAAAACAATTAAAAAAGTCAAAACCAAACGACCCCCAATTTATTACTATTATCAATAAAACTAAGCAAAAACAACTCTCAACCACAAAATAAAGAGGCTTTTCCCAATATAAGCCATTTTTGTATTGTATTTCCAAAACTAGGCCAACTTCTGACGTAATTCCAAAACTAAGTTAAAGCGCCATTACTATTCGCGCTTTTACTGTTAGGATCGCAAAAGTAGATGAACAGTAAAATCGCTATTACAAATAGCGCTTTTGATTAATAAGTCGCTATTACAAATAGCGCTTCTAGTCTTTGTTTGGCTGCGGATAAAAACGCTTTTCCTAACAGCGCTTTTTTCAAAATTGCCAAAAAACGCTATTCGTAATAGCGATTTTAAGAAAAAAAATTTCCCCAAAAAAACGCTATCTCTAATAGCGATTTCAGTTCAAATTTTGTTGCCAAAAAAACGCTATTTGTAATAGCGATTTCATTTAAATGAAATCGCTTTTTAGATCAGCGTTTTCAAAGTCCTCATATATACGAACAAACCCCCCCCTCATTTGCATACGTTTTGCATATTAGACTTAGGTTTTTTGGCTCTCTGCTCTCTCGCTCGGTCTCTGCTCTCGCTCGCTCTCTCTCTCTCTCTGCTCTCGCTCCTCCATCTCAGCTCGCTCTCGCTCTCTGTCTCTGCTCTCTCTCTCTCCGTGGTATGACATTAACCCTAATTTTTATGTATTTAGTTTTTGTGTTTGTAAATGTGTTGTATTTTTTTTGTCAATGTTATGGTTTTACTTGTGAATTATTAAATGTGTTAGGGTTTTTATCATTGTGGTTATGAAATTAGGGTTTGGAATTTTTTGGCATACGGGTTAGGGTTTTTTTGTCAATGTTAGGGTTTTTAAATGAATTTGAATTTTTTGGAATCATGGTTAGTTTTTGAATTTTTTATTGGTTTATCAAAATAAAGTATTTTTAATTTGAAACATATACTGTCATTATATAATTTTAAATAAAGTATTTTTATTTATTTGGTTTTTTATTTTTTGGAATAAATTGAAATGCTTTATTTTTTTTGTAATATTATAGCATCAATGGATTTTATTTTTTTGGTTCTAATATTATAAAATTAATAGATTAAAATCTAATTGTAAGTGAAATTCAACAATCTATTTCAAAGAATTGTTTCAAGTTAAATGAGCTTCCAAATAAAGAAAGTAATATTATTTATATGATTTATAAATTTATATTTTATTTATAATGAAATATTAATGCTTTTTGTTTTTTTATTCAAGAGGATACTATCATTTTATTTTGTTATGTTTTTTTTATAAATTAGTTAATTTCATTATTTCAAATGTGAGAACATTTTTGTCTATGTACAAAAATATCTAAGTTTCATCATATTTATTTCTATTTATGTTTTACATTCTCCTATACAAATGAAGATAGTTAAAATAGAAATCAAAGCATGTAAATGTCATTAATTTGGGAGAAATTGTAGAGGTCAAGACTCGAGACCTGCATTGTGATACCCAAGAGACAAAGGATCCATGTTTCTTTGGGACTATTTAGGGGTTTTCTTTATTGGGTTTTGAATGTGTTAGGATCACATATGGATGACCTACCCCAAAAAACAAATTAAATTAAAATGTAAAAAAAAAAAATAGGAAAGTTTTGTCACATATGTATACTCTGATTAATTTAAGGCAGAGAGAATTACATGGAGGATCAAAATATTTTACTTAATTATATATCCTCATCTCTTGAAAACGTGATAAGATTCACTAAATGCTAGATTTAATATAATTTGATCATCCCAAAATTTCATGGACCGTTACAACAAAACCAAAATATTAATAGGGCTACCCAAAAATAAAATAAAAAATAAAATGAACATAAACAAATTTCAAGGTTTCAAGTCAAAGAAAGGGCACAACAACTCAATCTGGCTTTGCTCCCGTTTGGGATATTAGTTTGGGCTAAAATAGTCATATAAGATAAAATAAGTTATTTTATTCATATAAGACAAAATGTTACATCTAAATCATAATTATTTTATTTTTTCTCTCATAAAAGTCAAAAAAACCTATCACTAACGACATTTTTTAGCCCCAAATTAAATAGTCAAAAAATTGACTCATATCCAAACAAACCCTTTGGTTACACCAAATTCAGATCTCAATCTTGATTTTTTTGTTGGAATGCAGTAAATGACAACACCCTAAGATTATGTTTCTTTATCTTGACAAAAAGAAAATGAGGTGAATTTATTTATTTCTCTTGGTAAATCCAAGGCTTGGGTACAACATTAAATGACCACATTAACTTAATTCACAAGTCTTTTAATAGGTGTACCAAAAACTTGAAATCAAATCTAACCTTCAGCCGAAAAAAAAGAAAAAAAGAGAGTATTTTTTTCTCTTTTTACAATCAATTCTGCAATGATAAATCTAATACAACTTTGATTAAGAAAGTGTCTCATTTGTCAGGTCAATCAATCTCTTAAAACTGAGTTGGAATTAAGAGAAAGAAAAATGTGAGTAAAATAAAATCTAATTTTTTCTTCTATTTTCTTTTCTTTTCTTTTCTTTTCTTTTTTTTTCTTATTTTATTTTATTTTTAATCTGTGTTCAAAGTTATGATTCAAACACAATCATAATCAAGTCAAATGAAGGGAATTCATGAACAAGTGAAAGAGCTACTCATCATTATGCAAAATCATAGACTGGATTTCTATTGGGCAATTAGCTAATTTAGCTGTAATATATATAATTTTAGGATGTATGTAAATAGTGTTATGCCTTCTAAATTTAATTTTTATCAATCTTAGGTTTCGTTTGGCATGTCATGTTTGGGCTAAAATAGCTATAAAAAGACTCTTGACCAACAAGCTAGTTCTTTGTTTCATACTTTTGCGAAGTGGGTTTATTAGTAGAAAGAAGAATCTCCAATGTCCACCCATTAATTACTATGTATTGCACCACTGGCATTGGACCCAAAAGAAAAATATTTTGAATATTGAATAAATTTGAATATTTTGAATGTTTATATTTTTAAATTTGAAATTAGGAATTAGAATTTTGAAATTATGCTTGTGAATGAAAATGTCTATATTTTGAATATTGAATAAACCAACGTACATTTGTTGAATTGGAAATTGTTTTTTTTTGCTTGTGAAGAGGAATTAAAAGGAAATTAGGGTTTTAAAAGTAATTTTTTTTAATTAAGAATTGCGATTAAAAAATCCGAAATTCATATATTTAATTTTGACTATATTTTATTAAAAAGAAATATTTTTATTGGTTTATCAAAATATTTAATTTTGACTCTATTTTATTGAAAAGAAATATTTTTATTGGTTTCTGAAAATATTTAAATCTGACTGTATTTGATTTAAAAAAAAAAAATTGGTTTAATTTCGTTTGGTTTATTTCACTATATTTGGGGTCATATTTGGGGTCAAGCAGCCAAAATATGATTAAAACATTTAATGAGCTGAATTTGTAATACATATAATAGTATTCTAGTACAAATTAAAATTTTATGAGAAAACTGAAGAAAATTTGAGAAAGTTTTTGAAATGGGTATTGAACGAACTGACTTATCGTCTTTTTCACTTTGTGATTGTCCACTACCATTGAAAAGGAAAATCTACTTTGTAATAAATTTAGAGTAGTTACAATATATGCATGAAAAGAGTAATAAATTATTTTAATTAATAGTCCATAGCAATTTCGTACGTAAGAAGGGGAAAAAAAAAATTGGCACTTTGATGGGTAAGCATGTGTTTTGTAATACCAAATAATTGGTACGGATGGCCCGATAGATTCACATGGATAACTATCCAAAATGTAGTCCATACATTTAACCACCAACTTCAATTTAATTATCTGTAATTTTTTGCCATTATAAATTATTTCTGTAATTATTTTTTTGTTTTTGTATGTGTAAGAAAAAAAAGGAGTAAATAAATTTAATTTTTTTCTTACTTTTCAGAACGATCCAAAATGATCCAAAATCAAGTTTTCTTACTTTTCAGAACGATCCAAAATGATCCAACATGGAAACACTTCAAATAATTTTTCAGTTTCTAGTATCCAGGTTTCAACTTTCAGTTGCTCAATAACACCTAGAAAAGTCAGAGGTTTCATCTTGTTAAATTTCTGAGTCAACCCGATAATGTCATTAATTATCAGTTCCACTTGCACTGAAGAAGGCGAAAGAGGTAGTTGTTGTCTCTGTTGTTATCTCATGGACTCGGTTAAAGCTTCTAACATTCTTTCTATTCTGCCATCAAAGGATTCAATCACATCATCACTTCTTGTTCTCTCCATTTGCTATAGGTAAATAGAGCACTAATAAACATAGGCAAATAGCTCGTTTATAGTTTTGACAATGTTCAATTTCATTTCATGTCTAATTGTTTCAGACATGTCGTATAATTTCACATACACTAACACATGCTGATGTAATGCCCCTAATTCTGTCTAGGACATCTAGTAGCTTATATAGACTCATGTGTACGGTATAACTCGTGCTCTGATACCACTTTATCACGACCCAAACCCGCTACTATAGGTATGACCGGCCAGTAATCCTAAGATTACCGAAGGCCACTTAAATAGATTTACAAAATTAGGGGTTGGCGGAAGCAAATATCATAATTATTATGTCCATAGAGGTGTGCAGACATATATGCATGAAAAGAGTAATAAATTATTTTAATTAATAGTCCATAGCAATTTCGTACGTAAGAAGGGAAAAAAAAAATTGGCACGTTGATGGGTAAGCATGTATTTTGTAATACCAAATAATTGGTACGGATGGCCCAATAGATTCACATGGATAACTATCCAAAATGTAGGCCATACATTTAACCACCAACTTCAATTTAATTATCTCTAATTTTTGGCCATTATAAATTATCTCTGTAATAATTTTGTTGTTTTTGTATGTGTAAGAAAAAAAAGGAGTAAATAAATTTAATTTTTTTCTTACTTTTCAGAACAATCCAAAATGATCCAAAATCAGTTTGTTGTTTTAATTTTATAAGAAAGCCTCTATGCCCTCTACAAAATGGACGAGGGTTACTAGTTCACATAGGAAATAACTTTGTCATTAAGGTCCGTAATGGCACAAGTTGGAGCAAATCAAATTAACTTATATTTTCCATAAATCTGAACAATTACATCACCAGGTTAAAAAAATCTCTCTCAATGTTTGCACCCTGTATTTTATATTGTCCAAATCAATCGCGTCACCCTCTACTAAATATCTCTCAACCTATTTTATTTTTCGCCACTAATTCGAAAGAATTAAGACAACAAGTATACTTCTTGTTATGTGTTTTTTAGATGAAGACAATAGAGCAATGACAACAAAGAACATTCACGTTGAAAAGATAAGAGTCTTCACATACGAAGTAAATGAGACACAATATATAACTCCACGTATAGATGAAATCTCAGCTGTTCTGTTATACGAATAAAAATAAGTGAACAAGATTATTGAATAAAAAGTAATAATCAAGTTGAGACACAAATATATAGTTGATAAAATACAAATTGAATTAATGTTTCACCTCTACAGTTCCTTCAACCCTGGAAAATATAAATTTATAAAAAATTAGAGGGTTGCTTTTATTTGTGGCTTCTGCAAATTTTAATGTTTATTTTACAAGTACAATTCGATATATGTATATTGTTGATATTTTAATATTTATTGTTTCATTGAAGCAAGTATATGGCAACTGTTCCAATTATCTTTTACTGGGGGGGAAACATAATTCGGGATCCCGATGAAGGTGTGTCATATGATGCTGAGCCGAAAGGGATATATATGGTGCAACTTGGCACCACACTTGGCAATTTGGATGAGATGTTTATGTCCAAGGTCGCAAGTTACGGGGAAACAGTCCGATTGATCTTCAAATGTAGATATCCTTATCGCCAGTGGCAAGCAACCAGCAAATACAAAATATTACCGATAAATGACGATGAGGCGTTGAACACCGTTTTAAGTATCGGTGGAACTTTCGAACCACCAAATTGTTTGGAAGTGTACATTCAAAAAGAGGTTGTACAGAATCTTCCGAATGTAACACAGATGGAATCGCATCCGTTCACTACATTGCTGACACATGGGGTTGACACGACAGCATTTCAGTCTCCTATGTATGAATCAAATGAATGTTATGCAGCTGGCTACACACAACAGACATTTCAGGGCCATGGTGGAGAATCAAGTTCACATGGTGGATACGACACTGAATTTCACAATAACACCCAAGATGTGCCCACCTATAGCCATCATACGACTCCAGTTGAAGTTGCTGGTAATATGGCTGAAACGGTTAATTTTGTGCAGTTTGCTGACAGTGACATGTACGGTCCTGATGTCGCTCTAGACAATGATGAGAATGAAATGTGTGATGAAGAAAATTTATTGGGCGGATCAGATGATGATGATGATGAAGAAGATGATGTCGACGCTCCCGTTGATATTCAGAATGCCCCCATTCCACTTAGACCTGAAATCCCTTTCTTTGAAAACATTCACATGGGTGGTGATTTTGACATTAGTAACCGCGATGTCGTTCCCCGTAACCGAATCTGGAATGCTGAAAATCCAGAGTTGGACAAAGGGATGGTTTTCGTTGATAAGAAGCAACTCGTACATGCTGTGAAATTGTACCATGCAACAAATAATCGAGAGTACAAAGTCGTAACCTCCAAGCGAGACGTTTGGGTGTGTGCTTGCAAGCACGACTGTAGATGGTGGTTGCGTGCATCTCTTAGTAAGAGACATGGGCTTTTTGAAATAAAGCAGTATAGGGGTCCTCACCATTGTTTATACCCACGAACGAACAGGGACCACACAAATATTAGCTCCAGTTACATTGCTTCTCATCTTTTGGGACAAGTTGCGGTGAGTATACAAAATAAATGTTTACATTTATATACACATTGTTTATTTAAAGTGTTCACACCAAAATTGTGTCTTTAAAGTGTTCACACCAAAATAATCTGACTCATAGGTATTGTTGTATGCAGAACGAACCTGATATGCCCATTAAGAATGTCATCGAAGACATAAAAAAATCCATGAACTATACTATACATTACAAGAAGGCGTGGCATGCAAGGGCAAAGGCAATTCGAATGGTATTCGGAGATTGGGATGAATCATATATGATGTTGCCTAAATTCATGTATGCATTACAAACATCTAATCCTGGTACCATCGTGCAATGGAAGCATAGATATACCGGAAATACAACCATTATGCCCGTCTTCCACTTTGTTTTTTGGTCTTTCAAACCCGTCATCGATGGATTCAGACATTGTAGGCCTGTTATAACCATAGATGGTACATTCTTATACGGGAAATACACTGGTGTGTTGCTTGTAGCAACGATTGTCACCGCCAATGGCAAAGTACTACCGCTTGCATTTGCTGTTGTCGACAAGGAGAGTTTGGAGTCTTGGTCGTTCTTCATTTCAAATATCAAGGAACATATTGTCATGGACCGACAGGGAGTGACTTTGATATCCGATCGAGCTGAGAGTATTTTAGCTGCTGTGAGGCGGCATTGGTTGAATCCCTCGCTCCAATTTGTTGGATATCATCGGCACTGCCTTCGACATGTTTGTAGTAACTTTAACACTATGTTCAGAAATAAGGAGCTGAAACAACTTCTATGGAAAGCAGGAAGTGCTCATCAACGACGAAAGTGTAATGGTTACTTACAACAAATACAGGCTATTGACCAAGAAGCCATCACTTGGGTTTACAAGATGAATCCTGAGGAGTGGGCCCTTTCGTATGACGGTGGACATCGCTGGGGGGTATTGACTAGCAATGATGCAGAGTGCTTCAATAGCGTCTTGAAAGGTGCAAGGAACTTACCTATCTCAGCTATGGTAGAATTTACATTTCGGCGGCTTGTAAAATATTTTGACGAGATGGGAGCCCAAGCTGAACTAGATGTACGAAATGAGTTCCAATACCCTAGACAGATGCAAAAAACTATTGAGGATGGCATCGCAAGGGCAAATACTTTCAAGTTGATATCATATGACAGGTTAGTTTGTAATATAAATTAAATTATTGTTATTATGTTGTCAATTTAACTACACCTAAAAACATGAACTTCATTAGTTTCTACTATAATTTTTTTATAGGCCACGCCGCGTGTTTGAGGTGCAAACATCTTTTCGCCATGGACGAGGTCGCAATACACAAATTGTGCGGATGAATCAACCCACGTGCAGTTGTGGGAAATATGAGATACGACACTATCCATGTTCTCATATGCTCGCTGTAATGTCTGAATGCGGTGACAATCCATTCGAGTACGTTGATCCAGTATATAGGCTTCCTGTATACATGAGGGTTTGGGAAACTAAATTCAATCCAATACCGCATCAAGATTATTGGGCTGATCCGCAGTGGACTTTAATGCCTAATGTACTGCGTCTGCGACAAGTGAAACGGGGTCGTGCATCTATGTCTCGTATTCCGAATGAGATGGACATATCAGATAGGCGTTTGACCGCTCGTTGCAGTGAGTGCCAGCAGACAGGTCATGACAGGCGAACATGTCCGGCGCGACTTGGTCGATGAAGACTATGTAATACTTACATATTGTAATAGATCTTTTTGTAATTCTTTATTTGTAATAGATCATTTTCTTTTCTTTTGTAATTCATTATTTGTAAACGGGGTCATACATGTAATAGAACATTTTTTATTTGTAATAGATCATTTCTGTTGTTTAATTCTTTATATATTGTAATTGTTTTATTTACTTGACGAAATTTACAACTATCATAGTTTTTATTCTCTACTTCATTGAAAATGTTTATTACAGAATTTTGTGAATTACATGTACGTAATTTACAAATTTTTTACTTTATTGCAAAACAAAAATTACAAAATCAATAATGAAGTTGTCGAATATGCCATAAATGTAACGAATTTTGTCAAATATGTCAAAATCAATAATGACGTTATGTCAAATATGCCAAAATCAATAATGAAGTTTTGAAAAAAAAAAATGATCATTCCATTTTGTTTGTAAATATTGACATACAAAAACTATCCACATGTTATTGGTCATTATTAAGCTTATGTAACTGATATCGTAAAATGACTTTGTAAAAGATTTTTATATTAGTCCGAAGCATAGATAACGATAGGTTATGTTGAATTGCTTATCATATTTAATGGGCACATAATATGCAAAATTTTGATTTCAGTTAATTGCTTCCATGTTAATGGCACACAAATTTATACTTTTAAAATAATGGACCACATTTATTTTTCAAGTCGTCATGTACATAATAATTTCAGCTTAATTGATATAGTTAAATTATATGCTCACCAATACAGTTTTTCAAAATGTATTTGTTTTTCAACTGTACAGGCTTCATGGCACATCTACCTGATGAGGTCCCCCTTTTGAGTCATCCACATCGGGCTGACAGTATATGGGAGGACCCGGTATGCAATAACGTTTGTTAGACTTTACGCGTACAATGAAAATACACTGCATTTTGTTTTTCATTTCCTTCATAATGCTATAATTTAAAATGCTCATTCTGTTATGCAGGACCAGTCACGCACCGTGGTGGCATGCCGACGGGGAGATTCCGGCCTGTGGGATCGTCCATTGGACCATAGAGTCTTGCAGTGTCTACTACGCGCGGGATTCTATGGTGTATATCGTATAGGCCATATCAAACTGAACCACCCACTCATTACTGCTCTCGTCGAGAGATGGCGCACAGAGACTCATACATTTCATTTCCCGACCGGTGAGGCCACCGTCACATTGCAGGACGTATCTGTCCTATACGGTCTACGGATTGATGGGCGAGCAGTTACTGGAGTTGACCCATCATTGACGACGGAGCAGTGGATAGCGCTATGTGCTGAGCTATTGGGAGTAGCACCTACACCTGCAGACTTACAGGCAGGTAGAGTGAGGGTGAGGTGGCTGTCGGAGCATTTTCAGGGCGATGTTCCAGATGATGCTGCAGATGAGTTAGTACAGCAGCATGCGCGAGCTTATATTCTGTGGCTTATTGGGGGGGTACTTCTCCCTGATAAGTCACAGAACCTGCTCAAGCTGATGTATTTGCCACTGTTGAGAGACATTGACGTCATCGGCCAGTACAGCTGGGGCGCCGCGGCTTTGGCATGCTTGTATAGGATGTTATGTCGAGCCACTCAGGTGGGTGTGACTCAGATCGGAGGACCCCTTGTCTTGCTACAGGTTAGTAAGAATTTTATTACATGTCAATTCATATTGTATGGCATATATCAGTATTGTAATTGCGTTCAAACTATTGCAGATTTGGGCGTGGGAGAGATTGATTCGCATTGCCCCGGCTAGGCGGCAAGTAGTTGCTCCTGGTGAGGTTCCCATCGGGCAGGGAGACATCCAGATGCCGGCCGGACCTCGAGGTAGCCGATGGAGGGTTGACATGAGCCACGAGGTCGTATCGACCCACGTAGTGGTCGTGTATAGAGACCAGCTTGACCGGATGATAGACGGCGAGGTATCAAATTTAAATACCTAAATTTTAATTGTCATATGGACTGTATACGTTTATGACCGATTTTTAATAGACTTGTCATTATTGTAGTTTATCTGGCAGCCTTATGCTGATGTCCTCCACACGCTCCCAGACTACTGCCGCCTAGGTGAGGATATATGGATGGCGAGAGTACCACTCATTTGTTATGACGTGGTTGAGTGGCATCTCCCTGATCGTGTCCTCCGACAGTTTGGTCGAGTCCAGGCCGTGCCGGATCGGTGTGACACCGAGTGGCGGTTGCATGCGACGGATAGACGTGGCTGAGCCAGCACTGACTGGAGTCAGCATCATATGCGATATATACAGTTGTGGGATGCCCGTCGCGACACTATTGTACAGGCTGACTGGAGCGATGGGGTCCTCCCCTCTCCCGACCCTTACATGTTGTGGTATCGGCGACATACACACCTACTTGTCGGTAATCCGAGCCACCTCTCCGAGGCCGGATATCAGGGAGTTGGGCCTTCTCTCGAGTCATTGGTGAGTAGCGTACTATATCTCCGATTATTGTTAATATCATAATTGATTATTTTCAGTCAACTATAGCCTAATATATCTATTTTTTTTACAGGTGGTTCGAGCTGGGAGGTCATATCACTTGGCTGAGGACGCCATTTTCAGACGTGATGGACAGCTTGGTCTGCAGGCCCTTGTAGAGATCAGAGAGTTATTGTACGAGGGGATCCAGCATGCCCATCGGGTAGATCGTCTGCATTTTGGGGACTACGGTGTACACACTGCAGCAGCTGCTCCAGACACATCAGTCCCGTCCACGTCAGTGCCTTCCAGTTCAGCGCCAGCCACAGCAGGTCCTTCGACTTCAGTCACCCCACCACATGATACCCCATACATTTCTCCATATTCCCCACACGTACATCTTACCCAGCACGCTGACCCTGACCCTGATTGGTCACCGCCCCGCTTCATACATGATGTTATTACCCCACCCACCCAGTTACATCCTACTTTTCTGGGGAGTACTTCGACCGCCCCCCGGTTCATGCATGATGTTGCTACCCCACCCACCCAGTTACCACCTGTTTTTATGGGGACTACTTCGACCGCGCCCAGGAGTACACATGATGCAGTTCTCACTGACATCTCACACATTGATGATGAGGGCCATATTGAGCCCCCCCCCAGAGCGCGAGGGAGAGGTTATGGTCGTGGGGGACGTCGCGGCCGAGGTCGGGGTGCGGGCAGAGGCAGAGGTCGTGGTCCACCTGCAGATCGTGATACAGTTGCACCAGACGAGGGAGTGGGAGTTTCACAGCTCACAGCAGTATATGATCTACAGGCACAGGCAAGATCAGGGGCATCAGATGCAGGAGAGGGGGGGTCACACTCACACTCACAGGCTCCACAGGCAGTCATTGGAGGGCAGCATGCAGGGGAGAGAGTGCCAGATATTCAGAAAGTCTACCGTAGGAGACCGAGGAGGGAGATCCACGGTCGGGGTTGTGGGACTGGGGGCAGGTTAGGGCATTAGCGGTTGCGATATGGACTATATAGGTTTTTTTTTTTCTTGTTTTTGTTTGTATGTGTCAAACTTGTACAGCTGATGTAAGTGTCATACTTATTTATTCGCAATTATCATTTCACAATTTTTTATTCTTATTTATATTGATGAATCACACAAATCTGTTTCACATCTGTACCCCTCTCTCATTATCCGTAATTTAGGAGAACATAAATTACAAACGCGTTTGGTTTGAACAAAACGTGTAAAGAAGCTATAAAAAATATGTTTGTTCGAAGCTAAAAATAATTGAAATATCTCGCTTTATTGATAAGTCATGGATAAGCATTACAAATTGCATGCATTACAGAAATGCCCTGGGCGTTCATCCAAAAATTTCATTCATTATCATCATCATCTGACATCTCAATATCAGATTCATACATAACATCCATGCTCCAGGCGTAGTACTGGTGTGCATCATCCATTAACCCATCTTCGGCACGCTCATTTGCGGTCTTCATTAGTTCGGACCTCTGCAAACGTTGGGTCATGCGATTAACCTCGTCGCGGATACGATGCAATGCCCTTTGCAACAACTGTGGAGTGTCAGTTGGCATACGCATGGCTAACCGGCGAGGAAATTTAAGATTAACTTCACGGCATAGCTCAACGAGAACGTTTGCTCGAGTTTTGCGAAATTCCCACTCAGCTCTCATGGTATTGACGGTGGCACGTGAGTAACGCAAATTTGGATTTAATGGGTATTGAAATTCATCTCCATCTGCAACCCAATAGCGACCCATTGCTGAATATAGATCAACCACCGTATATGTCATGATCATATCGGTAGAAATAGCTATAAAACTTTTGTTGTGGTATGCTACGATATTTATACCATATACACACATGGTAGCTGTGTGTATGCAATTTCCTGTTCGATCACATGCATGCCACTGACCTTATCCAGTGCATACGGCTGTCAGGACTCGACTTTGTGCAGTCATGAACGAATCAACGGCCTGTAGCATCGGCTATTGTGCCGCAGCTGCAGCGATGCCTGTGACTTTGTGCATAATTGCAATGGGCACAGTACGTAGGAGGTATGTGACTTTGTGCAGCGATGCAGGGATGCATCTGACTTTGTGCAGTGATACAGTGATGCGTGTGACTTTGTGCATCACTGCATGTGACTTTGTGCAGTGATGCAATGCTGCATGTCACTTTATGCAGTGATGCAGTAATGCATGTGACTTTCTTACTTTGCCATGCTTGTATACGTTGTGACTTTTTTCTTGACATTACGTGATGCATGTGACTTCTGCAGTGCAACTTACATGCTTTGTTTTTTCCGCACATTTCAGAATTCATCTAAGTCACATTATTATGACTGTGAAAAGAAGCAGAAATGCTATTATGTTGGTAAAAAAATATGATGGACGATTGTGTAATGACAATAAAAATCGGATGACTGTGAAGTTCATTAACTGAAAATAAGATAAAATATAGGCACCAACGTTCCAATCGTGTTTACCTAGCAGGTGACCATTTTCTTATGTTGGTGAGAAAAACAATGATAGTTTATGAACAATATTACTTGAATACAAAGAAAATTTCATTTTTCGATTTGATTTATAATTTCTCGAAAACACTTATACGTACTGAAATCGTCAATTCCAAGTGAGTACTTATTGTATTACAAAAGTAAGCATGACAAAATAGTTTCATGTGCCGATGTGACAACTCACTGCATTTTGTTTTATTTGACAATGCACTGCTCGAATATGAAGGGATAGCATTGTGATTCTATGGCCTACAATTATTATTTTATCTTACAACCACGCCCGTGACTACATCACAGGTACACAAAGTCACGGGTAATCAAAATTACATGAAATGAATAACATCAAATAATATCACGTGTATCATTTATTCCATAGTGCCCTAGCACCACTATCATGTCTATAAATACCCCAGTATGATGTTTGTTGAAGGCATAACAATAGTAATAGATATACAATTACTATTATTATTATTATTTTTAATTTTATTAACAATGTTTTCAAGAGGTGCAGGAAGTTCACACCGGCAAAGAAATCCGAAAGTGTGGCTGCTACCTCCATTTATGTATGACTACAAGAGCGAAAAGTACTCAAGTCCGAAGGATTATTATGCTGGTATCCGAGCAGAATGGGCGTTCAGGGTAACGGAGCAAGAAGGATTGTATAATGATCTACGTAACTTTGGGGCACCGGTACCTCATCGTCGTTCATTGACCATGGCTAGACGAAATGTGAGTGACTATGAAAAAGCAGTTAGCAGAATTAAGAAGGAGAACAACAGGATGTTGATGCGGAGATGTCGACATTTCATGCTTCAGCTAGCCACTGAAATGGCAGAAGCAAGCAACAGAGATTTGACAATGGTTGAGCGAAATAATGTCTTCAACAATGAAAAATATCTCTCTGACTACTACATGTCAGATGACGAATAAGAAATCAAACACCGTTATCTTTCATATGTTCGTTCCTGGAGTGTAAGACAACGTTCTTGTTGGTGTAACGTACGGATGTATTTCAAGTATTTTTCTTATGAACCTGAAGTTTATGAAATACGTACATTTATAAGTACACATTTATGAGTTCATGACTTTCTTTATTGAATTGCAATTTGTTAATGAATGTTCTGGATTAATTAATGGATTAATGTATGTTCAATTATGTGAATACTTAAAACACATAAAATAGATCAGGCAACTTGGAGAAAAGGTTCCCTTAACTGGGGCTGCTGAAATAGGGATGAAATTACAACGAATTTCAATCTCCATCAGGAAAGAAGAAAGAGTCACCTTCCAATTCTTGAAAGTCCAGTAAAAATTATGACTCCGGTAATGAATGAGGGGTTGACAAAAAACTAAACTCGGTGAATCGAACTACCGCCTTCAACAACACATAAAACATAACAAGTAGGTCGGTGAATAGCTTCCCAAATGACAAGAACAATTCAAATAGTCATACTTTTCAATGAAATACAAATAGCGGGTCGTAAGCTTCATAAGCTTCATTTTTTCACACATTGAGTAGTCAAATCGTGGAGAGACTTGTCAGTATATGCAGATAGATTGTGAAGTCATGTGACCTGGTGCACAGTCTTCGGTTTTATTGATTTGTTTATTACAGTCACAACTCATCTCTTATTTACATATGTGGGATTCTCAACTCAGAAAGTCACATGGCAACAGTGAATTCATTGATTTACCTTATTGTCAGTCTGCCTTTATTTTGTCTGTATATGCAGATGGATTGTGAAGTCATGTGACTTGGTGCAGAGTCTTTGGTTTTCTCAATTTTTTGCTCGATTTTTTTTATTAAAGTGACAACTCATCTGTTATTGATATATGTGAGATTCTCAACTCAGAAAGTCACATGGCAACAATGAATTCACTGATTTACCTTAACAACAGCATGCCTTTATTTTGTCCTTATATGCAGATGGATGGTCTTTGTCATGTGAATTGGTGCACAGGCTTTGGTTTCCTCGATTTGTTGCTCGATTTTTTGTATTACAGTGACAACTCATCTGTTATTGATATATGTGGGATTCTCAACTTCGAAAGTCACATGGCAACAGTGAATTCACTGAATTACCTTACAGTCACCATGCCCTTATTTTGTTCGTATATGCAGATGGATTGTGAAGTGATGTGACTTGGTCCACATGCTTTGGTTTTCTCCATTTTTTGCTCGACTTTTTTGTTACAGTGATAACTCATCTCGTATTGATATATGTGGGATTCTCAATTTAGAAAGTCACATGGCAACAGTGAATCTACTGATTTACCTTACAGTCAGCATGCATTTACCTTACAGTCAGCATGCATATATGTGGGATTCTCATTTATCCGTTCATAATCAACTATATAAACGAGTAAAGGTGAAGACACAACCTTACAACTCAAGGTGAAGACACAACCTTACAACTCATTTCGCCCTACGAAATTATTATTCATTTGTTTTAAAAAATTAGCATGGCTACATGGTTCATAGGAGGGAGTGGGGGTCGCAGAGGTGGTAGGAACTTGCAAAGGGGTGAAAGTTCACGACGAGGAAGGGGAAGGGGAAGTGGCGATGCTGAAGATGAAACACCATTTCCTTTCTTGGATGCCTCTTGTGCTTATCATGATAGGTTTGGGAAGCGACATTTCATCATGCCCAAGTACTATCGAGATCCATGTGGTTTGGTGGAGGATCCATCAGAAAATCAAACAGGATATGGTTATGCAAAGGCTAGACTTCTTAAGTGGCCCGCACTATTTATAGAGCGAGTGCAAAACGAAAGATTATGTCGGGAAAGAGGACTGAAGGTGCCAAAAGCACGTTCTGTTGAGATCCAAAAGGAAGATCCTGATAATGTTGATCGACTATGTCAAACACTAGAACGTGAGATTTCTCAAATGGGTCGTAGATTGGCCCGCGATATGCAGCTACTCATACTTAAGAAGGATGCCCAGAAGAACAAAACAGAACCAAATGTTGCGGCTATCAAGGCTATCATGGAGGATCCTGAACTTGTCTCTGACGCTGAGCTTTCGGATTGTTCAGACTCTGAGCCACCTGCCGATTTAAGCGCGAATTAGGTGTTAATGTCTACACTTCGGCAATATAACAACTTCCATTAATATGTAATGTCTGTGTTAGAGTAAGTATAACTGTTATGTTATGTTATGTTTATGTTTAAGTTTATGTTTATGTATTGTGTCTGTCAAATGTTACGGCTATTAATATGCAATATTAGGTCATGAATTAGGTGTTTCTCTATCTAACTGTTATGTTTATGTATTGTGTGTTCAGTTAAGAGTGTCCAGGATGTATGTAATGTGTGTTCAGTTCATGGTGTCCATAATGTATTTTTGTGGGAGAATTATGTCTGTACTACCTACGTAACTGAAAACTATTACATTTGCAACTTCAGTTATGTTGTTTTCATACCCGTAAGAGTATTTTGTAAAGTACTGACTTCGTATATTATGTATTAAGTATTATTACAAAAATGTCGTCGAGTTGCACAATGTGTGGGTGTGCTTCGAACTGTACAGCATGCATATCACATTCTAACCCATAACAAAATAAATTTAAATGAAAACGGGTGCAAAACGGTTTTACTAAACTGGTTTACTAAACTGATTTTCTGAATTACATTCTCACCTTCTAACCCAAAACAAAAGAATAAATATATATTTATGTTTAAATGAAAACGGCTTTCGTAAAGCCAAAATAATTTTCTAAATAACACCTTCCAACCCAAAACAAAGACAAAAGAAAAAAAAAATTACATGAAAACGACTTTAGTAAAGCGAAAAAAAAAATAATTAATTACACAAAACAATAAGCAAAAAAAAATTTTACATGAAAACAACTTTAGTGAAGACAAAAAAATTTTTTTAATTACATTTTCTAAAACAAAACAAAGACAAAAGAAAAAATGAAAAATGTAACATGACAACGGCTTCAGTAAAGCCAAATAAATGAACATGATTGGCTTAATAATATCTACATGAATATGATTTTGAAATTATATATATGAAAAATAGTATGTAAAATTAATATATGAAAAGAGGTTTTTTTTCATATTATGTAAAATTTATGAATTACACATTCTAAACAAAAACAAAAGAAAAAAAAACATATTTTAACATGATAATTGCTTTATGTTTTTTTCTTTGGTTTTATCTTGAAAATAGCGTTTTATTCCAACAAAGTTTATGTTAAAAACGGTGGGTGGGAAAATTATTTCTGTTAAAATCGCTATTAGAAATAGCGTTTTTTTTGGAACAAAATTTGAACTGAAATCGCTATTATGAATAGTGTTTTTCCTGCAAAAAAATTTTTGTTAAAATCGCTATTATAAATAGCGTTTTTTTGGAAAATTTTTTTTGTTAAAATCGCTATTATCAATAGCGTTTTTTGGCAACAAAATTTTGTGTGAAAAGCGCTGTTAAGAACAGCGTTTTTTATTGAGAAAAAGAATAACACTAGAAGCGCTATTTGTAATAGCGACTTATTAATCAAAAGCGCTATTTGTAATAGCGATTTTACTGTTCATCTACTTTTGCGGTCCTAACAGTAAAAGCGCGAATAGTAATGGCGCTTTAACTTAGTTTTGGAATTCCGTCAGAAGTTGGCCTAGTTTTGGAAATACAATACAAAAATGGCTTATATTGGGAAAAGCCCCCAAAATAAAGTATCCCTCATTTAATTATACACCTATGTGGAATTCAATAATATAAGCTCAACTTTAAATTACAATATTCTACATTATAATAACTTTGAGGTTATGAATTTAAATTTTGAAGCAATTATTTTGTATATTATGTTAAAGGTTGGATGTGTGCCTAATCTTTTTTCTCTCAAACGCACATTAATATGTACATTTTGAACATTATTTTTATAAATAGCATTAATTATACAACATATACACGAAGAGACAATAAAATCTAACAAATTTTATAAATTTTTTTCACAAGGTGATGTGTCATATAATAATAAAATTTTAAAATCTGAAGCAGCACTTTAATAATATAATACCATGTTAATAAATGACAGACTTTTTAGTAATTTTTTGATTTTTTAATTAAAATATGAGATAAAAAAATTAAATTTCGAATGTCTTTTTTATTTTTTACCAAAAAAATGTATAAAAAGTAGACTGTGAATGAAAAAAAAATATATTTGACTTTTGAGTATTTGTTAACTTTTTTTAATGACTTTTTAATTTTTAAACTATTTGTATGGGTAAGGATCTTGTTTACTTACCCTTCAACACAACTTGTTTACTTCCTCAAGAAGAATCTTGTATTGAGGAAGCAACATGTTAGAAGTAAACCTTAGAAAATAGTCAAATGGAAAAATATAAATAAATAAATAAGTAGCAAAAAAAAATCAATAATTTGTTTATATTTGGTAATAATTACATAACAAGGGTAGTCTATAACCACTCTAATGGATAAAAGAGACTAAAATTAAGGCTTTTTTGATAAAATTGAAAAAAATTTAGCTACGAAATTCAAATGATGAATTTTTTAAATAATAAAGGATTGTTTTGGATGTCCTAAATAAGTGTATATTTTGTCTTTTTGAACTAAAAAGTTAAGAAAAAAAAGATAGATGTTTGGGTTAACTTTTTGTCTTTTTACGAAAAAATGTGTAATAAAAAATTGTATAAATAAAGTGTATAGTGAAAGAAATTTGATTATTCTTACGGCTGACTTGAGATGTCTACACAGAAAATAATTGCCTCATTTGGGGCAAAGTGTTTGGGCAGTGATGGTCGGTCCGTGGGGGCCACTAAGGATTCCATTTTCATAATCCGAACCGTTCAATATGTACAACTCGTCGAGTATTATATTCTTGTAAAAAATCACGTTGATCGGATATCGATAGCTATATGATCGGATTAGTTTTTTTTCAATAGTTAACTATTACACCATCCGTTTTGTTTAAACAAAACTGATTTGATCATATAGTTAACAATATCCAATCAATGTGATTTTTCACAAGAATATATTACTCGACGAATTCTACATATTCAACGGTTCAAATTATCAAAACGGAACCCTTAGTGGCCCCCCAATGGCCCAATATTACCACCAAACTTTATAACTTTACTTATGGAATTTTTTTTTCCCCCAAAAAAAAAGTGTATAATGGCCTGGTCTCAATCACAAAGACGGCCGTCACATCCACTCTCTGATTTGTATTATAAAAACATATATAAAATATTTTTTTAATATTTTTTATTTGTGAATAGTAATGTCTTTTTCGATATCTGTGTAACTTTTTGACTTTTTGAATTATATGGGAGTTGCCAAACCAGCCCTAAAATTTTAAATTTGAATATCTTCAAATGAAATTCAAATTTAAAATTAGTTGAAGATAAAAATGATGGTTGCCTTTAGTAAAGTTTTCTAAATATGATTTGAGAATTCAGTTGTATTTGAGTTTATGAGTTTTGGAATTATGATTTGAATGTGAAAAATTTATTTGGTGAATGAGTTTTGAAATTTTTTTTGAATTGAGTTGAGAATTTTTTATGTGACATATGATATTTGATACAAAAACTTACAATTCATAATCAAACACACAACTCAAAATTCTATAAAAAATCATTAAAAAAATTTAAAAATTCGAAAAATATTTTTTATTGAATATATAAAAATTAACATGTGTCAATTGCCCAAAATATATATATATATATATATATTTTGCACTGTTCCGGTCAACCGATCGGACGACTGGTTGAACGTCCAATAAGACGTCCAATGGGACGACCGGCTAATCTAAATTTTTCTGTCTTCGACCGCGTTTTCAAAAGTGAATGTATAATTAATTTTTTAAAAATCGTAAACAAACACTATATTCAAATCAAACTCTGAACCTAACGTTCCAAGGCTCTATTTGCTAAGTATAATTTAGCATTCAATGATAACTCAAGTATATTTGATTTAAACAGCCACTAAACAAGTCAAACACCTCATTATGCCACGGTTTTTGATACAATTTAATAAAATATTTTCAAACATATTTTTTTCTTTCACTTCATAAAAAATTAAAATATAAAAAATTAATAAAAAAATAAATTCTCAAAAGAATTTTTAATGTTAAACACTTATCCCGTATATATATATATATATTAAAATGACTCCAATTTTGATTTCAAGTTTTGATGTCTTCAAAATTACAACAGGAGTATTGCGATGATAATTACATATTTCTACTATGGTGTCTTATTATCTAATTTTTAATTGTCAACAATATATTGAAAATTTATATTATTAGTAAGACAGGTTACAACAATATTATATAATATGCCTAAAATTTAATTTAAATACAATAGGTACTTGTATACAAAATCGAAGTCCCTTAACTTATTACCAATAGATTTTGAGTTTTGATATTACCTCTTTTAGAAGGTAAGTTAAAAGTCACTTCTCAATTTTTAACTCATTTTAAGTCATATCATCTCTCATATTTTTTTTAAAAAATTAAAAAAAATTAAAAAATTAACTTTTAACCATCTTCCCATAACAACCAAAATTCCAATCAGAATAATACTACAATAACTAACGAGTAATGCTAGAGACCCCAAAAATTCTACCAAAAGTTTTACCAAATGTCTCACATGGGTGTGGGACCCACACAATGTGGACCCACACTCATGTGAGACATTTGGTAAAACTTTTGGTAAAATTTTTGGGGCCTCTAGCATTTTTGATAACTATATATTTCTACTATAGTGTGTTATTATCTGATTTATCAATCTAGTTGTCACTGCATTAAAAACATGCATTAGCACCATTAAAAGTAATTATACCAATATTATTTTAGTAAATAAGTATAATATAATATAAAAATATATATTAAGGGGTTGTTTGGGGTGTCCTAAATAAGTGTACTTTTTGTCTTTTTAGACTAAAAAATTGAGGAAAAAAATATGGATGTTTGAGTTAACTTTTTGACTTTTTATGGAAAAATGTGTAATAAAAAATTATAAAAATTAATTTGTAGAGAAAAATTAGAATTGGGAGTTGTGCAGCCCTAATTGTTAACTTTTGGTAAATAGTGTTAACTTTTTAACTTTTTGAGTAACTTTTTGACTTTTTTGCAATATGTCAAACTTGGCCTAAATGTAGGATTAATGTTTCAACAATAAAATAAAAAATAAAAAATAAAATTTGGATTTTTGTTTGGACTTTTTTGAGCCAACTTATAGCTCTAACTTTAGAAAAGCTATTTTGGAGTATTTGATTAAATTTATTTTAAACAGCTTCTAATTCTAAAACTTATTTTAACTCAAAAAAATTAATTCTGAAAAACTGTTCACCCCTTACTTTTGATTATCAGTTTCTGCTGTGGACATGTTAATTTACAGTTATACTCTTAAATTTTTTTATTTTTTGTTTTTGTAAAAATAAAAAAAAAAAGTCCCAAATGGACTATAGATTATTATTTTTTTTATGAGAAATGTAGACAAATAGTAAATAACAAAAATAAAATTTAATTGACAAAGTTACTTCACAACTTAAATCTATAATCTAATAGTTACACTAAATAAATTAATAATTTCTGATTAAAGTCATAATCTATAATCTATTAAGAAGTCTTTTGAGAAGTTGTTAAAAAAGCCAGCTTTTTGATTTTTTAGCTTTTTTAGCTAAAAAAATTAGTTTTTTTATCTAAAACAATCCAATTTTTTGCTAAAAAAGTTACTAAAAAAAATCAAAAAATTAAAAAGTTAATTTTTTTGCCATTTTTTATCATGTTTTAACAATTACATCAAATGGGACCAATGATACGTGAGATATGGGTTTGACTCCAACCACTACCAGGCGAGTCTGAGTCAAAAAGGGCCTGCTGCTTTTATGCTTCAGCACCACGGTCACGGCACACCACCAATGACCCTTGAGGTTGGACCCAACAAATTAGAAAAATCAATAAATACAAAAACAAAAGCCAAAAAAACTTCTTGAATTTTTCGAAGATTTTTTTACAAATTATATATGCACTTTTAGTATATCTAAAAAATAAAAATAAAAATAAAAATAAAAATTAATTAAAATGTTAAAAAGATTCATTAAAAATAAATTAAAAGTTCAAAAACTGCTTTTAAAATTTTCAAACCAAATGTGGTTGGTTTGTGTGTTTCACGTACAGTGTCTTTCTTTTTCAAACGAAATATAGGTAGCGTTTGATAGAGTTTTTTAAATAAGATTTGAGAATAAAAATTGTATTTTAAATTTGTGAGTTTTGAAATTATAATTTGAGTGTAGAAAAGTTGTTTGGTGAAGTAGTTTTGAAAAAGTTTTGAATTGAGTGGAGAATTTTTGATGTCACATATGATATTTGGTACAAAAACTTATAACTTATAACCAAACACACAACTTAAAATTCTATTAAAGCTCATAAAAAAATTTAAAAAATTCAAAAAATATTTTTTGTTGAATATATAAAAATTAACATGTGTCAATTGCCCCCCAAAAAAATAATTTTGCACTGTTCCGGTTAATCGGCCAGACGGACGTCTGTTGGGACGACCGATTAGTCTAAATTTTCTCGCCTTCAATGGAATTTTCAAAAGTAAATGTAAAATTAATTTTTAAAAACTATAAACAAATATCATGTGAGAACATTATACTCAAATTAAAATTTCAAAACTCAAGCAAACAGAGACGTAGTTTCTTTCTTTCAAACCAAACTAAATCAACAATGATTCATCCCACTAAAAACATCACCACTAATAGCACTAATGCATTAAAAAAGTAAAAAAAAAAAATACACAACTCCAAGACCAAAACATCACATCATTAATGACGAGATCCACTGCCACCTAATTAGTGGGAGCACTAATTAGTGCTCCCAGCATTTTTCAAACTAAATAACGCTTGTGTGTGTGTGCGCGCCGTAGTTTCTAAATAACGCGCGTGTGTGTGTGTGTGTGTGTGAGAGAGAGAGAGAGAGAGAGAGAGAGAGATGAAAACATTAAGAAGAATTTTTTTTTTTAATTAATAAAAGGCATTTCAAGTTATTTTCTTTTTTTCATGAGGGCATTGTTAGCAAGAATTTTTTTTTTTTTTTTTTAATCTCTACAGGATTAGCGAGTGCCTCAAGGACAACCAATTTAGAGTAATTGCACATTTAAAATAATTATATTTATTAAAAAAATTAATAATTAAGATAAATGCGAATCTATTAACAAAACACTTAAGTGCCGTTTGGTAATACTTACGTTTTCAGTTTTCTGTTTATATTTATAAAAATTTTAAAAATTCAAATAAAAACTTATTTGGTAAATTTTTGATTTACAAATTAATGGTTTCAGTTTATAAATTTGGCCAAAAAATATAAACTCAAAAAATATATTTCTGGTTTGAGTTTTAAGTTTTTTTTTTTTTTTTTACCACCCAACACTAGTTATCAGCCGTTACCATTTTCCACCACTGTCTTCCACCACCACCACCCACCACCCACTCGCTACCACCACCTACCCCTCGCCACCGCCACCACCACCACCTCCACCACCACCCACCTGCCATCCACCCGCCACTACCCAGCACCCGTCACTACCATCCACCGCCCGCCATCACCACCCTCCACCACCGCTCACTACCCACCTGTCACCGCCATCCACCACCACTGGTCACCTGCCACCTACCCGCCACCACCACCCACCACCACCACCCACCCGTCACCCACCTGCCACCACCACCACCCACTCGCTATCACCCACCACCCCCACCGCCACCACCCACTCACTACCTTCTACCACCCCCCACCGTCACTCACCCACTCACCATCACCACCTGCCACCATCACCCACCCGCCACCACCAGCCATCCACCACCCACCTGCCACCACCACCCACCACCCGCCACCACTACTACCACCACCCACCATCACCACTTTTCACCACCGTCTTCCGCCGTCACTTGTCACCACTTGCCATTTCTCACTCTTTTTTATATTTTTAAATTTTTTTTAAATATTTTGTCAATTACCAAACGCATTTATAGTTTATATTTTTCTAAAAATAAAAAAAAATAAACAAAAATCATTTTATAAAATTTTTATAAATATAAACTAAAAACATAAATGTTACCGAACATACCCTTAACTAATATATGTGATATTATTAATGTGTACTCATTTTAAAATGACTTAAAAAATGAATCTTGCAATCACGTGTTCTTGAAATATAAAATAAAAATTAAAAAAAAGGTAAAAAATGCATATACTTGAAGGCACTTATCGCTAAATTGAAAATAATTTTTTGTGACCTTATAACAATTTTTTATTTTTATTTTTTTATCTCATTTTCAAAATTATATAAAGTTCACATCCGAATTAGTATATAATTTGTAATGTTTTTAGATTTTTCAAAATGTTCTCACATAACTTCCTGTAATGTCTTACCTTATGTGATTTTTAAGTTCAATTTATATTAAAATTTATAACTTTTTGCATACATGGTCGATTTTGACATTTTTGAAATTTAAAACGAACTCTTCATATGAGGCATTTCATAAATTTAAGAAGAAAAAAAATGTGATAAAAAATTTAAGTATTCATATTTTTTTTTAGTATTTGACACTATTTACACCAAAAAAAAAATTACTTATACATAGATATATGTAACTATTAAAATTTATTTAAATATATATAACAACTTTACAATTAAAAAAAAAAAAAAGAAGAAGATTTTGTTAACAAATGACCTAGAACACAAAAAAAAAAAGACAAAAGAGACGTCAATCTAAATGCTTTTATTAGTATTAAATTTAATAATTTTTTTTATAAATTTTAAAACACTATATAATCTTTTTATATTCTTTCAATATATTTTTTTTACCTTTTCATATTCACCATTTGCCATAAGGAAAACTAGTGGTAACCCGTGTTATACATAAAACTTTATAAAATAAAATAAAAAATTATTATAATTATCTTGAAGTGATTTAATATTTTATCTTGTGATATACATAAAATTTATAAGTTAACTTTTATGTTTATAAAAATTTTAAATTATTAGTTTAAAAAAATTAAAAAAAAAAACTGTTTTTAAAATTTTCAAACCTAATGTGGTTGGTTTGTGTGTTTCACGTAAACCGTCTTTCATTTTCAAACGAAATGTAGTTAGTGTTTGGTAGAAATTTTTAAATATGATTTGAGAATAGAAGTTGTATTTTGAGTTTGTGAGTTTTAGAATTATAATTTGAATGTGAAAAATTTATTTAGTGAATGAGTTTTGAATTGAGTGCAGAATTTTTGATATGACATATGATATTTGATACAAAAATTTACAACTCATAACCAAATACACAACTCAAAATTCTATTAAAACTCACAAAAAAATTTAAAAATTTTGAAAAATATTTTTTTGTTAAATATATAAAAATTAACATGTGTCAATTGGCAAAAAAAAAACAAAATTTACTATTCCGGTCAATTGGCCGGATGACCAGTGGGACGTCTGGAGGGACGACTGGTTAGTCTAAATTTTCTCGCCTTCAACAGCATTTTCAAAAGTGAACGTAAAATTAATTTTTCTCGCCTTCAACATCACTCTCCCCCAGTGATGTGGCAGCATGTGATTGGTTTGAATTTTTTTTTTTTTTTTTACTTTCCCTTGGTCCACAGCCCCCCACGTGGAGGTAGGGGTGCTGGGGGTGCCTCCGTACTGGGGGTGCCAATCACTGCACTTTTAGATTTTTCAAAATGTTCTCACATAACTTCTTGTAATGTCTTACCTTATGTGATTATTAAGTTCAAATTCATATTAAAATTTATGACTTTTTGCATACATGGTCGATTTTGACATTTTTGAAATCTTAAATGAACTATTCATAGGAGACATTTCATAAATTTAAAAAGAAAAAAAAATGTGATAAAAATTTAAGTATTCATTTTTTTTTTTTTTTTTTTTTAGTATTTGACACTATTTACACACAAAAAAAAAAAAAAAAAACAAAAAAACTTATACATATATATTGTAACAACCCTCGTCACTGTTACCGATTAACCACTGATAACTGCTAAACTGAGACTGATTATGATTGGAGACTGATTATGATTGGTAACTGAATTGATTGAAGTACTGAACTGATTGACTGAAATCTGGGACTGAATTGATTAAGTATACATGTTTAATTGTATATCTATCTGTTTGTCGTTCAATTATTTGTTCATATTTTTGTGTTTAAATTGCGAATTGAATGCCTTATCGGCGGGCGAATATGAAATTGATTGATGATTTGTGATCGTTAGAATTAATGTGATTTTATGGCATATTCAGTTAAAATGTGATTTGGTACGATTAACTTGGGTTGAATATTGATAAATTACATATATTGGCTTTAATTACCATTTTGCCACATGAGTGGCCCACTACCTAGACTACATTTGAACCTCACAACACTTTAACAAAACATTTCATCAGCCTTGTTGAATGTATAACCGGTTAGAGAGTGAGGGAGAGTGAGAGAAGTGAGTTCAACTTGTTTTCATCTTGATTTTGCTTGGAGGCTTAGGGAAATTGAAAGCTTAAGTGCATAATTGAGCCTCTAGACTTGTAATTGAGGAACCTAGGTATGAATTTCATCCTCCTTATTGTGTATTTAAGTTCCTTCTAGCATGGATCATGGTAGTTTAAAGAGTTAAGTCAAGAATTGGTTCAATAGTGTTGAATTGAAGCTTAATTATTGCATGCATGGCATACTCTTGCATTTTAGAGCTTGTTCTTCATGAATTTGCCACATGCATGTCCATGTTTTGATCATAAACCATGTTTTCACCTTGTCTTTGAAAGAATTGGCTCATTAGAGCATGAAATTGAAGCTTTGAATTGGTTAGATTCATGCATGTTTGCATGTTTTTCATATTCTTGAAAATTGGTTTGAAATTGAGTTGTTTGAAACACCCTTGGGCTTTGATTTTACAATTAAGCTTGGGAATCATGTTAAACTATGAGTTTTGGGATATTTTCTGGAAAATTGGCCCAAGAGGATCGAAATTTATGTTTTAAAAGTTGAATTTGAGTTTGAGGTTCAAATCTGGGAATTCCAGATTTTGAACTCACGCTCGAGCGGGGTGACTGGCGCTCGAGCGTGAAATTCGTGCTCCCAGTACTTTGCACTGTTTTGAAGTCCGCTCGAGCGGATTAATTGACGCTCCAACAGGACATTGTGCCTCATGCTCGAGCGGGTGTCGAGCGTCCAATCGAGCGTGATTTCCACCTATCCAGGACTTTTGACTGTTTTGCATAACGCTCGAGCGGGTAAGCCTACGCTCGAGCGGAAACCTTTGTCGGCATGTCCGCTCGAGCGAAGTAACCTACGCTCGATCGTGACCCCTGTCTTCTGAAAATTTTAAAAATACTTTTAAAGTGCATCTTTGCATCTTCATCTCATCCTAGGCATTATTAGGCCTAGTTTAAGGCATCTTAATGAGGTTATAGATGTAGAACACACTGAGGCAAATTAGGAATTAAGTTATTATCTTTCCCAACTTTGTAGCTTAGTGTGTGTTCAATCTGTAACTGTGTAGGGTTGGCGACTGGGGACGCGCTCTAGTTTTACTGTAGCCCAGAACTCTGTGAGTAACAACTGTGTAAAGATATGTTCAAAATGATTATCTTCTGAACAAATGAACTGTACTACTTTCTGAACTGATACTGTTAATTGAATGAATGTATGTCCTATATTCTAAACTGTATTTTGGCATCCTTAGCAACTACTGTTTACTGTTACTGTTATAGAGATCTTTGTCGGTTCCCTTGTTGGAACCACTACAATTACTGATTGATGGCCATCATTTACTGTTCGGTCTTTTAAGACCTACTGTTTACTGTACTGTTATGCTAATGGATGTACCACATATGACTGAACGACTGATATACTGAATTAACGAACTGTTTTCATTACTGTAAAGACATTCATTCTTAACCTCTTTACGCATTACGTTATTCACTGGACTTTAGTTTGCTGCTCATATATATATATATATATATATATATGTAGGTGTACAGGCACCAGACCGTGGTTAGAAGCGTCGGGGTAAGCTCCAGTTTTGTCAAGCCAACCACTGTGCCTCACTGCGAGGTTCCGAGCCCGTCAAGTAATGGCTTAGGGGTGTTTTAATTTCCCCGTCTGTCTCTGTATCTGTTTGTATAACTGTATAGACTGTTACTGGACTGTTTAATAGGGATTAGGTCCCTAAACTGAATGATTGTATGTATGTACATACTGTTCTGTTCTGTACTGTTCATGTATATGTGTATGAAAAGTCTTTTTGGCATACAGACTGTCACAGCTCATTCGACATTGTTCATTTGCTGTTTTTGCTTCCGCCATGCCCCTGTACTCTGTTTTACTGTATTACTGTTAAGCAGGTCTTCGGTAATCTTGGATTGCTGGCCAGTTACGATGCTAAACCCATAGGGGCGGGTTTGGGTCGTGACAGAGTGGTATCAGAGCGATACTTACCCCGAGTTATACCGCACACACGTGTCCCAATGAGCTATAAGATGCCCTAGAAAAACGATTAGGGCATTACATGAGCATGATAAGTGTGTGGCTATGACATGACTGAATGTATGCTAATGTGTTAATCTGTTTAAACAAATGACTGCCTATGTTAATAACTGTTATAACTGCCTATAGTGAAATGGATAATACAAGAACTGCAAATGAATCTGAATCCTCATCTTCTGAGGCAAGAATGACAAGACTGGAAAGAATGATGGAACTAATAACTGAGAGGCTAGATCAACAACAGAATCAACAGCCCCCCACCTCCTCCTCCAGTACAGCCGGAGCAAAATGTGAATGTTAATGATGGGGACATAATTGCTCTCACCCATAAGTTCAGCAAAATGAAACCGCCATCCTTCCAGGGAGGCCTTGAACCGTTAAACGTTGAAGCATGGGTTCTTGAGACAGAAAAATTGTTTGAGGTTTTTCCGTACTCCGAAGCACATAAAGTGCTATTGGCCACCTTTACTCTGCAAGAAGAAACTAGAAGGTGGTGGATGCTTATTTGTGATGACAATACTGTTATGACTTCGGCTCAATTCAAAGGAGCCTTCTTTGAAAAGTATTTCCCTCAGTGTGTCAGGGACAGGAAAGTAACTGAATTCGAACAGCTGAGACAAGGCACAATGTCCGTTGCTGAATATGAGACAAAATTTACTGAACTTGCCCGTTATGCACCACACATGGTGGACACTAACTACAAGAAGGCCAGAAAGTTTGAAGGCGGCCTTAATGTTGCAATACTCGACAGAATAAATGTTCTAAAATTACCGAATTACGTAAATGTTCTTAACCGTGCCTTGGTGGCTGAATCAAACATTGAGGCACTGAAAACTGAAACACCAGCGTCTGAATGGCGTGGTAAAAGGCAGGGTTTTAAATTCAAGAAAGGCAAGCATAACCCATTGAACAAGAAATAGAATACGGGGCCAACAATTAGCCCTAGCCAAGGGAGTAGTTTCATACCACCCTGTTCTGAGTGTGGCAAGAAGCACAAAGGGGTCTGTTACAAAATATCTGGAGCCTGTTACAGGTGTGGCAAGGTGGGCCACATGGTTAAAGACTGCCCCTCTGCTCCACAAGCCAGTAGTAAAGTTGCATCAAGCGTGGCAGCATCAACTGTTGCACCAAAATCGAACCCCAAAGCTACCGGGAAAGAGCCCATGAGGCAGGATCGAGTGTTCGCCCTAGTACCGGGAGACGTGCAGAATACCGAGACCGTTGTGTCAGGTATTCTCTCTATTTGTACTCAAAATGCTTATGTACTAATTGATTCGGGGTCTACGCATTCATATGTGTCGCATGCTTTTTCGTGAAAACTGAATAGACCATTAGAACCCATGAATTATCTGTTAGCTGTATCATCACCCATTGGAGGATCTATGACCTGTGCATATATGTACCCTGCTTGTGAAATTATTGTTGGAGATGCACATTTGTTTACTGACTTACTGCCCCTGAACATTGATCATTTTGATGTAATATTGGGAATAGACTGGTTAACGAAATACCATGCTACCATAGACTGTGTAACGAAACAAGTAGTTTTCCGTCCACCGAGTTTACCCAAATTTGTGTTTAATGGGGTTAGAGTAGTACCTCCTCCGTATTTGATTTCATCTGTGAAAGCTGTTAAATTGATTAGAAAGGGGTGTAAGGGATATCTGTGTTCTGTATTGACTATATCTACTGATGATAATGCTAACGTGAACAGTATTCCTATAGTCAGAGAATTCCCAAATGTTTTTCCAGATAATCTGTCAGGGGATTTGATTGACAGGGAGATTGAATTTACCGTTGATGTGATTTCGGGAACGCAGCCAGTATCTAAAGCTCTTTACCGAATGGCCCCAACTGAACTGAAGGAATTGAAAGTGCAACTGCAAGAACTGCTACATAAGAAGTTCATCAGGCCTAGCACTTCGCCATGGGGTGCCCCTGTTTTATTTGTGAAGAAGAAAGACGGTTCACTGAGACTGTGTATTGACTTCCGTGAACTGAACAAGGTAACTGTGAAAAATAAATACCCATTGCCACATATTGATGACTTATTTGATCAGTTATAGGGTGCTCAAGTGTTCTCTAAGATCGACCTCAGATCAGGATACCATCAGTTGAAAGTTAAACCAGAGGACATTGACAAAATTGCTTTTCGAACGAGGTATGGACATTACGAATTTTTAGTTATGCCTTTCGGAGTTACCAATGCACCTGCTGCATTTATGGACCTCATGAACAGAATCCTTAAACCATACCTTGATGACTTTATTTTAGTATTCATTGATGACATACTGATTTACTCCAAAAGTATAGAAGAACATGAACATCATATGAGACTTGCCCTACAGACCCTAAGAGAACATAAACTTTATGCTAAACTGTCTAAATGTGAATTTTGGCTTGATCATGTTATGTTTTTGGGACATGTTGTTAGCAAAGATGGAATTTCCGTTGATCCACAGAAAATTGAAGCTGTAGTAAACTGGCCTAGACCAAGAAATGTGACAGAAGTCCGAAGCTTTTTAGGACTAGCCGAGTATTACAGAAGATTTGTCAAAGATTTCTCCAAAATTGCCTTACCGTTGACTCAGTTAACTCAGAAGGCGAGATCATTTGACTGGACTGACCAAAGGGAATCAGCATTCCAAGAGTTGAAAACTCGACTTGTAACTGCACCGAATCTTACCCTACCTTCAGGTACGGATGGTTTTACTATATTTAGTGATGCTTCTCATATGGGTTTGGGATGTGTTTTAATGCAGAATGGGAGAGTTATTGCTTATGCTTCCCGACAACTGAGACCGCACGAAAAGAACTACCCGACCCATGATCTAGAACTTGCTGCAATTTGCACTGAAAATCTGGCATCACTATCTGTATAGGGCGAAATGTGAACTATATACCGACCACAAGAGTCTAAAATATTTCTTCACACAGAAAGAACTAAACATGAGACAACGGAGATGGCTAGAACTGATTAAAGACTATGACCTACAGATTTTGTACCATCCAGGAAAAGCCAACATCGTTGCCGATGCACTGAACCGGAAATAGATTGGAAATTTAGCCTGTTTGCTTACCGGACAGAAGGAATTGCTTTGTGACCTTGAAAAATCTGAAATTGAAATCGTTTTGCGAGAACAAGGTGGAACCTTAGCTGCTATTTCTGCTCAACCAGCACTGATTGAAGAGATTAAAGAGAAACAGCAACTGGATGACTTCTTGAAAAAGATCATCGAAGAAAGGGGAACTAAACCAAGACCGGGTTTCAAATTTGAAAGTAATGTGTTGAAATTTCAAGAAAGACTGTGTGTACCAAATGATTCTGTATTGAAAAGAAAAATTCTGCAAGAGGGCCACAATTCAAAATTTTCTATCCATCCAGGGAATACGAAAATGTACCAAGACCTGAAACTGAATTTCTGGTGGCCGGGAATGAAGAAAGAAATTGCCCATTTTGTATCAAAATGTCTTCATTGCCAACAAGTTAAAGCCGAACATCAACGACTCGCAGGCCTGTTGGAGCCCTTATCCATACCGGTGTGGAAATGATAACATATCACCATGGATTTTATTGTGGGATTGCCTCGCTCCAGTAAAGGTATGGACTCAATTTGGGTTATTGTTGATAGATTGACTAAATCTGCTCACTTCTTACCTGTTAAGACAATTTATAATGCGGACAAATTGGCTATACTCTATATTGATGAAATTGTTAGACTGCATGGAGTGCTTGTGTCCATTGTTTCTAACAGGGATTCGAAGTTTACATCGAGATTTTGGCAAAGCTTACAGATTGCATTGGGTACTGAATTGAGACTGAGTAGTGCGTATCATCCTCAGACAGATGGTCAGTCAGAAAGGACCATCCAGACTCTGGAGGATTTATTGAGAATGTGTGTCCTTGATTTTCAGGAAAACTGGGAAAGCCATTTGCGTTTAGCTAAATTCACCTACAATAACAGTTTTCATTCAAGTATTGGTATGGCGCCTTTCGAGGCATTGTATGGCAGAAAATATAGATCTCCGATTTGCTGGGCAGAAGTTGGAGATGGGTCTTTGCTTGGGCCCACGATTGTATACGAAACGACCGAGAAAGTGAAACTGATACAACAGAGACTGAAAACCGCACAGAGCAGACAGAAAAGTTATGCTGATGTCAGAAGGCGGGATAGAGAATATGAAGTGGGTGATCACATGTTTGTTAAAGTGACACCGATGAAAGACCAGATTCGTTTTAGAGTCAAAGGCAAGTTAGCGCCGAGATACGTCAGACCATATGAGATTATTGAGAAAATTAATCTGGTGGCGTATCAAGTTGCGCTTCCTCCTGAAATGGAGCATATGCACAACGTCTTCCACATTTCTATGTTGAGGGACTACCTCCGGGATCCTTTCCACGTAATAGAGCCTACTCGTGTAGTGCTGAGTGATAACTACACTTATGAGGAACGGCCTATTCAGATTGTAAACAGACGGATCAAGAAACTGAGAAACAAAGATATTCCGTTAGTGAAAGTTGATTAGCAAGACCATGGTGGCGTGTATGCCACTTGGGAGAGGGAATATGACATGGCTAAAAGATATCCTGAACTGTTTCCATTGAATCCTATTTTCTTCCGAAACGAAGGTAACTCGAGTTTAGAGGACTAAACTCTTTTTAAGGAGGGGAGACTGTAACAACCCTCGTCACTATTTACCGATTAACCACTGATTACTACTAAACTGGGACTGATTATGATTGGTAACTGAATTGATTGAAGTACTGAACTGATTGACTGAAATCTGGGACTGAATTGATTAAGTATACCTGTTTAATTGTATGTCTATCTGTTTGTCGTTCAATTATCTGTTCATGTTTTTGTGTTTAAATTGCGAATTGAATGCCTTATCGGCGGCCGAATCTGAAATTGATTGATGATTTGTGATCGTTAGAATTAATGTAATTTTATGGCATATTCAGTTAAAATGTGATTTGGTACAATTTAATTAGGTTGAATATTGATAAATTACATATATTGGCTTTAATTACCATTTTGCCACATGAGTGGCCCACTACCTAGACTACATTTGAACCTCACAACACTTTAACAAAACATTTCATCAGCCTTGTTAAGTGTATAACCGGCTAGAGAATGAGGGAGAGTGAGAGAAGTGAGTCCAACTTGTTTTCATCTTGATTTTGCTTGGAGGCTTAGGGAAATTGAAAGCTTAAGTGCATAATTGAGCCTCTAGACTTGTAATTGAGGAACCTAAGTATGAATTTCATCCTCCTTATTGTGTATTTAAGTTCATTCTAGCACGAATCATGGTAGTTTAAAGAGTTAAGTCAAGAATTGGTTCAATAGTGTTAAATTGAAGCTTAATTATTGCATGCATGGCATACTCTTGCATTTTAGAGCTTGTTCTTCATGAATTTGCCACATGCATGTCCATGTTTTGATCATAAACCATGTTTTCACCTTGTCTTTGAAAGAATTGGCTCATTAGAGCATGAAATTGAAGCTTTGAATTGGTTAGATTCATGCATGTTTGCATGTTTTTCATATTCTTGAAAATTGGTTTGAAATTGAGTTGTTTGAAACACCCTTGGGCTTTGATTTTACAATTAAGCTTGGGAATCATGTTAAACTATGAGTTTTGGATATTTTCTGGAAAATTGGCCCAAGAGGATCGAAATTTATGTTTTAAAAGTTGAATTTGAGTTTGAGGTTCAAATCTGGGAATTCCAGATTTTGAACTCACGCTCGAGCGGTGTGACTGGCGCTCGAGCGTGAAATTCGTGCTCCCAGTACTTTGCACTGTTTTGAAGTCCGCTCGAGCGGATTAATTGACGCTCCAACAGGACATTGTGCCTTATGCTCGAGCGGGTGTCGAGCGTCCAATCGAGCGTGATTTCCACCTATCCAGCACTTTTGACTGTTTTGCATAACGCTCGAGCGGGTAAGCCTACGCTCGAGCGAAAACCTTTGTCGGCATGTCCGCTCGAGCGGAGTAACCTACGCTCGATTGTGACCCCTGTCTTCTGAAAATTTTAAAAATACTTTTAAAGTGCATCTTTGCATCCTCATCTCATCCTAGGCATTATTAGGCCTAGTTTAAGGCATCTTAATGAGGATATAGATGTAGAACACACCGAGGCAAATTAGGGATTAAGTTATTATCTTTCCCAACTGTGTAGCTTAGTGTCTGTTCAATCTGTAACTGTGTAGGGTTGGCGACTGGGGACGCGCTCTAGCTTTACTGTAGCCCAGAACTCTGTGAGTAACAACTGTGTAAAGATATGTTAAAAATGATTATCTTCTGAACAAATGAACTGTACTACTTTCTGAACTGATACTGTTAATTGAATGAATGTATGTCCTATATTCTAAACTGTATTGTGGCATCCTTAGCAACTACTGTTTACTGTTACTGTTACAGAGATCTCTGTCGGTTCCCTTGTTGGAACCACTACAGTTACTGATTGATGGCCATCATTTACTGTTCGGTCTTTTAAGACCTACTGTTTACTGTACTGTTATGCTAATGGATGTACCACATATGACTGAACGACTGATATACTGAATTAACGAACTGTTTTCATTACTGTAAAGACATTCATTCTTAACCTCTTTACGCATTACGTTATTCACTGGACTTTAGCTTGCTGCTCATATATATATATATATATATATATATAGGTGTACAGGCACCAGACCGTGGTTAGAAGCGTCGGGATAAGCTCCAGTTTTGTCAAGCTAACCACTGTGCCTCACTGCGAGGTTCCGAGCCCGTCAAGTTATGGCTTAGGGGTGTTTTAATTTCCCCGTCTGTCTCTGTATCTGTTTGTATAACTGTATAGACTGTTATTGGACTGTTTAATAGGGATTAGGTCCCTGAACTGAATGATTGTATATATGTACATACTGTTCTGTACTGTTCATGTATATGTGCATGAAAAGTCTTTTTGGCATACAGACTGTCACAGCTCATTGGACATTGTTCATTTACTGTTTTGGCTTCCGCCATGCCCCTGGACTCTGTTTTACTATATTACTGTTAAGTAGGCCTTCGGTAATCTTGGATTACTGGCCGGTTACGGTGCTAAACCCATAGGGGCGGGTTCGGGTCGTAACATATATATAACTATTAAAATTTATTTCAATATATATATATAACAACTTTACAATAATAAAAAAAAAAATTGTTAACAAATGACCTAGAACATAAGAAAAAGGCAAAAGATAAATCAATCTAAATGCATTAATCTTTTTATATTCTTTCAATACATTTTTTTCATCTTCTCAATGTTCACCATTTGCCATAAGGAAAAGGGCAGATTACAAACACCCCTCTCGAGATTTGGTGAAAATATCGATTTCTCCCTGAGGTTTGAGAAATTGCATCTCGCCCCCTGAGGTTTCTATTTCCATAACAAATCGCCCCTTAAGGTTTTTTTTTTCATACAGATTCCCCCCTAATTTGTTATGCAAATTTGACATTCAGGGAGGTAATTTGTAATTTCTTAAACCTCAGGGGGGAATCTGTATTTTCACCAAACCTCGAAGGGGGTGTTTGTAATTTGCCCTAAGGAAAACTAGTGGTAACCTATGTTATGCATGGGACTTTATAAATTTAAAAAATAAAAGGGTAAATTACATTTACTTCCCCTGAGGTTTTTGACAAATACAGGGATCTTCCCTATGATTTGAATAATTACAGTAACCTCCCTTACTTTATCTGACAATGTTAAGATTCCCCCAAAATTTGACCGCCGTTTATACACCTAACCGTCCCTGCTGATGTCATCAACTATAAACACTAAAATACCTATAATGCCCTCAAGTACCTATAATGCCTATAATGTAAACACTAAACTGCCCAATGTAAACACTAAGGCCAAGTTTGGGATGTTCCAAAAAAGCCAAAAAGCCAAAAAGTTACTCAAAAAGTTAAAAAGTTAACACTATTCACCAAAAGTCAACAATTACGGCTGCACAACTCCCAATTCAAATTTTTCCCTACAAATCAATTTTTACAATTTTTTATTACACATTTTCCAATAAAAAGTCAAAAAGTTAACTCAAACATCCATATTTTCAACCTCAATTTTTTAGTCCAAAAAGACAAAAAGTGCACTTATTTAGTCTTCCCAAACTTGGCCTAAATTTTATTTTTTTATTTTAAATATATATTTTTGTTTAAATATTTTATTTTATTTTGTAAATATTTTAATATTTTAATTTTAAGATTTTAAACTCAAAACACAATTTCACCCTCAAATCATAATCAAACATATAACACAAAACTCAATTCAAAAATTATTTTCAAACCTCATAACCAAACACATAACTCGAAATTCCACACTATTTTCAAAACTTTATACTCAAATCATAACAAAACACATAACAAAACAATTAAAATATTTAAAAATATATTTATAAAATAAAATAAAATATTTAAAATAAAAAATAAAATATTCAAAATTTGTTAATATTTAAAAAATATATTTAACATAAGTTTGTATCTTTTTTGAGTTTGTGTTTGGTTATGAGTTTTGAAATAATTTTTGAATTGACCAATACAACCAAAAAACTCAATTCAAAAATTATTTTCAAACATCATAACAAAACACATAATTGGAAACTCCACACTATTTTTAAAATTCTACACTCAAATCATAACAAAACACATGAAAAAAAAATTTAATATTTAAAAATATATTTATAAAATAAAATAAAATATTTAAAATAAAAAATATATATTTAAAATAAAAAAAATAAAATTTTTAATATTTAAAAAATACATATAACATAAGTTTGTATTTTTTTTAAGTTTGTGTTTGGTTATGAGTTTTGAAAATAATTTTTGACTTGAACATCACAACCTTCAAGTCAAAAATTATTTTCAAACATCATAACCAAACACATAACTCGAAACTCCATGCTATTTTCAAAACTCTGCACACAAATCATAACAAAACACATAAAAAAAATTAAAATATTTAAAAATATATTTATAAAATAAAAAAAATATTTAAAATAAAAAAAATGAATATTTAAAAAATATATTTAACATAAGTTAGTATTTTTTTAAGTTTGTGTTTGATTATGAGTTTTGAAAATAATTTTTGAATTGACCAACACAATCATAAAACTCAATTCAAAAATTATTTTCAAACCTCATAACCAAACACATAACTCGAAACTTCACACTATTTTCAAAACTCTATATTTGTTAAGACTGTATGAGTTTTGAAAAGATTTTTTAAAATTTCTGATTGGAATTGTAATTCTAAAAGATTTTTGAAAATTTCTAATTGGAATTGTGATTCTAAAAAAAACCCAAACATGTTTCTAAAAAAAATATTTTTTTCGGAATATGTTTGTACTCAAAACTCAATTCAAAAATTATTTTCAAAAACTCATAACCAAACACAAATTTAAAACTCAATTCAAAACTCAGAACCAAACTTTTTCCAAAACTCTATTTTAAAATAAAAAATTAAAAAAAAATTATTTTTTAAAATTATTTTTAGAATTATGATTTGAGTGTGGAGTCGTATTTTGAGTTATGAGTTTTGAATAGAAAAAATTTATTTGGTTATAAGTTTTCAAATTTTTCGAATTTATTTTTTTAGGGTAAATATTTTATATTTTTAATCTTTTTTATTTGGAGAATGTTTGGTAGCTTAAAATTTTGTGGCTCAAATGGCTCAAATCTGTCAAAACGACGTCGTTTTACACTTAAAATCTGTCAAAACGACGTCGTTTTGAATAATTTGAGCGACAAAATTTTGAACTATCTAGCATTGTTGTTTTTATTTATTTTAATGTGCATTATATTTCATACATTTATGTGTTGTATTTTTCAATATTTTAAATATATTTTTTAAATATTAAAAAAAAAATTAAAAATTATTTTTTATTTTAAATGTATCATTTTTATTATAAATATTTTTAAATTATTTTATTTTATGGTTGTGTTGGTCAAAGCAAAAGGTTTTTTCGTCTTTTACTTTATGACAGTGATGTTAGTCTTGAAGAAAGAGTTTTTCGTCTTTTTGCAGGCAAAAACAAAGGTAATATGGTCATTTTATATAAAATACTAACGTCATTTGTGCAAAATAGACAGAATGGGAGAATCTTGACATTGTCAGGTAAAGTAGAGGAGGTTACTGTAATTATTCAAACTAAAAGGGAGGTCTTTGTATTTGTCAGAAACCTCAGGGGAGGTAAATGTAATTTACCCAAATAAAATTATTATAATTGTTTTGAAGTGATTTAATATTTTATCTTGTAGTATAAATGAAATTTATAAGTTAACTTTTATGTTTATAAATTTTTAAATTATTAGTTTAAAAAAATTAAAATATATATATATATATATATATAAATATATTTAGTGCAATTTTGATAATTTGTATTAAAAAAAAGTTAAACCTGATTAAATGAGATAAACTGAGTTATGACATATCTCTTCTTGTTATGAAAATATACAAATTTAAAAGTTATAATTAAAAAATATATATAATTTTATTATTAAATATGAAGTGAAGTAATATTTGACAATAATTAATATGATGTTTCTATTATTAATCCAATAATTTAAGTTACATTTCTTTTTATTTTAATTTCATAACCAAAAATACAATACGAATATAATACACACACGGATTTCTAGTCTTTATGAATAAGAAGGTTTCGAAATATTTTCAAACTTTCATCATTTTCTTTTTAATTTTTTTTTATCTAATTTGATTTTAAATTTGAATAAAATTTTTGATTTGATATGAATTAGTTTAACTTTTTCTTTAAATTTTTATCAATTTTTAAAAGAACTTTCATTCCTATCTCAATTTTTTTTCTTTTCATCAATTTTGATGGAAAAAACAATAATTTTCAACGTTTCATCTTTTTAAATTTTATCAATTTATAATTTGATAAAAAAATATATTAAGGGTTGAAGATTCTCTCAATTGGAATTGTAGTGAAATAACATCTTAAAATAGTCAAAGTTTGAGTATGTGGTTAATTGAAATGTATAATTTAATTATTTCTCTTCTCATATTTGTATAAAAATTGACACTTATGACTATATCATTATAAGTTGGATTATAGAAAAAAAATTTGGGGTGTCAAACATTTTTATTTGTAAATATCCTAAAAAATAAAAATTAATAAAAAAAAATGTGTAACTTTTTGATATGTAGTTTATCAGTTTTGTTTGATGGACATAAACAATTGATATTTCAATTTGAAAAATTATAAAGTAAAAGAAAAAATAGATTGGGGTTTTTGTAGAGATAAGAAACCATCTAACTCTTCTATATACTATTAATATAGACTATTTCAATTTTAAAAATTAAAAAGTAAAAAAAAAAATTGATTGGATTTTTAGAGATAAAAAAAATCATCTAACTCTTCTATATGCTATTAAGATGGACTAACCAAAAAAAATAGAAATTATATTTAGATATTATCCCTATATATTATGCTATTATATACAACTATAGTTGTAGAAAATTAATTATAATATATATGAAAAGTTATATTAAGCTTTCATTTTCAATTAATTGAATTATAATTAACAAACTAACAAATAACAGTAATCACTACTAAAGAAAGGGCCTTTTGAGTCGGTTTTTTGAGTCGGCAAATTTTACCGTCGCAAAAGGTAGCCTTTTTGAGACGGCACAGAGTTACTGACTCAAATACCAAACCTTTAGCGTCGGCACCGTTGGCCGACACAAAAAATTAATATTTGATCGCATTACTTGAGTCGGTTCAATTTACCAACGCAAAAGATAGACCTTTTGAGTCGGTATAGACCTTTTGCGTCGGCAAATTTGTGCCGACGCAAAAAATTATACCTTTTTGTGTCGGCAACTGATGCCGTAGCAAAAAAAAAAAAAATTATAGCCAAGATATATATATATATATATATATTTTTACTTGATTATATTTAATAAATATATTTATTTATACATATACTTTTATATTAATATTGAGTGTATATACTATAAATAATATATATCTCATTTAATATCTGAAAGAGGTATGGTGGTCAAGTGGACTTAGTGCGGTGACTTCGGGTCAAATTGTCCAAATGGAGTGTGTTCGAAACTGGAGAGCCTCAATGAGAAAATTGTGGGTTAAATTTTTTTAAAACATTTAACCACTTTTTGAGTCGGCAATCTACCGTCTCAAAAAATTGAAACTTTTTGCGTCGATAGATTGTCGACTCAAAAACTTTTTGCGACCCCACCATTTTCGTCTCTTGAGTTGCCGTCGAAACGCCGTCGCAAAAAGTTTTTGTGTCTGCAAATACGCTATTTGCGACGGCATGCTGTCGACTCAAAAGCCCTATTTTCTAGTAGTGAATGGTCCAATGGAATAGAAAGAGAATAAAAATAAAAAAACACAGTGATATTTAAAAGTTTTAAATTTACTTAGTTATTCCAAAATCTAATGTTATAGTAAAATGTTTAATTCTCAATAATTTTTTACCTTTTTTATAAAATAAAATGACAAAAAGCATAAAAAATTTGATACCCATTTTTTCAACTTCAATTTTATGGTCTTTACTCTAAGTCGGGATCATTAACTAATATTAATCTAATAGAAATGACTAATATAATAGAAAAGAACTGTATTTTCTGTATCATTTTCCTAGTTTCGTTGCTACTGCGGGCTTTACGTAATTGATCGGATTATATAGATATCCCTTCAACAAACATAGGTCATTGAAAGGATCTTGGAGGCCCACCAAAGCACGAAATCTAGAATCTTTAGAAAAATGGATTCCTATTTGAAGAGTGCATCACAGCATGGATAAGCTCACATTAACCCGTCAATTTGGGATCCAATTCGAGATTTTCCTTGGGAGGAATTGGAATGTAAGAATATGAAGCCGAAAGCATCACTAGCTTACGCTCTGACTCGAGTAGCAAGGACCACTCATGGGTAACCAATAGCGAAGTAGTACCACGAAGGAAGGGTGAAAAGAACCCCCATCGGGGAGTGAAATAGAACATGAAACCGTAAGCTCCCAAGCAGTGAGAGGAACCCGGGGCTCTGACCGCATACCTATTGAAGAAAGAGTCGGTGACTCATAGGCAGTGGCTTGGTTAAGGGAATCCACCGGAGCCGTAGCGAAAGCAAGTCTTCATAGGACAATTGTCACTACTTATAAAGTAAACAAAATCCGATCAAAATCCTTGGTATGGAACAGACATAGATACTTCGATTGCAACCATAATTACTAATAATTTTTCTCTACAATGCAAACCTGTAAACAAACAAATAAACCTCACTAAAATCGAAACAAAAACCAAACAAACAGCAGAGAAAAAGAATCACACAGGAAAAACATAAATAAATTTATAGAGTGTGAGAATGTTACCTCCAACAACTTAAACCTCACCTAACCTAATCTATTAGCTCCTCTGCCAGTGCCCGCGAAGTTTAAGAGTTGGAATGACTAATCAGATCATTTTTTAAATTAGACTTGAAAATTGATTAATTTGTCTCGTTAAGTGATTTAAAATTTTGATATATATATATACATTAGAAAAATAGGTAATTATATTACTAAATCATAATTCAAATGTAGATATTGTCATATTTTTTTTAGATCCATATCTAAATTTTTATCTTTTTTATTTTTGTGTGGTTTCTATTCCGGGTTTTTTTTTCTTCCCAATTTATTTAAGTTGGAGTTATGGGTATCTATTTTTTTTAATTTAATTTATCTGTGGTTTCTATTTGTTTTTAATTATTATTATTTAGGTAAGTTATGATGTGAGTTAAATACGTGATAGATATGTGAGTTTTACTGATTTAAAGTAGAATGGTGGGAGATATTTTCAAATTAGAATTGTTTAGATAAACTTTAAAGATTTTTAAATTTTAAAATTTGATATTGAGATGCAAAAGAAAGATTTTAACTGTTTGTATATCTGATTTTAGTTTTTTTTTTTTTAATATGTTATAATATAATATATAAGATATCAATAGATATCTACAACTTTCATAAAAGATATTATCTGATTTTTTGGAGAAGAGAGAAGAAATGCAAGTTTTAATATTTTTTTTAGATCCATATGTAAACTCTTATCTTTTTTTTTAAATTTTTGTGTGGTTTCTATTCGGATTTTTTTTTTCAATTTATTTAAGATGGAGTTGTGGATATCTATTTTTTTAATTTAATTTATTTTATCTGTGGTTTCTATTTGTTTTTAATTATTATTATTTAAGTAAGTTATGATGTGAGTTAAATATGTGATAAATATGTGTGTTTTATTGATTTAAAGTATAATGGTGGGAAATATTTTCAAATTAGATTTGTTTAGATAAACTTTAAAGATTTTTAAAATTTAAAATTGGATATTGAGATGCAAAACAAAGATTTTAAGTGAATAAATAAAAATCAAATTTGTTAATTTTATCTGTTTGTATATCTGATTTTTAGTGTTTTTTTTTTTGTTATGTTATAATATAGTATATAAGATATAGATAGATATCTATAACTTTCATAAAAATATTATCTAATTTTTTGGGGAAGAGAGAAGGAATGCAAGTTTTAATTTTTTTTTTAGATTCATATCTAAATTCTTATCTTTTTTATTTTTGTGTGGTTTCTATTCAATTTTTTTTTAATTTATTTAAAATGGAGTTGTGGGTATCTATTTTTTTAAATTTAATTTATCTGTGGTTTATATTTGTTTTTAAGTATTATTATTTAAGTAAGTTATGATGTAAGTTAGATATGTGATAGACATGTGAGTTTTATTGATTTAAAGTATAATGGTGAGAAATATTTTCAAATTAGATTTGTTTAGATAAACTTTAAAAACAAAAATTAGTTTTTTTTTTGTTATGTTATAATATAATATATAAGATATAGATAGATATCTACAATTTTAATGAAAAATATTATCTAATTTTTTGGGAAAGAGAGAAGGAATTCAAATTTTAATATATTTTTTTTTAAAAATCAGTGAGAGAGATTAGGATGGAGAGATTATGAAATATTTTTGTTATTAAATAAATAAACCAGTCAATCGTTTTTTTAATCTATTTTGTAAATTAAAAAATCAATAATTTTAGAAAATTGATTAATTTGTCACGATTTAAAATTTTGATAGATATACATCAAAAAAATAGATAATTATATTACTAAATCATAATTCAAATTTAAATGTTGTTATTTCTTTTTGAGATCCATGGCTAAATTCTTATCTTCTTTATTTTTGTGTGTAATCATAGTATATGAGAGAAATTGAAAATGGTGTTGTTGTAATTATAAAAGATGTCAAAAGGATTTGTGAGTTGAGAGAAGTCAATAAATACCGAGGTTTTTTTTTTTTGGTTAAATCAAAAAATTAAAAAATTAAAATTAAAATGTTAGAGCTTCCACAAAACTTATAATTTAGAAACTCTCTTTTTCTTATATATATATATATATATATAGATAGATGACCAAGACAATTTGTGATGTTTTAGAAAGTTGATAAAAAGTTAACTTTTGACTTTTTTAATCAAAAAAATTAATTTTTTGAGTAGTGACTTCGATAAAAAAGTAAACTTTTTTTACTAAAAAAAAATTAAAAACTAACTTTTTACTACCTTACCCAAAGCAAGCCAAATGATAAGTACTGCCATTGGCCCTGATTGGTACAGCTTAATTTCAGCTTATTTCAACTTTCAGCTTAATTTAAGCTATTTTGATGTGTTTGGTTTAGCTTATAGCTTATAGCTTATAGCTTTGTGGAAGTCAGAAAACAGCTTATTCTTTGAGTGGGGCAGGAGATGCTTTAAGAATAAGCTGAAAATCAGCTTAAGCTGAAAGTTATAAGCTATAAGCTGTTTAGGCATAAACTATAAGCACTTTCCCACAGCTCTACCAAACGGGGCCATTATATTGTTTTAGAAAGTCAACATAAAAATGATAAGTACTACCATTTTCTTATTTTAAAAAATAATTAAAACATCACACAGAGGTTTCGTTTGAAATATAAGATGTGAGTTAAAACAGTCAAAAATAAACTAAAATAAAATAAAATAGATTTTTAATTTAATAAAATAAAATATTATATTTAAATTATGATCTTTTAATTTTTTTTTTATAAAAATTATAAAATTTATATCAAACGAGACTTTTTAATTTTAAATTAAAAAAATCAAAAAATTAAAAAGTGAATCCCCATCCAAAAGAAGGCAAAGATTTACTGCATTGTATAATTTTTCCAATTTGAAAGGGATTAGGCGGCGGATCCCACTTTCCATTATTGCACGGTGGGGCCTACTTTGCTCCACTCCATTACCGCAGCCGTCAGAAAGATGCGTTTTCACGTCCGGCCAAAGGGCTTCCTTGCAATATAAAGCATTTATATATTACATTTTAATGTAACTCGCATTCATCATCACTTTCATTTTCCATGACTTTCTTTGCAAATTGGGGCCTACCTTATCATTTTTCGCAGTGCCCAATAGCCAAACAAAACTTGGATGATACCAACTCCCTTCAAATTCACTAATTAACCATCTAATTAATGGACTAATCTTATGGCATATCATATGAAAAAAATAAACTGCTTGGTTCCTATTTTTAGGATTCATTTTTAGAAAAATTAATTTTTTTTATTTTTATTAAATTTTTTTAATATTCAAAATAATTTTTTTAATTTCTAGATACACCTAACATAAATACACTTAAAAAGTATAATATTTATAAAAAAAATATTTAGAAAATTTACTAAATATCAAAAATACAAAATAAAAATAAAAATAAGAATTCAGTGTATTTTTTGTATTCTTGTGTATTTATTGATTTTTTAAAAAAAAATTACAAATATTTTACTTTTTAAATACATCTAAGTACGGTGTATCTAAAAAAGTAAAAAAAAAATTACTTAAAATTTTAAAAATATTCAATAAATTTTTTTTAAAAAAAACACGAAAAATAAAAATAAAAAACTCAATTTTTAAAAAAATAAATCTAAAAATATTGAAACCAAACATACGGAAGGTCTTTCTTATTATAGTTATCATAATTTTAAGGGAAAAGTATAGTGCTATGGAAATTTTTAAAAAATAATTATTTAGTGTTAAAAAAATGGGAGAGTTATGGGCCAGTACTATTGATCAGATTTATTTACTTATAATTTTTACTTTTTTCATTTATCAATACTCTCTTTTTGGCACAAAATTATTTTCTCTAAAAATGCAATTACTAGTGACATTTTAAAATTTTTGTCTTTAATCTCTTTTTTTTTGAAAAAAAAAAAAAAAAAACTCAGACGGCATGAATTGGTTTTTTAATAAGAAGAGAAAATTTAGTCTAAAAAATCCTTATGTAGTGTGAGACAATTTATTTAATTATTTCATGAAAAATCGGATTGTGGATTTAGGTTTGAAATTTTGGACTTTTTCCCTAGTACAATGCTTTGGACAAGGGTCATATGACTCACGACCATGTGACTTCCATTACAAGCAACATAATAAAAACCAGAATTATTAGTGTACTTCCCTATCTTATACTTCTATAGCCAAATAAAATATAAATCAGATTTGATCACCACCCTTCTAAGTAATTTTTTTTTATTTTTTCTATTTTTATCAAAACTTTATCATGTGGCGGTCACATTTAAGGTATGGTCAACTTGTCCCAAAGGCACCTGATCATGATTGAAACTGATCATTAGCTTTTTGGAACCCATTCTATCAAATTATTAAAACCCCATTTGGGTTACAACTTGCATTTTAAGCAACTAGGAAAGTTGCAAGTAAAATGAGTATAAAAAAATGAGTCACTGTGATTGTAGGGTTGTTTAATTTTGACAGAAATTGAATTCAGATGATGAATTTAAAGACATATAAAGTTGCTAGGAAGTGCATGAATCTGTCCTATGTCATGCTGGTCCAATTGGTTAGCAACTTGTTATATTATCCTCTCTTCTTCTTCTTCTCTCCAGATTTTCTTCCACTATTTGTGCAAGGAAATGTTTGTTTTTTTAAAAAAAAAACAAAAACATGTAACTAGAATGATGTGAGGATAATATTTTCTAAATTAAAAACTATTTTATTATTATTTGTTCTCAATTCAATCATATCTTCTATAAACAAAGATCTGTATAATTTTTTTATTTGTATAATATTACACTACCACTTATCTTTTTTCTTCCTTTATTAATTTTTTTAATGGTACTAATACTATCTCTTATCTAATACTTCACGAAGGGTAGCATTGCATATGTTTGGCAAGTGATTATTAAATAATGAATTCTCTAATCAAAACATATTTCATTCTCAATGAATAATACTGATACATCTGTCATATTTATATACAATGAACCTAACCAACTCTATAACCAATCTAACAAACTCTTATAACTAACTCTAACAGATATAACAGATACTAGAAAATATCCTAGCTGATAAAAGATAATATCCTAGCTGATGACTCAGCTAAGTTGAGCTGTGAACTCCAGGCTGAGCTGTTGTGTCTGTAATCTGTTGCTGAGCTATGATCCTCAACATTCCCCCGCAAGCTGATGGAAGGAGGAACATACATCAGTTTGTCTTTAAGATAGGAAAACCGAGAGACAGACAAAGGCTTGGTGAAAATGTCAGCCAACTGATCAATAGTGGGAACATATTGTAATACAAGTTGTTTAGCAAGCACACGAATTCGAACAAAATGACAATCAACCTCTATATGTTTAGATTTGGAATGAAACACGGGATTAGAAGCCAAAGCAATGGTAGAAACATTGTCACACTAGAGACAAGGAATAACAGGAGAAACAATACAAAACTCTTGAAGCAACATGCCAAGCCAAGCTAGTTCAGCAGCTGTATGAGCTAAAGATCGATATTCTGCCTCTGTGGATGAACGAGATACTGTAGCTTGCTTTTTAGCTAACCAAGAGATGAGATTGGAGCCCAAAAACACACAATACCCAGAGGTGGATTTTCTATCAACTGAATCCCCAGCCCAATTAGAATCTGAGTAAGCTTGAAGATCAAAAGAACTGGGTGAATATGTAAGACCATGGGACAGTGTACCCTTAACAAATCGAAGCAACCGTTTGACACCAGCATAATGACCAACAGTAGGGTTTTGCATATGTTGGCAAAGCTGATTTACTGCATAGGACAGATCACGCCTGGTAATGGTTAAATATTGTAATGCTCCAACTATACTCCTATAGACAAAGGGATTATCAAAAGCTAGGTCTGAATTAGGAGATAAACCAGGTTTGACAGAGATAAGAAAAGAATAGGGTTTGCATTCCATCATACCAGCTTTAGTAAGTATGTCCTGAGTATATTTTGTCTGTGAAAGAACAGTAGCAGAACCAGATGTGTGAACTGATATGCCAAGGAAGTAGGAAATGAAGCCTAACTCTATCATGGAAAAAACATGATGCATTTTAGTAACAAGATCTTGAATGTGAATACTATCACTACTAGTGACCAAGATGTCATCAACATACACTAGTAAGGCAAGAAAGATGGGCCCAGCCGATTTAATAAAGAGAAAAGAATCACATTTGCTGTTCTTGAACCCCTGTGATAGTAGAAATGAGGAAAATGTAGAATACCATGCCCTTAGGGCTTGTTTAAGGCCATACAAGGTTTTGTGAAGATGACAAACAACTTGAGGGTGAGCAGAATGTTCAAAACCTAGGGGTTGCAACATGTAGACTTCCTCCTCAAGAACTCCATGAAGAAAAGCATTTGAAATATCTAGCTGCTTAATAGGCCAGCTGTGATGAACTGCAAGGCATAAAAGGATTCGAATTGTTTGTAATTTTGCAACTGGACTAAAAGTTTCCCGAAAATCAATCCCTTCCTGCTGGAGATAGCCTTTTGCATCCAACCTAGCCTTATGCCTGGCAATTGTCCCATCGGAATTTTGTTTAATTTTGAACACCCATTTACAACCTATATGGCAATCTTACCAGGAGGAAGAGAAACCAGAGACCAGGTCTGTTGATTTTGTAAAGCTTGAAATTCCTCAACCATTGCTTGTTTCCAAAGGAGTCAGAGCAAGGCTTCTTTATGAGTAGAAGGCTCAATAACAGAATAGGAAGGAGAAGAAACATAGGTAACAGTAGACAATGCAGCTTTGGATCTAGTAATCATAGGATGACAGTTAGAGGAAGAAGGAATAGAAGCAGTTGCACCAGAGGAAGGAGGAACAGATAACTAAGGCAACTGAATGGAAATAGAATGAATAGGAATAGAAGACTGAGGTGGAGGAGAACTTAGAAGAATAGTAGCAGAGTTCCTGAGAGGTGCAGACACAAAAGAACTGTGAGGAAGAGAACTAATAGGAATAGCAGCAAAGTTGCTGAGAGGTGCAGACACAGAAGAACTGTGAGGAGAAGTGCTGATAGGAACAGAACCAGATGGAAAAGAAGAAGAAGAAACTAATGATGAAGTAAGAGGGGGAGAAGCCCAAAAGAAAGACTGAAGGAAAAGTAATTGAAAAGAAGAAGAAGAAAACATGTGAGAAAAGGAGAACACATGCTCATTAAACACCACATGTCTTGAAAGATAAATGGTACCAGTTTTTGGGTCAAGGCACCTATATCCTTTGGCAATGGCATGATAGTCTAAGAAAACACACTCAACCGATTTAGGTTGTAATTTAGTTGAGGTATATGGTTTGATCCAAGGAAAACATTAGCAACCAAACACCTTGAGAATTGAAAAATCTGGAAGTTGTTGAAATAAGATTTCAAAAGGTGTTTTGTAAGCCAATTTAGAAGAAGGAAGTCTATTAATGAGATAGATGGCACATGCAATGGCATCAAACCAATATTGTATAGGAACAGAAGAATGATTTAGTAAGGCAATGGCAACTTTAGTGAGATGCCTATGTTTATGTTCTGCTAGACCATTCTGAGGTGGTGTATAAGGATAGGAGTGTTGATGAACAATGCCTTGAGCAACAGTGAAAGTCTTCATTTTGCTATTAAAAAATTATGTACCACCATCTGTTCTAAGAATCTTAAGGAATGTAGAAAATTGTTTTTCTGCATAAGCTTTGAAAGTTAGAAATTTCTCATACACCTCACTTTTGTAAGCCAATGGATATAACCAGGTGAATCTACTAAAATCATCCACAAAAAGAACATAATATTTGTAACCAGAAATGGAAGCAAAGGGGCCCCAAACATCACTGTGTATTAAAGTAAGAGGTTTATTAACAGTGGAATTTGATAGATGAAAAGGTAATCTATGACTCTTTGCAACACAACAATCAATACAGTCTTGAAGATTAACAGAAGCAGAATTTTTCAAATGTAAATGAGGCCTAAGATGTTGAAATTTCAAAACACTAGGATGGCCTAACCTATTATGCCATACAGTACTTGAAGGAAAAGAAGTAGAATGCAATTGAGCAGCTGCAGAAGATGGAGACTTAAAATGCACTTAGGCTGATGTAGAAGGAGAATGAGCAACAGGTGAAGCAGTGGATGAAAAGAAATGATACAAGCCATGAAGATTAGAGCCTTTATGAAGCACTTTCTTCGTAAACTTGTCCTGAATCACAAAATGAGTGTCATCAAAACTGATGATACAATTGTTATCTTGAGCCAGTTTTCGAACAGAGACAAGATTAGAAGATAAAGCATTTGTATGAAGAACATTATTAAGCTTAAAGACATGATGAGGAGTAGGAAGAAGACCTTTACCAGTATTTTGAATAGGAATTGTATTACCATCGCCTATAGTAATCTGTTCAGATCCTTGATAGGGCTGATAATAGTTGAGATGACTCAGGTCATTGGTTATGTGATTTGTTGCTGCAGAATCTAAGTACCAAGGACTAGGAATAGAAGAGGATAAAGGAGACACATACGCAGACGAAGCAGTGACAAAGGCTCTTGGTTGTTGTTGGAGACTAAGATGATTTGATTAAAGAGGTTGAAACTGAGGATCCATGCGATGCCAACACTCTAGAGCTGAATGAGTAGATCCTCCACATATCTGATAGAACTGACCTTGATTGAATCTGCCTCTGCCTCTGCCTCTGCCTCGAGATGGACCAAATCTACCACCACCATATGCTCTGTAAGATCCAGAACTTCTGTAATTACCTTGATTACCTTGATTATAACCTCTATAGGTACCTTGATTTCCACCTCTATAGGTACGTCCACCTCTTCCTCCTCTAGAATCAAAACGACCTCGAGATTGACCAAAAGGCTGAGTGAATGAATTGTCAGATCCTTTAACTATAGAAAATGCTACAGTTGGTTCTGTAGATTTCTTAAGCTTGGAATCTAAATGAAGAGCCTCAGAACATAACAAAGATGAGAGGTCTTCCATGGTAATGACATATGGTCGAGCACGAATAGTAGTAGAGAATGCATCGTACTCAGATGGAAGGCCATTCAGAGTGATTAAGACCAAATCTTCATCATCTATGATAATCGAAGCCAGAGCTAACTGACTGACTATGACCTTGATCTTTGACAGATATTCTTCCATTTTATCAGACTTCTTGACAACACTATTCAGTTTATTCTTTAATTGATGCACATGTGATCGAGACAGAAATGTAAATCGTTTTTGCAATGAATTCCAAACCTCAAAACAATGATGAAATTGAAGAACAGTAGAGTAGATCACAGGTGTAAGAGTTGCAGTGATGCAACTTAGCAAGTGTGCATCAATCATGGTCTATTGAAGAAACTCTGGATTATGAACTACATCACCTGATGAATCAATGATGGTACACGAAGGACATGTAATAGATCCATCAACATAACCAAGAAGATTGGTTGCTTTAAGAATATTTGAGAGTTGTGACTGCTAGATGATGAAATTTGATCCATCAAGTTTAACGGTCACAAAGGATGACAAGTTGGAGATCAGCAAACTCAAGTTTGAAAGAAGCAAAGAAGATAAAGATGATGATGATGCCATGATAGAGATGCTCGTGAGAGCTCAGGGCTTTGATACCATAATGAATTCTCTAATCAAAACATATTTCATTCTCAATGAATAATACTGATACATCTGTCATATTTATATACAATGAACCTAACCAACTCTATAACCAATCTAACAAACTCTTATAACTAACTCTAACAAATATAACAGATACTATAAAATATCCTAGCTGATACAAGATAATATCCTAGTTGATGACTCAGCTAAGTTAAATTGTGAACTCCAGGCTGAGCTGCTGTGTTTGCAATCTGCTGCTGAGCTATGATCCTCAACATTAAAGTTTAATGTACTCTTAGATTCATTAGAATAAAATAAAATGATTATTTTATTTGTAATAATTTTTTTTTAAATTTTTTTAAATGAATCACATATAAAAATACACATTATATTAAAATGATGATTCCATTTAACTTTATCTTAACAATGAGGCAATTCTTAAAGGCAAAGGTCTTTAAGGGGACCTTTAGCCACAAGCTTTTCGCTGAAGGTCTTTGCCTTGGCAAAACTTTCAACTTAAATGAAGACTCAAGTCAACAAACAACACTGGATGGGTTTTCTCTTTTTTTTTTTTTTTTTTGGTTTCTCGTCAACTCTGAGAGTGTTAATAAATGATTGGATGAATTTTTTGGTATCAACCTAATTGGGATGATTTAACTCATCGTAATGCTTTAGTACTTCCCTCTTCTTTTTTGATATAGTTCGATATGTACTTTGTACTTATTTTCTACATCAATAAAGTTTTTTGCCTATAAAAAAAAAAAAGAAAGTCAACAAACAACACACACCATTCACAGTCTTAACTCCAAAGTGAACTCAGAAAGTTCGATCCATATGTATCAGAAATGACTCAAAATCGAAAGTGAAGTTGATGCATGTGTTTTACGACTTGTTTGGGAATTAATTATTTTAGTTATTTTTTTAATTTTTTATAAAAAAAATATGTAAAAAAATAGAAAGAATAATGTGATAATTTGTAATAACTTTTTGACTATATTAACCACTCTCCAAACAAGGCCGTTTAGTATAATGAACACATATTTTCTTATAAATGTATGTTATTATCATAAAATTCCAAAAATATTTAATAAAAGAGATCCTCAAAATAAATGAAAAATATTCTAAATAAATACACAAAAAATAATATTCACATGCAAGTTGAGAGATTCTTTTTGTATATTATATGAATGATCTGATTCATTTAAATCACTGATTTTTTTAATGAGGTATAAAGGTTCTAATAATACACCAAAAAAAAAAAAATCATAAAAAATATTAAGAATATGTGTGTATGGGTGTGTGTTGATTAAAAAAAAATAAATAAAAAAAATAAAAAATAAAAAAAGCCCTCTCTATTATACATTAATTATGCGTGTGTAAAATTATTCTCGAGTTCCATTGACACTGGCAGTACACATTTTGTCTCTTCGAGCATCATGTTTTTTTTTTTTTTTTTTTTTTGGATAGGTTCGAGCATCATGATGTTGAGGCCGTTTTTTGCGACAATTTTTATGTGAGTGGGCGATGAGTGCGCAGACATTCTTTACAAGACCTTCGACTCACTGAAAATATTTCAGGAGTATTATGGGGTGCTAATTACTCATGTTTTGAGAAAATGATTAAAAGTTGATTTTTAAAATTTTTTTTTATTATTTTATGTGAGAGGTGATGTAACCTAAAATAAATTAAAAGTTGACTTTTGACTTTTTTGACATGTTACCAAAACAACCCTTAGTTTATTTTTTCAACAAAAATTGCAACACAAGTTAAGTAAATTTTTTTTTTTTTTTTAATTATCTAACAAATGTGGGTCTCATTGAAGAACTGTGTAAATAATAACACGAATTGATACGAATAATCTTGTATAATAAAGAATTAATTACACATTTTAATATTATTTCTATTCAAAAATATCATGACATTTTTAATCTCTTACATAATTACATTCAATTTATTAAAAAGTATGTAAAATATAATTTTAAGTTTAATATTTATATATATATATTTTGAACTTAATGTATTTTATGTCTATTATTTGAGTTAATCTAGTAAAAAAATATAATAATAAAATATAATAGTTATAAATTAAGAAAGTAACATTAAGTTGAAATCAAATATTTTTATAAATACTTTTATTTAATAGAGATTAGTTTTATTAAATTTAACTTGTGAATAAATTTATAATTTTTTTTATACATTTGATATTTTTAGTTAATAGCGAAATTTTTGTGACATGATACGTTAACACGACACGAACCAAACACGGACTGAAAATGGCACGACACAATAACACAAAATAATAAACATGCCAGGTTAGTATTGAAGTAATTCTGAACAAACCTGAAATAACACGACATGAGGACGACTCAACACGACATGACGCTCACCCCTACTATGAGTTTCGCTATAAGTGATGAAACTAGCTAATATAACTTACACAAGAAATATAATGGCTTATATTTAATTTATTCAAAATAAAAAAGGAAAAAGAAAAAAAAAAGGAAGAGTTGAGCTGTACTTGTCAATGGTAATGCCAGAGAATGAATGAGAACAGTTTAAGAGAGAAACTACAATTGTGAAAGTTCATTGTCATTGGAAATTAGGCTGAGTGAAACCAAAGCTATTGGAGGCAAATGATGATAGATGAAGAAAAAAATCAAAGTATTGGAATAGTTTTTGTGAAAGATACTAGTCACTACATAGGACCAAACTCCTCATTATTACCAGCATTATATGACACAGTATATGTGCTTTGCCTCTTCTTTTCCCTTTTTCCCTTTGGGTTGGTTTTGCATCCCTTATCTGACCACAAATCCCTATCTTTTGAGCTTCACTTCAACCCCATCTTATTATGTTTACAATAATGCAAGTTACGTGATATTAGTAACAGCAATGCTAGGTATTATGAAAAATCTTTTATGAAAATAATCATGAAAGTTTTGTGACTCTTGGATTATACTTAGAATAAAGCACCACACACTAATCAAGGTAATTCAAGAATCATCAATCTTTCATGATCATTTTCATGAAAAAAATTCATGATCCCTAACTTTTCTCTATTAGTAAAGGTTTTTGCTGAACAATAAGGGTTGGTTTGGCATAAATTAAATAATACAAAAAGTCACTATCGTATTTAAGTCATATTATCTTATTTAAATCACATCACCTCTCTAACACATCACATCAAACCCAACCCAAACCCAACCCATATAAGTCAATAAGTCAAAAAGTATACTTTTTTAGAACATCCCAAACTAATTTAAAAATAATATTTAAAATTTTGAATTTGAGTCTTAAACTAGAAGTTTGTTTAGTTATTAATTTCAAAACTTTTAAGAATTAATTTTTAGTTGTTCAGATAGAGGTAAGTCGGGCCCAATTGGATTGAATTGTGTTGGGTGAGAAATACCATAAAAAATGTTAGGGACTTTAAATATTTTACTAATATTTTTACTAAATATCTCACATGGGTGTAGGACTTACATGAGATCCACATGGTGTGTGTTCCACACTCATATAAGACATTTGATGGAAATATTGATAAAACATTTATACTGTGTTTAATTGGGAGATTTAGGGAGAAATTTGGAAAGAGAAAGGGAAAAGGTGTGTGAAACTATGTAAGATATAAGTATGTTTTATTCACATTTCACCTGTATTTTTTATTTCTCTTTTCAATTTCTTCCTCAAATCTCTTAACCAAACACGGCACTAGAATCCTTAGCATTATTACTCTACCTTGAATTATCAAAGAAGGAAAAGTTACAAGAAGTCCTTATAAGAAAAGCATCAAAGCCCAAAGTTGAAACATATAATGGATAAGAATTTTTTTCTTGTTAAAGCTCTCGGTTTCCATGTCTTGAAATATTCAGCCCTTAAATTAGGTAAGCATAATATGTATGAGGAATGTGACTTCATTTTGAACAATTATTCACTGTGTTTTATGACATTGACAAAGGCATGTCGCAAAGCAATCTCAATTATGTATTTGTGTAAATCTAATGCGAGGCCTACACAAATGGATAGTAAAAATCGCTTTGGGCACTGTGACAAAGGACAGTAAATAATTTTCCTTCTGTGAAAAAACAGCCAATGTAATTGTCTCATAAATGTCAATATAGGCTTCTTTTTTATTTTTAATTTGCATATTTCAATTGATATTCATTTTTTTGAAACAAAAAACAACTAAACAGGGACATATTGAATGGAATTTTGACATTTTTATTAAAAGCCAAGACCCCAAATAAAATATTAAAAAAGATTAGTCTAAAAGGATGAATCCAAATGGAGTAGGTATCTGAGACCTAAATAAATTGGGGCTTGGGTCCTACTTTTTCTTTTCTTTGGACAAATCTCAATTTTGATCAGGCTTGATTGGGTTTTGAGTTCTGGGCTTCAACCCTTTAACCATGAGGCAATAAAAGCCCAACACAAGTTTCTATTCCAAGAGTTAGTCCTTTTTCTTTTTTTTTCTTTTTTTTGTGTTGATCACAAGAGTTAGTCCTGTCTCCACACAAATCGTTGCACCAAGAGATAGCATTGGGCCTATGCACCCAAACAGCCCAAAATGAAGCATTTTAAAACAATAAAAACAAAGGCCTATACATCCAAACAACCCAAAATGAAGCATTTAAAAAAAAACAAAAACAAAAACAAAAACAAAAACAAAACTAAACTCCTGGTATTAACATTTCATATGAAACGGTAGTTGAATCGATTTTTTTTATCACTACTTTGTATCATCATTTACATGGATCATGATTGATTTTCTTGTTTAAAGTTAGTCATTGAAGAATTAATAAAAATAAATAATATCTTGTTATGTACCTTGATGATTAAAAAAAAAAAAAAAAAAAGTGATTAGCGTTAGAAATAACCATATTAAAAACCAAAACCCTCTTCGGGGTTTAAACTAAAAATTATTACATCCTTATTTCAATTCTGCCTAGTTTTTTGTACATATATATTTTTTATTTTCTCAAGTTTTAGTAGCATACATAAAATGGTCAAAATTTCACAACCCATGAAAATAAAGGTGTGACTATAAGTTTTACTCTCAATTCACAATAATGTTTCTCATCTCTGATTAAGCATTAGAATGTCATCAAAGCAGTGCTCAGTTTCATACGCGGCCAACAGCTCAATTTTTTTTTTTTTTTTTTTTTTGGAGTCGTTTGGTATCGACTTTCTTAGCGTCAGTTATGTGTATGGAGATTTAATTATGATATATAATTATGTGATAATGAATGAGAGTCTTTTATATGATTATATAATACATATGCAAATAAGTTTATCTGACTCTTTATTCATCTAGAAGACCGGAACAACACATGTTAGTAAGGACTTAGTCAAGTTTGTCTATTTTGACAATTAATAAAGTGTGTTTTTATTTTTTTGAGTACTTTTACTATGACCATAGACCAAAGTACCACAAAATATGAGATCATGCTTATTAAAGGGCTGGTAATATTTGACAATGGAATGTATAGATGACAAAAGCCACTGCCATTTTTAACTATATTTTTGTATATAATAATATTCCACTAATATATGTGACTTCTTCAAATCAAAAAACGAAAACCGCTTTCACATTTGGTTGTCCAATATTTTCACACAAAATTATAAATAAATTTTTTTTAGGGAAATTTTTTTTAAGGTCACTGGTATTAAAATTTTATAGCATAAAGGATACTCAATATTTTCATAATGTCTAATGTTCCTCAACATCAATCCAGAGAAAATTCGATCCAGAGAATTTCTTGGACAAATCACAGAGAAAAATTCAAATTTCTCTGGACAACAATGAGGACTAGTGCTCTGCTTCAGAGAAAATTGAGTTGGTTCAGAGAAATTCTTTGGTTTGGACTCAATTTTCTCTGGGTTGAACTAGTGCTCTGCTTCAGAGAAAATTGGGTTGGTCCAGAGAAATTCTCTGGGTTGAACTCAATTTTCTCTAGGTTGAACTAGTGCTCTGCTTCAGAGAAAATTGGGTTGGTCCAGAGAAATTCTCTGGGTTGAACTCAATTTTCTCTAGGTTGAACTAGTGCTCTGCTTCAGAGAAAATTTGGTTGGTCCAGAGAAATTCTCTGGTTTCCAAAGCTTCCACATATTATAGGGATGAAACATTGGAATATCTTGTCAATTTTTGTGCATATGTGTCTTTACATTTCTAGTTTTCCTTCAAGGCATTTGTATATCTCATGTCTAGTCGGTGCATTTGTCACTCCCAATTAACACCATATCTATATGTAGACTCGCACATTTGTGCAGTGAAGACCTCTATCAACAATAACTGACGATAAAGAAATTTTCCTAGAAAGCCTATATTTATGCAATTTATTGTTGAAATATTTTGTGTTTAGATTCCATGAATAAAGTTATATGAGATACGACGATTGTGTTGTTGCCTGGCATTAACCATGGTTGGTATATACACTGCTTAAACATATCATGCCCTTTACAGGACTTGCAAGATATTAAATGTGGAAAGTTCAAATAGTCTACACATTCTACAACTCAGAGATAGTGGACTTTCTGGAATTTGCTGTAAGATCATAACAAATTTATCAAACATTACCTTCCGACGAGTCACTTTAGATGCCTTCTAGCAAAGCAAGCTTCTTGATTTAGGTTCTAGTTTCCTGTAGAAACCAAGAAATATTAGAGCCATTTCAAAGTTCATGAACAGAATCGGCTGGCATCGAAGTCAACAATTGAGGTTGCAGTTGGGGATGATAGCTCGCTAGAGCCACAGAGGCTGGAGGAAGACGACGGAGCACAAGGCGATCCGCGGCGGAACTGAGCCTGGCCAGTCCGGTTCAAAACTCACCGCCATTGAAGCTATATATATATATATATATATATATATTGTGTATGTATTCTAGAGAGAGAGAAATGGGAAGCTGAGGTTTGATTTCAGTCAAATTTTTCTGTGATATATGGGCGTGGGAGTTGAAGGACCTTAGACATAATAAAATAATATTGTGGATCTCTTCTATTACTAAAAATAAGAGAGGGACCTTAGACTAATTTTCTCTTTTTTTTATTAGGTTCTTATTTTAGCTATTACTTAAAATAAATAAATAAATGTGACTATAAATCCCTCACATTGTGGGATTAGCATTTCTATGAATTAGGATTGCTAGCCCATTGAGATTGGAGGTAAAACATTATTCGACAATGTTTCGTAGCTCAAATTTTCTGGCTCAAAAGTGACTCAAATGGCCAAAATGACGTCGTTCGTTTTGGCCATTTGAGCCACGAAATTTGAGTTACGAGACATTTTTCAACATTATTTTGCCTTCACTTTACAAAAATAAAAAATAACTTATCATAACTAATTACCTTACAAATTAAAGTAATATATTTTAGAAAAATGTTTGAGATCTATAAAAATTTGTCACAGAAAGTATCATTTCATAGATTCTTACTAGTAAAAGTTTAGCACTGCAGAGTAAGTGAATAGATTTTTGTTAATAAGAGTCTATAAATGAATGCTTTTATATGAATGTAGCATGACAGTATATATATTATATCTCTTTCTTAATTTGTCTATCAAAAATGTTTCATGCCCCCTTTTCTCCCATCTCATTTGACTCTCTCTCTCTCTCATTGGTTACATTTTTTTTTTTCCTACTCCTCCAACCACCACCCGTCACATGTCAGTGAAAGTTATAGAAATAGTGAATGGAGGGGTCTCTATCACGACTCTTTGTCTATATATACTAATAATTTCACAAGTCAATTTCATCATATTCATAATTTTACTCGACTTAATCTGACAATCAAATATGATCTGAAAGTAATAAAAGAAGTTTGAAAAAGTGAAGGACAAGAGTTTGGCCTTAGGCCAGAGGATTAGCAAAGTGCAATAGGCTAGGGTTCGATTTGACTTTGCTTTGGTACTATACATGATAAAGGAGCTTTTACTATTGTACTTGAGATGAAGTTAAGAGATGCTTGCAATATTTTACATATATGTTTGATTGGACGGACTGGAAAAGGGGGGATTAGAATCCATCGGACTTGAGTCCTGGGACTGTGAATCCCCCGGACTATTTGGTCGGATTGGATATGTATCCTGTGTTTGTTTTTTCATGGGATTAGATGTCTGGATAGGACTATTTTCAGTGAATCCAACGTTTGGTTGGACGGACTGGATAGGATAAATGAACAAAAGACTATTTTACCCTTTTCAATTGTTTACTAAGTAATAGTAATATTAAACATATCTTTAATATTTTAATTATTTTTAATTAAATAAATTCGTTTTTTTAAAATTAAATAAATAAATAAATAAAATATCAATAAAATTTGTTTTAAATCATTACTGTATAACAAATCATTATTTTTTTTACATGCAAAACTTTACTGTGTTTGTTTATTTACACAATTAAACATTAAACATACTAATGGTTAAATTTTGTTTAAAGATATTTAAACATACTAATATTGATAAAAAAATTTGACTGGTACAGATTATTTTTATTTTTAAATTAAACATACTAATGGTTAAATGTTTAAATTTTTATTTAAACAATTAACATTGAAATTATTTTGATGTACAGATTATGTTTAAACAATTAACAATTAACAATTAAATAAATGTTGATGTACAGATTATGTTTAAACAATTAACAAATGTTGATGTAATTAACAATCAACAAATGTAGATGTAATCAAATGTTGACGTATTAAAACATAATTTAATAGATGTTAAATAAATATACATGTTGATGTACAGATGTTGAAATAATTTAATAAACATGTTGATGTACAAATGTTTAAATGTTTAAATAAAACATAATTTAAATAAATGAAATTATTTATTGTAGAAATTAAACATTTAATTGTTTAAATAAAACATCTATTAAAACATCTATTAAATTTAAATAATGAAATTAAATAAAACATAAACAAAATTTTAAAATAAAACATCAATAAAATATCTATAAAAAAATTATTTTAAAAAATTAAATAAATAAAACATTAATAAAAAGTTAAATAAAATTATTTTATTTTTAAATTGAGACATTTAAATTTTATTAAATTTTATTAAATATAATACATAATTAAATAGTAGAGGGTCAAAATTGTCATTTTCGCATCTAATCCAAACAGTGATTAGTCCCCCCAAAACAATCCCACCCCCCCCCCAGGATAGGATAGTCCCCCATATGGGGGACATGGAGTCCGGCCGGACATGGAGTCCGTCGGACTAAAAAAAAATCAAACGACGGATAAGGAACACTATTTGGATTACAATCCAAATAGTGGATAGTCCACCCCCCTTATCCCGCGAATCAAACACGCCCATAATGCCATGAAAAGATACAAATAAAATATTATAAATATACTTTTTAAGATATGATTAAAATACGAATAGCTTTTTTTAATTTTAAAAATTACATTTCACATTTTAAGGTTTTTAATTTCAAAATAAATTATTTTTTTATTAATAAATTATCAAGTCAATTAATAGTTTTTAATGATCTTAGAAATATGTCTCAATTAATAATTTAAGTAATTTTATTATTATATAGGAGAACAGTTATAAATTTCACTTTTTTAGTTAATTCTATTAAATAAAAAAAATACTAACAATGAGATATTTATAATTTTTTAAATCATAAAAATAATTTATATTTTAAGTAAATCTCAAAAATATATTTGTAATTTATCCAATAAAATGAACATCGAATCTTCACATCTTACAAAATCCTACATGTAGCCGCATTGCTGTGCGCAAAAAAAGATAAACTTAACGTTGTAGTTTCTTTTCTTTTATTGTTCATGATATCTTAAATCAGATCCAAAAAAAAAAAAAAAAAAGGCAAATTAGATTAATGGTGCCAATAGTTTGAAACTTGTGTCAGTTTAATTTTTAACTTTTTAATTGTAACATATTTGATTCTGAATTTTGAATCTTATTTTAAATAAGGATAATTAAAAATACTATTGCTCAATTTTAAGGGTAAAATTATCAATTTAATAAAACATAAACTAATTTGATAAAAATAAATGTCAAAAAAATATTTTGAAATTTTTAAAAATAAGTTCTACACACCAAAGATAAAATTATGTAAAAATGATAATTCTTTTAGACATTTATTTATTTATTTTACAAAATTAATTTTTATTAGGTGTTTGAATGATGATCATTTAATGGTTGGTTGTTAGGCTTTTAATGTGTAATCGATATATTTAATATATGAAATGTTTTTAGTTTTGAATTTTTTGATTTAATAAATTGGTTTAATAGTGATAGTAAAGTTGTCGCCATATTTGACTTTTAGAAAAATAAAAACTAATTTAATGAAAATAAACAAAACCACATAATACAGGATTATCATCCAAACACATAATAAAAAATAATTTGGTAAAAAAATAAATCATAATTGTCTAAAAAAATTATCAATTTTACATAATTTTATTTTTAGTAGGTAAAAATAATTTTTAAAAATTTAAAAATATTTTTTGACATATATTTTTGTCAAATTAGTTTATATTTTATCAAATTGATGACTTTACCCTTGAAATTGAGTAATAGTATCTTCAATTGTCCTTATTTGGAACAAGATTTAAAATTTAGGGTCAAATGTGTCACAATTAAAAGGTTATGAACCAAAGTGACACAAGATCCAAACTATAGGAACCATAAGTATAATTCACTACAAAAAAAAAAGAAAAAATTATTGATAAATCCCATTTAGAAGTGTTTTAACCCAAGAAGTCCATGAATGAATTTTTTAATCCATTTAGTCCCATGTATGTATAATTTTATTCCATAAAGTCATTTTTCTTGATTTACACTATTTTCTTGGACACTTATGCCCTTATATTTAATATTGATATCTTTATAAATATTTTTTAAATGGTTAGCAATTTTATGATGTGAACATTCATATTTTAAAATTCACATTGGTAGGAATGTAAAATTGGCCCGTGGGTGGCCCGAAACCCGTCTGCGAGCCGGGGCGAGCCCAGCCCGTTGACAATGTGAATATTCACATTGACATATTAACATTCACATTAATAGGAGTATAAAATTGGCCCGCGTCCCATGGCTAGAGGTGGGCGCGGGTCGGTTGCGGCCACGGAACCTCCAATCCGCCATCCGTCCGCCAGATTGGCGGATTGAAGAAAATCAATCCGCATCCGTCTGCCAATCCGACGGATGTGGATTGAATGGATTGGCGGTTTGGCGGATGGATGCGAATCGGTTTGGCGGTTTAAAATTTTATAAATTTTTAACATAATTCAACTTGTGCACTTCCTCAAAAAAAAAAAAAAATCACTGTATGCCTTATTCAAAGAAAGAAAGTTTAAAACTTTAGAATATCACGATCACTGCATGCCTCATCCACATATTACAATCACAGCATGATTCATCTACATAAAGTATTATAATCTGTGATTCTTAAAATATAATAACAATTCAAACCACCAAAATCATGAACAGAGCAGTGTCTACATATGTTTTTGAAAACAAAAACCAACCAGCATATATCATATTTTCTATTTATTATTTTTAGAGTTAGATTTAAAAACTAAAAAATATAGATGAATAATACGTTTATTTTTCTCAATTCAAAAAATATATTCAAGTTGAAAACTTTTTTTTAACAGAATATTTAAACTCTTTTTCAATTGAAAACACAAACATAATATTTAAACAAATTGAAAATACAAAGTTTTATAAATTACTAGGGGTGCGCATGATTTGGCGGTTTGGCGGTTCGGTTGCGGCCACAAAATCTCAAATCCGCCATCCGTCCGCCAAATTGGCGGATTGGAGAAAATCAATCCGCAACCGTCCGCTCGTCATCACGCATCCGTCCAAAATGCGGCGGATCGGTTCGGTTCGGTCGGTTTTGGCGGATCGGTATATCCGCTGCTCACCCCTATCCATGGCGGCGCGAAACCCGCCTGCAGCCCATGAGTGGCCCGGGGCGAGCCCGGCCCGGGCCGTTGACAATGTGAATATTCACGTTGACATGTTAACATTCACATTGATAAGAGTATAAAATTGGTTCGTGGCCCATGGGCGGCGAAAAGCCCGCCCTCGGCCCGGGGCGGGCCGGCCCGACCCGTTGACAATGTGAATATTCACATTGACATGTTAACATTCACATTGATAAAAATATAAAATTAGCCAGCGTCCCGTGGGCGGCCAAAAGCCCGCCCGCGGCCCAAGGCGGGCCCGGCCTGGCCTGTTTACAATGTGAATATTTACATTGACATGTTAACATTCACATTGATAAGAGTGTAAAATTAGTCTGCACCCCGTGGCTGCCCGAAACCCGCCCACGGCCCATGGGCAGCCTGGGACGAGCCCAGCCCGTTGACAATGTGAATATTAACATTGATAAGAGTATAAAATTGGATCGCGCCCCGTGGCTGCCCAAACCTGCCCACGGCTCGTAGGCAGCCCGGGGCGGGCTCGGCCCGGCCTGTTGACAATGTGAATATTCACATTGACATGTTAACATTCACATTGATAAGAGTATAAAATTGGCCCGTACCCCATGGCGACCCGAAACCCATCCACAGCCCGTGGGCGGCCCCGGGCGGGCCCGGCCTGGCCTGTTGACAATGTGAATATTCACATTGACATGTTAACATTCACATTGATAAGAGTATAAAATTGGTCAGCGGCCCATGGGCGGCCAAAAGCCCGCTCGCAGCCCGGGGTGGGTTCGGGCCGGCCCATTGACAATGCGAATATTTACATTGTCATGTTAACATTCACATTGATAAGAGTGTAAAATTAGCCTGCAGCCCGTGGGCGGCCCGAAACCCGACCGCAGCCTGAGACGGGCTTGGCCCTACCCGTGACAATATGAATATTCACATTGACATGTTAACATTAACATTCATAGGAGTGTAAAATTTGCCCGCGGCCCGGGGTAGTGTAGACGTCCCCGAACGTCCCGGGAGGATGGGTCCCGTTCTGTTCATTTTGGGCTTACTACAGTTTGGACTCAAATTGTCACGGTTCTCAATCTGAACCAAAGAGTCCAAATCCGACAAATCGTTTTGAGAAAACTGATTTTTTTTTTTGAAAGAATTGCCAAACATGAATTGCTTTGCCAGATACAGAGTCGCCACCTAAATATTTTATTTTGGAGAATTTAGGAAACCCTGACTCGTGCATAAGGCCACGTGTTCGTCATCACCAAAGTTGCCTCGGCCCGAGAACTTGGGTACGATTGGGGAAGGTCACTTCGTGAGCACCCCCGCTCGCCCGATCAAAGATCGGCCTCTACTAACCATGATATCTATTTTTGAAAACATTATGCGTTCTTATTCCGGTTATTAGCCTAGATTTACTATGTGATGCGCACAGCATACAAGTATAGACTGGGTCGCCTGAATTGGAACAAAACATTTCATGTTTGTTTATTTGAAAATGGTTTGATGGTGTTACCCGCAAGTAGCCTAAGACATGGATTTGCCACCCTCGGATGGGCTTAGAAAACATGATTTTGCCACTATCTAGTGGACTTAAAACTCATAGCCAACGAATTGTTCCAATTCAAATAACCCAGCCTTCACCCACAGACATTCAGGCAGTTTATATCACATAAGCACATAGCCTTATGGTAAGCATGCTATCATGGCAGTCACTCACACGCATGCAAGGATGCTAAAGCATAAAACTTACCGAGTACTCCAAGCCAAAACAAAAGCTGATTAGAAACCCATGCATGATCCTAACTATACAGAAATGCCTAATGCAACACATGCAAGATGCAACTAAGATATGCTCGGCTATTCTAAAGATGGCTTGCGAAATGCTACAACTAACAAGTATTCAACTCGGAATTGAAATGCAATGTAGTTAGTATGATGCGCCAAGCCCGGTGCATGCAAAACAGATGAATGAATGCAAACTTGCTATCATACTGTATGTTAATTGAAACATGCCCTAATCTATCCATCATAAGCGGGTAAATAAAAGGGAGAAAGACGTGGGGTTGGAAGACATACATCACACATACGCACACTTATTACAGTTGTGCCCTCACTCGGAGGGTCCGAATAAATAATATACAGTCCCGAATAAATAATACAGTCCGAATAAGTACAAAATCCTAATTAATTAGCAAATTAATCTAGGAAAACAGTAAATTGCACGTAAATCCGTGGACCGCCTCAGTTCTGTTCCGAATGATGGATGATGCATGCTCGAGTTGCCTTGCGCGGAAATCCATTGCGATGCCCCAGTTCGCCTCTATTTGTAATTGTTCTCGGGATGCGTGCCAAGCTCCGGAAGGCTGTCGATTTCTGATTTGCTGCAACAGAGAGCAACATAGAGGCATGGCAAAGTATTTTCACATATGTATGCATGACTACTCTTCAGGGAGTGTAGTCTTCGATCCTCGTGCCACCAATCACGTATCTCAATTCATGATGGCCGAAGAGTCGATTTGCATGATTCAATATGAAATGAATGCACATATGGACACAACAAGGCCTAAACTCTATCATGGGTAATCCGGAGTGTCGGCGACAGGGAATTGAGACACGTTCCGTCACTCGTAGTATGAAACGTCCCTCGCTTCCCGTGCTTGGGCTAACTCCTATCTCAAGCACTATGCAATATCCATGACATGCATGAATGCGATCCTAACATGCATCCTAGCATACACAATGCTATGAAATGGCATACACAATGCACGATGTAACGAGGCATACACAATGCTTTAACATACAACCTAGCATACACAATGCTGCGAAATGAAATGGCATACACAATGCACGATGGAGTTACACCAACATAAGTGGACCTCAGCCATACTCACATCAGTAGCCATTAGGTAAAAATGGGACTATCGAAATGTGTGCACACATGCACGCAAATCGAGGACTGATCCTAGGCATAACATGCTACTCTAACAAGGCATGGTGAGGGATGCAAGATGGCATACAAACTCACAAATTCCAGCATTGAAATATGATGCTAAACAGCCCCGAAACATGGAAAAATGGCACCCGATGCATGAGATGAACCCCGAAACTCGAAACTAGGCACATTGAATGACTTATAGCTATACAAAGAATGCATTATTTGATCATGAAGTCTAAAGACAGAGCCAAGGCAGTCCCAAAACATGAACATTTCCAGTTCAAAGCATGGCCAAAAGATGCTAGCAAGATGAACTAAAATAGCATGCAACTTTGACTAGCAAACATGAGTTTTATGGAAAGTATAGGATGCACATGGAATCTTACCAAACCAGCAAAAATCAGTGAATAAAACATGTGAAAATATTCCCAAATAACCATGGAGATGCAACCAATACATGCAAAAATGATGAGCTCCTTTAGAGGGCCATGCAATGGATTATTAAGCACATACAAGGTGGACACTTAGCATGGCATAAAAAACTATGAAAATCAAATATGGTAGTCTTAGAACTCACCAAATTGACCCTGGAAAGTGACTTCAAAGCATGCAAGATAGGGTCTCTTTGGAAGGCCAAAAATGACCACCAAACAAGTCAAGGTGAGAGGGGGTCACGCCCCTCTGATTTGGAGGCTTAAAACAGTGTGCTAGCCACTAAAAATCCACTGGATTTCAGTGGCTAGAAGGCCAAACCAAGCATGCAACAAGAGCTTATGTGTAAGGCTCAAAATAAGGGACAATCAAGCATACAAGGAAGCATATGACCTCAAACAAGAAAATTCCATTAATAAAACATGAAGATGATGTCAAAAGGAGACTCTTTTTAGTTTATAACAAATCTCAAAAGTGAACACAAATAGGGCTAATCTATTATGCAAAAATGGCCCTAAAAGAGAGATTAGAGACAAGGGACAGCAGCTGGCCCCAAAAAGAGGAGAGCCCTTCAACAAAGTTTAAGAAGGGCTCAAAACAAAGCACTTTATAGTTTATATAAAGTCTCGAAAATAAACACAAGTGAGGCTAAAACAACATGCAAGAAAAAGGCTTAAGAGAGGGATAAAGAGACAAGTGGTAGCAGCTGGCCTCAAACAGAGGAGAGCCCTTCAACAAAGTTGAAGAGGGGCTCAAAAAAAGACATTTTACATTTTATGACTAAGTCCAAAACAGCTCACAAATAAGACTAAAATACCATGCAAAAATAGGCCTAAAAGAGAGATTAAACACAAAGGGTAAGGAGAAGACCTCAAACAGTAAAAAGTCCTTGATCAAACATGAAGAGGAGCTCAAAATATGACTATTTACAGTTCAGGTCGGAGCTCAAAAATGTAAGTAAAAGGGGCTAAGATATAGAACAAAATAAGGAAAGAAAAAGGGAGAAGAAGACTCACCCTTGTAGCACAAGTCTTCAGCAGCTTTTGGACCAAGGAAAGGTGCTCCTAACCTCTGAAAAACAGCCTCAAGTTGTTGGAATGAAGTGTGGAGGTTGTAGGCTTGGAGGTGGTGTGTAAAGGGTGCATTAACGTTAGGGTTTGGAGGGTTGAATGAGATATATAGAGGGTGTATGTATCAATGCCTCAGCTGGTTTTTTGTAACCCCTCAAAACGGAGCTGGGGTGCTGGCTTTATAGAGGAGAGGCCAAGGGAAAAGGGAGGGAAAAATAAATTCAAATTTTCCCCCCAAAAGGCAGCCCCTCGAATACAGAATCTGGGGGAAAACAGCTAGCACAGCTAGAATACACTTGGAGAGAGGATCATGGCCGGCTAGGTTCAAAAGGTTCAAGTGGCCGGCGGGCCACCCCCCCTGGCCTGCCGGCCAGGGGTCAAAAGGGTCAATCAAAATTGCTGGCTGGCCACCCAAAAAAGGTGGCCTCCCATGTGTGCACAACACAAATATGTGGTCAAAACCCAGAAAATGTGAACCAGGAGAGAGAAAAGCCAACTTTTGAGAGGGGTTCAAAAGGGTCAGAGACAATTACTGGCCGGCCTATTCATATTGGTGGCCTCCTAGGTGTGTACAACACAAATATGGGGTTTAGGGCTAAAGAAAGTGGCCCAGGAGTGGTCAACATTAGCTTTCTAGTGAGGAAAACGGGCGACGGAAAGCGATGAAGAAATAAAACTGGCTTTTCAGAAAAAATGCTGGCCTCCCACCCTCCTACAAGCTTTCTAACAATGAAAATAAGGTCTCCACCAAAAATGAACCAAAACGGATGCAAAACGGAGGTTCGGGGACTGAAACCCGCGGCCCCAGGCCCCGAAAATGGGCTGTTAAACACCGGAGGTGGCATTCGACCACGAAGTTGGTCTCTCGAGCCACAGTGTCCCCCAAAAGGGAGTAAATAAGATGTGTGTCAAAAACCGGAGCAAACGGAGGTGGTTAGGCAGTTCCGAACCGAGGCACACGGCCATGAGCTCCGAAAAATCGAAAATCGGGCTCCAAACAGGAAAAATGGCCTACGACCACGAAACGTAGCCTACGGCCACTGAGAGATGATCTACGAGACCTCTCGCTCCCTTCGGGAAGAGAAAACAGAGAAAACAGAGTCTGGTTCGCAAACCGAAGCAAGGCACGAAAGAGTCCGGAAGTCCGGAGGCAAGGCTTGCAATCGGGACTCTGAAATTTCTGAACGAGCACAATATGCAATATCACCGAGCGCTCAATCAGTGACGTCTGAGTCTTAAGGTCGGTCAAAAATAGGGTGTCTACAGGTAGGCCCGGCCCGGCCCATTGACAATATGAATATTCACATTGACATGTTAACATGCACATTGATAGGAATGTAGAATTGGCCCGCCGCCCGTGGGCTGCTCGAAGACCGCCCATGGCCCAGGGTAGGCTCGTTTGGGTCCGAGCCCGAGCATGTCCGAGACCCTAGGCTAGGGCCTAGGCCATCACTTTGAAACCCGACCCGGCCCATCGGCCCTTTTAAGGCCTATTCAAGGCTCGGTCCGAGGCCTAGCCCGCCTGAGGCACAATGTCTTTTTTTGTGAAAAATAATAAAATTTTGGTAAAAAAAATTAAAAAGAATTAAAAAAAAATGGCTAAGCCTGCCCAAGCCCGGCCTAAGCTCGAGCCTAGGCCTAGGCCCATCGGCCCGACCCGAGGCTGTCGTTTTCGGGCCGCGGGCCAATTTTACACTCCTATCAATGTGAATGTTAATATGTCAATGCGAATATTCACATTGTCACGGGTAGGGCCGGGCCCGCCCCGGGCAGCGAGTGGGCTTCAGGCCGCTCACGGGCCACGGACCAATTTTACACTTCTATCAATGTGAATGTTAATATGTCAATGTGAATATTCACATTGTCACGGGCCGGGCTGGGCTCGCCCCGGGCCGCCCATGGGATGCGAGTTAATTTTATACTCTTATTAATGTGAATATTCACATTGTCACGGGCCGGACCGGGCTCGCCCCGGGCCGCGGGCTAATTTTACACTCCTATCAATGTGAATGTTAACATGTCAATGTGAATATTCACATTGTACATGGGCTAGGCCCCTACATATTGACGATATGAACATTCACATTGACGGTGTAAACATTCACATTAGGAATATTTTGGTAATTATGTCACCCATAGGACTTATTGAAATATAAGAAAATAATATGAATTACATAGAACATAAGTAGATGAAAAGGGTATTTTTGTCTTCTTATCTCAAATAGGACCTAATGGAATAGTCAAAAAGAATATGGATTGGATGAAACATAAGTAATTAAAGATGGATTTATGGAAAAAGCTCCCAAAAAAAATATTAGATTCTCTTGAAATATTATTGGTTGGTTTGGGAAGTGGATTGAATTTTTGGCTTTTTAACTTTTTTGGCTATTTTAACCTGAGCTAAAAAGTTTGATTTGGGAAAGGCTTTCTGATTTTTTGAATTTTTTGTGAGAGAAGAGTGTAATGATTATGGATTGAATGTGATGTTTTGTTTTTTATGACTAAAAAAAAAAAAAAAACCCAAAGCCTATGTTGCCAAAGAGAGGCTATATGTATCATTGTTTACTAATCAATGAAAAACTGTAAAACAATAAAATAGATTGTTTTTTATTTCGTAATCATTCCAATAAAGATTGATTGACTCAAAATTTTCTTTAGGAGATGGGGGGTAAACAATGCAGAAGACTTGAGTGATTAAGAAATCCCCTTTCAAGTTTTCCATCCCAATTAATTCATACCATATTTTTATATTTTAATAAGTCTTATTAGTTAGACATTTAATCCATATTTAAGATTTTTTTAGATAATTTTATCCTTAAAAATATTTTTTAAATCCTTAATAATTTGGTGATATGATCATTTATATTTGACAGTGTAAATATTCATATTGACAATACAAACATCTACATCACTGAAATTCACTCTGTCAATGTGACTATTAATCTTCACCCTATTATTATTATGAGTGTTTTTATAACTATATTATTCATAGGACTTAATAATACATAAGAAAATAATTTAAATTAAATGAAACATAAATAAGTGAAGAGAAATTTTTGAATAAATATCTCATTTTTGTAACAATTGTCGAAATCATATTAATTATAAAATTATTAAACAACTAAGCAGTTGACTCATTCAATGCATGTGCTATTTCAAAAAAACCCCCCAAAAAAAAAAATTGATGGTACAATATGCGTTATGAAAGAAAAATTTTAATTTTAATTTTAATTTTAAATTAAAATTAAAGTATGATTTTAATTATTTATTTTGATAATAAAATTGTTACTTAAATACTTGTGTATATTAATTTTAGTTAAATTATTTGTAAACTGTATTTTGATAATTTTAATTCTATCGTGTTTTAAAAGTGCAATTATCATATAATAATTTTGTATGATATATATTAAATTATAAATAATAAAATAAATACTCATTTTGATATTAAAAACAATAGTTAAATTAGAAGAAGAATTAGTAACATAAAATTAAAAATAATTCTAACTATTTAATTTTCTTTTATATTCATTTGAAAAATAAAAATATTTAGAAATAGAATTTATATAAAATTAATTAAATATATATATATATAAGTTTTAGTTGAATATTTTATATGATATATATATATATATATATATATATAAATTATAAGATTATAAAATAAACACTCGTAAAAAAAATTAAAATATTAACTATATAAAAAAAATTCAACAACGACTAACCAAGAAGGAATCGCATAATAATATCTAAACTCAAAAAGAAAAAAATAATGAAAACATTCAAACGATAAATACATCTCAATGTGTGAAGTGATTAATCATTTGTAATATAATTTCAAAACATAAAAAAAACTTACTATTCAACAATTGAAAAAGTAATTCAAGTAATAAATCCAAACTTTAGAGGTTCTTCGAGAATATCATTGTTGTGCAAGTGTTTCTTCATGTGAGTTGTGATTATATAAAATAATATAAAAAATGAAATATAATTTCATATATATAATTATTATAAAATTTAAACAATAAATCCATAATATAGAATAATATAGAATTGGTATTGGATATAAAATAATGCAAAGAAAAAATAGAAGAAGAAGAAAAAAAACCTCATATCCTGGAAAGAATTAAGAAGAAAAAAGTGAAACTTAAATTTGGTATTAGGTTTGAGGATTATCTAAATTTATCATGAAAAATACTATATAGAAAAGAAATATTTATCAAATATCCATATAAAATAGATAAAGTTAGTATAACTTAAATTAGATTTGTGTTTGTTTAGAATTTTATATGTAATTAAGAAAATACATGCTGACATAACTCTCTTAAATAAAAGTAAACCCTTATAATGTGAGGAAAATATTACTCTCTCTGTCCTAAAATAATAATTTCTTTTGGAGAATCTTACTTTCTTTTATAGTACAATTATTATATTTTAAAAATATTAATTTTTTAAAATTACCCTTTTGATAATATATTTTTTTGAAAATATCAATTGTACTTTTGTGTTATTAATGAATTTAAAAGAATGGTAAAATAGTAAATTCATATTATTTTATTTCTTAATTTTTTTAAAAAAACTAAGATTTTGAGATAATAAAAAATAAAATAAAGAATAAATATTTTAACACAAAAAAAGTGCTTTTAATAATATATATATATATATATATAATTGTACAACATGGTATTGGTTGTCACTTCTAATAGAGGATCACATCAATTTATGAATTTGTATAAAATCTCAAACTCTCTGTTCTCAAATACGCCCATTTTGACGACATGCATTAAAAGTTAAAAAAAAATTAATTTTTAATTTATTTTGAATCACATCACTTTTCATAAAAAATAATAAAAAAATTTAAAAAATTAAAAAGTCAGCTTTTATATGTATCCAAATTATCCCATAATTATCCAAAAAATCATATTTATTAATTTGATTATTAATTAATTTTTTTAATTCACACACTAAAAATTATAATTATATCATTCACTCATAAACATTATACACACAACACTTAACTATCATTTTCACACACTTGTTGATTAACTTTACTTCCACATTTGTAGACCCACCCACATGATGACCTTTGAAGACCAAAGTTTGAAGTGATGTGAAGATACTTTTCCTCCACTAAAGACCTCCATTGAAGATCCTACTGAACCTCCATTGAAAACTCTCCAAAATTGGCTCGAGCCACATGTCAGCCATTACTCGTGAGAAAATGCTCCACAGTACATTTGGACCCTTCGACAATCTATGCTTTGCCTTTTTTTCCCCCTGCTGCTACTGTCTTTCCTAGTCCATAAGCCATCAGCCATTGCATGGCAATTAGTCTTTGCTCCTTAGTATCCCACTCATTCCTCCTCTCTACTCCTCACTTTCAAACCTCCCACATGCAAATTTGCCACTTTGAACCTCTTTTTCTCATCATTGTTCCCAGAATCACTACCTATTCCACATATCAATGCTATCACAGGCCCACCAACTGCTTCATATCTCCTTAGAGGATCTCTCAACTGAACAGCCACTGATATTGTGATAATCATTTCTGATAGGAGTGCAATTCGAGCGGGTTCAGTTGGGTTGGACATTTGCCCAAGCCCAGCCCGAATTGTGTTTGGCAGTGCTCAATCCCGATCATCAACCCGAGCATGGCTGCCCAAGCCCAAACCAAGCTTCATAATTTGAACTCAGGTTAGCCTGAATTGACCAAATTTCACAAGGCAACAAACAACTTTTGAATTTTTCCACACAACAAACAGTGCTTCATTATATACATAAGTCCATTAGTCCATACAACAAACTTAAACATCGTCCCAACCACAAGAGTCTTAGAGAGAGGGAAGAAATAATAAATAAGGTAGGATTTTGTTTTTAGTTTTAATCTAATGGTCCAAATAAAAAATACTAATCCAAGGACCAAAGACCAGCCAAAAAAAAATAAAAAAAATTAAGAGCCAGCTATTTAATTTATTTTATACATATATTATATAATTTATATAATATATTAAATGCAATTCGGGTTCGGGTTACTCGGATTAGCCACTGACTCTGTCCAGGCCCGGCCCGAATTACAATTCGGGCATCAAAAACCCACCCAGGCCCGTCTAGATTATAAGATATTGTTGCCTAAGCCCTAAAAAAGCTCGAGCTGAGCACGAGTTGCTCAAGTTGAGCCTGCCCGAATTACACCCATAATTTCTGACTCTCAAGCTTCATCACCAGAATTTGTGTTGGTGCCATTTTTAATCCAATCCTCAAGTGGAATTGCATATTCCAGTGGGTGTTCCACAAGAAATGCTCCATTGAAGACACACACTAGGATTCAGTTTTTTTTTTTTTTTTTCTTTTTTTTCAGTAAAAAAGTCGACACTGAGATTTTTTTATTTATTTTTAGATATATACATATAATATTGTGGGTGTTGGTGGATGTCCATTATGATTATTTTAATTTAAAATATAATTATCATCAAAATAATATTTTATTACAGGGTTGTTTGGGGTGTCCTAAATCAGTGCACTTTTTGTCTTTTGGACTAAAAAATTGAGAAAGAAAATATAGATATTTGGGTTAACTTTATGACTTTTTATGAAAAAATGTGTAATAAAAAATTATAAAAATTGGTTTGTAGGAGAAAATTAGGATTGAGAGTTGTGCAGCCGTAATTGTTGACTTTTGGTAAATAGTGTTAACTTTTTAACTTTTTGAATAACTTTTTGATTTTTTGACTTTTCCTGGACATGCCAAACTTGGCCTAAATGTGGATACCGAAATAATTAAATGTGTGAAAATAAAAATTTTAAAAAATTTAAAGATACAATAAAAAAAAAACCCAAAAATTCAGATCTAACCCTCCAGTGCTTACCCAATTCGTTAAAAATGGCGGCTTTAACATTACCAAATTTGGGTCGTGCTAGGGAGCTCGAATATGAGCTCCCCCGAATGCCCCGAATTCTTTTTTTTTTTTTTTTTTTTTCAGCAGAAGGAAGAAGAAGACGGAGGGGGAGGGGGAAGGGGACTGTAGGGGGCCTAAAAAATGGGCTAGAGGCGGAGGCAGGGGGCGCGGCGATCGGCGATGGCAAAGGCGACGAGCAGAGGCATGGCGATCGGCGACGGAGGCGGAGGCGCGGTGATCGGCGACGGTTCTGCGACGACGACCTCTTTCTCTCCCTCTCACTCTCCCTCTCCTCCCCCTCCCCTGCAGGTCGATCGAAAATGGCAGGAAAAAAAAAAAAAAGCCCTGATGCCCAAAACGACATCGTTTTAGGCATTAGGGGGATTAGGGGGCTCATTTTTGAGCTTTCAAGCATTATTGACCAAATTTAATGAGTAAGGTTAGGAATCTAAATAATTTATTAAATATTTTATTAATTTTTTTTATATAAGTATAAGATTTATACACATATGAATTTGTGTAAATCTTACACATATATAAAAAATTTAATAAAATATTTAAGATTCATAATATTTTTCAATTTAATACTACCTCATAGATATGGAGATATAAATGATTTTAATACTACCTCATAGATATAGAGATATAAATGATGCGATGATTTTGACTTTCTAATCACATCTGATTTTACAAAACCTAACTATCGTCAAATTCCACAAATCATGTGGTCAATACAGCCTCCGTTTGGGAAGTGGGTTGACTTTTTAACTTTTTGGCTTTTTTGACTATTTTAGCCTGGACTAAAAAGCTTGATTTGGGAAGGACTTTTTAGCTTTTTGACTTTTTTGACTTTTTTTGTGAGAGAAGAGTATAATGATTATGAGTTGAATGTGATGTTTTGTTTGTTGTGGCTAAAATAGCCTATTTTGTCTTTTATGACTATTTTAGCCCCAACCTTACTTGCCAAACGGACCCACAATACCCTTTCCTCCATGTTTTGTTTAGTGCAAAATCCATACCTAAATTCTAAGTGGGCTCCACTTATAGTAGTCCACCCCATTCCATGAATGTGAAATGTATCCATTTCCCCCCCTTTTTTTTTTTTCTTTTTCTTTTTTTTCTTTTTTTTTTTTTGTTATTTTGTGTCATGAAATTTCCTGTTCCACTTCCACACTATCCACAACAAAATTAGCTGCGTGGCATGCAATCAACAGGAAACTACACAGCTCATCCTCTTATGAGGAAGGTTCATCTTGAATGTCTACACTCAAACAAATTAAGAGAAACTATTTAGGTGGTGTTTGTTTCGAGAGATTGAGAGGTATGATCGGACTATTAGTTCATTCGGATTTATAATTCGTTATTTTGTTTAAAATTTTGTATCAGATTATTAGTCCTTCCGGATTATTAGTCCCAAATTCATTGGACTATTGTGTCTTATGGGGGTTGTGGGACACAAATGGAGGGATATGAGATTAGATGATGAAATAACTATTTTGACCCTCTATTATTTAATTATGTATTATATTTAGTAAAATTCAATAAAATTTAAATGTCTCAATTTAAAAATAAAATAATTTAATTTAATTTAATTTTTATTGATGTTTTATTTTAAAATTTTGTTTATATTTTATTTAATTTCATTATTTAAATTTTAATAAATGCTTTGTTTAATTTCATTATTTAATTATTATTATTTTTTAAAATAAATTTATTTAAAATTTTAATTAAAAAATAACATATATTTTTATTGATATTTTTTTATTTTATTTTTAAAAAATAAATTTATTTAATTGTGTAAAAAATAAAATAAAATAAATTTTTATTTAATCTAGTTAAAAATAATTAAAATATTAAAGATATGTTTAATATTGTTATTACTTAGTAAATAATTGAAAGGGGTAAAATAATCAATTGAACATTTATCCTTCTCCATAATATCCCTAATAAAGATAAGATTCATATCCTATCCAACCAAATAGTCATTTCCTGGCATTTATTTCCATGACTACACAAATATAAAATACAAATCTAGTCCAACCAAATAATCTAAGGATAATGTATCCCAAGACTAATAGTTTGGTGGATTCTAATCCCTCTTTATCCAATCTATCCAAATAAACACACCAGTATTACTTGCAATCCTTCACGTATTAATTATATTTTTCTCAACTCCCATTCGTATGTAATTCTCTCACGCTATGTTTGGTTGGAGGATTTGAGAAAAGATTTGGAAAGGGAAAGGGAAAAGTTAGGCGAAATGTGAATAAAATATATCTACATTTCACCTAGTTTCGCACATATTTTTCCTTTCCTTTTCTAAATCTTCTCCAAATCTCCCAACCAAACACAACATCGATAAATTAAATTATAGACATATTTGGATATTAATTTTGCAGGCGACTTGATCTAATACGTATTCTTATTTACAACAGAATTCAATGTAATTCTGTAAAACTACAAACATTAATTTTGAGGTTTGAGGCCTCCTTTATCAGCATATATTTTTAGAAGAGGGTGAGATGAGATTCTCAATCATATTTTTATTAATTTAACAGATAATAATTAATCCTTATTCTTATTTATAGGCTCATGTGCATAGATTATCTATATAAAAAAAATTATATTAATCTAATAATTATAAATACATGATTTATCAAATTTTCGCTTAAAAAAATGAAAATAACTGTTTCTTTTCAAAAGAAAATCAGATTAAATCATATAATAGTTATTATGAAATCAATTTCATTTTTCCGAATCTAAAAATTTACAAAATGAAAAATCAAAATTATAAATGTATATCCCATAAAAAAGTTCACACAGTAACAAACGCTTATTTTGACAGCACGATTAAAAGGTAACATTTTATTTTTTTTGACTTTTTTCAATCACATTACATCTTTATTTTGTTGTACACTTTTTTAAAAAAAAAAATCAAAAATTAATTTTTAACTTACTTTCCAAAATAATAAACTCAAACGACTTCTCTCCAACTCGAGTGATGAGTTCGGTCCACCAACATTTACCAATCCAACGACCCAGCACGCCCACCGTCTTAACCACGGTTAAACATTACACCCCAGAACTTCTTAACCATGGTTAAGTTGTCCCCCCAAACTCCAACCCCGCCCTTTTTAAGCTCCCTCCTCCACCCCGGTATATTCAAAGATCAATTTAGAGAGAGAAAGTCCAATCTAAAGAAACGAGAGAGAAACAGAGGGAGCTCAAAAAAACGATGGCGTTTTACGCGGACGAAGAGGAGGTGTGGAAATGTCCAAAACACCCTTCGAAGCGGCGGAGGAGCGGAATTTGCCCAACCTGCCTCCGTGAACGTCTCACCAATCTCTGCCCCGACTGCGCTAACGTGCGCCCCTGTGCGTGCTGCACTTCGTCTTCTTCCTCCTCTTCTTCTTCATTCTCTTTCTTCTCCTCCTCTTCCTCCGCCGGCGACGCCTCCAGGTCCGCCCGGGTCGGGTCCGTTGGCCGCCTCTCCAACCTCATCGACAGCGAGCCTGCGTTCCGGCGCTCTCGATCGCTTGCGATTCCGTTTCTCCATTCTCGATTCGCCGAAGCTTCGCCGCCGGTTAATCGGAGGAAATCGTCGTTCTGGTCGGTGTTCAGGACGCAGAAGAGCAAGGAATGCGAAGAAGAGAGAGAAGACGGAAAATCGAAGATCGTGATGGAGGCGGAGGAGAATTACGCACACCAGATGATGATGATGAGATCGAGATCTGTAAGCGTTCCGGTAGCGTCGGATTCCGGCGCCGGCAACATGAGATCGTCGTCGGTGAAAAGCAGGGGATTGTATTTTCCTAGCCCGATCAAGTTTTTCCGGCAATCGAAGACGTCGAAAGTCGTTCAGGAACGGTCTCCTTTGTACAGGGGTTGATAAATTTTTGTATTGATCATCAAGAACTCCACAGCTTCACTACTAGATAATCACTTTTTTTTTTTTTGGTTAAAAAAAATCAACTATTTTGACAAGTTAATATTATATCGATATGATATATATGATATTCCTTCAAAGAAATGACATTGCTTCTCTATGTTTGTAAATTTTCCAATTACCCAATTTTTTCTTGCTTTTTGTTGATATAGATCAATTGTATCTGTATGCATGTTTGCATACTAGATGATAAGATTGATAAATGCTAAAATAGTTACAATATCTATGCATTTTTCATAGGGTGTTAAATATTTTTTTCCTTTACAATTTTCTTATATTATATGTACAAATTAACCCCTCTTTTTTTTTTCGACGGAAGTTAGTGATTAATTGTTAAATTAGTATATACGAAATTAGTCTTTATTTTTTGCAAAGCACTAACAGTTTGTCTCCTTAATTCTCCTCTCCCGAGGAGAGTTGAACTCATTTGGGAACATTTTTTTAGTAATTTTTTGATTTTTTAATTAAAATATGATCTAAAAAAAATTAGTATGTTTAGGATGTCTTTTTAATTTTTTATAAAAAGATGTATAAAAAATAGAATGTTTGATTTTTTGGTATAATTTTTTAATTTTATTAGTAATTTTTTTAACATTAAAATTAAAAAATAATATTATCAAAGGAGGCCTTAAAAGAGTCATAGTGGCCATGGTTGGTTCTACGTACAAATTAACCTTATTAGTTGATCCTTTCAACAATCAACGATGCTACTTTATATATAAAAAGGAAAATAAAAATCTAAAAACAAATATTTAAAATTTATGAATAAAATTTATTCTGATTGTAGCTCTTATTAATATACTTTTTGGGTAAAAAGCATTTTTGTTTGATTATGCCAACTACTCCTATGCTACTGCTAGTGTGATTTGATTCATTAACTTTTTTGGATGTGTTTTGAAGAAGCTTATAATTTGTTGGCAACAGTGAGGATGTCCCATTCACCACTAGATCATGTATTATTAGATTTTGATTTGATAAAGAAGGAAGTGACTACTAAAAAATGATCAATAATTTTGTGGTTCTTATTTTTATTAGTGAAATTATTGAATTGCTAATGGGGTCACTTTGCATTATTGGACAGTTTCAAGTAGAGATTGTGATATCTTATTATTGTTTTGATTGCATTGTAAATTGAAAACAATGTTGTGCAACTACATACAGAGGCTTAATTTCATGATTAGAGATTGTGATTTCTTATTATCACTATCAGTAGAGTTTAAAGATCATGTAACATTTAAGATACATATAATACATATGATTTACGGTCTATGTTCATTATTTGTATCATGAAGAATGATTGAATGATCATAAGATAATATGTCGATAATAATAAATCTTGTCTCATAGTCAGCATTCATTCTTAATAAATAAAATAAAATATGACAAAAGGGGATGAAACTAAGTTGCGGTCAAATTAATCTACAAAAAGACTACAAAATAATATAGTCTTTTCGTAATCCAAAATGAGTATAGGGGCCCGTTTGTTTCCAGAGATGAAATGGAGGGGATTGATAGTGAGGGGATTAATAGTGAGGGTCGTTTGTTTTCAGAGATAGAATGAAGGGGATTGATAGTGAGGGGATTAATAATGAGGGGATTGTTAGTGAGGGGATTAGTAGTGAGGGGATTGATAGTGAGGGGATTAGTAGTGAGGAATTGTTAAATTATTTTTATATAAAATAATAAAACAAATAAAAAAATATAAAAAATTAAAAATTATATTTTTAAAAAAATTTCCAATATATAAAAAATAAAAAAAATAAAAAAATTTCTAATCCCTTCACTATTTTTCTAATACCATCTCTACCTCCTCACTATGAATCCCCTCCCCAAGGGTATTAGTAATACCAAGGTATTAGTAGTACCCTCCCTATCTCTCAAAACAAACAAGGTATTAGTAATACCAAGGTATTAGTTAGTCCCAAGGTATTAATAGTCCCTAAGCTATCTTTTAAAACAAACACCCCATATACTAATCCCAAGGTACTAGTAATCCTAATCCCCTTGCTATAACCCAAAACAAACTGGCCTAGGAGTCTGTTATCCTATGCATGTTTCTCTCTACCAAACCAATCATACTTAGACACATGCCAAATCGATATTGAGATTAGTTTATCAATATTGAGATCAGTTGATCTATGAGAGAGAAATTGAACATTTATTTGTTTATTTAATAATTATAAAACTACAAAATCAACCATCGATATTGAGAGATGGGTTGTGTTTTAGTAGAGAGAAATTGACAGTTTTTTAAATTAATTAATTAATTCTGAAAACACACACTAAACCATTGACATTGAGATTGGTTGATCTAGGAGAGAAAAAAACAACCGCTTTGTGTTTCTCAAAAATTTTTGGAAAAAATTCTATATAAATAAGTTTTCAAAAGTAATCAAACCAAACAAATTTTTTCAAAAAAATTTCTCAAAACTTGTTTGGTTTACAAGTTTTTCAAATAAATCTCTCTCTCATACACATCAAATCAATCACTTTTTTCAAAACTCTCTCTTAAAATAATTTTACAAAACATCTTTTGAAAAAAATCAAACCAAACAATTTTTCGTACTTTTTATCTCTAAAACTCATCTCCCAAACTCAAACCAAACGTACACATTTTTAATTTATTTAATAATTTTAATGACAAGTAATCAACCATTTATATTGAGATTATTTGATCAAGGAGAGAGATATTTGACATTTTTTCAAGTTATTTAATAATTCTAAAAACGCATTGTAAAGCATGAGATTGGTTAAAATCTACCATAAAGGAATTGATTTTTTTTATTTTTTTAATATTTTTAAAAATACAAAATTAGTCGTATAAAATAATTATGATCATAAGATTACATTACTCGGACTTTTATGCTTTGTTGGATTAATTTTGGGTCACTAAAATTTGTGATATTTAGGCATAGTTTGGAAAGTTGGTTTTGGTGGGTTAGAGGTTAAAATAGTCACAAAAAACAAAATAGACTATTTTAGTCACAAAAAACGAAACATCAAATCCAACTCATAATTATTACACTCTTCTTTCACAAAAAAATTCAAAAAAGTTCAAAAATTAAAAAGTCATTCCCAAATCAAACTTTTTAGTCCCAGACAAAAATAACTAAAAAACTAAAAAATCAAAAAGCCGACCCACTTCTCCAGCGGAGGCTTATTGGTAACAAATTGTTAATTGATGATGGAAAATGATGGCTATGAAAATCATCGTGGGCCTGGATTGGTCAGAAGCTTACAGAAAAGAAAGTGATAACTCAATGGCCTTTGTTTTTTTATTTTTGAGGTTGGATATTTTGACTAATTTGCGTATATCAAACTAAATTCTTATAATCTGAATAAATCTTTTGAAATAGAGTTTAAACCCACGGAAGCTTTAAGATTTTTTTTTTTTTTTTGTTACAGAAAAATCCTCCCTACCCTCCCGCAGCACCCCTTACAGAGATCACAAAGGTGTTCTGTTAGCCGTTCCGAACGAGAAGACTACAACCTGGGAACTTGCCCTGACCTCTCAAGACAAGCTCCGCTGGTCCAAGACAGTGCCCCTTACAGAGATCACCAAGGTGTCTTATTAGCCGTTCCGAGTGAGCAGACTATAACCTGGGAACTTGTCCCGACCTCCCAAGACATTAGGATTCGCACAGTGGGAGAGTATTGAACCCACACCAAGTGCTGACTAGATAACTTGAGATCCAACCTCCTAACCAACAATGCTTCGTCTAGAAAATTGATCCAAAAAGAGAATTAAACTTGTGACTTTAAAATTTAAACCCTAAGACCTTACCACAACGCCACAACCCTTACGTTAGCTTTAAGAATTTTACTAACAAAAGGAATCGAATTTGAAATTTTAAAGAGGACAAACCCCCCAAATCCAGATCTCTTACATTAGTCCAGACCCTTGAAGTTCTCTCTCCTCTTTGATGTGCCCACCGCTCGTGCATGGTTTTCTCTTGTGAAGTAAGAAGTGATGACCTCATCACCATGGTCCATGGATATTATTAACCGGTTATTTGAAGCGTCTTAAATAAATATATTTTTTTTATTTTTTTAAACTAAAAAATTGAGAAAAAAATATAGACGTTTGGATTAATTTTTTGACTTTTTATGAAAAAATGTGTAATAAAAAATTATAAAAATTAATTTGTAGGGAAAAATTAAGATTGAGAGTTGTACAGTCGTAATTGTTGACTTTTGGTGAATAGTATTAACTTTTTAACTTTTTGAGTAACTTTTTGACTTTTTGACTTTTTTGTAATATGCCAAACTTGGCCTAAATCTAGATAAACCTTTTTCAAAATTTATCTATAAAAAATATCTCTCCTTTTAGTTTAGTTAAAAAAAAAGAGAGACTTATTTATAAGTCATTTTTCAGACACTTATGCTATGTTAAGTCCTGTATAATTTCTTATAAGAGTCTCAAGTCCCATTTAAATTGGAATGCATTCTACAAGATCCTATGAGTTGTAAATAAATAGTATTAAGTTCGCGAAACGTAACGTGACACGTTACGTTACGTTTATGTAGGTGTCACGATACGTTACGTTTATGTAGGTGTCACGTCACATTACGTTTATGTAGGTGTCACGTCACGTTACGCTTATGTAGGTGGCGCGTTACGTTTCGCAAACTTAATCTATAGTAACATTCAATTTGCTATGTAGGAAATTGAATGTCACCATAGAAAGTAACATTTTCATATTCAATTAAAAAAATAAAAAACCTAATAAATTTGCGAAACGTGATAACATTCAATTTGCTATGTAGGAAATTGAATGTTACCATAGAAAGTAACATTTTCACATTCAATTAAAAAAATTAAAAACCTAGGAAGTTTGCAAAACATAACGTGACACGTTACGTTATGTTTATGTACGTGTCACGTCACGTTATGTTTATGTAGGTTTCACGTCACGTTACGTTTGAGTAACATTTTCACATTCAATTAAAAAAATCAAAAACCTAGTAAGTTTGCGAAACATGGTAACATTTTCACATTCAATTAAAAAAATCAAAAACCTAGTAAGTTTGCGAAACATGGTAACATTTTCACATTCAATTAAAAAAATCAAAAACCTAGCAAGTTTGCGAAATGTAACGTGACACGTTACGTTACGTTTATGTAGGTGTCAAATGTGTCAACAAATTTCACACAGGACTTATGAGAACATAAATTTTTTTGTAGGACTATATGTAGTATAAGTCTCCCTAATAAGACTTATAAACAATTTTCCCTAATAATAAAAAAAAACTAAAAAACCTAGTTTGGTATAAATAAATAAAAAATTATTTTCATATGTTATTTTTTGGGGGGACAAAAATAATTTTTGAAAAGTTCAAATATTTTATTGATATTTATTTTTATCATTTTTTTTTTAAATAGGAAAAAAAATTGAAAACTCAATCAAACAGTGTTTCTATTGATAAATTTTAACTCTTGTACGATAATAAAATTCAAAGTTCAAAGTAATTACAAATACAAATAAAAAAAAATTAATTAAATTATGAGGCCAAATATGTACGATATTAAAAAAAATTTCATAAGAGTTGAACTCGCAAGTATAAAAGGTGTTACACAACTATGAGGCCAAAGATGTTAACTTTTCTGTCTCATATATACTTGTAATCTTGCCAACATTATCATAAACTAAGGTCATTTGGGAAATATATATTTCATGGGCCATAGGTTACAATATCAAATTGTCTGCACATAGTTTGTCACACTTGTACCATATTTTAGTGCATGTGCATACACTTGGTGAAGGGCTTTCAATTAATTTAGTCAATTAAATTTTTTTGGTTTGGCTTTGAAATTTGTTTATGAAAAGTCCAAAGTAACTAGAGCCACAATTTCAAACAGATCTGCAAACTTTCCATCCAACAAGTTTTTTACTGTTTTTTACCTTTTTGTTGGACTTTCAACCCATGAAATTGAGCTTCTCTAAATATTGGGATGCCAAATTTGGATTTATCTCTTCGTCTTTTCTACATTTCATTGAGAAATTCCAAACTGTATTTGGCTTTTCAATATGCTTTTTAGTCATTTGATCATATTGTTCCAATCAACCACGGTGGACTACTTAATCACCTAATCTTGTGAGATTAGTACTGTATTTAGATAATAGATTTGGGTAAAGATTTGAAGAATAAAAAAAAAATTCAAGCTCATTTCTTTTTTTAAATTCTCATCCAAATTTATAATTCAAACATGACCAAAGATTTGACGTGATAGATAAAGTGTTCATTACAGTTTACTTGTATTCAACGAGTTTGAGTGCATATAATAAAATAAAAACACTTAGTCCTTGATCACTTGTTGAAATGGGAAGTTTAGAGAGAAATTTCTGTTAAAATTTATTTTTTGAATCTCTTTAAAAAGTGAAGAGATTTGTAAAGAATATCTTAGTAAAACATGGATGATTTTATTTTTATTTTTTCTCGTACTAAGTAAACAAAATAACAGAGAAATAGAGAAAAAATACATTCTTTTATGTTTTTGTTGTTTCTCTCCCAAATTAAAAGAATCATTTTTTTTTTCTTTTCTCCCCTCAATTTCAAGCTAACCATTACGGACTTTATGGTCATGTTCTAGTTACACAACTTAATTTTTCTTCTCCTACTAATCGTTAAAAAAACAATGACATAATCTTTCTCTATAATTGTGGGATTTGAAAAATATGGAAGCAGAGATTTGAAACACAAATCATCGAATCACAGCACATGGATGAACAGTCCAAGATACTGGTAAACTGGAGTTCAGATGCTAAGAACTTGCCCACTTTTTAGCATGTTTCTTTCTTATCTGCTTCATGATTTGATTTAGCCAATGTATTATTATTATTATTATTAAATTGAACAACCATAGAGAGACTCTTAGATGGCCAAACCATGTGTTGCTACACTGTTTAATCATCTTCTGTGTTTTTCTAAAGCCCTTGTTTGAATATTTAATTACTTGTTTTAAGAATCTTCAAAGTGTAAAGTGCATATTACAGTCTCAATAGTCAATAATCTTGTTTGCTTCATCTAACTTAGAAAATTTTTGCATTATAATATATTCTTGCTTAGCTGTTCTGGAACACCACCTTAACAATTCATATACTTGACTAATGGCAGGGATTATGTATTTAATGTTCGACAGTATGAATCTTGTGAAGTGCTCAATTTTTGGAATAAGGGTATTTTAGGTATTTCATCTCTGTATGTATTGTATTGTAACTCTTTTAAAATTATAGTTGAACCATAGCGATTGTCGATGTACTCTGTTTTGGGATGCACCACGTAATATTTTATGTCCTTGTGTTTGATTTCGTTTTAATTAGATGTATCAATTCCTAAGACTTACATGGCCTACAAAAATAAAAATAATTTAAGGAAAACTCAGTAGTCATGCACTCAATCACATAGGTTTTGTTTGATTTAATTTTCAAAATCAATTTTCTAGAAAATTTTAAAAAAAATTGATGAAAAAAGTAAAAAATACTCATCATTTTCTTATGATTTAATATTTTTTGAGGGGCAAAAATAATTTTTAAAAGTTCCAAAATATAGTTTTGATATTTATTTTTGTGAAACTAATTTCTATTTTCTTGAAAAATTTGAAAAAATGATTTCTGAAAATGAAACCAGGACCATAATGTTTTGAAAATACTCAATATTTTTTTGCTACGTAGGGCATAACTGTATGCAGTTGTTGTAAGTTGTAACTGTCCCAACTGTAAACAATTAGATGACAATCAGAACCTCCTAATAATCATTAACAACCATTACTTTAAAATGTGATTATGCCTTATCTGTGTGTTGTCGCCATAATAATGATGAATTATACGGTGAGATCAAACAAGATTTTTTATTTTTGGTTTTATGTGAATGCATTATGTCTTCTTCTCCATGGAATCTAAACCATATTTATTAACATATAGTTTACGATTATAGATGACAATGTCTCTAGATTTGATTTGATTTTCTTTTCTAAATTTTATTTATTTATTTATTTATTTATTTTAAATAAGGTTAGTTGAAGTTTGCATTCTTATTTTCCTAGTGGACATGCTGCATAATTTTAATTTGTCAATGAAACAAACGCTTAATAACTATAATTACATAAAGAAGTGATAAAAAAAAAAAAAAATTAACAAAATAAACATCTAATCTTCTCTCCAATCCATTTGGATTTGATGGTGCTATTAACTCACTATGGTCTCACCTCGAGTTCATATCAATAATTCACATAATTTATTATAGTCTGTTAAAAGATCATTCGTACAAAAAAAAATCAAGTTGATTGAATATGAATAGATACGTAATCAAATCACAAAATAATATAAAAAAGTAAAAAATAGGCAATACATATAATTTTATGAATAGAGAGTTAATTTAATTTTAATTTTTATTATTATTTGCATGATTTTGTGATGAGATTGATGGCGGCCATCCATGTTTAATTGAATTATTTTCTTACATGAATAATTTTTTTGACTGACCTTACAAAAAAACACAGATTAAATTATCGAAATCCGCTACAACAAACAAATCCAAATAAAGGGATTTGGACACAAGCCTTATTCAAATAGAACAAAAATGCCAAACAATTCATGTAGCATAATACTGCTATGCATTATTTATTTTTATTTTTATTTATGACAGAGACCCTCCTCCTCAAGTAGGTCCTTTGAACCATCTTTGTATAGTAAATGTTAGATATTTGCAATCATAGCCAAACTATATAAAGAGTCGAACTATGATGCATCTACATATAATTTTCAATTGTAAATTATTTTTTATTAACATAGCGTTTGATTAAATAAAAGAATTTTAGATACTAAATGAAATGTCTATTTTTTAATTTCTTATCATTAATCTAAATTGATGAATAATATTTGAATAAATTACAATCATCTCTTTTGAGATTTGAAGAAAATATAGCAAATTTTATAAGTTTGGTTTAATTACATTGACTCCCTCAAATTTTTAATTCACATTATATTTATTTTCTATTTTTATCAGTAATTCGTTAGTCATATGAATAGAAAAATACTATTATTAATTTTTTTATATTAAAATATATATTTTATTTTATTTATTTCTAATTCTTTTAAATTTATTAAAAAAATTATTATCAAAATTATGAAACTTGTTATATTTTATTTACAAAATAACCATTTTCATATTTCAGAAATCAAAGTAAACCACACAATGCATTAGGGTTTTGAGATTTTGGTTGGAGAAGAGAAGCTTTTGGGGATTAGGTGGGTGAGGCCCATTGGCTAGTGGGTATGATTCAAAACAGAAAGACAGAAAAGAGTTTTGACAGACCACAAAGAACGTTGTGACAGTAGCTTTTTGAGAAACATCCAAACAGGGCCCAGACAATTTTACAAAGTCACACTGCACAGAAATGAAAGGCTGAGCTTGCTTTTGCTCAAAGTCAAAAAAGTATGCAGTCATGAATCATTCACTTATTTCACTTCATCTCCTATTTTCAAAGATTGATACGCCCTCTGTCTCAATCCTTCTTATATTCACTTAGACATCAAATAGGAATAGTGTTAGGAAACTCACATTTTACGCTTATAAATGTCTTTATAATGATATAAAGGTCATAAATTGTATACCAAGTGGTTAACTAATTAAAAATTAATACTTATCAGATTATATTATTGTGAATTGAATTATGGAAGATTTATGAAAGTCTCAAACATTTTCTGTTGAAATTTAAGATAGATTACACCATTTTTTGTCAAAATTAATATATATATATATATATAATTAGTATTATATTTTTAACATAATTATATTAATTTTTTTAGTATAATTAAAATAATCAAAATTAATGTCACTACTAAAATAAATAAATATATTTTAATAAGAAAGATATAATAATGCAAAAAAATTCTTCATAAAAAATTATTTAAGTATTACACGAGTTAAAACCTTAAATGAGATCAACGTAACTATATTAAAAATGTGAAACTGAGCCTGTGTTTGGCAAGTGGGTTTGCAGGCTTTTTTGGCTATTTTAGCCACAAAAAACAAAATAGGTTATTTTAGCCATAACAAACAAAACATCACATCCAACCCATAATCATTACATTCTTCTCTCACAAAAAAACTCAAAAAAGCCAAAAAGCCAAAAAGCCCTTCCCAAACCAAGCTTTTAAGCCCAGGCTAAAATAGCCAAAAAAGCCAAAAAGCCAACCCACTTCCCAAACGGAGGCTGATTGTCTTTTCTTCCTACCTACTCTAAAATTTATTAGTTTAAATTGTATTTGAGACATAATTAGGAACTAAAATAGAAAAATACATATTGATAATGAATTTAAAAATAAATAGGAAAAAGTAGAGGATTGTTAGTGAGAGGATTAATAGTGGAGGGATTGATAGTAAGGGGATTAAGTAAAATTGTGTTTGTTTTGATGATAATTGATAGTATAGGAATTGTTAAATTATTTTTATATAAAATAATAAAACAAATAAAAATATATAAAAAATTAAAAATTAGTATTTTAAAAAAAATTCCAATATATAAAAAATATAAAAAATATAAAAATTTCTAATCCGCTCATTATTTTTCTAATATCATCTCCACATCCTCCATCTCAATCCCCCTTCCAACCTCCATCTATATCACCTCCTCCATCCTAATCCCCTCGCCAACTCTACAAACAAACATAATACTAAACAACTCCACCTCCATCCTAATCCCCTTCCATCTATTTAGGTCTCGTTTGGGAACAGGTTAATTTAGTAACTTTTTGGCTATTTGGCTAAAATATGAACTAAAAAAAACTAGTATGTTTGGAATAACTTTTTGACTTTTTACGAAAAGATGTGCAAAAAAAAGAGAGAAAATAGAATCTTTGACTTTTTTGTATGGGTTGTTAGTTTTTTTGACTAATTTAGGCCTCGTTTGGGAATCAACCTTAGCCTCGTTTGGGAACCAACTTATTTAGCCAAAAAACTAAAACGTTACTAAAAAAGTCAAAAAGCCAACAACCCATATCAAAAAGTCAAAGATTCTCTTTTCTCTCTATTTTTTGCACATCTTTTCGTAAAAAATCATCCTAAACATTCTAGTTTTTTTTAACTTATATTTTAGCCAAACAACTAAAAAATTACTAAATTAATCTGTTCACAAACGAGATCTTAATAATTTTTTAACTAAAAGCGAAGATTCTCAAACCAGGCCTTATTTCCAAAACAAACGAAGCGTCAAGGGCATTGAAACGTTAGCGTTAAAGAGGAAGGCCAACGTAATGCCTACATCACAATAAACATTTTCTTAAAAATAATAATAATAATTGTTAACTTAAAAAGGCACTAATTTCAAGCCCATGATTTTTTTTTTATATATAAATTTTGTTTGACTGAGTTTTTCAGAATTATTTTTTCAAAACTTTTCAAAAATTAAATTTGCCAAAAAAATGAAAAATTAAAAAATTAAATATTTTCATATGATTTTCCATTTTTTGGAATGAAAATAATTTTAAAATTTAAATTTATGTTTTTATTATTTATTTTTATCAAACTATTTTTATAAAATTTCAAAAACTCAAGCAAACATAAGCTTATTTTGAAAATTAGGAATCATTTGTACCCAAAATTTATGTTCTTATATATCCAATGCACTTTTAATTTTACAATGCGAAGAAAATCTTAAAACACCATAATCTTGAACACCCAATCATGCAATTAATCTTACATTAGATACAAATAGAGATTTTGAGTACAGAGGATTATGCCCACTTTAAAGTTTTTGAAATGAAATGATAAAAAGAATTTGAAAACTCAAAGTTATATTTGTTTGGATAGACTGGATAAGGAGATATTGTAATTCATCAAATTGTTAATCTTAAGATACATAGTCCCTAAACTGTTTGCTTAGAAATAATTTGCATCTCATGTTTGTTTAGTCATAGAATTAGATAGGGTAAATTACAAATACACCTCCTGAGATTTGCTTAAAATACGAATGGCCCCTATGATTTGGAACATTACAAATACCTCCCTGTCAAAATTTTTTATTTAACAAAATTAATTGAAAAAGTGAAATTTCTAACAGTTCACCTGTACAATAATAAAATTATCTGAATTATTAATTAAAATAAAATTTTAACATTAATAAAAACTGTTAATTAACTTGATGATTTATTAATAAAATGATCTATTTGTTATGAAATTCAAAACCTTGGGAGACATAATGTAATTTCTAGAACTATAGAGGGCAATTTGTAATATAAGTAAACATAAAGGGGTGTGTTTGTAATTTACCCAATTAAATATAAGAAAATTACTATTCTATTTAATCATAGGGTAAATTACAAATACACCTCCTAAGGTTTAATTAAAATATACAAGTCGCCCCTGTGGTTCTAGAAATTACGTTTTACGCCTTGAGATTTCTAATTTCATAACAAATCGCTCACTTTATTAATAAATCACTAGGTCAATTAACAGTTTTTAATGATGTTATAAATATGTTTCAATTAATAATTTAGGTTATTTTATTATTGTCTAGGAGAACAATTATGAATTTTTTTTATAGTTAATTCTGTTAAATAAAAAAATTTAATAAGGGGGTATTTGTAATTTTTCAAATTATAAGGACAAAATATACTTTAAACAAACCCAGGGGATGTATTTATAATTTATCCTTAATCATATTCTTAGGATATTATAAAAAAGGATAAACTCTCAAAAGACTATTTTATCCTTTTGAATTGTTTACTAAATAATAGGAATACTAAATTTAAATTATAAATTATATTTTATTTTTTTGGCTAGAACTTTTAAACAATTAAATAAATAGAACATTAATAAAAATTAAATAAATTTATTTTAATTTTTAGTTGAGAATTTTAAATTTCATTTTATTTTACTTAATACAAATTGCAATAACCCGGAGGGTCAAATATGTCATTTTCTCTTCTAATCTGAAGGAGAAATTATTAGGGATATAATCGGTTCGATACGGTCGGTATTTAGGTAAAAAATTACACCGAACCGATAATATCGGTTTTATTATTTTGAACACCGATACAGACTGCTTCTCCCATCAAACTGTACCGAACCGAACCGATTGAAATGGTTCTATTTGGTACGGTTTAATCGGTTTAGAATTTTTCAAACTTGAGCCATTTTTAAATATAATCATTAATCTATATAAAAACATTAAATTAGTTATTTGTCTACCATTTCAAACAAATCTATTTCATCCATTTAACACATACTTTTCAATTCCTAAATTAACAAAAATAAAAAAAAAAAAAATTCAAAAATACTAAAGTTTCAAGAATAATGAGTTAGAGTTACGATTATATATAATAAGAGATTACAAACTTAGGCTATAAAGATGATAAGATTAATAATGTATTATACTTATTAATATCATTACATTATTAGATTATATATATATTATAAATACAATATATGTTGAAGCGGTCGGTTTTGGTTTAGATCGGTGCACAAGGTGCTTAAACTGATACCGAATCGAAAATCGAAAAAATTCAAATTTAAAAACCGCACAGACCGATTCTTATTAAAAAACAGACCAAATATAGTCGGTTTGGTTCGATTCAATCAGTTTGGTCGGTTATTTCAGTTTTTTTTGCATCCCTAGAAATTATCTTATTATTTTGTATCCCACACCCCCCATGAGACACAATAGTCCCACAAATAAGGGATTCATAGTCCAGTTTACATTTTTTGAACCAAACATCAAATTATTACATAAAATGGACATGAACTCCTATCCTATCTTCCAATCCCCCTAAGCAAACATCCCAAAATAATATTACTAATCACCAAACATTGCCAAAGTACAACCGGAGATGGAGTGGTTGTTGTGTAGGGCACAATAATTATTATTGTGCAATTGTTGAAGGTCATTTTCATAGTTTGAATTTTTCACTTTTTAGGATATATTGTGTGGAACATACTTGTAAAAAATTAACTCAATCAGATATCGTAAACTATTTCATCGACTTATATTTGTATTGAATTTAATACACCAAATCATATTTGCCATTTATTATTGTAGTTACTGATGATGCAGTTTTTGTTGGTAGGACTGGTTGGACTGATCCACGCTCCTCAAGCCTACTGTCCGAATGATAAGGCCCACCACAGAACCTGCACAAGAGTTCAACAGGAAACGGGGAGTCCCCCAGCGAACCCTCCGACGAGCAAGTTAGAGAGAGAGAGTGAAATACGTAGATAGATTAGAGATAGAAAAGCTTAACCTTCTTCTTACCTTCAACGTTTGCTTATATCCTTTGATAATCATTTCGTTGTCCTTCCGACCTGTCACCTTGGCCAAAAGTCTATGCTGTAGCTTACCTTGTTCAGGGGAGGGCATGCTGTCCCGACGGAGAGGTGTTGTCGTAATAAATGTAGTGAAGGGGTGCATTAATGGCGATATGCAGTGGCAATAACTTTGCAGATCTTTGTCTGTTGATGTGGCTTGCCCTTTACCTGCCACGTGTCTGAATATCATTGGTCCTTCATGCCATGTTGACTACCAGATGGTGTTGGGCCTTATCAGTTGGGTTATGTATTAGGCCCTAAGTGGTAGGCTTGGGTTGTTCATAGTAGGTTATGGCCTTTATGGGCCTACCCATGTCAGTAGTCCCCCATTCCCAAGTGCAACTTTAGTCCAACGAAGGGAATAAGGAGGAAGATGGGGGTTGAAGGTTGAGGGTGTCACGGCCCAAACCCGCCCCTATGGGTTTAGCACTGTAACCGGCCAGTAATCCGAGATTGCCAAAGGCCTGCTTAACAGTCAGACAATAATACAGAGTACAGGGGCATGGCGGAAGCCAAAACAGTTAATAAACAGTGTCCAATGAGCTGTGACAGTCTGTATGCAAAAAGATTTTTCATGCGTATATACACGAACAATACAGAACAGTATGTACAACATTTACAGTCGATCAGAACAGGGACCTAATCCCTGTTAAACAGTACAGTGCAGTGCTATCAGTCTATACAACATTACAAAACAGATACAGAGACAGACGGGGGAAATTAAAACACCCCTAAGCCATAGCTTGGCAGGCTCGGAACCTCGCAGTGAGGCACAGTGGTTGGCTTGACAAAAAGGGAGTCTAACCCACGCTCCTAGCTCCGGTCTGGTGCCTGTACACCTACATATATATATATATAAACAGTGAGTTAAAACCCAGTGAATAACATAATGCGTAAAGAGGTTAAGAATGAATGTCCTTACAGTATTGAAAACAATCATTTCAATCAGTATATCAGTTATTCAGTCATTACAATCATATGTGGTACATCCATTAGCATAGCAGTACAGTAAACAGTAGGTCTTAAAAGACCGAACAGTCAATAATGGCCATGATAACAGTAAGCAGAAGTTCCAAGATAGGAACTGACAGAGATCTCTGTAACAATAGTAGTAACAGTAAACAGTAGTTGCTATGGATGCCACAATACAGTTCAGAATAGAGGGCATACATTTGTTCAGTTAACAATAACAGTTCAGAAAGCAGTTCAGTTAACAGTCAGAAAATATTCATCTTTGAACATATCTTTACACAGTTGTTACTCACAGAGTTCTGGGCTACAGTTAAGCTAGAGCGCGTCTCCAGTCGCCAACCCTACACAGTTTACAGGATGAACACACACTAAGCTACATAGTTGGGAAAGATAATAATTTAATCCCTAATTTGTCTCGGTGTGTTCTACATCTATATTCTCATTAAGATGCCTTAAACTAGGCCTAAGAATGCCTAGGATGAAATAAGGATGCAAAGATGCACTTTAAAACATTTTTCAGAAAACAGAGGTCCCGCTCGAGCGTAGGTTCCCCGCTCGAGCATACATGCAGACAAAGGTATCCGCTCGAGCGTATACTTTCTCGCTCGAGCGTTCTGTAAAACAGGGCAAAAGTACTGGATAGGTGAAAATCATGCTCGATGGGTGCTCGATAGCCGCTCAAGCGTAATACACAAGGTCCCGCTCGAGCGTCAATTATTCCGCTCGAGCGGACGTCAAAACAGTGCATAGTACTGGGAGAACGAATTTCTACGCTCGAGCGCCAGTCACCTCGCTCAAGCGTGAGTTCAAAATCTGGAATTTTCAGATTTGAACTTCCAAGCTCAAATCAGCCTTAGATGCATCAAAACCATACTTTTTGGGCCAATTTTCCAGAAAACATTCCAAAACTCAAAGTTTAACATGATTCATAACTCAAATGTAAAATCAAAGCCCCAAAGGAAGATCAATTGAGCCCAAATTGAAACTAAATTTCATGAATATGAAGAACATGCAAACATGCATGAATTTAACCAATTCAAAGCTTCCAACACTTGCTCTAATAAGCCAATTCTTACAAAATCAAGATGAAATCATGGTCTACTCTCAAAACATGGACATGCGTGTGAGGAAATATGAACTACAACCTCATAACTTCAATATATATACATGCATGGAACAATTAAGCTTCAACACAACAATTTGAGCCATAACTTGGCTCTAGTCTTCAACTTTACTCTAAACCATGCAAGAAACAATTTAAACACAGGAATGAGAAGATGAATTTCTACCTTAAGTCTCGAATTATAGGCAAGGAAGCTCAATTTTGCAATTCACTCCTTAATTCCCTTAATCTTCAAGCCAAATTGAGATGAAATGAAGCTATCTCTCTATACTCTCTCTCTCTAGTCGGCAACAACAATGAAATTGGCTGAGGAAATGTTTTGTTTGAAGGTAATAAGGCTCAAGTATAGTCTTAGGTAGTGGCCCACTAGTGGTGGCAAAAAGGTAATTAGCCTAATTCATGACATTACACAATTTAATCTAATTTAATCATACCAAAACAATGTTCAATTCAATACACCATAAAATCACATTAATTCTACTGATTTTAAGACACTAATCAATTTCAGATTCGGCCGCCGATAAGGCCTTCAATTAGCAGTTTAAACACAAAGACATGAACAGATAATTTGGCAGACAAACAGATAGAGTTACAATTTAACTAATATACCCAATCAATTGGGCTTCAGTTTTCAGTCAGTCAGTCAATTAACATATTTAGCCTCAGTTTAACAATAATCAATGGCTTAACAGTAAACAATGGTGAGTGTTATTACAGAGGGGAAGGAACGACTGACCAGAAGTGGTCGGGTGGAGGGACCGACCGTGAGGAGGGCCGACCGCGAAGGGTGACCGAATGGAGGGACTGATCATGAGGAGGGCCGACCGCGAAGGATAACCGAGTGGAGGGCGGTCATGAGGAGGGCCGACCGCGAAGGGTAGCCGAGTGGAGGGACCGACCATGAGGGTGCCGACCCCGAAGGGTAGCCGAGTGGAGGGACCGATCATGAGGAGGGCCGACCGCGAGGGGTGAGGTGGCGGGGTGCAGGGCTCGAGAGGCGGCGCGTCACGTGATGACTTGAAGGAGAAAAGACAGGGTAGGGAAAGGGAGCAGTGAATCGTGGTCGTACAAGTGGCAGCATCTCGTGGTAGGGGAGGTTAGGCGTTGGGCCAGAAGTGAAATGATAGGTCATCATAGAGTGTTGAAAGGACAGTTTTGGCGGTGTTTTGAACAATTTTCAAACTGGCAAAATTTAATAGGGACCCTTGGAATACGGGCAAACCTTGGGCCTTTGGGATTATTCGTTTTACCTATCTTTGTGCAAAACATCAAAACATTCCAAACGTAAACTCCTTCGTTGCTAACGATACGCCCCTGTAACACTTCTTGAATTTTCTTGCGCCTGCATCCGAAGCTATTCGAGGATATACGAGAGAGATGGCACAAGAGGAAGCAAACACCGCAAGGGTTGATCCCCTAGGGGATGATAACGCGATTGAATTGGCAGAACAATATATGAGGGAGAGGCAAGTGGAGAAGTCAGGGGAGTTGGTGGGTTTGCCTCGTCCGTTGACAATGATAACGGCTCCGAAGCCAATTAGCCAGGCTGAGCCAGATCACTGGCATACGAAGGCCGACAAGTCAACCGTTACGGCGGAGGAGTTGGAGGGTATGCGGAAAAAATACCAGGTGCCTGAAGAAATAGAGTTTATGTTACCGACAGCAACGGAGAGGCCATCCGATGCCCGGCCGGGGGAGTTTTCCCTCTACGAGGAGGCGTTGAAGGGAGGGTTGAGGTTGTCGCTTCCACAGGTGGTAGTGGATGTCCTCAACCGACTGGAAGTGGCGCCAGGCCAACTAATGCCCAACGCATGGAAGATTGTACTGGCCTGTGCAAGTGCGTGGCCGAAGGCGAACGAGAGGGCGGCCATGACGGTGGACGAATTTTTTGCCTGCTATAAGTCCTCGGGCCAGCAAGAAACTTGAGTCACTTTGCAGGCGGCGGCAGAAAGGGGTCTGGTAGCGGGGTTGCCGTTATCAATTAAGAGATGGAGGCCGCGGTGGTTCTACGTATCCGCGAACGGCGGAGTTGGAGTACGCACGGTGTGGAGAATACCCACCAAGTCTTTGGAGCCAAAGCTGGGGGCGGTCGCGGAGGAGAGGGTGAAGAAGGTGAAGGCATGGAGGGAGAAGGAGGGCGTCAGATGGGACGACCTCGTTCAGCCGTCAGCTTTGTTTGCCGCAGGATTGAGCCCTCAGCCGACCGGTGGGGATTTGGCACCTAGAGATGGCAATTTGAAACCGGCCCGACGGGGATCCCCGATCGCGACCCCGATTTAAGCGGTTTTTCCCCGAAAAATACCCCCGACGGGGAGGTGACGGTATTTGAAAATCAATCCCCGATCTGTCACGGGCCGGGGACGGTGATCAGCGTTTGATCCCCGGCCCGGCCCGATCCCCGTCCCCAGCCCCATCTCTGAATTTCCCCGAAGTGAAATTACTTTTATACTCTTTATATGTATATATATAATAAACCCCTTAATTATAATTTATATGCATATATATATATATATAATATATGTGATCTCACTCTCTATTTCTGACTCTACTCTCTCTCTCTTAACTCTACCGTTCTCTCTTTCCCCGAGTCCCCGACCCCCTCTCTCTCTCCACTTCGTCTCTCTCTATTCTATCCTCTCTCTCTCTTTCAGTAGATCGAAGGGACAGTCGGCGTCGGAGGCGATAACGACGGGACAGTCGGCGTCGGAGGCAGTCGACGTCGGAGGAAGCAGTCCGATCGTGTACAGGGGGAAGCGTCGGCATCGGAGGCAGATCTCAGATCTGTTTGTGATACAGATCTCTCTCTTTCTCTCGTCCACTCTCTCTCTCTCTCTCTCTCTCTCTCTGTGTGTCACGACTCAAACCCGGCCCTAAGGGTTTAGCACCGTAACCGGCCAGTAATCCGAGATTACCAAAGGCCTGCAGAACAGTAACACAGTAAAACAGAGTACAGGGCCTGGCGGAAGCCAATACAGTAAAGAAACAATGCCCAATGAGCTGCGACAGTCTACATGAAAAGACTTTTCATACATTTATACGTAAACAGTACAGAACGGTATGCACAATATTTACAATCATTCAGACTAGGGACTCAACCCTAGATAACAGTACGGTAAAATTCAGTCTATACAGAACAGTGAAACAGTACAAAAGGGGGAATTGTAAAACACCCCTAAGCCCTAACACGTTAGGCTCGGAACCTCGCAGTGAGGCACAAAGGCTGGTTTGACAAAACTGGAGTCTAACCCACGCTCTTAGCTCCGATCTGGTGGCTGAGCACCTACATATATATATAAACAGTGAGCTAAAGCCCAGTGAATAACATAATGCGTAAAGGAGTTATGAATGAAATGTCCTTACAGTAATGAAAACAGTCCATTAAATCAGTATTTCAATCAGAACAGTTATTCAATCATATGTGGTACATCCATTAGCATAGCAGTAAACAGTAGGTCTTAAAGACCGAACAGTAATGATGGCCATCAGTCAGTAAACAGTAGTGGTTCCACAAGGGAACCGACAGAGATCTCTGTAACAGTAACAGTAACAGTAACAGTAACAGTAGATGCCAAGGATGCCACAGTACAGTTTAGAATATAGGACATACATTCATTCAGTAAACAATAGCAGTTCAGTAAACAGTTTAGTTCAGTATTCAGAAGATAATCATTTGAACATATCTTTACACAATTGTTACTCACAGAGTTCGGGCTACAGTAAGCTAGAGCGTGTCTCCCCAGTCGCCAGCCCTACACAGTTAACAGATTGAACACACTAAGCTACGCAGTTGGGAAATATAACAACTTAATCCCTAATGCCTCGGTGTGTTCTACCTGTATATCCTCAATAAGATGTCTTAAACTAGGCCTAAGAATGCCTAGGATGGGATGAGGATGCAAGGAGGCACATTTAAAAGCATTTTCAGAAAAACAGAGTTCCGCTCGAGCGCAGGTTTCCCCGCTCGAGCGGTAATGCAACAAAGGTACACGCTCGAGCGTAAACTTTCCCGCTTGAGCGTACTGTAAAAGTACTAGATGGGTGAAATCTCCACTCGACGCCCGCTCGAGCTTGAGACATGACTCCGCTCGAGCGCCCGATCCTCCGCTCGAGTGGACTGTAAAACAGTGCAGAGAGGTGCTGGATGCTCGGATTCCACGCTTGAGCGGAACTTCCCCGCTCGAGCGGAAGTGCGAAATCTGGAAAACCCAGATTGCACCTCCAAGCTCAAACTCAAGTCTAAATGCATCAAAACCGATCCTCTTGGGCTGAATTTCCAGAAAACATTTATAAACACATAGAATAACATGGTTCAAAGCTCAATTTGAGAAATCAAAGCCCAAGGGTGTTTAATTCAAATCCAATTTCAAACCATTTTCCAAGAACATGGAGAACATGCAAACATGCATGATCTTAAATCATTTTCAAAGCTTTAATGCTGTTTCAAAAGAGCTCAAACCTTCAAAAACAAGATGAACTCATGGAGTATGACCAAAACATGGACATGCATGTGAGGAAACGTGGACTACAACCTCAAAACTTCAATATATGTACATGCATGCAACAATTAAGCCACAATTCAACATCTAAACCATGTTTTGGCTCTACACTCCATCAATATGACATGAACCATGCAAGAATCAACTTAAAACAAGAACAAGAAGACAATGGAGCTACCTTAAGTCTTGTAGTTCAAGAAGGGAGCTCAAATATGCAATCTACCCTTCAACAATTCTTCAATTTCCAAGCAATATTGAGATGAACTCAACTCCTCAAGTCTCTCTCTCTCTATGGTCGGCTAAGGGTCTCACAAATAGGCCAAAGAAATGTTTGATTCAATGTATAAGGCTCAAGTGTGTGTGCGAGATAGTGGTCCACTAAGGGTAGTTCGGTAAATAAGGCCAACTCTACAATTGATCAATATTTAATCTATTTTAATCGTACCTAATCAGTTTTCAGATAATTATACCATAAAGTCATATTAAATATGACGATCATAATACACTAACCCATTTCCGGTTCGGCCGCCGATAAGGCCTTCAATTAATAGTTTAAACATAAAACACGAACAGATCAAACAAACAGTCAACAGATAAAATGCAATTCAAACAGATGTATTCACTCAATTCAGTTTCAATTTCGGTCAGTCAGTTCAGTACTTTAATCAGTTCAATTCTCAGTCAGTTATCAGTCATTATCAGTTCCGTTTAACAGTAATCGGTGATTATCGGTAATCAATCAGTCATTAATCAGTAAACAGTATGAGGGTTGTTACAGTCTCCCCTCCTTATAAAGCGTTTAGTCCTCTAAACTCGAGTTACTTTCATTCTGGAAGAAAATAGGGTTCAGTGGAAACAGTTCAGGATATCTTTTGGCCATGTCATTTTCCCTTTCCCAAGTGGCATACACGCCACCATGGTTTTGCCAGTCAACTTTCACCAGTGGGATCGTTTTGTTTCTCAGTTTCTTGATCAGTCGGTTTACAATCTGTATAGGCCATTCCTCGTAAGTGTAGTCATCACTCAACACTATCCGAGTAGGCTCAATCACATGGAAGGGATCCCGGAGGTAGTCTCTCAACATGGAAATGTGGAAAACGTTATGCATATGCTCCATTTCAGGAGGGAGCGCAACTTGATGCGCCACCGGATTAATTTTCTCAATAATCTCATACGGTCCGACGTATCTTGGTACTAACTTGCCTTTGACTCCAAAACGAGTCTGGCCTTTCATTGGTGTCACTTTCACAAATACGTGATCACCCACTTCATATTCTCTGTCTCGTCTTCTGACATCAGCATAACTCTTCTGTCTGCTCTGTGCAGTTTTCAATCTCTGTTGTATCAGTTTCACTTTCTCAGTTGTCTCATAAACAATCTCGGGCCCAAGCAAAGGCCCATCTCCAACTTCTGCCCAGCAAATTGGAGATCTACATTTTCTGTCATACAATGCCTCGAAGGGCGCCATACCAATCCTCGAATGGTAGCTGTTGTTGTAGGCGAATTCAGCCAAGGGTAAATGGCTTTCCCAGTCTCCCTGAAAATCAAGGACGCACATTCTCAGTAAATCCTCCAGAGTTTGGATGGTTCTTTCTGACTGGCCATCTGTCTGAGGATGATAGGCGCTACTCAGTCTCAGTTCAGTACCCAGTGCAGTCTGTAGGCTTTGCCAAAACCTCGATGTAAACTTCGAATCCCTGTCAGAAACAATAGATGCAGGTACTCCATGCAGTCTTACAATCTCATCAATATAGATAACGGCCAATTTGTCCGCATTATAGATTGTCTTGACAGGTAAGAAGTGAGCAGATTTGGTTAGTCTATCAACAATGACCCAAATTGAATCCATACCTTTTCTGGAGCGAGGTAACCCAACGATAAAATCCATCGTGATATGCTCCCATTTCCACTCTGGTATGGGTAGGGGTTGCAATAATCCGGCAGGTCGTTGATGTTCAGCTTTGACCTGTTGGCAATGAAGACATTTGGACACAAAGTCGGCAATTTCTTTCTTCATTCCCGGCCACCAGAAATTCTGTTTCAGATCTTGGTACATTTTCGTATTCCCCGGGTGGATAGATAATTTCGAATTGTGGCCTTCTTGCAGGACTCTTCTTTTCAGTTCAGTATCATTCGGTACACACAGTCTTTCATGAAATTTCAGTACATTGTTCTCAAATTTGAATCCCGGTCTCGGTTTAGATTCTCTTTCTTCGATGATCTTCTTCAAGAAGTCATCCAGTTGCTGTTTCTCTTTAATCTCTTCAATCAGTGCCGGTTGAGCAGAAATAGCAGCTAAGGTTCCACCTTGGTCTCTCAAAACAATTTCAATTTCAGATTTTTCAAGGTCACAAAGCAACTTTTTCTGTTCAGTAAGCAAACATGCTACGTTTCCAATTGCTTTCCGACTCAATGCATCGGCAACGGTATTGGCTTTTCCCGGATGGTACAAAATTTATAGGTCATAGTCTTTAATCAGTTCTAGCCATCTCCGCTGTCTCATATTCAGTTCTTTCTGTGTGAAGAAATATTTTAAGCTCTTGTGGTCGGTATATACTTCACATGTTACCCCGTACAGGTAGTGACGCCAGATTTTCAGTGCGAATACTACTGCAGCAAGTTCCAGATCATGGGTCGGATAGTTTTTTTCATGTGGTCTCAACTGTCGGGAAGCATAAGCAATAACTTTCCCATTCTGCATTAATACACACCCCAAACCCTTATGCGAAGCATCACTAAATACAGTATAACCATCCGTACCTGAAGGTAAAGTCAAAACCGGTGCAGTCACAAGTCGAGTTTTCAACTCTTGGAATGCTGATTCCCTTTGGTCAATCCAGTCAAATGATATCCCTTTCTGAGTTAACTGAGTTAGTGGTAGGGCAATTTTGGAGAAATCTTTGACAAATCTTCTGTAATATCCAGCCAATCCCAAAAAGCTTCGGACTTCAGTCACATTTGTTGGTCTAGGCCAGTTCACTACAGCTTCAATTTTCTGCGGATCAACAGAAATTCCATTTTTGCTAACAACATGCCCCAAAAACATAATATGGTCAAGCCAAAATTCACATTTAGACAGTTTAGCATACAGTTTCTGTTCTCTTAAGGTTTGTAGGGCAAGTCTCAGGTGATGTTCATGTTCTTCTATACTCTTGGAGTAAATCAATATGTCATCAATAAATACAACAATAAAATTGTCAAGGTATGGTTTAAAAATTCTGTTCATAAGGTCCATAAATGCAACAGGGGCATTCGTGACTCCGAATGGCATAACTAAAAATTCATAATGGCCATACCTTGTTCTAAAAGCAGTTTTATCAATGTCTTCCGGTTTAACCTTCAGTTGATGATACCCCGATCTGAGATCGATTTTGGAAAACACTTGTGCACCCTGTAACTGATCAAATAAGTCATCAATACGCGGTAATGGGTATTTATTTTTCACAGTTACCTTGTTCAGTTCACGGTAGTCTATACACAATCTCAATGAGCCATCTTTCTTCTTTACAAACAAAACAGGCGCACCCCATGGTGAGGTACTGGGTCTGATGAACTTTTTGTCTAACAGTTCTTGCAGTTGCACTTTCAGTTCTTTCAATTCAATTGGAGCCATTCGGTACGGAGCTTTAGAAACCGGCTGTGTTCCGGGAACCACGTCAACAGTAAACTCAATCTCCCTGTCAATCAAATCTCCTGGCAAATTGTCTGGAAAGACATCTGGAAATTCTCTAACTATAGGGATACAGTTCACATTAGCATTATCATCAGTAGATACAGTCAGTACAGAACACAGATATCCCTTACATCTCTTTTTAATCAGTTTAACAGCTTTCACAGATGAAATCAGATACGGAGGAGGTACTACTCCACTTCCATTAAACACAAATTCGGGCAAACCAGGTGGACGGAAAACTACTTGCTTGGTCACACAGTCAATAGTGGCATGATATTTTTGTAACCAATCTATCCCCAATATTACATCAAAATGATCAATGTTCAATGGTAGTAAATCAATAAACAGATGCATATCCCCAACAATGATTTCACATGCGGGGTACATATAAGCACATGTCATGGATCCTCCTACGGGTGATGATACGGCTAGCAGATAGTTCATGGGTTCTAAGGGTCTATTCAATTTCCGCGAAAAAGCATGCGATACATAAGAATGTGTAGACCCCGAATCAATTAATACATATGCATTTTGTGCACAAATAGAGAGGATACCTGACACAACGGTCTCGGTATTCTGCACATCTCCCGGTACTAGTGCGAATTGGTGCTACAGTTGATGCTGCCACGCTTGGTGCAGCTTTACTACTGGCTTGTGGAGCAGAGGGGCAGTCTTTAACCATGTGGCCCACCTTGCCACACCTGTAATAGGCTCCAGATATTTTGTAGCAGACCCCTTTGTGCTTCTTGCCACACTCAGAACAGGGTGGTATGAACCCACTCCCTTGGCTGGGGCTAGTCGTCGACCCCGTATTCTGTTTCTTGTTCGCTGGGTTATGCTTGCCCTTCTTAAATTTGAAACCCTGCCTTTTACCATGCCATTCAGTTGTTGGTGTTTCAGATTTCAGTGCTTCAATGTTTGATTCAGCCATCAAGGCTCGGTCAAGAACATTTACATAATTCGGTAGCTTCAAAACATTTATTCTGTCGAGAATTGCAACATTAAGGCCACCCTCAAATTTTCTGGCCTTCTTATAGTCAGTGTCCACCATATGCGGTGCATATCTAGCAAGCTCGGTGAATTTCATCTCATATTCCGCAACAGACATTGTGCCCTGCTTCAGCTGTTCGAATTCAGTCACTTTCCTATCCCTGACACACTGTGGGAAGTACTTTTCAAAGAAGGACTCCTTGAACTGAGCCCAAGTCATAACAGTATTTGCATCGCGGATTAACATCTACCATCTTCTAGCTTCTCCCTGTAGAGTAAAGGTGGCTAACAGTACCTTGTGTGCTTCAGAGCACGGGAACACCTCAAATAATTTTTCTGTCTCAAGAACCCACGCTTCAGCTTTTAACGGTTCCAGTCCTCCCTGAAAGGACGGCGGTTTCATTTTGCTGAACTTCTGGGTCAGAGCAATAATATCCCCATCATTTACATTTGCATTAGGTTCCGGCTGTACCGGAGGAGGAGGAGGTGGGGGCGGTTGGTTCTGTTGTTGTTCAAGTCTAGCAGTTATCAGTTCCATCATCCTTTCCATTCTTTCCATTCTTGCCTCCGTAGATGAGGATTCAGGTTCATTTGCATTGTCCATTTCACTATAAGCAATTATAACAGTTATAGCAATTGTAACATAAACAGTTGCATATTTAGACAGTTATCACATCAACATGTATGCAGTCATAACATAACCACACACTTTTCAAGTTCATGAAATGCCCTAATTACTTTTCTAGGACACCCTATAGCTCATTTGGACACGTGTGTGCGGTATAACTCGTGGTTAAGTATCGCTCTGATACCACTCTGTCACGACCCAAACCCGGCCCTATGGGTTTAGCACCGTAACCGGCCAGTAATCCGAGATTACCAAAGGCCTGCAGAACAGTAACACAGTAAAACAGAGTACAGGGCCTGGCGGAAGCCAATACAGTAAAGAAACAATGCCCAATGAGCTGCGACAGTCTACATGAAAAGATTTTTCATACATTTATACGTAAACAGTACAGAACGGTATGCACAATATTTACAATCATTCAGACTAGGGACTCAACCCTAGATAACAGTACGGTAAACATTCAGTCTATACAGAACAGTGAAATAGTACAAAAGGGGGAATTGTAAAACACCCCTAAGCCCTAACACGTTAGGCTCGGAACCTCGCAGTGAGGCACAAAGGCTGGCTTGACAAAACTGGAGTCTAACCCACGCTCCTAGCTCCGATCTGGTGGCTGAGCACCTACATATATATATATATAAACAGTGAGCTAAAGCCCAGTGAATAACATAATGCGTAAAGGAGTTATGAATGAAATGTCCTTACAGTAATGAAAACAGTCCATTAAATCAGTATTTCAGTCAGAACAGTTATTCAATCATATGTGGTACATCCATTAGCATAGCAGTAAACAGTAGGTCTTAAAGACCGAACAGTAATGATGGCCATCGGTCAGTAAACAGTAGTGGTTCCACGAGAGAACCGACAGAGATCTCTGTAACAGTAACAATAACAGTAACAGTAGATGCCAAGGATGCCACAGTACAGTTTAGAATATAGGACATACATTCATTCAGTAAACAATAGCAGTTCAGTAAACAGTTCAGTTCAGTATTCAGAAGATAATCATTTGAACATATCTTTACACAATTGTTACTCACAGAGTTCGGGCTACAGTAAGCTAGAGCGTGTCTCCCCAGTCGCCAACCCTACACAGTTAACAGATTGAACACACTAAGTTACGCAGTTGGGAAATATAACAACTTAATCCCTAATGCCTCGGTGTGTTCTACCTCTATATCCTCAATAAGATGTCTTAAACTAGGCCTAAGAATGCCTAGGATGGGATGAGGATCCAAGGAGGCACACTTAAAAGCATTTTCAGAAAAACAGAGTTCCGCTCGAGCGCAGGTTTCCCCGCTCGAGCGGTAATGCAACAAAGGTACACGCTCGAGCGTAAACTTTCCCGCTCGAGCGTACTGTAAAAGTACTGGATGGGTGAAATCTCCGCTCGACGCCCGTTCGAGCTTGAGACATGACTCCGCTCGAGCGCCCGGTCCTCTGCTCGAGCGGACTGTAAAACAGTGCAGAGAGATGCTGGATGCTCGGATTCCACGCTCGAGCGGAACTTCCCCGCTCGAGCGGAAATGCGAAATCTGGAAAACCCAGATTGCACCTCCAAGCTCAAACTCAAGTCTAAATGCATCAAAACCGATCCTCTTGGGCTGAATTTCCAGAAAACATTTATAAACACATAGAATAACATGGTTCAAAGCACAATTTGAGAAATCAAAGCCCAAGGGTGTTTAATTCAAATCCAATTTCAAACCATTTTCCAAGAACATGGAGAACATGCAAACATGCATGATCTTAAATCATTTTCAAAGCTTTAATGTTGTTTCAAAAGAGCTCAAACCTTCAAAAACAAGATGAACTCATGGAGTATGACTAAAAGATGGACATGCATGTGAGAAAACGTGGACTACAACCTCAAAACTTCAATATATGTACATGCATGCAACAATTAAGCCACAATTCAACATCTAAACCATGTTTTGGCTCTACACTCCATCAATATGACATGAACCATGCAAGAATCAACTTAAAACAAGAACAAGAAGACAATGGAGCTACCTTAAGTCTTGTAGTTCAAGAAGGGAGCTCAAATATGCAATCTACCCTTCAACAATTCTTCAATTTCCAAGCAATATTGAGATGAACTCAACTCCTCAAGTCTCTCTCTCTCTATGGTCGGCTAAGGGTCTCACAAATAGGCCAAAGAAATGTTTGATTCAATGTATAAGGCTCAAGTGTGTGTGCGAGATAGTGGTCCACTAAGGGTAGTTCGGTAAATAAGGCCAACTCTGCAATTGATCAATATTTAATCTATTTTAATCGTACCTAATCAGTTTTCAGATAATTATACCATAAAGTCATATTAAATATGACGATCATAATACACTAACCCATTTCCGGTTCGGCCGCCGATAAGGCCTTCAATTAATAGTTTAAACATAAAACACGAACAGATCAAACAAACAGTCAACAGATAAAATGCAATTCAAACAGATGTATTCACTCAATTCAGTTTCAATTTCGGTCAGTCAGTTCAGTACTTTAATCAGTTCAATTCTCAGTCAGGTATCAGTCATTATCAGTTCCGTTTAACAGTAATCGGTGATTATCGGTAATCAATCAGTCATTAATCAGTAAACATGTAAAAAATAAATTGATGTATTATTATTTATTTGATGATTGATATTACAAGATTGTTGATATTGTGTTATGTATTACAACTCCTATATATAGAAGAGAAGGTGGTAGTAGGTGTAGTGTAGTGGAGGTGGTAGGTGAAGTGGGTGCTAGTGGAGATGGTAGGTGGAGGAGTAAATTGGTAAATTCTAACAGCCCCCCGCAAACTCAAGGAGGATAGAAACTAACCAACTTGAGTTTGGAGAGAGGAACAAAACAAGAAAATACATAAAAATAAAAATAAAATAAAAACAAAGATAGGAGACACTGTATGGTCGTGTCAGACCGTTGGTGAAGACACTGAAAGGTGGTGTCATAACGTGGTAGAGGACACTGGATGGGGGTGTCATAACGTTGTAGAGGACACTGTATGGTGGTGTCATAACGTTGTAGAAGACACTGTATGGGGGTGTCATAACGTGGTAGAGGACACTGTATGGTGGTGTCATACCGATGTAGAAGACAGTTTATGGGGTCATGTCGGACCGTTGTAGAAGACAGTTTATGGGGTCATGTCGGACCGTTGTAGCAGACAATGTTGTGACAGTTGTTGTGACAGTTTACGGAGTCTTGCTGGACCCTTGTAGAAACTAACCGGAATCAATGTCGGGACAGTTTACAGAGTCTTGTCGGACCCTTGTAGAAACTAACCGGAATCTATGTCGGGACAGTTTACAGAGTCTTGTCGGACCCCTTAAAAAGTCGCACCCTCAAAAGGTGTGCCCAATTTTTCAAAAGGCGTGCCATCAAAAGGCGTGCCCAATTCATCAAAAGACGAGCCAGACATGATGGCGAGGCACGTGGGCGCCTTGGCTTGCGTGCCCGTTTGTCGACTGGTGGCAAGAGGCGCGCGATGCGCGTGGCTGCCTTGGCTATTTAACCAAGGCTGATGCTGAGGCTGAGGCAGAGAAAAGCTGCGAAAAACCTCTGAAAAAAAACTTCGTTGTGCTGAGAGAGAGAGTCTGAAAAACTCTTCGTTGTGCTGAGAGAGAGAATCTTTAACACTCTGTTGCGAGAGATATTCTGTAACACTCGGTTGCCCAGAAAATGGCCTCGTCCTCGTCTTCCCGTGGACTGCTCACCCTCTTTTCCGACCTCAACGAGTCAACAAGAGAGAGAACTGGTGCGGTGGCACTGGAACCTCAACCAAGCGCCCCGGAGTTTGCTCCGTTGAACTTTCCGATGCGGTCGGTGGAGCAAAGAATGGCAGTGCAGTCAGATGTGGAGGCCAATCAGTATACTTTGAAGGCATGTGTGGAAAGCATGACGGCGGTCACAAACTTGTCGAACCGGCTGCAGAGTAGGACAAATGAGGTGCAGCATTTAAATTCCCAGCTGGCTCTGCTCCAACGCATGTATAAGGATGCGCGAGCAGAGATCAGTGTGCTAAAGGCAGAAAACAAGGAGCTGAAGCGGAAGGCCACCGTGATGTTCCGATTTGGAGGGCTGCCATATGCTGCAGTGGAGGAGTAGGGAGTAGTGATCATGCCCAGTGGAGTAGGAAACACGGAGGCAACACCGGCAAGGGCCGCCCAGGACGGAGGCAAGAAGAAGAGACCGGCGGCAGAGTAGAGAAGAAAAATCCCACAGTGGGTGTGGGTTTTGGTTGTTTGTTTTGGTTGTTTTTTTTTTTTTTTTTTTTTTTTTTTTTTTTTGTTTTTGTAAAATTGTGATCGGGGTTGATCCCTGAGATGAATAAAAATATGGGTTGTTGTGCAAATAGTAAATTGGTTTTTTTTTTTTTTTTTTTTTTTTTTTTTTTGCAAAGAAATAATAATGAGAAAAAAAAAAGTTTCGTGGCCCACGGTTGTGTGAAAACCGGCAATGGGTTTGATTTTTTTTTTTTTTTTTTTTTTTGTAATAATAATAATAATAATAATTTTAAATAAAAATATATTAAGGTAGAAAGCATAGGCGTGGGTCTGATGGAGAGAAAAAGTAACATGAGAGAGAGGGAGTGGGTTGATTAAGAAAAAGTTTGGATCATAAAGTGCATGTGGGAGAAATGATTATGTTTTTTTTTTTTGTTTAAAAAAGAAGAGATAAAATAAAAAAATAAATAAATAAACAAAGTAGTAAAAGAAAAAAGTGGTGTTCTCTCTCTCTCACCACATTCAGCCCTTCGGGGAAGTTTGTTCAAATTGAACATGCCTTAACAGCTGATGGATCTGGCCAAACATCTTTAGGGATTAAAGCTGCTAATGGAGTTGTTATTGCGACAGAGAAGAAACTACCATCTATCGTGGTTGATGAAGCGTCGGTGATCGATGGCGCAAGTGGCGAAGCCGGACTTGGCGAAGAGGACGGAGATGTTACGGAGTTACAGATCGGTGTAAAGTATAAGCCGAAAACTTGTGACATTCAGGCACACAAAGGTGATAGAGTCAAAGTACATTATCGGGGTAAACTCACAGATGGATCTGATTCCAGCTTTGAAAGGAGTAGAACTTGGCAGTGGTCAAGTGATTAAAGGATGGGACCAAGGATTGTTGGGCATGTGCATAGGAGAGAAGCGCAAGTTGAAAATACCTGCAAAACTTGGTTATGGAGAGCAGGGGTCGCAACCCACCATTCCAGGTGGTGCAACACTTGTTTTCGACACCGAGCTTGTTGCAGTGAATGGGAAAACATCTGATGGAAGGTATGTGTAGAGGTCCGGCGGGCGGCCAAGGCGAGATTGCCGCCCGCCGGTGAAGTAGAATGACTAGGTTGTTAACCTTGCTCTGATACCATGAAAAAAATAAATTGATGTATTATTATTTATTTGATGATTGATATTACAAGATTGTTGATATTGTGTTATGTATTACAACTCCTATATATAGAAGAGAAGGTGGTAGTAGGTGTAGTGTAGTGGAGATGGTGTAGTGTAGTGGAGGTGGTAGGTGAAGTGGGTGCTAGTGGAGATGGTAGGTGGAGGAGTAAATTGGTAAATTCTAACAAAACAGTATGAGGGTTGTTACACTGTGACACAGATCTCAGATCTGTTTGTGTTGTGTCCATTTTTTAATCTGTTTGTGTATCTATCTATCCATTTTTTTTATTTTTTGTTTATAATCTGTTGATATTTTTGTTGATATGTTGATGTTGGTGTTGATGATTCGGTTGACGTTGTCAATGATGATGATTCTCTTGTTGTTGTTGATGATGATGGGGGTGTTGAAACAGATTTGGGGCGCGGGGAATTTTCGGGGTCGGGGAAACCCGATCCCCGGTAGGGGCGAGGATGGGGAGCGTGGTAGGTTCCCCGTCGAGGATCGGGGCCGGGGAGATTTTCACAATCGGGGATCGGGGACGGGGAGGGTGATCCCCGACCCCGCCCCGCCCCGTTGCCATTCCTATTGGCACCGGCAAAGCTTGAGGCGAAAAGGAGAGCGCAAGAGACGGAGGACCAAACCATTTTTGCCAAAGCCAATAAGTTCAAAGAAGCGCAGTTAGGCCATTTACCATTGTTCTTACGGACTAGGACGACGTTTGACAACCATCTTAGGTAGTCTACGTTTTTTATGAATTGTGCCTCAAGGAGCTTGTCGACCTCTACAGCAATGAGAGTGTTGCGCTCCGGATGAAAAATTCAGAAATGGGGTTCAATGCTGAGGCGATGGGTTATGAATGACGGGTCAATACCCGGCATGTCTGAGTGGGTCCAGGCAAATACATCGTTGTGCTCGATCTGGAGGGCAGTAAGGTCGGCCTTTGTTGGGGGGGATAGTTGGCAGCCGATTTTGGCAGTTTTCATCGAGTTGGCAGGGTCGATGGGAACCTCAATGAGCTCCTCCACAGGCTCCCCCCTGACTAGCTCGTCCTCATCTCGGACGTCAAGTCCTTCAATGATCATGGTCTCCTTAAGCTTAACTTCTTTAAGTGAGGCAACATAGCATTCTCTGGCCACAGTCTGTTCTCCCCTGACTGTGCCGACCCCAAGGTCAGTGGGGAACTTGACGACGAGATGGAAGGTGGAGGTGATGGCTTGAAAGGCGTTTAGGGCGGTTCAGTCAAGGATGATGTTGTAAGCAGAGGGGCAGTCAACAACAAGGAAAGTGAGCAACTTGGTGGTTTGCCGCGGGTACTCGCCGATGGTGATAGGGAGATCGATGGAGCCGATGGAGGTCACCCGATCACCAGTGAAACCGACCAAAAGGGTTTGGAGAGCGGAGAGACTTTCTGCCCCGATCTTGAGCTGACGGAAGTAGACCTTGAGCTGACGGAAGTAGTTAAGGAAGATGATGTCTGAAGAGCTGCCGTTGTCTATGAAAACCCGTCTGACCTTGTAGTTAGAGAGGAGGGCTAAAATGACGAGGGGGTCGTTGTGGGGGTAACGAATGCCTGTGCAGTTGGCGCCCATAAAGGTGATAGGCTCGGTCCACTGCCTGGGCTGTTTGGGGGGTCTATCCAACGTGGCAATTTCTTTATCTAAGCCTTGCCTTATTTTTCTGAGCTCTGCCTGTTGAGCCGAGCGAGATGGTCCGCCACAAGCAAGTCCGCCGGAAATAATTCTGATTTCTCCAACAGGTGGGGCGGGGTTACCCTGTGCCCGAGGTTGCTGTGAAGGGTGATCATGGCCTTGGTTAGGTTGGGCTGGCTGCCGAGGAGGGGTGCGCCGACGGTTGTTTCTGTTGGGCTCAGTCCTTTGCCTCTACTAAGGGCGGGTGTCCGTTAATCGGCTAAGTCGTCATTGACGTATTAAGGTCTCGACCTGATCCTTGAGGTTAACACACTCATCGGTGTTATGGCCGTGGTCCTGGTGAAAAAGGCAACATTTGGACTGGTCTTTCCGGTTGGAAGGGGTTCGCGATGGTTGGGGCCATTTCAGGGTGTAGTCCCGCTGGATCTGATTGAGGACTTGTTCCATGGGGGAGTTTAGAGGGGTGTACCGCTCGAACCGACCGGGCTTGGGCCGACCGCTCAGTTCTGGGGGGTCGGTCAGTGTACTGAGACGTTTGGTTAGTGTATGGGGTATTTCTGGTATCTGGATCTTTCCTCTTTTCTTTGGAGGTTGGGTTTTTGGTTATAGAATCTTGCTAGGCGACTAGGGAATCTTCAGCATTCATGTATTTTTAGGTTTTGGAGAGTAGGGCTGCCATGGAGGTGGGGGGGTTTTTAGAGAGGGAGAAGAGGAAGTCGGACGACCGTAGTCCGACCATGAAAGTTGTAAGGATGACCTGATCATCGTTTTCCGCCACTTGCAAGGCTTCGGTGTTGAAGCGGGTAACGAAGCTGCGCGGGGACTCCCCCTCGATCTGGCGGATGTTGAGGGGTTGGGTTGCTGGACGGCGTTGGCGTTGGGCTCCAATAAAATGACTGAGGAATGAGTCACTGGGATGCTGGAAAGTGAAGACGGAGTCTGCTGGTAACTGGCTAAACCACAGTCGAGCTGACACTTTTAGTGTCACGGGGGAAAGCTCGACACAAGATCTCGTCAGGGAATGCATGGAGGATCATGAGGGTTCTGTAGGTCTCCAGATGGTCAACTGGGGCCTTCGTACCATCAAAAGAGTCGATGGTGGGCATTTTGAACTTGGGGGGTAGAGGTTTGTCCCGGATGGAGGCAACAAATGGTGAATTTGCTGTGGTAGAGGGCTTATGCTGGATGTTCTGCATGACCCCTTGGAGTTGGAGCGTCATGGCTCGCAGTTCGGCGTCCCAGAGAGGGATGTTATCACCGCCGGAAGACAGCGGGGGTTGGACGCTACTGGCTTCCCCTTCAGGGGTTGGTACCAGGACCGATGGATGCGGGGGTCGGGGTGGTGGATTTATATTAGGAGGAGGAGGAGGAGGAGGCTGCAAGCCTTCCAGGTTGGGTGGATAGAGCTGCGGGATGGTATGGCTCGGTGCTCGTTCTTGGTTGGGCGGAATATCTGGAGGTGGTAGAGGAGCCATAGGAAGGTTTCTTTGGAGTAGAGCATTTATCAGGGCTTGGTTTTGCTCGGCCATGCAATTAATACTGTTAGTAAGCTCGATGAAATACTGTGGTGGGTTATTTAGATTGGGGGGTTCGGCTTGGTGGTCGGCGGCATTTTGGTGAGAAGCTATGGATCTAGTTGTGACTATACACTTTGATGGGTATCAAGAAGGGGTTATTGGGATAGGGTCTCCGGTGACAATGAACACAACTGGTGCGAGGAGCAAAGCGTTTCCCACAGACGGCGCCAACTGATGATGCAGTTTTTGTTGGTAGGGCTGGTTGGACTGATCCACGCTCCTCAAGCCTACTATCCGAATGATCAAGCCCACTAGAAAACCTGCACAAGAGTTCAACGGGGAACGGGGAGTCCCCCGGCGAACCCTCCGACGAGCAAGTTAGAGAGAGAGAGTGGAATACGTAGATAGATTAGAGATAGAAAAGTTTAACCTTCTTCTTGTCTTCAATGTTTGCTTATATCCTTTGGTAATCATTTCGTTGGCCCTTTTGACCTGTCACCTTGGCCAAAAGTCTATACTGTAGCTTACCTTGTTCAGCGTGAAGGCGTGCTGTCCTGATGGAGAGGTGTTGTCCCTTCCGACCTGTCACCTTGGCCAAAAGTCTATGCTGTAGCTTACCTTGTTCAGCGTGAGGGCGTGCTGTCCCGACGGAGAGGGGTTGTCGTAATAAATGCAGTGAGGGGGTGCATTAATGGCGATGTGCAGTGGCAATAACTTTGCAGATCTTTATCTGCTGATGTGGCTTGCCATGTACCTGCCACGTGTCTGAATATCATTGGTCCTTCATGCCATGTTGACTTCCAGATGGTGTTGGGCCTTATTAGTTGGGTTATGTATTGGGCCCTAAGTGATAGGCTTGGGTTGTTCATAGTGGGTTATGGCCTTTATAGGTCTACCCACGTCAGTTACAAATGCAATTTAATGAAATAGTTAACAATATCCAATCAACTTATTTTTTATAAGTATATTTTATTCGATATATTTTAAAAAATGAACGATTTGACTTAGCAAAACGGATCCCAATGACTGTATAACAGTAACTATTGTGTCCCGCACATTGGTCACCCATGACAACCCATAACAAATATTTTTATAAATTAAGCTAAAGAAGTTGTTTGTAAATTTTATTAAGGGAAGGTTTGGGGTTTACTTATCTAATGATTTTTTTTTATTTTTTTATAAAAATATGTATAAAAAAATAAAAAATAATAATTTGATAATTTATAACACACAAGTAAGTAAACTGCTTATTTAAATTATTGTGAAATCACTCCTAAATAGGTTAAAGATGATATTTGGTGTAACTTAACTCAACAAGTCGACTTCAGGTTGGGTATTGATGGCTTGTCAATCATATAAATTAATCTCGTGTTATATAACTAGGGAACCAACAAGATCTTGCTCAGTAGTTTTGCATTGTACGAGATTATGACCTTTTAAAAAGTGAGTTAAAAATTATTTTTTAGTTTTTAATTTATTTTAGATTATATTATTTTTTATATTTTTTATATGTTTTTAAAAAAAAAATCAAAAAAAGTTATAAATCCAGTTTTTAACCATCTTTCTTAAGCCTCCGTTTGGGAAGTGGGTTGGCTTTTTAGCTTTTTGGCTTTTTTGGCTATTTTAGCCTGGGCTAAAAAGTTTGGTTTGGAAAAGGCTTTTTGGCTTTTTTGACTTTTTTTGTGAGAGAAGAATGTAATGATTATGGGTTGGATGTGATATTTTGTTTTTTGTGGCTAAAATAGCCTATTTTGTCTTTTGTGGCTAAAATAGCCAAAAAAGTCCCGTTTAGCTCTTGCCAAACGGAGCCTTATAATCTTATGATTGTGTGAATATTTCATATCCGTGATTAAAAAAATAAATTTACAATTTAAGTAGTGTTTTTCTCTTATTTATGTAACATGTTCTAAATTATTATTTTTTTCCTAAAAAACGAACATTGGTATATCTTTTCCACTTACGTATAAAATTTTACGCAAATTAAATTTCAATTATAATAACTAATTTTATATAGACTTTATTTGAGAAATACTTATTTTTATATATTTTTTATTACATTGTTAGATTTCTGTTATTATAGAAAATAATAATCATAATAGTGCAAGATAATCTATAAGGCTTTTTGTCAAATTTAACACATGTGGCACTCGTTTGGCATATTGATTGTGTTGGTTTTTGATTAAAATAGTCACAAAAAATTAAAATAAGTTAAAAAGTTAATAAGACAAAATGTCACATTTAAAACATAATTATTTCTTTTTTTCTCTCACAAAAATAAAAAAAATAAAAAAAACTCATCCCAAACTAAACCTTTTAATCCTAAATTAAAATAATTAAAAATTCAAAAGCCAACATACCTCCCAGACGAACCCTTAAAAGTTAAAAACAATTAAAGCAATTGGCCAAATTCAAATTGTAATTTGGAGTTTTCTTAAGTGTGCAAGTGCACACCATGTGCCACTTACACAAAAAGTGTAAGTGTAAGGTGTAAGTATAAGTATAAGGTGTAAGTGTAAGGTGTAAGTGTAAGGTGTAAGGTGTAAGTAGGTTGCACATGGTGTGCAACCTCAAAAAAGGTGTAAGTGTAAGGTTTAATTTTTTACAAAAGGTGTAAGTGTAAGGTGTAAGTGTAAGGTATAAGGTGTAAGGTGTAAGTTGCACACCATAACCAAACCCTTGTAATTTTGTGGTTAACTTGAATTGGTCTAGACTGTTCAATCAAATTCAACAAAAACAAATGAGAAAATTAAAAAAAATTGATTTCAATAATAAAAAAAAGTCTCCTTTTTTTTTTTAAATATCATACATTTATTCGTAAAAATCTTTTATAGAAATTCAATTTAAATATATAATATTAATAAATAAATAATTTCGACAAATTGGGTGAAAAAGGATGCTGACCTTGTTTTTAATTGGTATCTGACACTTAAGTCTCGTTTCAAAAGTTAAATTTATAATTAAAATATTAAAAAGTTATTATATTATTTTTTAAATTTTTGTACATATTTTTATAAAAAATTAAAGGGTAAATTATAAATGTGTGTATCAATTTCCGACCACACTGCCAATCAAGCACTCAGCTGGAGAACACTAGCAGAATAGATTAAGCCTGAACAACCTGTCACAAAAAAAAAGAGATTTCGGGGATGATTCGTCTACCCGAGGGTACTCCGACCATCAAGTCAGTTATCTCTCAAAGATAGCAAAAGTGCTTAACTCACTATTCAGAGCATAAAAAGCATACATTAGACCCATGAGGGTACTTCTCTTTTATAGTCAACACTTAGCTAATTCCAATAGAAGCCTAGCTTCAATAGATTTAGGATTACTGCTAATCTTGGACTCCTAGTAGGATTGGGATAAACTCTCTAAGAGTCTTATCTTTACCCAAACTGAAGTCCTCTCTCATTCTAAAACTCTTGTCTCTTATCCGTTTATCCCAGATTCTGGTATCTTCGCAGATAACCTCGAGATAGCCGAGATGATCTCGGTGTCATGACCAGGACACGTGGCACCTCGGTTGGCACTTTGGTGACACCTCGGCCACGTGTTGTCATTCAAAAATTATGTCCCCACAACTGCCCCCTAGGTTCTATTACCTCGGCATCCTGAGGTGATGGAACCTATGTCATTCATTCCTTTAATCATGACCCCGGTTTAACTTCAGCTTGTAATTTTTTCTTAAAATTTCAACAAGTGTTAAACATGATCTCGGTTTAACTTCAACTTGTAAATTTTTCTTAAAATTTCAACAAGTGTTAAACATGTCATCGGTTTAACTTCAACTTGTAAATTTTTAAAATTTCAACAAGTGTTAAACATGACCTCGGTTTAACTGGAGAGGTCACCTTGGCATCTTGTCGCTTTCTCTGAAGGTAATCCCTTAGATTCTCCTTGGTTCGTCCAGGAGCTTGACTATCTCCGGATTTTAGCCTCTTTGGTGCACTACTTCCAGTGTCATTGTGAGTCCTTTTGGACCTCCCTCCATTGGTCATGTCGAAACAGAGTTCCTTCCCCTGAACATCCCGATGTTCTTTAGTGTAGGTTTCTTTTGTTCGACGTGTCTTCTAGAATTCTCCATGCCCGACCTCCCGCGAAGGCCAGTAAGAATGTCCCTTGGTCCTGCCATGCTGAAGGATTGCAGGAACCGTTTTCTACCCCCCCTTTCTGGGCATTTTTCTTGGCCGTTGAAATCGACGTATCTTGTAGCGGGAACGGTGGCTGCATGACGTTGTTCTGCATCATGAAATTGACGACCGTTTACAGGTCCACCAATTTGTCCTCAATTCTTTTTATCTCGTCGTCCCTCCGTAGGCATCTATCTTTCCATACCTGGAGATCGTCCTCATTATAATACCCGCTCCGGTCCGATTTCTTCGGTATGCCGCCCTCCTGGCCGACGTCCTTTCCTCCGTGATTCTTATCACGAGTCTCTTCACTGCAGTTGTCTTATTCGACGTCAAGGTCAATATGTTTCCTATTTTCAGTAGGGGTGTCTTCCCTAACCTTCTCTTTCTGTTCGTCGTTAGCCATCTATTCTCCTTTCTTTTCCACAGACGACGCCAAATTGTGTATGTCAATTTTCGACCACACTGCCAATCAAGCACTCAGCTGGAGAACACTAGCAGAATAAATTAAACTCGAACAACCTGTCACAAAAAAGAAGAGATTCCGACGATGGTTCGTCCACCTGGAGGCACTCCGACGGTCAAGTCAGTTATCTCTCAAAGATAGCAAAAGTGCTTATCTCGCTATTCAGAGCATAAAAAGTATACCTTAGACCCATGAGGGTGCCTCGCTTTTATAGCCAACACTTATCCAACCCCGATAGAAGCCTAACTTCAATGGACTTAAGATTACTGCTAATCTTGGACTCCCAGTAGGATTGAGATAAATTCTCTAAGGCCCTGTTTGATTGGGGGATATAAAGATTGGGATTGGATATTATATCCGGTGGGGTCCATATATCCCATGTTTGCAATTTTTTTTTGAAGGGGATATAATATCCGGTGGGATTGTATATCCCCCAAAAGTGGAGGATATACAATACCACACCCCCCCCCATTATATCATATCCCCTTGGTGGGGATATGATGTAAAAAGTCCAATTTACCCTTTTTTCTATCTAACATAATATAATTTAATATATTTTTTTGAATTTAATATAATATAATTATTGAATTTAATTTAATATTATTGAATTTAATATAATATAAATATTATTGAATTTAATATAATATAATATTATATTATTTAATATAATTTAATTTAATATAATATAATTTAATACAAATTTTGAATTTAATATAATATAATATTATTGAATTTAATTTAATATAATATAATTTAATATAAAATTTTGAATTTAATATAATATAATATTATTTAATATAATATAATATAATTATTGAATTTAATTTAATATAAATATTATTGAATTTAATTTACTTTAATATAATATTATTTAATTTAATACAAATTTTGAATATAATATAATATAATATAATATTATTTAATTTAATTTAAGTTAATATAATATTATTGAATTGAATTTAATATAATATAATTTAATATAAAATTTTGAATTTAATATAATATAATTATTGAATTTAATTTAATATAAATATTATTGAATTTAATTTAATATAATATAATATTATTTAATTTAATATAATATAATTATTGAATTTAATTTAATATAAATATTATTGAATTGAATTTAATTTAATTTAATATTATTTAAGTTAAACCAAATTTTGAATATAATATAATATAATATAATATTATTTAATTTAATTTAATTTAATATAATATTATTGAATTTAATTTAATATAAATATTATTGAATTGAATTTAATTTAATTTAATATTATTTAAGTTAAACCAAATTTTGAATATAATATAATATAATATAATATTATTTAATTTAATTTAATTTAATATAATATTATTGAATTTAATTTAATATAAATTTTGAATTTAATATAATATAATATTATTTAATTTAATTTAATATAATATAATATTATGAGGGCAATCTTGGAAATTACTTGTTATATCCCACAATATATTTTGTAAAACAAACATGCATAACATATATCCAATCTTATATATCAAGTCAACAAACATGACTTGGGGAATATACTATCCAATACTTATATCCTATTCATTATATATCCTGACTAAATCCCACATCATATTATATCCTCCATTTTATATCCAACGAAACAAACGGGGCCTAAGAGTCTTATCTTTATCCAAACTGAAGTCCTCTCTCATTCTAGGACTCTTGTCCCTTATCCGCTTATCCTAGATTCCGATATCTTCACAGATAACCTCGGCCTAGCCGAGATAATCTCGGCGTCATAACCAGGACACGTGGCATCTCGGCTGACACTTCGGCGATACCTCGGCCACGTGTTGTCATTCAAAAATTATGTCCCCACAACTAATATACCTCTTAAGGTTTGATTAAAAATAAAAATTATTTTCTATAGTTTTGAAAATTACATTTCATCCGTGAAATTTTTAATTTCATAACAAATTGTTCTTTTTATTAGTAAATCCTCAAATTAATTAATAGTTTTTAATGATGTTAAAAATATATTTTAATTAACAATTAAGTAATTTTATTATTTTATAGGAGTGCAATTATAATTTTATTTTTTTAGTTAATTCTGTTAAATAAAATTTTTTAATAAGAGAGTATTTATAATTTTTCAAATTATGAAGATAATTTGTATTTTAAGTAAACATCAGGAGTATATTTGTAATTTATCTAAAATTAAAATAGTAAATTTTTGAACGTAAATTTCAAATCCACGTGTACGGCGGATATGATTGAGGACGAGAAGCTCTTTACCCAATCCCCAAAAAAAGATGTCCCACGTGTGGGGTTGCGTTAGGAGGGCTGGAATGGAACAACTCATGTGTACAGGGTACGGGTATGGACCGCTGTCTCTTGTCCCCAACCACTACTCTACACGTGAACCTGCCGACTTCCTATTTGGTCTCTATGTCATATCTTACTCACACCACACGCACGCCCATTCACACTAGAACAAAAACAGCTAGTTTATTTTTAAAATTTAGTGTATAAATTATTAGAAAATATTGATTTTTAATAAGAAAATATTGATTTTTTTAGTAATTTTAATTTAAAATTAAAATGGGGTTCAGCTGTCTACTCAGGTGGGTTCAAGTAGGATTATATTCTCTCAAACGAGAATATTACAATATAAAAATAATGAATCGAAATCATTAAATTGTAAATAAGAATTATCTCATAGAATGTGCATCAATAAAAGTTGGGTTTAAATTTGAACTGGGTCTAGGCTTATACTTGTACATATGCATGTGGTAAGTTTGGTCTCGGACTTGGACTTAATCTTGAGTATGGGCTAAGCTGTAATATGTTGGGTTTAACTTTGTGCATGTGTTTGAAATTGAGTTTGGATCGGGTTGTGACCCAATACCTATATCCATTTTGTAACCCATCTAGCTTAATTATCAAAACTTATGCATTATATGCATATTATAATTTATATAATATTTTTGAAGGTTTGAATCTTTGTAACTTCAGCTATAATTGCTAGAGTTGATGGCCTTTATTAATGACATTTGATGACTCTCATGATGATAGCCTTCATGGTTAGAGACTCCTCCATTTGCATAAATAGATATTTTTTCCCTCCAACTTGAGATATAAAATTTCAGAGAGATTTTTAATGGAAAATGGAGATGGTGTTTTAAGATTATAAAGTTAGAGATGGTTTTTATACAAAAAAAAAAATTTCCTATCTTCTTTTTGCTAACATCAAAATTATTCAAAAGGTGTTTTTACATTAGCTAGTTTCGACCATTGTACCTTGGGAGACAGACGTCAACATACCTCTTTAAAAAAATTATAGTATTATAGGCTTCGATTTACCTTTTTTTCTTATCATTTGTTTTTTAATTTTTTCAGAATTTAGTTTAACTCGACAAGTTCTAATATTTAGTTATCTGTGTTAATAATTTATTCTTTTAGTAATGTAATCCAATTTATTTTTGTATTTTTAATTGTATAGTTTATTCTGTATTTTATTCTTTAATAAAAAAAAGTTTTCATTTCTATTTAATCTATTTTATACATTTTTCTAGTATTATTATGAAAAAAATACCAATATAAATAAGATGATTAATTAATGATGAAAGAGAAAAAATTAATATTTTAAAAGAGTGTTATATCATTAAATCTTAAAACTGAGTCTAATTTCTAATCTGAATAACAATGCGCTTCACACTATACATTTTTTTTTTTTTTTTAAGACTTTGTTTGATTAGGAACAAAAAAAAAAAAAAATGAAAGTGAAAGAAAAAATATATATATATTCTTGTAAGTATTTAATTAAGAACTTACACATTTAAATTTTCTTATATTTTCTTTTGTATTTTTTGCAAGAAATTAAAAACTAGCTAGAATGCTACTATGGGTTGCATAAAAAAATTAATTTTCTTTTAGTTTTTTTTATCACTTTTAAATTAAATAAATTCATGAAAGTTACAAAATTTTCTTTTTCCCTCACTTTCTACGTATTTCATTCTAAACAAATTGAGTCTAAAGAATAATAAACGTTTCCATTTTGATTATTACACTTGTAAAATATACAATCCATATTTTTATATCAATTATATTTTGTGTATTGTCTACATATAAAAAAATGTGTGAATAATTCTTTTTTGTTCTTTTTTATCTCATTTATGTGTCTTTTCACTGAATCTCGCTTCTCTCAGAAAATTGACATTGGGACAAATTCGTAGAGCAAAAAATTTACTCAAAAAATTCAATGCATAGATGAGATTTATTTTAGATGTAAATTCAACATCCTACCATTCTGAACCATGCATCATTTTTTTTTTTTTGGATAATATTCTGAATTTAGATTCTAACTCCTTAACTTTTCTAAAATTCACGGGATCGGGAGCTCCACCTTAATTTTTTATTTGTTAAAACAATAAGACTAGTATTTTGTATTGTTTTTTAGAGATAATTTGTCAAATGTCATTAAATCAATACTGCCAAGTACTATTTCAATATTACGAAAATAATCTCTCTCTTTTCCTTTATTAGTGGTGTGTACACACTTAATGAGTGTATTTTGTAAATTATAAAAAATTAAAAATTTAATATGAATTTAATCTAAGCAATTATATGAGACAAAAATCACAAAATTTGATCTTAGTAATTATATTTTGAAAAAATTAAAAATAAACATGGCAAACCTAAAATCAATTCATATATATAATAGAACAATAATGTTACATCCCTTAATTTATTACCCTTAGGTCATGTTTGTTTGGGTGGACATGAGCTTGGGAATGGACTAATAGTCCAATAAAATTATTAATTCAATATTTGGTTAAACAATTGAAGTAGGAACTAATTATTTTAAACTTGATTATTAGTTAAAATAGGATACATAATTCAACGGATTCGTAATCCTAAGAATATTAGTCATGGGAATGCTAATCCAATCCGCCCAAACAAACATGGCCTTAAACTATTCTTAATGATGTGACATTAAGGTTAGACTCCACATGATAAAATGCTTAACAAATTAAAATTTGACACTTAGGACTCTTTTGAGAGAGCTAAAAAAGCCAAAAACTAGCTTATAACCTATTTTGAGTGACATCATATTGACACAAGATTTTTTTACACGTTTTTTTAAAAAAAAGTCAAAAAATCAACTTTTAACCAATTTTTCAAAATAATCCTTATTAAATACATCATTAAGGCCTAGTTTTGAGGGCTAAATATTTTAGTTAAAAAATAAAAAAATTACTATAAATTATCACATTATTTTTTTTACTTTTCTGAATATAGTTCGAATTTTTATGATCTAAATAACTTAAATATATTAAAACAGTGTCATTTTATTCCTAAAATAATATCATTTTAAAATATTTAAACTATCCAAATTATAAAAATTCGGACTAGCAACTATTGGTGCATTGTTTGTGCCAGCAGTGGCAGTGAGACATACGGAAACAACACGCACGGGCACACGGAAATGCACACGCTTGACTTTGCACTTACGTTTGGTAAAGTCGAGGAACATACTAAGATATTATTCGGACTTATAATTTTGGTTACGTGGCGATAAATCATTTGCATGACGGCTACAATCTCAGAATATTTGTGAATTTGCCAAACTTTTGGTCTCAACGTCGGCAGGGGTGTCATGATTTTGGTCTATTTTAAGATATTGTTATTTATTTTTGTTGATAAAAGAAAAAAAGAAAAATATTACTAAAATAATTAAAATCTTAATATAATTGATATTGTTACATATATTTTTCCGGGACAGTTGCTAATATGCTGTTTGGTAACACTTACGTTTTTAGTTTTCTGTTTATATTTATAAAAATTTAAAAAATTCAAATAAAAACTTGTTTGGTAAAATTTTTGATATATAAATCAGTGGTCTCAGTTTATAAATTTAGCCAAAAAATGAAAACACAAAAAATGTGTTTCCATTTTGAGTTTTCAGTTTTTTTTTTTTGTTTTACCACCCAACACTAGCCACCACCCGCCACCATTTTCCACCACCGTCTTCCGCCACCACCACCTACCACCCGCCACCATTTTCCACCACCTGCCACCCCCCACCACCACCTGCCACCACCATTCACCACCCACCTGCCACCACCACCCACCACCCACCGCCCGCCACTACCATCCACCACCCGCCACCTACTTGCTATCACCACCCACCACCCACCACCCACCTGCCACCACCAGCTACCCACCACCACTAGCCAGTTGTCACCCACTCACCCGCCACCACCACCACCCGCCACCCACCACTACCACCACCACCACCACCATTACCCATCGCCACCTACCTACCACTACTCACCACCACCCACTCACTACCACCTACTACCCGCCACCGTCACCCACCTACCCACCCACCACCACCCGCCACTACCCACCTCCACCCGCCATTCGCCACTCACTTGCCACCACCACCGACCACCCGCCGCTGCTACCACCACCACTACCCACTCGCTACCACCCACCACCGTCACCCACCCAACCACCATCACCACCCACCACCCACCCGCTACCACCCACCACCACTTGTCATCCGTCACCCATCTGCCACCACCATCCACCACCCGTTACCACCACCACCACCACCACCCACCCACCACCGTCATCCACCACCACCACCTACTACCTACCCGCCACCGTCACCCACCTACCCACCCACTACCACCACCACCACCACCACCCGCCACCACCACCACTACCCACTCGCTACCACCCACCACCGTCACCCACCCAACCACCATCACCACCCACCACCCACCTGCTACCACCCACCACCACCTGTCATCCGCCACCCACCTGCCACCACCACCACCACCCGCCACCACCACCACCACCACCACCCACTCACCACCCGCCACCGTCACCCACTACCACCACTTGCCACCTACTCGCCACCACCCACCACCACCCACCACCACCCGCCATCCGCCACCCACCTGCCACCACCACCCGCCATCGCCATCGCCACGGCCACGGCCACGGCCACTGCTACCACCCACCACCCGCCACCGTCACCCACCCACCTGCCACCGTCACCCACCCACCACCAGCTACCCACCACCCGCCGTCACCACTTTCCACCACCGTCTTTTGCCGCCACTTGCCACCACTTGCCATTTTTTACTCTTTTTATATTTTTAAATTTTTTTAAACATTTTGTCAATTACCAAACGCGTTTGTGGTTTATGTTTTTCTAAAAATAAACAAAAACCAGTTTATAAAATTTTTGTAAATATAAACTGAAAACGTAAACGTTACCAAACACACCCTAAATGTTTTTGCCTTTATTTGGGAAGTGGATTGATTTTTCGACTTTTTAATTTTTTTAGTTATTTTAGCTTAGGCTAAAAAGTTTTGTTTGGAAAAGACTTTTTGATTTTTTTAACTTTTTTTTATGAGATAAGAGTGTAATGATTATGTGTTGGATGTGATGTTTTGTTTATTGTGGTTAAAATAACCTATTTTGTCTTTTGTGATTAAAATAGTCACAAAAGCCCTTGCCAAACAAAGCCAATAATTTATTTTTCATGTTCACTTGATCAAGTTATGTATATGGTTCCGTTTGTTTTCAGAGGTGGAATTGAGGGAATTCATAGTGAAATGATTAAGTAAAATTGTGTTTATTTTGATGATAGTTGTTAATGTAAGAATTGTTAAATTATTTTTATATAAAATAGTAAACAAATAAAAAAATATAAAAAAATAAATGTTAATGTTAAAAAAAATGCCCAATATGTAAAAAATAAAAAATAAAAAAATTTCTAATCCCCTCACTATTTTTTTAATACCACCTCCACCTCCACCTCCACCTCCTCCATCCCAATCTCCTTTCCAACCTCCATCTTAATCCCCTCATCCATTCTAATCTCTTCCTTAACTCTACAAACAAACACAACACTAAGTGAGCCCCACCTCCATCCTAATCCCATCCCACCCTCTACACCTCAAAACAAACGGCGCCTATGTGTGTATAAATTCACTAAAAGAAATTAAAATTTAAGAAAGAAAAAATTATTAACGAAATTGAATGTTTGGACTTTGTTTGGGGACTAGCTATAACAGTAAAAAAAAAAAAAACCTTAAAAATGATTACAAGTTGCACATCATTCTTTCTACTTTATTTATACGTAATTTTATAAAAAAAATTAAAAAATCAACAAAAATAATTTATTTATAAACAAACCTTACTCGTTTCCTACCTGTTTGATTCTTTCTAATTCATTCACTTTAAAATTGGTTCTGAAGATCGTGTAACATCATCTTCAACCAACCTAATTATTATCCTTTGAAATCAAAATTTGTCTTAAACAAAATTATTTTGTCTTTGAAAGTAAAATTGTTAGTAAAATTTCAAAATTTGTCTCCAATTTTTTTTTTGAACAACTTTTTAGTAACAATCCTCGTAACAACAAAATTTGATCTTTTAATAATTTTTTCAATAAAATTTTCACTTTTGTGGATCAGAAAATTTTGTCCGTAATTCTTATTTCTGGTAGTTGATTATAAAATGTATCACCCAAAGAAATATATAAATTATATTTGTCTAGGATTTAAAGTTTAATTTTAGCACATTAATTCTATGTAAATATAAGTAATTGTGGAAATGTTGCTATCTTTTGTGAGGAAAAACAAAAAAGAAAAGTTTTCCCAAAAGCCAAACAAAGTAATGGAGTGAGTCTGACCTACTCCAAATTTATGGATTTTCCAAACAGTCTAGAGTGCCATTGTTGAAGTTGTATGCGACTTGTCAAGAAATAGTTCAAAATTGACAACACAAGCATTGAAGCATGTACATACACATCTAGAAATAGGCATAGTGCATGTTCATCTTTATTGCATAACCCCATGGGATTGGGTTAAATGTTTTGGCAAATCCCGAAGGATCAACTTTTGTTGGTTTTGTGGCTAGCTTTGATAGATAGATAGATAGATATTAATCCTTTCTTGATAAAGCCATTCCATAATAATGCAACCGTTGTACCATCAAATCAATGCTAAAAGCTACAAAGTAGAAAATATAAAGTAAACTGACCAAATGACTTCTATTTCTTTTTGGGTCAGCAATGACTGACTTCTTTCGGTTTTCCTTTCTTTTTCTTAACAAAGCTCAGTTAATGTGGCCCACCGGTAAGGATTTTGGTATTGATCTCGAGGTTTCTGTTGTCTTTGGGACTAGTTTCTTGGGCATCAACACATTTAAAATGTGAGTATAAATCTCCAGAAACGGTGTGAGTCTGTGAATTATCCCAACATGAATTGGGAAACCAGCTATATAGTAACTACCAAAACGCAACCCAAATCTAGCTCTAGGAGTTTAGAACCAAAAAAAATATAAAAAATTAGAGTTGCTATTTCACTTTATGGATCACACTGCACTAAGAGACGTTCAATATTCAAAATTTTACATTTTTTTTTCTAATTTAATTTTATTCATTCAATCATGTCTTTAGATTCTCTTGTAATTTAATAATTATGAATACATCTAAGAAAAATTATAAAAAAAATATTTGACACAAGATTCTCTGCCATAAAACTTCTTATTCAGAAAATGTGAGCAAAGACTAGTTCATTACTTCCATGGCTTTGGTCTATCCGAACACTTGTGGCAACAACAATCCAAAAAGTGCCCATTTGGGCCAATGTGCTGCTATATAGAACTTTTTTTAATTTTTTTTTACGCTGTGTTTGGTTGAGGGATTTAAGGATTGATTTGGAAAGAGAAAAAGAAAATTAAGTGAAATGTGAATAAAATATACCTATGTTTCACCTAGTTTCACACACCTTTTCTCTTTTCCTTTCTAAATCCCTCAACCAAACACAGTATTAGGGGAGGAATTCTATTGATTTCATTGTCTAGTTTTTTGAATGGATATAAGGAGGGGGTGGCCATGGGTAAGGCTGGGCCCGGTTTGAGCTAGGCGAAAAAAAAAAGTATTTATGGCACTGAGCCCGAACTAGCATTGAGTTTTAAAATTTTATTTTAAACTCAATCCTAATTAAATATTACAAGTGCAAACTAGCCACCAAATCCAAATATTGGAAAAGAAATATATATTAAGAACTAAACATTGATAGTTTCGTTGTTGGTGGATGCATTTTCCCTCTCATAAGTGCATTCTATATATTTAATTTAAAAAAAAAAAAGCATATATGCTACACACACTAATATATATATTTGTGTACAATAGATATAGTTCAATATATTTTTAATCGACTCAATCGGGTCTAAATTACTTTTCTCAAGCCCAGTCCAGAAATGATTGGGTCAAAATGTTTTATCCAACTTGGCCCTTCAAAGTTGGGCTAAGTTGGGGGCTACTGGACTGGTGTCCACCCCTACACAGTCCCAAATGTAATTATATGTACAAATAAGTAGTAGACCTTCCCTTCTGCCACCTTGGGCCTAATATAAGAAAGTCTATTCTTCCATATATAATTATCTAGATTTTTTTTGGATGATGTGTTGTGTGGTGAATATTGAATTGGGCCTATTTTAGGAAGTATGTTAAAAATTGGTTTTTTTTGACTTTTAAAATATATATATATATATATAAATGTTGTGTGGTGATTCAAAAAAATTAAAAAGTCAAAAAATAGTTTTTAACTATGTTGTTAAAATAGGCCATAGTAAGGGATTGTTTGGGGGTATCCTAAATAAGTGTACTCTTTATCTTTTTGGACTAAAAAATTGAGAAAAAAAATATGGATGTTTGGGTTAACTTTTTGGCTTTTTATGAAAAAATGTGTATTAAAAAATTGTATAAATTAGTGTGTAGGAAAAAATTAGGATTGGGAGTTGTGCAGCCGTAATTTTTGACTTTTGATAAATAGTGATAAATTTTTAACTTTTTAAGTAATTTTTTGACTTTTTAACTTTTTTTCAACTTGACAAACTTTTGAGTCATAAATTAATGTATGTGAATAAAATTCAGTGTAAATTTTATGAGTTCGTAGTTTTTCTAGTTGTAATATTTCAAACTTCTCCTAAATGACCATACAAATTATAATCTTTTTCTTTATTTATTTTTTAAATACATAGTGCAATTTAAATAAAGCTATGAGTACTCAAGAGGTATCATTTGAATTATTACCTTCTCCAAAAAAAAAAAAAAAAAAAAAAAAAAGAGAAGAGTAATCGTTTACCTTTGAAAGTAGAAAAAATTGATGAACAAGAAGCATGCACTGGTACAGGCCCAGTCACATTAGGGCCCAATGGGTCAATGTGCAGCCCAACTAGAATTGAAATCTAAAGCCAACCGACGACCCAAACAAACCACCCTCCTTGGAAAAATCCCCCGAGTTGAGTATTGTTGGATTTTATCAAAGAAATATTATATAAAATTCTATGAGAAGTCTTCACCATTTAATTAGTTTGTGATATTTTATTATATATAATCTAACGGTAGAGAATTTTCATAAAATTTTTCATGATATTTTTTTCATGAAACTTAACTATACTCTTCCAGCTATTGTGGGCTAATAATCTATCAGCAATGCTAGGTATCATGAAAATAATCATGAAATCTTTGTGACCCTTGGATTACACTTAGAATAAAGCACCACACACTAATCAAGGTAATTCAAGGATCATAAATCTTTCATGATCATTTTTATGAAAAAAATTTGATGATCCCTAACTTTTCTCTTTAATCTATTGGATGATGTAATATTTTTCATAATTATAATTACTCTCCTATCAATTAACCCACAAAAAAATACTGAGTATCAGCAAGTTGTGGTGCATACATTTATATTATATAAATGAAAAATGTTTAAGTCTTAAAAAGTATTCATAATTTTTCCCGCAATGATGTGATAACATATATGTCAACTTTTAATTTGTTATACACTTAATGATGGTGGATCTGATTCATGAATTTATAAATATAAATATATGAATTTCTAACCTCACTCTATATATGTATATATATATGAATAGATGAAAATTTATTGAGAATTTTACGGTGAAAGTAAATTGGGAGAACCACAGGATGGTTGGCTTAGTGGGTGATGACTGGGGCCTAAAGGTTTGCTCCCTCTCAGGTCTTAGGTTCGAATCTCCTAACCAGTAAATGCATATCTTGAGGCTACGGACCATAGGGCGTAATTTCAATTTTAGAAGACTTGTTCGAACTGTAAAGACTTACTCTAGTGCGCGTAAGTTGGTCCGAGATAGCCTACATAACCAAAAACAAAAAAAAAAATAGAATTGGGATAGCCTACATAACCAAAAACAAAAAAAACAAAAAATAGAATTGGGAGGGTAGTTTCAAAGTAGTGTATTGTGAGTCATACATACCATGATCATGAAATTTGTACAAGAGCAAAAGCAGACTAGTGGGTCAAAATAGCGTGAGTGAGAGCATATAGTTGAGCTATGTCTTCGTACCGCACCACCACCACCGTCACCACCACATTGTGGGGACTCCCCAACTAATCTTTCCATGTGCTTCGACCAATTTCTCCTACTATATTCTATATACTTTACACTATACAAACGCGCTTTTGGAACCCTTCACATGCCTATAAATAGCCACCCATTTCATGCATTTCAGAATCATAGTTGTGGGTTTTAAACACATTTTCTTCCATGGCTACCCACAAAGTTATTATGAGTATTGTTTTCTTTGTGTTATTGGGTTTAGGCATATGTTCTGCGACTAGATCCCTCCTTACTTTTGAAGGAGGTGGCTACACTCCGGGGTCAGGCGGCACCATCAACTATGGTGGTGGTGGTGGTGGTGGAGGCGGCTCTGGAGGTGGCGGTGGTAGTGGCTATGGAGGTGTAGGTGAACATGGAAATGTTGGATATGGAGGTGGTGGAGGAACTGGAAGTGGTGGTGGTTATGGAGCTGGTGGAGAACATGGTGCAGGGTTTGGTGGAGGTGGTGGTGGAGGGAGCGGTGCTGGTGGTGGTGGAGGAGGAGGAGGCTATGGTCCTGGAGTAGAGCATGGTTCTTCTGGATATGGAACTGGGGGTGGTGAAGGAAGTGGTGCTGGCTACGGTGCTGGAGGAGAACATGGGAGTGGATATGGTGGTGGTGGTGGAGGAGGAAGTGGTGGTGGTGGTGGTGGTGGAGCTGGGTACGGTGCAGGTGGAGCTCATGGAGGTGGTTATGGTAAAGGAGGTGGTAGTGGTGGTGGCTATGGAGCTGGTGGAGAGCATGGAGGTGGCTATGGTGGGGGTGGAGGGAATGGGGGTGGTGGTGGAGTAGGTTATGGTGGAGGAGGAGCAGCAGGTGGTGGTTATGGTAGTGGTGGAGGAGCTGGTGGTGGTGCAGGAGGAGCGCACTCTGGTGGATATGGTGGCGGTGGTGGCTCTGGAGGTGGAGTTGGCTATGGAGGTGGAGGTGAACATGGCGGCGGATATGGAGGAGGTGGTGGGAGTGGAGGAGGTGGTGGTCATGGTGGCTATGTACCTTGAGAATACCTTCTCACTTGATCAGTCTCCTAGATGTCCTCTTACCTTTTCCTAATATGAAAAATAAAATGTAATTTTGATAAGAGGATATAAGTAACCATCAAATGCAAAACTAATGCCAACAAGATTTGGATCATTATGTATTGTTTCGTAACTTTTCTTTTTAATATGAGTGTGCTTTTTATCTTTTTATTTTTTGTTATATTGTCTCTTTATTTTTTTGCATTTTTTTTTTTGTAAAAAGTCAAAAAATTCACATACTTAGATTACCCCAAACAATGCGTTAATAAATGAGATTTACATATAAGTTATTGTCTAATAAATTCTATGATAATAATGACATTTTTCATCAAACACTATTAAAAAACGTCTGTAATTGTTAATTTTCAATTACAATTTAAAAATTGTTACAAAAATGTCACTAATTATAAGTTTTAGCGACAGTTTAAAAAAAAGTCACCAAAAATGTTGTTAATTTTTAAATTTCAACGATAGTTTGAAAAGTTTGTCACAAAAAAAAACTCACTAATTATAAGTTTTGTCGATAATTTATAAAAATTATTGAGCAAAAAAAATATTAATTGTCAATTTTTAACAACATATACAAAAAATCGTCACAAAAAATTATTTTCAACCACGATTTTATTAAGACTTATGTCCCATACAACTTAATGAGAATTAACTACCCATTCAATATTTGGTGCCCTTTAATCACAAAAAGTTCCATAATTACCCTAATTAGGTATTGGGTTTGGCTTCTATAGTTGCCTACGTGGGTGATAATTCATTTGCATATAATATGTGAAGCTGGTCGTTTATAAGAAGAAAATAACTGATATATTCTATAGAAAATATTATTTTCAGATAAATTTTATACGGAATTTGTCATCATAATCATAAATTTTATACGGAATTTGTCATCATAATCATAACAATGTGGTGATGGTATTTTTGTAATTAAATCTTTTTTAAATATACACTTTTTTAAATTAAAAAAAAAATGACAAGTCTCAAAATAGCTATACGTAACAAAAGTTTATACCACTACTCATATTCTATTGGTGGATTAAGTTAGTCATGTTATAAAATAAAATTTTCATATCACTACTCATATTCTATTGGTGGATTAAGTTAGTCATGTTATAAAATAAAATTTTCATATGAAATAACGTGATTTGTGTGGAACAATTTACCACTAAAAAATTTGATGTAGAACTCTTACGACTCTTTGATAACTTGCAACCGCAAATAGTGAGTTTGGATTGGTTTTTCAAGTAATTTGTTGACTATTTTTTTTTTTTTTTTTTTTTTGTCTTTTTTAGTATAAAAGATTTTTTTTTTTTTAAATTTCAAGAGCCTTACATTTTTAGGTTTTACTCATCTAGATCTATCATAAAATAAAAGTTTTAAAATTTTAAAAATTGGAAAAAAAAAGAAATCATTAAAGACAAATAATTGACTTTTTAAAAAAAAAATTATTTATTAAACTTCTTTTTTATTTTTTACTTTTGTAGATCCTTGTATATTAGACAAAATGACAAAGTAAAAATAAATAAATAAATTGACACAAATTTGAAAAGATAAAATAAAAATCATTAATGAAAAAAAGCTAGCAAAAAAATGTGACTGTTTTTGTTGGATGTTGAACCCATCCCTCTAAGGTGTTTAGTCGGAGACACTCCAATATCTAAGTTAATTCTGCAAGTTGTAAAGTTGAAGTGTAAGTAGGGATTCTATTCTTTATCTTGATTTGAGAATTAAGTGATCATTTTATGCCTTGTGATTTTACTGTTTAAAGTATCATGTGATCAGTTATACATATTGCTCCACCCTAAGCAAGATCGCGTTCCCTACCCAACAAATTTTTCTGAACGTGAGGAGCATTATCCCACTAATTTTAGACTTGCATTCCTAACTTGGTCCCCCATTGCTCGTATTTTGCACATCCAAACATTATGCTTGACTATCAAAGGTATGGCGGGACACTCAATTACATATCATGCTCGATCACCTATCTTCAAACTTGATTGAATAACATGGTCATATAAAATTTCCTCTCATATGATCTGTTGCAATTGTTTCATTTTAATTTTAAAAGAAAAGCATAATAATGATTCAAAATTATAAAATTATTATGGTCACACCCTTTTATCTAAATTCTATAATTATATTTATAAATCATTTTTATTTTGTTAATATAAAGACAAGTGGGCTAACAAAAGTACCATCCAAAACCGACAGTCACTTGGCCCACCCAAATCACAACCTACCAATCAGGTAAGGAAACAAAGATACCGTCATCTACTATAAAGAACAGCTCACACATTTAGTACAGTCGTTAGTGTTTAGTGTTAGATTTTTTTATTTTTTATTTTTTATTTTTAGTGGGTTAATATTTTATTAAATAAATAAAACATTAGATGAAGGAAAAAAAAGCATGAATAGGCATTAATTTGGGAAAGTCAAATCGTTAAAACTCATAAAAACTAAGCTCTCTCTCTTGTACCAAAACATTGTTCAGATTCTTTCATCCAAAACGTGTTTAAATTCTCCAAAACACTTTCACTTTGAGAGCATTGATCTTTTATTTTCCTTTGTTTCTTCAAACTTTTTTGTTTTAAATCCTTCTCCAATAGCAGCTTTGTGCCCTTAATTTTCCTAAAAATATTATCCATTGAACTTGTATCATCACTAGCAACACTAAGCATCTCAACTTGAGTGCCTAGACTTTCTGATGAAATAGAAGGCCATTGCAACTGCCATATGACCATTGTCGTAATTGCTTTGTAAAGCATGTTGTTGGAGGTGCGAAAATGTGAAAGGGACTAATGTGACATTGGAAGTGCATAGAGGTCTCTAGATGTGCCTATTAACTAACTGCTTGGTTGGAAGCCACCAAGTAAACTCCAAAATCATAATGAGTATATCACATGGACAGTTGAATTATTCTTATCCCCATTATAAAATGTTTATCCTGAATGTGATAACCCAGTCTTTTTTTCTCTTTTTTTTTTTTCCCTTCAAAACTAATAGTTTCCTCACTACAAAAAAATGCAATTTTAGTCGCCAAAAGTAAGGTTTTTAGTCGCCGAAGCCTTTTCCCGACTAAATATTTTGATCGTTAGATTTGTCGTGGGAAAACGGTCGGGGAAGGTTTTGGTGACTGAAAAAAATTTAGTCGCCAAAACTACTATAAATGGCTACTAATGTTTTAGTAGGGAAAAGTATGAGGTATTGGCGACTAAATATTTAGTCGCCAAAAGTTTTCAAATAAAATTAATTTTTATTTTCAGTGACTAAAACTTTTTGTCGCCCAAAGTATCATTTATTATTAGCTACTAAATATTTAGTTGCAAAAAAAAATTAATTTTCATATTTTTTTTAGCTACTAAACTATTTAGTCGCCTAAAGTCTCATATATTTTTTACTACTAAATTTTTAGTCGCCAAAAAATCTTTGGTTTGTTTTTGGCTACTAAGTAGCCAATAAGTTTTATTTTGTTTTTTTGGCTACTAAGCATTTAGTCACCAAAAACTTTATTTATAGTGTTATTTTTTTTTATTATTATTATTAATTTCTGCACAACCTGCATTTATTTTGTGCAATCTGCACCCTGTATATAAACAAAACAATACATATGTCTATTTCTATTTCACTTTCAACCATCCAAAAATTTGCTCTTGTAACATCAAATTCTATACAAATCAAATATAATCCAACCCAAAATAATAATTCCATACAAATAGATAATCATACAAAATTGATGTCCTCCGTATACAAAAAAGAAATATCCACTAGTAATCTATACTACTAGGAAATAAATTCATCTCTGTTGGATTAACAACTATTGCAGTAATTGATAGTGGAAAAACTCGAGTTTGTAAAAGTCTTCCAGTAACAAGGTCTCATACCTACAATACGAAAATAAGTCATTTCGAGAAACAAAAATACTCATGCTAGGAAGATATTATTATGAAACATTTAACATAATTAAGTAACCTTGCATGTGCCATCGAGGGAGCTTGATAAAAAAATTGAACTTGAGCTTGATAAAACATTTAACAAAAATACTCATGCTAGGAAGATATTATGAAGAGCTTTTTCTTTGTCAATACTTGGACTGGACTTTTCATTAATATAATCATGACATTTAGCTAACCAATTGTTTAGACCATCGTATCATGTTTTGAATGATAAGAAAGAAGAAAATCAACCAGGATATGAGGGGGAAAAAACAACAAGAACATGAAACACTTGTTATCGATTTCAACATATTTTTCACAGTTGTCCCCATAATTTTTATAAATATCATTAACACCTCATTTTGGATATATTTTCTATTTAAACTGTCTGTTTTTAAAATACCCAAAAAGTATGGGATACTTGTAAACAGGGAATCATCTCAATTCACCCCCAATTAATTCAGACAGACACTAGAATTAGATATCCGTGTGAGCTACACGGTCGTTCAGGGACTGTTTTGAATTTTTGTCTCTGAAACGCGCTTTTCGACTAAGTTTAGGGCATATTCGGCTCTAACTCCCAACTTACGGTTTCGAATTATGTTCTGCCAATTCTCACAAGTCCTATTTGTTATGGGAGAACTGTCCGTGTGAACCACACGGTGGTTCGGGGGTTGTTTTGATTTTTCGCCCCTGAAACGTCATTTTTCGACTAAGTTTAGGACGTATTTGGCTCTAACTCCCAACCTACGGGTCCGAATTACGTTCCGTCAATTCTTATAAGTCCTATTTGTTATGGCGAAGCTATCCGTGTGAGACACACGGTGATTCAGGGGCTGTTTTGATTTTTCGCCCCCCGAAACGCACTTTTTCGACTAAGTTTAGGGGGTATTCGGTTCTAACTCCCAACCTACTGGTCCGAATTACGTTCCGCCAATTCTCACAAGTCCTATTTGTCATGGGGGAACTGTCCGTGTGAACCACATGGTGGTTTAGGGGCTGTTTTGATTTTTCGCATCCGAAACGGCCTTTTTCGACTAAGTTTAGGGCGTATTCGGCTCTAACTCCCAACCTACGGGTCCGAATTACGTTCCGTCAATTCTCATAAGTCCTATTTGTCATGGCGAAGCTATCTGTGTGAGCACTTGAGCTGCTTTAACCCCCTACATTTTGGACACAATCATTGCTTGGTCAACAAGTTGACTCTTCACTAATAAATTGGGTATTGCATTATTTAATTACTGTCGCTTAATTAAAGTCCGTGTTGGTTTTACCATCACCAACACCATATCAGCACAATGCCTTCCTTTAATTAACCTAATAAATAACATTATGTAATTAAACCAAAGAAGCCCAAAATGAATCAAAAGCCCACAAATCATGTTAAAGAAGATGACTGTTAATTATGCTGCTGTATTTAATTCAGCTAGAAACTGATAATTATTTCAAACATTAGAGTTATGTTGGTCAATATGTCAAATGTTAAGACTTCATTTCCATTTTGTTTCCTTAACTTTTGCATCAACAAAGGGTATTTTCCATAAATTGATGGTAAAAGACAATGAAACATTCTAGTTTATGATCAAAACGACCTACCAAACTAAGTAGTGAAGTACAGAAGACAATAAAACAAAGGGAAATAAACTCAATTAAACACTCACCAAAACTCTTGCAGCCAAGGCTTTCATTACAACAAATTGCACCTTTGGCGACCAAAATTGGAGACTAAAAAAAATTTAGTCGCCAAAAGTTGTAGAAATGACGACTAAAACTTTTTTTTAGTCAGTAAAAGTAAAATATTTAGCTACTAATTTTTTTTAGTCGGGGTATATTGTTTATTGGCGACCAAAAAAAATTTAGTTGCCAAAAATGCCAGAATTGACGACAAAAAAAAAAATTTAGTCGTCGTAGGTAGAGATTTGGCTACTAAAACGCTTTAGTCGCCGATTGAAAAAATAAAAAATTATTTTTTACCTTAGTCGCCAAAAGTTTATTTTCAGTGGCAAAAAATAATTTTAGTCGCCGTAGTTAGAGATTTCGCTACTAAAACGCTTTAGTCACCGATTGGAAAAAAAAATTATTTTTTACTTTTGGCGACCAAAATTTTAGTAGCCAAAAGCTTATGTTCAGCGACGAAAAATAATTTTAGTCACCAAAGAACTAAAATTATTAGAGGGAGATATTTTAAATAGTTTGGAGGGATTTATGAAGTACTTTCAGCGACTAAAAACTTTTAGTCGCCGATTTATGAAATTCTTCCAAACCACAAACCAGCGCTTCTTCTCTCTTTCTTCAGCGGTTCTTCCTCTACCTCTCTCTCTCACCACCGACTGTCACTACCACTGTCGCTGGCCATCGTCTATTCCCACCATCGCATGTCGCCACCGCCATCGCCGAAATCACCACCAACACTGTCGCAAATCACAGGTTTGTCACTGTCACGTTCGGTCCTCTCCCTCGTTGTTGACCTGGGTCTCTCTCTCTGTGTCGAGCCATTCTGTCTCTCTCTGTTTCTCTCTCTCTCCTTCTCTCTTCCCCTATTTTTCCATTTCTCACACTTCATCTAGGGTTTATATGATTTTTTTAGTTTAATTTTGTGTTGATTTCAATAATGGGTTTGGTTGAAGTGCTTGATTTCTATGAAATTATGATATTCTTCATGTCGAAAATGGGTTTGGTTTTCGTTTTATGGGTTTGATTTTCGAAATTATAATTTCTATGAAATTATAATATTGCCCGATGAAATGAAGCGCCATCACTTTCAAAAAAATAAATTTGATTTTTTTTTTCCAATTAGTTGAATCATCTATTCCTACTCATCAATATCTTTGTCCATATCAATTTGTGTGTATGTGGTGGAGGGAGGCAGTTTTACACCTTATAGTTTTCAATTTTTTAGGTTTGCCAATGTTCATGTCTTGGTGTTTGTTAGTATAGAAAAACTTTGTACACCATGTGTTTGATGATATGCCCATAAAAAAACTTATTATGTTTTAAGTGGTGGTGTGTTTTTATCTTTCTCCTCTTGGCCTCTTATTCCTTTTGTCAGTTTGAACAAGTTGGTTAGATTTTGTTGTAGTTGAGGCCAAAAGGTATGGAATCAAACCTTGTGTTGAGTTTAGTGAGCAACTATGATAGCTTCGGAGCATGGAAACAGTATGTGAAGTGAACTAGAAATAAAGGGCAATACTTAACACCCGTTGTTAAAGGATATTACAACCATGTTAAGGTAATTAATAAAAAAAAAGTCAAATCCTTTGTTTTTACTCTATTCCATGTGATTGTAAGAGAAGAGGCAAAGTTCATCTCTAATTTAAATAAGTATACCATGTATAGGTTTAATTTTTGTTGTAGTAAGGTGTTTCAAAACTTGAAGTGAGGTAGAATCTTTGTTGGGTGCTTGTCCAAATGTTTAAATTTTGGGTACAATTTTGAGTAGTTTTTCTTGAGTATGTAGCACAATTGGCCATGACTTTGAGGTGTATGATATTTGGCTTGAGACAACTTTGCTTTAATTCTTTAAAATCATGCTGACTCTATAGTTCTTGCAAATTTCATGCAGGGTCTATGAATAATAAAGAAAAAAAAAAAGAACAAGGCAAGGTAGGCTAGATTTTATAAAGTTGTCATGGTTTTCTCTTCTAAGTCCTATTTAAAGAGTTAAAGCTTTCACAACTTGTCTAATTTTTTTCTGCCTTTGTTGCTTATCTTATTCTGTTAAAATTTGTTGTCAATTAGTGCTTTGAATGTCTCGATATTTTACACATAATTAAATCAATTGTTCTATACTTTTGGACAGTCGGAGACCCTTTGCCTCTTAGGATGGCTAATTTGATTTTTTTTTAATTAACAATATATAAATGTCATGTATATATGTATGACTCGTCATATTTAAAAAATAATGAGATTCACAATATCACATTAAAAATTCAGCAAAATATTTTGGTAACATAAAGCAGCATTCTTATCTACAATTTTTAATCAGTCCATTCTTATCTAAAATCTTCAACCAGACCAATTACACCACCTAAGTATTACAATGACATCAAGATCAAGTTAAACTAAACTAGTACAAAGAATACAAAAAGACTATTATCCATGTGTCTTTTAGGCCAAGTTTGGGAAGTCTTAAAAAAGTCAAAAAATCAAAAAGTTACTCAAAAAGTTAAAAAGTTATCACTATTCACCAATAGTCAACAATTACGGCTGCACAACTCGTAATTCTAATTTTTCCCTACAAACCAATTTTTACAATTTTTTATTATACATTTTTCTATAAAAAGTCAAAAAGTTAACCCAAACATTCATATTTTCAACCTCAACTTTTTAGTCTAAAAAGACAAAAAGTACACTTATTTAGTACACCCCAAACAACCCCTTCCTAGCACCTTGGCAGAAGAAGAATTAGGTATTTTAAAGTATCCACCACTTGAAATGTGGGATACAGCAAAAGCACACACTAGTAGGGTATACAACTACTAGTGCAAGAGAATGAGCATACTTGAGGTGTCTGTCATATTGTGGGGACTCCCAACTTCTCTATTCATGTGCTTCACCAACTCTCTCTCTTTCTCTTTCTCTCTCTCTCTGCACAATAGCACTTTTGGAGCCCTTCACATGTCTATAAATAGATACCACTTCATGCATTTCAGAGTCATAGTTGTGGGTTTTAAACACATTTTCTTCTTGTAGGAAAGGGTTCAAGAAAAGAGTTAGAAAATTCGAAGATCTTCGAAGATCCTTGAAAAACAACTTCGAATTCTCTAGAATATGATGAGAGGCTTAGATTCTTCAATAATCTCAACTTAGGAACACAACAACAAAGGAGATGATGGAGATAAGAGATTGGGTGAAGAAGAAGGCAAAATGGCTAGAGAATAGAATAATGGCAAGGCTCTCCCATGGATCTCCCACTTTCACACTCAAGGTTGATAATGGAGAAGGGAAATTAGTTCTTTCCCAAGAGTTAAAAAAAATCTCCAAAATCCATCCCTTGTAAAGCTATGGGTGGGTGCTATTTATAGGCACCTCATGATGTAGGATGGAGCCCATGTGCAAGGCACATGGGGGATATTCTCTCTAACCACCTTGTCCGAGGAGGTGACCTCTCCGAGGAGGTGACTTCTCTGAGGATGAGAAAACCCCGAAGAGGAGATCACTCCCTCGGCGAACCCTTCTTCTTAGCCACACCTAACCAATGATCCCCAATCATCCCAAAGGGTCAGGGGTAGTCCCAGAGGACGTCCTGCCGCAACATATTGCCGAGTCTCATGAACCCCCCGGGGTCGTGCCACATCGACCCGGGTATAGGCTAGTTTAACCGAAGAGTGAATTTGTCTCCACTCACCGTCCTCGGGATCGGGTCCTTTGTTCGAACTCCATTACGCCCATGGTTTTGGTGCGTAGATCCCGGAAAGCTTCGAGCCCGCAAGTGTTCTGGGACTCATTAATGGAGCGACTTCTAGATTGCGTTTGAATCCGTTCGAAGCCAGGTGCTTCGGATCTCTAGGTTCGTGGATCCGAACCCTTTCGAGTCCGAGTGTCTCGGATCTCTAGGCTTGCTTAATACCCTTTCGAGTCCGGGCTTGAGTAAGTCTCTAGATTCGTGGATCCGAACCCTTTCGAGCCATTCAACCCGTTTGACGGCGATAAATCCAAGCCCAACAATCTTGGACTTGAGATAAATTCGGGCCCACTAATCTTGGGCTATTGGGCCTAAATAATTTAGTGGGCTTAAATTAGCTCCTCTTACATTTGCCCCTTGCGTGTATGAGAAATTGTAATTTTCTCGGACATGCATAATTTCACCTTATCAGCCATGCTTCACATTATGTCTTCGAGAATATTTGGCCTTGATAAAATTTATGGATAAAAACTGAGGACTCACTGAAAATTACGGATAAAATTGACAAACAAAAATTTTATTTATTATTATTATTTTTTTTTTGTACTTTTTTTTTTTGATACCTAAAAAATAAATAAATAAACAAATCACTTATCATCATCATCATCTTTATTTTTGCATGTATAAGGTCCATTTTTTTATAGTCAAACTTTGACCTTACCTTCACTCAACGTACACAAATTGAAATTTGTAGATTCTCCAGGAAGCATATACCATATCACATTATATATATAAATATATATATAGAGAGAGTATATTAGTTTGAGAGACCATAAACCAAGCGAGCTTCTTTTTTTTTTTTTTTTTCTTTTTTCCTTCTAGAAGATTCAATAACCCTTCAGCTTTTTGTAAATTCACTCCAGGTGCTATTTTTTCACACACCCAAAACATGTTCTCTCTCTAGCAACGTGAACCCATTTTATGGCAGCCAAACAAATCCTAGCAAACCGTTATAGAGAGAGAGAAAAATAAAATAAAATTTTTTTGAGAGGCTACCCCAAACCACACCTTCCCTTTTCTGGTTAGGCAACCCAATGAATCCATCCGTATACGGATATATGTATATATATAAATAGCACATTCTGAGAATATTCTAGCATCACGCCTCCTCTTTTTATATTTAGGTGTAAAACCCTAAATCTCACCCATTTTCTTTGCTCGTAGCCGTTCCAGGTCTTTCTCTTTCCACAGGCACCAACCCAGCTCCTTTCTTCTTCAACAAAACAAACCTTCTTTTCCAACAAAGCTCCGAAGCTGCTACACCAAAAGCTACCGTTGGTTGCTCACAAGACCAAACCAGCTTGCTGCCACTCCGAGTACCGTCATCGTCACCGAAAACCCACGCCTCCTTGCACACCATCGGCGGCCACAAACCTTCCTCAACTAACCAGCACCGACGCCAACTCCTCAGCGACGTTACAGCCGCTTCTGCCCTTCGACTGCCGAGCTCAACCACTGTCGGCTTCTCTCTGCTGCGACTTTGCCTCCTGTTTTGGTTGTCCAGCGCTATTTAGCTCATCACCGGTCCTCCATCTCAGCTTATCAACACTTTTCAGAGTTCCAAACCCCCAGATCTTGGCCTTGATTTCACACCCACTGAAATTCATCGCCCTTGGTTCTAGCCATGATTAATCAACATCAACCACACCGCCGACTCAGCGCGGTGCTGGTTTGCCCAGTTGCCCAATGCCCGCGCTGTCATTCTCGGTTTGTGAGCAAGTGTTACTGAAACCCCATTCTTGAATATATATATATATTTTTTTTTTGATTTTTCTGATACATAAATATATATATATATATATATATTTTTTGTTGCTCAAAATAAATATGTACTGATACATTTTCTAATTTGGGAATTCTGGTGATAATTTATTTCAGTCCTGAGGCTTGCAAACAATCTTGAACTAGTGAAGACAATACCCACCGCTGGCCTCTCTCTGCCGGTTTGCTTCTGGCTTCGACGGTCCAACGCTGACCACACATATCGCCCCACTCAACGTGACGTGTGTGGTTGCCGACTCTTCTGTGGCACCATCACTGCTTCCGGCTTCAGCTTATCCGACGTTGACCACACACGTTTGCCCTCTCAACGCAACGTGTGTGGTCTTGCCCAACCTAGCTCCACATCGCTGCTTCCGGCTTCAGCTTATCCGACGTCGACCACGCACGTTCGCCCTCTCAACGCAACGTGTGTGGTCCTGCGAAGCCTAGCCCAGTCTTGTTGATTACAGTCTGTAAAGCCTCTCTGATTTCAACTTGAATTTCCAACATCGGCTTCGGACTTCACCCCTCTAACAGTCCCAAATTTGTGAGTATGAAATTCGGCTCCCTCTTCCTCTCGTTGAATAATAAAGATGATATATTGTTGTTTGTTTAACTTGTGGATGCTTGGGAAATACATAGCTGATGCCAAAATTTTGCGTGACCGTTGTAGCTTTACGTCGGCTTGAGAGGGACCGGCCCGGAGAGACAAAAAAAAACTTGATTGTTGCATTTTCATAAACTTGCTCAGAGTAATAAAATTGTTGTAGCTTAAATGGATCATTATTATTTGTTGATATTGCCCCATTCTGATAATGTCTGAATTAGGATATGAAATTGATATTGCTCATCTCATTTGTCGGTTTTACTATTTCAGACAAATAAATTCTTGATTGAGATCCACGACCTCGGGGCCCTTAGAACCCGCACTAATGAGAGCAAGGGCTGTTCCTCGGAAGTCCGAACAGAAGCAAGACTGTCCCTCGGGAGTCCGAAAGTAGCATACACCCTACTTTGGCAAGAAAAATTCCTCTGGAAGATAACCGAGTCTACCAAGCTTGCACCAACAGAAGTAAAGACTGTCTCTCAGAAGTCCTAGCAGAAGCAAGGCTGTCCCTTAGAAGTTCGAGCGAAAACAAGGTTGTCCTTTAGAGGTCCGAGCAGAAACGAGGCTGTCCCTCGGAAGTCCGAGTGGATGTGCACTTCTACTTCGGCAGCTAATGGAAGCAAAGGCTATCCCTCGGGAGTTCGAGTAAGAGTCCACTCTACTTTGAAAAGAAAGATCCTCGGAGCTCGTATTGATGAAATCGAGGGCTGTTCTTCGGACCCGCACTAATGAGAGCAAGAGTTGTTCCTCGGAAGGCTCTCCCTCAGAAGTCCGAGCAGAAACAAGGCTGTCTCTCGGAAGTCCGAGTGGATGCACACTTCTACTTCGGCAGCTAATGGAAGCAAAGGCTATCCCTCGGGAGTTCGAGTAAGAGTTCACTCTACTTTGAAAAGAAAGATCCTCGGAGCTCGTATTGATGAAAGCCATGGCTGCTCTTTGGAGGTCCGAGTGGAAGTATACTTCTACTGTGTCAAGAAAACTCCCTTCAGGTTGGTAACTGAGTCTACCATTCCTTTTTCTTCTTTGAGGGGCAACAAAAAATTGAAAACTGTTTCAATCAACATAACACAATGAAGATATACAATGTAGCGAAAATAACTTTTAATGGAGATACATAATATGGAGGAAATAAATTTCTTCATAACATAAGAAAGATAGAACTTCATGGACAATGCAGTAAATGCAAACTGTAAATGTCATAGGTAGACTTCTTTTACGGAATGTTGACATTTGCCCCTAGAGTTGCAAGATCATTTGGAAAGTTTTCACCAGCTGCTCGGGTTGTGACCGTCATATACCATCATAGCCATGTCTTTGGATCTTTCTGTACAGACTGATATCCCCATCCCCGCAGGATTTTTCATGAATCTGTTGCAGTTGAAAACTTGCTTCTTGTTGGCCAACACACCGGGCTAGGAATCCGGTACCCCCTCGGAAGTAAAGTTCACCTTGAATAATTGTGAATTGGGCAAGCTTGGCCATAGTCAGTTTTCCAACTTTGCTTCTGAGTTGTTCGAGGACTTCTCCTCTCCAGTCCTCCGGAAGGTCTTTGTCTTCGGGTATTATTGAAGGTTCTGTTCTCTTCTTGATAACAATTGTTGCCTCTTCCTCTGGAATGTCAACTCTTGCCCCTAATGTTGCGAGGGCATCTGAAAACTTGTTGTCGGAGCGAGGCACATGCTCTATTTCGACCTTCTGAAATTTGTCAAGAAGCCTTTGGACTGTTGTTCGATATGTGGCCAAGGCAGGCTCCTTTAAGACGAACTGTCCTGAAACTTGCTTCACTATCAGCTTTGAGTCCCCCCGGATCTGAATCTTCTTGATACTGTGCTTATCAGCTGCTATCAAGCCTAAAATAAGAGCCTCATACTCGGCTTCGTTATTCGAACAATGGAAATCCAGTTTATAAGACAAATATAACTTTTCCCCACTTTTGCTTATAAGGACTACCCCGGTTCCTCCTTTTCCTCCGGCTGCTGCTTCGTCAAAGCTCAATGTCCAAAAGCTTTCCTCGGAAGCCATAGCTGCATGCACCTCTCCTCTTAATTCTTCATTCACTGGTTCGTAATCACCACTTGGAAATTGAGCAAGGAGATCAGCTAAGGCTTGGCTTTTGATTGCCTTGGGAGCTACACATGTGATTTCGAATTCACCCAGTGCTAACGACTATCTTGCCACCTTCCCGGTTAGAGCAGGCTTGCTGAGGAGGTATCGGATTGGATCACTTCTAGTAACAATCTGAATCTGATGTGCTAAGAAGTAATGTCTGAGCTTTTGGGCAGTGAATACCAAAGCTAAACAATGTCTCTCTACTGGAGTATATCGGACTTCTGCTCCTCGAATCTTCCGTCTGATGTAATACACCGGGCGTTCTACTCCATCTACATCTTGGACCAATAATGCCCCTATGGACTTGGGGGTTGAAGTTAGGTACAACATTAGAGGCACCCCGGGCTGCGGGGCTATCATGGTCTGAGGCGAGGTCAAGGCCGCCTTGATTCTCTCAAAGGCCTTTTGGTGCTCTTGGTTCCACTCGAACTTGGCATCTCCTTTTAACAAAGAGCCAAAAGGCGCAGAGATCTCTGCCAGTGCTGGGATAAACCTCCGAATATAAGACACCTTCCCGAGGAACTTCTTTAACTCCTTCTGAGAATGCGGGGGAGGCATTGCTCTGATAGATTTGACCTTGTCTTCATCTGCCTCGATACCATGCCTATGTACAAGAAACCCGAGGAACTTCCCGGCCGTCACCCCGAAAGCACATTTGAGAGGATTCATCCTCATTTTGAATTTCTGGCACCTCTTGAATACCTTCTCAAGGTCTCGGAGATGGTCTTCTTCTTTCTTGGATTTCACCACTAGATCATCAACATAATCTTCCACCTCATGATGGATCATGTCATGAAAGATTGCAGTCATAGCCCTTTGGTAAGTTGCACCGGCATTCTTGAGTCCGAAAGGCATGACTGTATAGAAGAAGTTTCCGAGAGGTGTTCTAAAAGCAGTCTTTTCTGCGTCCTCTTCAGCCATCTTAATCTGATTGTATCCACTGAATCCATCCATGAATGAGAACATCTGGTGTCCCGAGGTAGTATCCACGAGGGTGTCGATGTGAGGAAGAGGGAATTCATCCTTCGGGCAAGATTTGTTCAAATCTCGAAAGTCTACACATACTCTGATTTGGCCATTCTTCTTCTTTACTGGCACGATGTTTGCTAACCACGTGGGGTACTGTATTGGCCGGATGAAACCAGCCTGTTGAAGTTTTTCAATCTCCTCCTTAATCTTCTCTTCGAGATCTGGATGATATTTTCGAGCAGCTTGCTTAATTGGCTTGGAGTTTGGGAACACATCAAGATAGTGGGAGACTAGGTCAGGATCTAGTCCGGGCATTTCCTTATATGACCAAGCAAACACATCTGAGTATCGGCCTATCAACTTTAACAACTGTTCCCGCTTCTCTGGGCTAAGGCTTGAACTTACGAATACCGGCCTCGGTGCATCTTGTCCATCACTCAGATCTATTTCAATAAGTTGTTCGGGCTGAGGCTTCGGCCCATCTTGCATACATTCTGGAGCCACTTCAGGCTTTATTACTATATCATTGTCAGGAGGCTCTTCATTTGACTCGGAGTCGGTGACTGAAGAAACCGACTCCCCGCACCTTCATAAATAGTACACCATCTTGCCTCATTCTCGAACTTTCATCACCTTCCGAGGAATAGGCGGACTTTCTGGTCTAGACATTGCCCGCTTACTTGACTCTGCCATCGGCTCCTTGTCATCTTTGATATCCTCCCAACGAGGAATTTTGACCCCTCAAGGCTTAGAGGTGGTGGGAACTTCTTCGACAGCCAGTTCGGTGAAGTAGATGGCATCAGAATAATGAGCTTCATGGATCTTGAAAGGCCTTTCTGTAGCCTGAATTGTCACCGTCTTCTTTCCCCATTTAGCCTTAACACACTGATGATAACTTGATGGTACAGCCTCATATCTATGCATCCAGGTCCTCCCTAGAATGATGTGATAATTTGCCTCAGAATCGATAATATGGAACTTGGTGGCCGAGCGAATCTCTCCGACGGCTAAATCAACTGTTACGCATCCGATAGTAACTCTCCTTTCTCCACCGAAGCCAGTGATGACTATCGGCTGCTTCACAATGTGTTCTTCAGAGATTCCGGCCTTTTCTAGAGTAGCGCGAGTCATAATGTTGATAGAGGCTCCACTATCTAGAAATGCCCTTTTGAACTCAACCCCGTTAATAAAAGCAGTCACATAAAGCAGGCGATTGTGAGAAAAAGGATACTTCCGATCAACCTCGGAGAAAGTAATGGCACTAGATTGCTCTTTTGCCTTCCTCGGGATAGATCCCTCACTCGACATGCATTCCTCATGGTGTGCCTCGGCTATATTAATGATGGACTTGGTGATTTCTGTTCTTGCCTCCCTGGAAAGTCCAAGCTGGTCAAAGAACTGCTTGAACTTTACACAGTCTTGCAAGGTTTTGGCATAGTGATCCGGATCTTTTTCCACTCTTGGAGGCTCGTAGTTAACCATCTCCTCGGTCTCTTCAAAATAAGATGCCACATAAACATGGTGTTCTCCTCTTCTGTAGTACTCTGCTCCTCCTTCTGGATCAAAGGGATCTTCGCTATGAGTCATAAATGTTCTGCCCTCTGGATCGAGAGCACTTCCATAGTAAACTTGCTCACCCTCTGGCTTGAGGATGTCGTCCAGATAACAATCATCGTCATCAAGATTGGCGATAGCCTCGATCATCGGGCCTTCATAAGCTATCATAGCAACATTCTTGCCCTTGTCTCGGTGTTGAGGATATGGTTGTTCTCGGATGTCTTGAGTCCCTTGCTTTTTGAACCTCAACTCGTCTGCCTCGACTTTATCTCTGAAGATTTTCCTGAGAGTCCAACACTTCTCTGTCGGATGTTTCAATGTACGATGGTAGACACAGAATTCAGGGCTCTCACGGTCTTTTTTTGATGGCATTTCTTCAACATAAGGCAATTTTAGCTCTCCGTCAGCCACCCATTCCTTAACTAGAGCTTTCACTTCCTCGATTCCACATGGATAAGAAACATTCCCCTTTTCACCATTATATTGCTTTCTCTTCTGGCCTCTATGACCTCCTCCTTGTGAATTTCGGGTATCTGGGGCAGAGGCAGCAGCAACAATAGGTCCACGAGACGATTTGAAACTAGTCTTGTAACTGGCCTTAAATCCGGACTCCTGAGCCTGAGGAATGCTTATGTTCCGAGCTGCTTCCATTAATGCCGAGAAGGTGGGTAGCTTGTGATTAACTAGAAACATTTTGTACCTGCTCAATGCCCCTTCTAGACAGATTTGAACCAGATAACTCTCCTCAACTGCTTCATAACAATCTACGGCCTTGTCCTGAAACCTTTTGACGTAGTCAAGGATGTCTTCACTTTCTTGTTGCTTCTCTTTACACAATGTAAGTGTGGTCACCTTCTCCGCCACTTGAAAGAACTTGGAATGGAATTTGTTAACCATTTCCTCCCAACTTCGGACAGAGTTTGGGGCCAAATTAACATACCAACTATATGCTCGGTCGGTGAGGGACTTAGAGAATTCTCTCAGTCGGAGGACGTGGTTTGAACCATGAATACCCAGAGTCTCGATGAATCGCATAACATGTTCTCGGGCATTTCCTTGTTTGCCGTCGAACTTGATGAACTTCGGCACTGTATACCCCTCAGGGTATGGATAGCTCAGCATCTCAATAGGGTAAGGCGGCTTGACGTCTGGATCAGGCAAAGAGGGTAAGGTCCTCTTGCCCCGTTCGAGATCGAACATGGCTTGCACATCGGCGAGAGTGAGAAACTGCTGAGGGAGAGAGTTTGATGGTGGTATTCCCGGGACTTGGCTTGTGGACCCGAAGACTGAACTAGGGGCGACTTGGCCATTCTGGTGCTACGAATTCATCATTGGTGAGGACATTTGACGATATTGGCCATCAGCGCCTATAGACAAGCCAGTTGGTGACGGGACATTGAATTGAGGCCCGTAAAGTCCACCGTACGGCACTGCTATACCGGGTTGTGCTTGCAGATTTGTTGTTGGCACCAAAGGAGGCCCGTTTGGTGCTTGGGTAACATTTATTGATGGCGTAACAAGGTTAGGTACGGGCAGAGCTCCCTTTTGTGCCATCATGCTCCTTATGTTTTCCTGGACACCAACAGTCGCCGGAGCGCCATTCATTACACCAGAAACTCCCCTAGTCACCATTGGATCTTGGCTTGGCACGCCATGGAGCCCGGGCATGGACAAACTGCTGCCGCCTACTGTGGTTTGCGCATGTGTTACTGTGGCCGTGTTGCCATGAGCCATAGGCTGATTGGGGCCTACTTCTCCTTGGATTTGATTTTGCGCTCCGACGGGAATAACTCCACCACCAGTTTGATTTCCGTTTGGCGCCGGTGCAAAGTTAGAACTCATCACCAACATGGTGTGAGTGAGATTCTGAAGAGTGGTAAGAATCTCTTGCTGAGTATTCTGAAGTCCTTGAATGGCTTCAAGCAAAAGTGGTTGATCTGGAGCAATGGTTCTGTCATCACCACCATTAGAGGATCCTTGTTGGTGAACTTCATCTTCTCCCGCCATCCTTGTTGGAGTTGTGTGGATTCCAGATCTCGTTGAGACCATTAACCAATCCGCCTCCCCAGCGGAGTCGCCAAAATGTAGGAGAGGGTTCAAGAAAAGAGTTAGAAAATTCGAAGATCTTCGAAGATCCTTGAAGAACAACTTCGAATTCTCTAGAATATGATGAAAGGCTTAGATTCTTCAATAATCTCAACTTAGGAACACAACAACAAATGAGATGATGGAGATAAGAGATTGGGTGAAGAAGAAGGCAAAATGGCTAGAGAATAGAATAATGGCAAGGCTCTCCCATGGATCTCCCACTTTCACTCTCAATGTTGATAATGGAGAAGGGAAATTAGTTCTTTCCCAAGAGTTAAAAAAAATCTCCAAAATCCATCCCTTGTAAAGCTATGGGTGGGTGCTATTTATAGGCACCTCATGATGTAGGATGGAGCCCATGTGCAAGGCACATAGGGGATATTCTCTCTAACCACCTTGTCCGAGGAGGTGACCTCTCCGAGGAGGTGACTTCTCCGAGGATGAGAAAACCCCGAAGAGGAGATCACTCCCTCGGCGAACCCTTCTTCTTAGCCACACCTAACCAATGATCCCCAATCATCCCAAAGGGTCAGGGGTAGTCCCAGAGGACGTCCTGCCGCAAAATATTGCCGAGTCTCATGGACCCCCCGGGGTCGTGCCACATCGACCCGGGTATAGGCTAGTTTAACCGAAGAGTGAATTTGTCTCCACTCACCGTCCTCGGGATCGGGTCCTTTGTTCGAACTCCATTACGCCCATGGTTCTGGTGCGTAGATCTCGGAAAGCTCCGAGCCCGCAAGTGTTCTGGGACTCATTAACGGAGCGACTTCTAGATTGCGTTTGAATCCGTTCGAAACCAGGTGCTTCGGATCTCTAGGTTCGTGGATCCGAACCCTTTCGAGTCCGAGTGCCTCGGATCTCTAGGCTTGCTTAATACCCTTTCGAGTCCGGGCTTGAGTAAGTCTCTAGGTTCGTGGATCCGAACCCTTTCGAGCCATTCAACCCGTTTGACGGCGATAAATCCAAGCCCAACAATCTTGGACTTGCGATAAATTCGGGCCCACTAATCTTGGGCTATTGGGCCTAAATAATTTAGTGGGCTTAAATTAGCTCCTCTTACACTTCTATGGCTACCCACAAAGTTATGAGTATTATTTTCTTTGTGTTACTGGGTTTAGGCATATGTTCTGCAACTAGAGCCCTCCTCACTCTTGAAGGAGGTGGCTACACTCCGGGATCAGGTGGCACTGCCAACTACGGTGCAGGCCATGGCATTGGAGGTGGCGGTGGCGGTGGTGGTGGTGGAGGCGGCTCTGGAGGTGGTGGTGGTAGTGGCTATGGAGGTGTAGGTGAACATGGAAATGTTGGATATGGAGGTGGTGAAGGAATTTTGGAAGTGGCGGTGGTTATGGAGCTGGTGGAGAACATGGTGAAGGGTTTGGTGGAGGTGGTGGTGGAGGGAGTGGTGCTGGTGGTGGTGGAGGAGGAGGAGGCTATGGTCCTGGAGTAGAGCATGGTTCTGGATATGGAACTGGGGGTGGTGAAGGAGGTGGTGCTGGCTATGGTGCTGGAGGAGAACATGGAAGTGGATTTGGTGGTGGTGGAGGCGGAGGAAGTGGTGGTGGTGCGGGCTATGGTGCGGGTGGAGCGCATGGAGGTGGTTATGGTGAAGGAGGTGGTAGTGGTGGCGGCTATGGAGCTGGTGGAGAGCACGGAGGTGGCTATGGTGGCGGTGGAGGGAGTGGCGGTGGTGGTGGAGGAGGTTATGGTGCAGGAGGAGCAGGAGGTGGTGGATATGGTAGTGGTGGTGGTACTGGCGGTGGTATAGGACACGGTGGTGGATATGGTGGTGGTGCTGGTGGTGGAGCAGGCTATGGTGGTGGAGGTGAACATGGTGGTGGATATGGAGGAGGTGGTGGGAGTGGTGAAGGTGATGGTCATGGTGGCTACGTCCCTTGAGAAAACATTCTCAATTCCTCACTCTCTTAAATGGAGAAAACTCCTAACTAGTACCAATAATAAGATTTAATTATGTGTTGAGAGGAAAATGTGTTGTATGAAATGTTAAAATTTAATGCCTTCAAATTTGCATTTGCATTTATGTGCCTTGTTCTTTTCTAATTTTTCAATCTAAGATGTGATGCACTTTGGTCACAAAAGTCTCACTAACCCAGATTATCTTATTTTATTTTTTTGGAGTTTGATAAATTGACAGGACAAGAAATTGAATTCAATAAAAATTACTTTAATGAGATTATTTGAGTGGAAGATGTTTCTCACTAAAATGCGTTCTCAAAAAATATATTTTGAACCAAAATAAAAGAAGCCTAAAATTTGGCATTAGGTGCATGATAATTTGAACGAAACAGCCACCTTATTGTACTAAAACAATTTCAAAGAAAATCTGGAGGGCATTGATGAAGCCTAAAATTTGGCATTAGTTTTAATGCTTTCCCAAAAAATTATCACAAAATCGGACACAACTCTGTTACATGTGATAAATTTCACCAAATGTGTTGCTCCTATCCATGTAAAAGAGTTGTGTCTAATTTTGTGACAATTTCTATAGGCTAAGAAAAATTGATGTATTCTAGCCTTATGCTTTTTAGGATTTGACAAATTAATATGACAAGCTATAATTATCACAAATTTAAAATTGATTTGTGACAACACACTATTTAAATAAAAGAAATAATATATCTCACCGATTATTTATTATCATTTTGTATCACTACTTACATGGATAATTATGATCAGTATTTTTGTTTCAAGATAATTATTAAGGAATTAGTACAAACAAATGATATTCCAATTCCTCAATTGGAATATAATTACAAATTGAATATTGTTTCAATTTTCAAAATGTAAGTGATGAAACTACTAATGTAGTGGTGTTATATTGAAGATATAAAATAAATTTTGTTTATTTATGTATTAGTATGGTGATATTAATTGGTGAGAATAAATTTATGGATTTATATAAAAAATTATTAATATATAAAAGATGAATTTATTATTTTTACCACCTCCCCAATTTTATGAGATTGTATTATGAAACCCAGCCCCCATGGGTTTGCCAATACCTTTAAGAGGATTCATAGTTTCACGGGTGGTATTGTTACAAAATAAATAATCCACTAGATGGTTAGTCCAATCTCACCTATGGATTAAAACAAAGAGAAATTATAAATTAGTATACTAGTAAAAATCTAATTACAGATTAGTAATAAATTTTACCAACATTAATAATTAAAGCCATAAAAAACCAAATGTTCAATAAATAAACACTGATCCGCTAATTAGGATGCTTGGCTCTCTTTAAAGATTGAGTCCGGGGTTCGAGTCCCGGCTGCGGAACAAATTTTTTTGTTTTCCTTTAAAACTTTTAGGGTTTGTTTGGTTTGTATTTTAAGATAAATTTTTTTTTAAAAATTTTGAAGAGAAAGTTTAGAAATTTTTTTGGTTGTATATTTTGAAAGGGTCTGGCTTTGGTCCAGTCCACTATCGGACTTGACCGTACTGTTGGGCCCGTGGGGGCCCACCATGGGTCCCGTTTTGAAAATCTGAACCGTTTAATATGCAGAACTCTTCGAGTACTATGTATCTATAAAAAATCAAGTTGATCGGATATCGATAGTTATGTGATCAAATCAGTTTTGTATAAAAAAAATGGACGGTGAATAAATTAACGGTTGAAAAAAAACTGATTTGATCATATAGCTATCGATATCTGATCAACGTGATTTTTTACAGGCATATAGTACTCGAAGAGTTCTACACATTCAACGGTTCAGATTTTCAAAACGGTACCCGTGGTGGGCCCACACGGGCCCAACAGTACGGTCCAATTCGATGGTGGACTGGATCAAAGCCAGACCCATTTTGAAAATAGTTTTGGAGCATGGGAGTTTGGGATGATTTGATATTTTATTGTAGTTAAATAGATGTGTGTGAGAGAAAAAGTGATTGAGAAGAAAAGATGAGAGAAAAAAAGTGATTGATTGATGTGTAAGAGAAAGAAAGTAATTTTGAAATTTTTTTTCAAAAAATTTTCAACCAAATAAAATTTTGAATTTTTTTTTTTCAGAAATTGTATTTGGAGAATTAAACCAAACAAGGCCTTAATCTCTTAATAAATGTGGGGAAATTTATATTTATGGGGTACTTTCTAATTTATGTAATCCATGGTGTTACATGTAGCAATTAGTATATCAATTTATGTTATGATATTATCATTTTAAAACTAAAACCCCACTCATTATATAAATTACAAATATCCAAAACCTCTAAAATTATGTCACATGCACTAATTGGTATATTAATTTATATAATAAACCAAGACAGTTTTTAAATCTTTAACATATTTTTATCCAACTAGGACATTTGGATGGCTCAAATCTGTTCAAATTATATAACAATGGCTGAGATATATTTTCCAAAAAATGTTCCCACATTCCTTCCTCTTTTCTTTTTTATTTTTTTATTTTCTCCCGTTTTTATTTTTCTCCCTATTTGTTTATTTTTTTTATTTTCTCCTTTTTGTTCACTTATTTTTATTCATATTATATGGAAAAGTCTGCGATCCCAGAATTAGGAGTCAGATTTTACTGTGTGTAGTGGAGATTAAATGAATTTTATAGTCCACAAATTAAATGAATTTGAATAATTAATAATTATTTTTCAATATATTGAATACCTGATAGACTTCACAAATTTAGACCTCATATGAATCTTCAACATCTATATAATAAAACAGGACTGTTTTTTAATCTTCAACATATTTTTGTCCTATTAAGACATTTAGGTGGCTCAGATTTGTTCAAATTATAAAATAATAGTTGAGATATATTTTTCAAAAATGTTCTACATATGCATTTTTTACTTTCTCGCTTCTCTCTCTTACTTTTTCCTTTTCCCACCCATCCTTCCATGATTCCATTATCCTACATTTCTCCCTCTTTTATTTTTATTTTTTTATTTGCTCCCCATTTTATTTTTCTCTCTATTTGTTTATTTTTTTTATTTTCTCCTTTTTACACAATATATTTTACACATATTTTCATATTTATTTTACAAATTAAATTTATTTTTTTACGCATATTTCCATACATACAATTTCCATATAATTATATAAGCAAAAACAATATTGCATATGCCCGTGAAATTGTATGTATGTCGGACATATCTATCTATCTAGTTGTATATTATATAAGCAAAAGCGAGTTTTCGTGAGGAGTTTTGTGACAATTCCAAAATTTTATAATAAATTTGTGATTTTATCAAGTTAAAAAATAAATTTAAATAGTGTTGGGATTATAATTATATTATAATCCTAACATTATTTACACCGTACCTTCAGGCACGAGCATATACTAGTTAATACATATATCATTATTCTTATTTAATTTTAAGAGATTTAGATTAACAAAATGATGGTTTAAATGTGGGGAGAAAAAAATATTGTGAAATTATTTACCTTTTAGTATAGAATAATAATTTATTCTAAATGGATACATAATTTAACATAAAACTATTTGTCATTTTAATTTTATCAATTTTTTTTTTTTTTTCATTTACATTTCCTTAGTGTAAACCTTAAAATTAGGTCAATTAGAAAACACATGTGTACGAGCACGAAATAATTCTTCTCGTATAATCCTGTTGATCAAGCTTGCGCTCCTCCTTACGTCGTCACTTTGCCACCTGAAAATACAAACGTGAGCTAATCGGCTGGTGTGTGCCGGAAACCCCTCCGATGCCTAAGTCAGCACAATAGACAATACACACAAAAGCTTTGTGAATTCAGGAATCAAAGTTGTGTTACCTCTCTATAGGTGATGTTGTGAGCTTTTATAAGTTTCGTGTGGCACAATCCTAGTAGGACTTTTATTCCTCCACGTAGAGTCCTCTTAGGGATCACACTCCTGAAAGATAATGTTTATCCTTCAACACCCCCCTCACTGTTTAAACCAAATGAGATGGTTATACCTCGGTCGTATGACAAAATGACCAAGCTAAAACAGCCATGCTAGACTGGCAGAATTGACTGAGTTCTGACTAGCTCGGCTCTTCCTTTTACAACTTGTACCTCGGTTTCACTTCTTGAGACCGCGCTATCCACAGTGTGCTTGGACCGAGCTATTCAATAGCAAGGTTCTGAGTAAAAGCCCAAAATACCCCGGTCCTTAGTGGTATGACCGAGCTAACTGCTACTACTCAGACTGTAGTGACCGAGCTAACTACAAAACTCTTTCTGGACCAGGCTAACTACAAAACTCTTTTACTCAGCCCTTTTTACTGTGGCCCACAGAACGGCCCATCACCCAGGTCGGCTCAATTTACATATAAATTACCCTCTCAATTGCCCCTTAATTCCATCTGCACAACATGATAGGGATTATCTTTTACCAGCCGAGCTAAAAACTTTAGCCTTTCAACCGAGCTATATTCAGACCGGGATACCAATCTATCCAGTTAAAACGTCTCTTCAGTCTCTGTAAATGAATCGCTTCTCATTCTAAGAGCATATGGCAAACTCTGATTGGCCCATTGCAACTGTCCAACCATCTTCGTACTTCGCAATATTTGAACAGTCCCGCCTAAAAAGTCTTACACAAAGCAAAAACCTTACTTTTTGAATCATTCATTTGCACTATTCACCTTCTCTCTCTCTCTTGTTTGAGCCTCCATTTCTGCAACCACTGTTTTTTGCAAAGCTCGTGTTCTTCCTTTCGACTTCGATCTTCATCAACTTGTCTCCATACTTGTAAGTGACTCAATCTTCTCTTGCTTTCCATGCATTTTGCAAATACACATAATATAGATATATACGTACACATATGTATCACAAAGCATACTCTATATAAACACGTTATGGGTAAGAACAAAAAAAAACAAGACCCCCAAACCATAGGTTCATGTTTTTAAGAGCACACACTTTGGATTCAAAAATCACAATGCTTGAATCTGGAATCGTGGTGTGACCGAGCTGGAAACTTGTTTGGGCAATCTCAAGGTTTAGATTTAACCGAACTAGGGAACCTTCTAGGTGTGCACCTAGCCAAACTAGATAACTCTTCAACTGACCGAACTAAAACTTTATGTCGAATCTGTAATTTCAATAGGTCCAAGTACCTTTTGTTTTACTTAGCCGAGCTAGCGAACTGCCTTAAGTTTGCACAATACCGCGCTAGAAAGCCCTAACCACCGACCGATCCACAACTTGGGGCTAAACCAGCTCCCTTAGTCAAAACCGAACTAAGAATGCTACCCCAAATGCTCAACCGGGCTCAAGACTTTTGCTCAAACCGGGCTAAGAATGGACAGTATCCCACGTAGCCGAGCTAAGACTTCATTTATTTTGCCTTTGTTTCTTTTAGCACGGTCCAACGATCTGTGCTTAACACCTTTCTTTTTCACTTTGCAGACTCTGACTAGGTTGCCCAAGCACTCCTTTGAACGTCCAACCGAGATAACCAACGTCATCTCAGCACCGAGCTAGTACTCTGCTAATTTATACTTAACTTAAATCCACATGGGTAAATATAGGTTTTTAGTAAACTCACTAGGTGCCATGGCCGAGTTCTGAAGGGACTACCATATCCCTGATGATGTCCATCTTACCTTAGCCAAACTAGATACCATACCCTTGGGAAACCCTGGCTTTGTTTCCTTGACCCTTCTTTCCATTGTAGAAACCGGACTTAGATTCCCTATACAGCCTCTTCGTTGCGAGTTCCTTAGACAAACCAACCTCTGCACTACCCATCTTTCCACAAATTCATACCGTATAATAAATGGCATCGCCGAGCTAAACCGCCGGGCTGGCCTTAACCTCGGTTTAGCCGAGCTCTTCCACCAATATTCCATGGCATAAAATGAAGGTGGTTGAGTTTACTATTTAAGAATAAGGCGCCGGCGTGAAAAGATAATAAAGAATACCCCAGACAAGGATGTAAACGATGATGATTTCTTCTGGGTTTCTGGGAACTTCGAAGACCAAGAAGCCCAGATTCCGGGCGACCGAATAAATTGGAATAAAGGAGTCGTCGGTATAATTACCTCGGCTCAGTTTTCTGCTTTCTTTTACCTCGATTTTCATATTTGAACCGTACTAACTGTTGTCCTTTTTACTTCATGCAGATTTGAATTTTCTCGAGTCCCAGTACAGCTATCCAAACCTTGCCACCCTCCGCGCCACACTAAGATATCCCAACCAGAGTTGGGCCGAGCTATTCAACTTTGAGCCGACGTATAGATATAGCAGCAGGCGCAAGACCAGGGTGACAGACTTTTTGTTGGAGCCCTTTGTAGACATCCCATTTTTGACCGACCTTAAGACTCAGGCATCACCAGTTGAGCGCTCGGTGATATTGTATATTGTGCTCGTTCAGAAGTTTCAAAGTCTCGGCTACGAGCCTTACCTCCGGACTTCCGGGCTCTTTCGTGTCTTGCATCGGTTTGCGAACCAAGCTCCGTTTTCTCTGTTTTGTCTTCCCGAAGGGAGGGAGAGATCTCGTAGATCATCTCTCAGTGGTCGTAGGCCATTTTGCCCCGGTTGGAGTCCGGTTTCTGATTTTTCGGAGCCGTTGGCCGTGTGCCTCGGTTCGGGACCGCTTAACCACCCCCGTTTGCTCCGGTTTTTGGCATGCATCTTATTTGCTCCCTTTTGAGGGACACTGTGGCTCGAGAGACCAACTTCGTGGTCGAACACCACTTCCGGTGCCTAACAGTCAGTTTTCGGGGCCTCGGGCTACGCGTTTCGGCCCCCGAACCTTCATTTTCCATCGGTTTGGGTTCATTTTTGGCAGGGACCTCTGTTTCATTGTTAGGAAGGTCGTAGAAGGGTGGGAGGCCAGTAATTGTTCTGACAACCAGTTTTATTCCTTTATCGCCCGTTTTTCTCACTTGAAAGCCAATGTTGACCACCCTAAGGCCACTTTTTCTTGCCCCAAACCACATATTTGTGTTGTACACACCTAGGAGGCCACCAATATCACATGGCCAGCCAGTAATTGTGTTTGACCCTTTTGAACCCCTCCAAAAAGTGGGCTTTTCTCTCTCTTGATTTACTTTTTCCAGTTTTTGACCACATGATTGTGTTGTGCACACATAGGAGGCCACCAATCTGGGGTGGCCGGCCACTAATACCTCTTGACCCTTTTGACCCTTGGCCGACCGGCCGGCCACCTGCAACTTCAATAACCGGCCGGCCATGATCCCCTCCTCTGGTACATTACAAATATGTATTTTGTTACCCCCGAGATTGTGTATCCGGGGGGCTGCACTTTTGGGGGGAAACTTGAATTCATTTCCTCCCTCTTTTGCCTATATATCCAGGCCATTCCAGCAGCTTCAGGGGTTACAAAATTGGTCTTAAGGCTCTTGCATTGCCTCTCTCTCTCTCTCTACACTCCAACCCTCAAAATCTCCCAAACCCTACACCATTTCTACACCACCACCTAGCACCATACAATCACCATCCATTCCAACCACTTGGAGCTATTTTCCAGAGCTAAGGAGCCACCAAACTTGGTCCAAGTGTTGTCAAAAACTTGGTCTTCAAGGGTAAGTCTCCTCCTCCCTCTTTCTTGCCTTATTTTGGTCAATATATTAGCCATACTTGCTTGCATATTTGGACTCCGACCCTAACTGAAAATAGCATAATTTTGAGCTCCTTTTCATATTTGTTTAAGGGCCTCTCCCTGTTTGAGGCTTCCTTTTTACACATGCTTTTTTACCTCTCTTGTATGCCTCTTTCTTGCATAGTATTTTAGGCCTATTTGTAAACTGTTTTGAGCTTGGTTATAAACTGTGAAATGGCTTATTTTGAGCCCTTATTCAACATTGTTGAAGGGATCTTCACTGTTGGAGGCTTCCTTTTGTCACTTGCCTATTTATTCCTCTTTTGGCTTTATTTTTGCATGTTTTGTTAGCCCCTTGTGCTTATATTTTTGGGCTCTGGTCCAAACTGTAAATAGCCTTATTTTGACCCCCTATTCATATTTGATCAAGGGTCCTTTGCTGTTTGAGGCTCTCTTTTTTCTCTTTGTGTTTAAACCTCTTTTTAGGCCTTATTTTGCATAGTACTTTAAGCTTGCATGTGCACTGTTTTGGGTTTGGTCACTAACTATAAAACACCATGTTTTGGGCCCCTCTTCAACTTTGTTGAAGGGCCATCCTCTGTTTGAGGCCAGAAACCATCACTTGCTTCTTTGTCTCCCTTTTGGCCCATTTCTTGCACAATAGTTTAGCCATACTTGTGTTTGTTTTCGTGGCATTTTTTAAACTGTAAAGTACTTCATTTTGAGCCCCTCTTCAACTTTGTTGAAGGGATCTTGGCCATTTGGGGCCAGCAGCTGTTACTTGCTTCATTACCTCTCTTACGGGGCCATTTTTGCATGCTAGCTTAGTCCTATTTGTGTCCATTGTTTGGCCTTGCTTAAAACTGTAAATATGCTTGTTTTGGGACTGTCTTGATTCTGTATTCACACTTCATGTTCAAATAATGCATGCTTTGCATAGCCATAGGTCATTTCATGTACCTAATTTCATGTTTCGGGTCTCATTCCATGCATCGGTTGCCATGTTTTCATGTTTCGGGCCTATTTTGTGTCATATTTTAGCACTGAAATTTGCATGTTTGCATACCATGTTCCATGCCTTGCCATGCTTTGGTAGAGTGGCATTCGTGCCTTAGGTTCGGTCCTCGGTTTGCGTGCACGTGTGCACGCATTTTGAGTATCTCATTTTTCATCTTATGGCCTCCTATGTGAGTGCGGCTGAGGTCCACTCATGTTGGTGTAAGTCCATTATGCATCGTGTATGCCATTTCATTTCATAGTATTGTGTATGCTAGGTTGCATGTTAGCGCATTGTGTATGCCATGTTACCTCGTGCATCGTGTATGCCATTTCATAGCATTGTGCATGTTAGGTTGTATATTAGTTGCATTCATGCATGTCATGCATATTGCATTGTGCTTGAGATAGGAGTTAGCCCGAGCACGGGAAACGAGGGACGTTTCGTACTTCAAGTGACAGAATGTGTCTCAATTCCCAGTCACCGACACTCCGGATTATCCGTGATGGAGTTTAGGTCTTGTTGTGTTTATATGTGCATTCATTTCATATCAAGTCGTGCAAATCGACTCCTCGGCCATCATGCATCGATATGCGTGATTGGTGGCACGAGGATCGAGGACTACACTCCCTGAAGAATAGTCAAGCATACATATGTGAAAATACTTTGCCATGCCCCTTTGTAGCTCTCTGTTGCAGCAAATCAAAAATTGACAGCCTTCCGGAGCTTGGCACGCATTCCAAGAACAATTGCAAACAGAGGCAAACTGGGAAATCGCGAGGGATTCTCCGCACAAGGCAACCCGAGCATGCATCATTCATCATCCGGAGCAGATTTGAGGCAGTCCCTGGCTTGCATGCCAATTTATTGCTTTCCTAATTTAATCTGTTAATTAATTAGGGTTTTGTAATTATTTGGATTGTAATTATTTATTCGGGACTGTATTATTTATTCGGACCCTCCGAGCGAGGGCACAACTATAATAAGTGTGCGTGTGTGTGATGTATGTCTTCCAACCCCACGTCTTTCTCCCTTTTATTTACCCGCTTATGATGGTTAGATTAGGGCATGTTTCAATTTGCATACAGTATGATAGCATGTTTGCATTCATTCATCTGTTTTGCATGCACCAGGCTCGGCGCATCATACTAACTGCATTGAATTTTCAATTCCAAGTTGAATACATGTTAGCTGTAGCATTTCATATGCCATGTTTAGAATAGCCGAGCTTGCTATAGTTGCATTTTTGCATGTGTTGCATTAGGCACTTCTGTATAGTTAGGATCATGCATGGATTTCTAATTAGCTTCTGTTTTGGCTTGGAGTACTCGGTAAGTTTTATGCTTTAGCATCCTTGCATGCGTGTGAGTGACTGCCATGAATAGCATGCTTACCATGAGACTATATGCTTATGTGATATAACTGCCTGAATGCCTGTGGGTGAAGGTTGGGTTATTTGAATTGGAACAATTCATTAATTGTGAGTTTTAAGCCCACTAGATAGTGGCAAAATCATATTTTCTAAGCCCACCTGAGGGTGGTAAATCCACGTCTTAGCCTACTTGCGAGTAGCACCATCAAACCATTTTCAAACAAACAAACATGAAATGTTTTGTTCCAATTCAGGCGATCCAGTCTATACTTATATGTTGTGCGCATCACATAGTAAATCTAGGCTAATAATCGGAATAAGAACGCATAATGTTTTCAAAAATAAATATCATGGTTAGTAGAGGCCGATCTTTGATCGGGCGAGCGGGGGTTCTCACGAAGTGACCTTCCCCAATCGTACCCAAGTTCCCGAGCCGAGGCAACTTTGGTGATGACGGACACGTGGCCTTAGGCAAACGAGTCAGGGTTTCCTAAATTTCTCCAAAATAAAATATTTAGGTGGCGACTCTGTATCTGGCAAAGCAGTCCATGTTTGGCACTTCTTTCAAAATCTGTTTTCTCAAAACGATTTGCCGGATTTAGACTCTTTGGTTCAGATTTAGAACCGTGACAAATTGAGAGTCCGAACTGTAGTGAGCCCAATATCGAACGGAACAGGGGACTCGTTCCTCCCCGGGGCGTTCGGGGACGTCTACACCCTCACCTGAGCCTGATCCTTCCCTTCCACAAATCAACCTCATTCAATTAACAGCAGAGCAAGAGATGGCGAAGAAGAGAGCCGTTAGGGCCCTAATCACCGAGACAAATCAAGTCGAAGCACCGCCCACGGCCAATCACAAGAGGCCGTGGTAGCCCTACCAACCGCACAGCCTTCTTCATCTTGGCCAAACAAACGCGCCCGAACTTCCACGACCGAGCCGTGCCTCCTTGATGAAGAAGACACCGTGCTTCCGCAATCCACACCGCCCAGCCCACAACCAGAGCGCTCTAAACGAGCTAGCTCTTCCAAGCGGGTGCCTAAGGTTACCTACAAGAACCGCGCTATCACTGACTCCGACTCAGTGGTCGCGGAGAAAGACCATATGCTGGCCTTTAATGTGGCCAAGAGCGTCTGTCTTCCAGCTGATATGGATCACCACGATCATCTTACCGAGCTGAAGGCCATTCGCTCGGCTTCAAAATCAATGGTGTTGGTAAGTTCTCCTTTTCCTTCTCCAAATTTTAACATCTTTTCGCTCGGTTTATCCCAAAAATTATTTCTCCCATCTTACAGGCCTTACAGAAGAACCACATCGCACACAAGCATGTGTTGGAACTTTGAAAGACCACTAAGGAGGCCATGGCAGAGGCCAATGCCAAAATAACCAAGCTAAAAGAATCAAGGCAAAAGATAGTCGAGCTACAGACCGAAGTAGCCCGGCTAACTGGCCTAGTCAATTCAGCCGAAGTAGACAAGCTGAAGGCTGCAGCCGTGCTGAAAGACAAATATCTGCACGAGCTGGCCAAGCTCGAGAAAAAGAAGAACGATGAAATCGCTCGATTGGAGAAGAACGTGGAAGATGCAGAAAATCGAGGTTACAATGAGGGGAAGGACACCTACATTCAGCAATGCGAGGCTGCCAAAGACATATTTTTCAAATGTGGATGGAAGACGGCGGCAACGAAGCTCAATCTTAGCCAAGAGACCGAGGTCTTCCTCAACCCTCCGCCACATTTTATACCGAGCTACATGGCGGAGTATGCCCACGCCATTTAACAAAAATTTCTTCAAGATGATGATGATGAAGAAGAGACCCCAGAGCCCAACAATGCCCCGGTTATCGCCAGTGATCCCGCCGTTCAATTAGCTTGGGTGGAGCCGCCGATGGAAGACTTGGTTGAAAGTGTGACCGAACTACCTGCTAAAACTGGGCTTCGAGTTGAACTGGACGTGGATCTTGATGATCTCTTTGCTTGATCTTTTTTCTTCTTTTTACTTTTAGAAAGAAACTGTAACCGGGTTATATTCCGGCTCATTTGTAACTCTAACTTTGAACTTTGAATGAACGGCTTCTTTTGTTTCAACTGTTGTTTCGATTTACTGCCATGCTTGTATTTATTAACTGTAATCTGAATGCAGTATAACATTTTCTTGCCGAGATGCCTATCTCGGTCTTAACCTTGAAATCTCTGATAATACCTACCAACCTCTTCAACCTAGGTTTTTACCTCGGCTGAAGATTACCAGAAGTTGTTTACTCCAGCCAACTTCTTCAGCCTGGATCTTTATCTCGGCTGAAGAGTACTAAGAGTTGATTATTCCAGCTAACCACTCTTCAGCCTAGATCCTAATCTTAGTTGAAGAGAGCTCAAAGTTTGTTGTTCCTGCCAACTTAGAGTGAAGTGTTTGGTTTTTCCAGCCAAACGTCCTGCAGCCTGGATCCTTATCCTCGGCTTAGGAGAGGTGTTGGTTTTTCCAGCCAACTTCTTCAGCCCAGATCCTTATCTTAGCTTGAAGAGAGCTCCAGGTTGGTTATTCCGACCAACGTAGAGGGAAGTGTTTGGTTTTTTCAGCTAAACGTCCTGCAGACTGGATCCTTATCCTCGGCTTAGGAGAGGTGTTGGTTTTTCCAGCCAACTTCTTCAGCCCATATCCTTATCTTAGCTTGAAGAAAGCTCCAGGTTGGTTATTCCGGCCAACGTAGAGGGAAGTGTTTGGTTTTTCCAACCAAACGTCCTGCAGCCTGGATCCTTATCCTCGGCTTAGAAGAGGTGTTGGTTTTTCCAGCTAACCTCTTCAGCCCAAATCCTTATCTTAGCTTGAAGAGAGCTCCAAGTTGGTTATTCCGGCCAACGTAGAGGGAAGTGTTTGGTTTTTCCAGTCAAACGTTCTGTAGCCTGGATCCTTATCCTTGGCTTAGGAGAGGTGTTGGTTTTTCCAGCCAACCTCTTCAGCCCAGATCCTAATCTTAGCTGAAGAGAGCGCGAAGTTGGTTATTCCGGCCAACTCTGCTTACAATGCCCCTAGCTCACTAAAACAACTTTTACAGCGGACAACAATTGTGCTGAAAAGAAACTACTTGTTTTATTGAAAAAATGAAAAATTACATGTACTTAAAAGAAAAGCTAAAAATAAAATAGTTTGAGATTGGCAGTGTTCCACGACCTGGGAATGGTCTTGTCGTCTCCATCCTCTAAATGGTATGCCCTTTTGCCAGCTAATCCAACCACTTTGTAAGGTCCTTCCCAATTGGGCCCTAACTTGCCATCTCCGGGTACTAGAATGTTTCCCATTACTTTGCGCAGCACCCAATCTCCGATCTTGAATTGCCTTGGATGTACTGTCTTGTTATATATTCTAGATAGCTCTTGCTGGTATGAGGCGATGTGAACCAGTGCTTTTTCTCTTCTTTCTTCTGCAAGGTCGAGCTCCAATGCTATGGCTTCTCCATTTAACTCTAGGTCAAAATTTTCGCTTCTGATGGTGGAGAGGCCAATTTCCAGTGGGATTACAGCTTCCATGCCGTAAGCTAAGAAGAACGGCGTTTTGCCAGTTGATTGCTGAGGTGTGGTGCGGTAAGCCCATAAAACATGAGAAAGCTCCTCAGCCCACTTTCCTTTTGCTCTCTCTAATCTTTTCTTCAATCCATCCAAGAATACTTTGTTTGATGCTTCCGCCTGGCCATTTTCTTGGGGGTATGTCGGTGTAGAGTTGTAGAATTCTATCTTGTATTCTTCGCAAAAGCCTCTAAAAATTTTGCCATCGAACTGAGTGTCGTTGTCTGATATTAAAGCCTTGGGTATGCCGAACCGAGTGATGATATTCTGCCAAACGAACTTCTTCACATCTTTCTCCTTTATTGATGCGAGTGCTTCTGCCTCCACCCACTTTGTGAAGTAGTCTGTTGCTACAAGAAAGAACTTTCTATTGCCGGGTGCCGTTGGAAGCGGTCCTACTATGTCCAAGCACCACATTGCGAATGGCCATGAGCTAGTTAAAGGTAGAAGCTCTCTGGCTGGCTGATGTATTTGATGTGCGAACTTCTGACATTTCTCGCACTTCTTGACATACTTTTCTGAATCTGCTAGCATGTAAGGCCACCAATATCCCTGCGGAATTGCACTGTAGGCCAATGATCTTCCTCCTTGGTGGCTTCTGCATACGCCTTCGTGTATCTCGAACAAGAATGCCTCAACTTTGTTGGGATGGACACATTTCAAGTAAGGTCCTGTAAAGGATTTTTTGTACAAGGCCATTGACGGAGAGAGCCAAAATCGCTGCAACTTTGCTCTTATTTTGTTGGCTTCTTTCTTCTCTTCAGGTAAGATGTAGTCCTTTAAGAACACTATAATGGGATCCATCCAAGAAGGACCTAATTCGGCACAACATACTTCGGCTTCTTCGGCTTCTTCAATGCTTGGTCTTGGTAGGAAGTCGATCAGCAATGGATATGGGATAGATGTGTCTGCCATCGAAGCAAAGCCTGCTAATTCGTCTGCTCTGCTGTTTTCTTCCCTGTCAATCTGCTCTATCCGCACTACTTCGAACTTCACGATCTCTTTTCTGACTAACTTTTGGTACTTAGCCATCATTTCATCCTTTGCTTCGTAGTCGCCTGAAATTTGGATTACCACCAGCTGTGAGTCACTGTAAACCATTAGCTCGGTGGCCTTCATGTAGAGTGCTGATCTTAGTCCTGCTAGAAGCGCTTCATACTCTGTTTCGTTGTTTGATGCTGGAAAGCCAAGGTTGACTGCCTATTCCACTAATAGGCTATCTGGTGAGATGAGGACTATGCCAAGTCCTGTGTCGTGCCTGTTAGATGCTCCATCCACAAAGAGCTTCCACCTCTCTCCAACGAATAGCTTTCAGCAAGTTGAGCGGTCAGATGATGTGTTTGGGTCGTGAGTGTTACTGATATTTTCTTCCAAGTCCACATCTGTTGTTTGCCCCTCACTATCTGATTATACCAAGTTTTTGTTTGCTGATGTTTTCTTCCAAGTCCACATCTGTTGTCTGCCCTTAACTATCTGATTGTACCAAGTTTTTGTTTGCTGATGAGTCTTTGCCTGGTGTAGCATGGTTCGCCTCTTCCTGCTCGTTATTACTCCGATCTGTTTTGGGGTATGGCTGGGCATCCTGATTCAGGGGTTGCACGCTTCCTGCGACGCTTTCCATCTCCATTTCGGTTGCACCAATCAAGTCAACTGGGCAGATGTGATGGCTTCCTGGGGTGAATTTTGCCACAAAGTCTGCCAACGCTTGGGCTTTTATTGCGGTTCTGGGTTGAAACTTGATATCTTACTGTCCCAATTCCACCGCCCACTTCAAAATTCGCCAAGAAAAGTTCGCCCTCTCAAATAAAGCTTTTAATGGGAAAGCTGTGAGGACGATTATGGTGTGGGTGTGAAGGTAATGCGACAACTTCCTTGATGCCATCATCAAGGCTAAGGCTAGTTTTTCCAATGGCAAGTACCTGGTTTCTGCGCCCAGCAAGGTCTTGCTGACATAAAAGATGGACAGGTGTTGGATTCCTTCCGCTCGGACCAACACTGCACTAACTGTGTGCTGTGAAACTGCCAGGTACAAAAAGAGCTTTTCTCCAGGTATTGGGGTTACTAGCAATGGTGGAGAAGACATGTATTCTTTCAAACTCTCTAGGGCGCAGTCGCATTCTTCATCCCACTCAAACTTGGCCTTTTATGCTTGGAAGAATGGTCGACATCTGTCTGACGACCGACTTATGAATCGGTTGAGCGCAGCTGCCATGCCAGTGAGATGTTGCACTTCTTTTACTGAGTTGGGCCTCTCTAGATCCTGAATTGCTTTGATCTGAGAGGGGTCTGCTTCTATACCTCGGTTGGTCACCAGAAAGCCTAGGAATTTGCCAGATCCTACGCCGAGCGCACACTTGGATGCATTAAGTCGCAACTTGTTCTTCTTCAGGATCTGGAACATCTCATCTAGGTCCCTGAGATGGTCCTTCTCATCCTTGCTCTTGACCACCATGTCGTCGATGTAAGCCTCCATTGTTCTGTCTAACAATGGTTCAAACATCTTGGTGACCATCCGTTGGAATGTTGCCCTTGCGTTCTTTAGGCCAAAGGGCATGACCTTGTAACAATACAGCCCTCTAGGAGTTGTAAAAGATGTGACCTCCTGGTCTGGCTCATATATAGTAGGGGTGAGCAGCGGATATATCGATCCGCCAAAACCGACCGAACCGAACCGATCCGCCGCATTTTAGACGGATGCGTGATGACGAGCGGACGGTTGCGGATTGATTTTCTCTAATCCGCCAATTTGGCGGACGGATGGCGGATTTGAGATTCCTTTGGCCGCAACCGAACCGCCAAACCGCGAACACCCTTAATAATTTATAAGACTTTGTGTTTTCAATTTGTTTAAATATTTTGTTTGTGTTTTTAATTGAAAAGGAGTTTAAATATTCTGTTGAAAAAAAGTTTTCAACTTGAATATATTTTTTAAATTGAAAAAAATAAACGTATTATTTATTTATATTTTTTGGTTTTTAAATCTAACTCTAAAAGTAATAAACAGAAAATATGATATATGCTGGTTGGTTTTGTTTTCAAAAACATATATAAATGTAACAATACGGAGACATACAATCTCTACTACTGTTCTGTTCATGATTTTGATGGTTTGAATTGTTTTTATATTTTAAGAACCACATATTGTAATACTTTATGTGGATAAGGTATGCTGTGATTGTAATAAGTGGATGAGACATGCAGTGATTGTGATATTCTAAAGTTTCAAACTTTCTTTCTTTGGATGAAGCATGCAGTAATTGTAATACTTTTTTAAGTCATTGACTGTAATATTTTTTTTTTTTTTTTTGAAGAAGTACACAAGTTGAACTATGTTGAAAATTTATAAAATTTCAAACCGCCAAACCGATTCGCATCCATCTGCCAAACTGCCAATCCGTTCAATCCATATCCATTGGATTGGCGGACGGATACAGATTGATTTTCTCCAATCCGCCAATCTAGCGGACGGATGGCAGATTGGAGGTTCCGTAGCCGCAACCGACCCGCGCCTACCCCTAATACATAGTGATCTGATGGTAACCTCTATACGCATCAAGAAAGCTAAGCCGATTGTGTCCTGCTGTAAGATCTACCAGTTGGTCTATCCTAGGTAAGGGAAAGCTATCTTTTGGGCATGCCTTGTTGACTGTTTTGTAGTCGACGCAGACATGCCATTTTTCATTCTTCTTTGGCACTACCACTGTATTGGATATTCACTTGGGATAGTGCACTTTTCTGATAGCTCCTGCCTCTAGAAGGTTTCTCACTTCCTTTGCCACTATCTCGGCATGGTAGAGTGTCGATCTACGAGTGCGTTGTATAACTGGTCTGGTAGATGGATGGACATTTAATTGGTGACAGATGAACTTTGGGTCAATGTCTGGCATATCATACGGCGTCCAGGCGAACACTTCGATGTTAGAGGTCAAGAATTCCAGGACCTCTATTCTTTCAGTGCTGGACATAGATGAACCAAGCAAGAAGAACTTTTCCGGGTTCTTTTCATCTATCCTTACCTGTACCAAGTCTTCCACTACCTTCTATTCAGCGGCTTTGCCAATTTCCGCGAACAACTCACTACTCCCAGGTTCTTCCACCATCTCTACATACCCTTTGGCAGTGCGGCTGCCATTTACTGTGACGAAGCATTGTTTGGACATAATTTGGTCTCCAAAGACCTCTTCAATTACTCCGGCTTCGTTGGGGAACTGCATTACCTGATGGTAGGTTGACGCTACCGATCGTATGGCATGCAGCTATGTCCTTCCCAAGATTATGTTGTAAATGGAAGGGACTTTCAATACCCAGAACTCCACCTGTTTCATCATGCTTTTTGCTCTCACTGGGAGGATTATCTTGCCAACTGGCCACTCTGGCATTGAATTGAATCTGATCAAGGGGGATACGGCGGGTGCCCAGTCTTTCTACTCCAGTTTCAATTGTTTAAAAGCTTCGTAATACATAATTTCACATGAGCTCCCTTGGTCAATCAAAATCTGTTTGACGTCGAAATCCTTGACGCGTAGAGTGACGACTAGAGCATCATTGTGAGGGCTATATATCCTTGCCAAGTCTTTGTCTGAAAAGGATATGACATTCGTGGCCTCTGTTCTCCCCTTCTTGATGACAGGTTGTGCACTTAATACGTCCCTTAAGTACTCAGCCTTTTTGATCATTCCTCTAAGCTCACATATTCGCTCAGGTTCAAATACTCCATGTATTATGTTAATCACGCCTTGAGGTGGAGCGTCGACTGGCATCCCATCTGGGATGTTGTGGTTTTGGGGGGCTGGCTGTGTCCCTCCTTCTATGTATTGGTCCAGATGCCCGGTTGCCACCAGCTCCTCCAAATGCTGCCTCAATGGCGTGTAATTTTCAGTGTCGTGCCCCTTTTCATCATGAAAGGTGCACCAGGACCTCTCCTTATAGTCTTTTTGTGCTTCTCCCAACTTAGCTGGCCATTTGACGAAAGGTTCATCGCATATTTCACTGAGAATTCGGTAGATCAGTTTTTTGAACACCGTGGTAATGGCAGTGCGGACTCTTAGCCACCTTTTGTCTGAGTCCTCTCTGTTGGCCCGCCTGCCTCGCCCATTCCTCCTTGGGCGTTCTACCGTGTTGACTTTTACTGTAGTCTTTTTATCTGGCATTGCTGTTGTGCCAGATTTTACTTTAGCACGGGTGCCATCCTCTTCCACCCGAATATGCTGGTGTACTCTTTCCATCAAGGCCTCCATCGTGAGGGGGGTCGTCATTATGATTGAGTCCCTCAACTTGTTTCCGACTGGTAGCCCTCTTTTGTACTGCGCAATGGCAAGATTGGTAAGGTAGTCTCCTATCTAGTTGAAGGTCTCCCAGTAGCGACTGTTGTAGGATCTCAACGTCTTCTTGTCGCCCATGTCAATGGAGAGTAGCTGACCGATCTCCACTGGCGTTTTGGTGTTCATTCAGAACCTAGTCACGAACGCCTCCGCTAATTGCGCCCACGAAGCTATGCTGCCTTTCTGGTAGCCTTTCGAACCAAGTTAAACCTAGGTTGCCAAGGCTGGATGAGAATAGGATGCACATCAAAGTCTCGTTCCGCCGGTATACTGCCATGACCTGGCGAAAGTGGCTTAGGTGCATGTAGGGGTCTGTCTTTGTCACGACCCAAACCCGCCCCTATGGGTTTAACACCGTAACCGGCCAGTAATCCATGATTACTGAAGGCCTACTTAACAGTAATACAGAGTATAGGGGCTGACGGAAGCCAAAACAGTAATAAAAGATGTCCAATGAGCTATGACAGTCTGTATGCAAAAAGACTTTTCATACATATTCACATTCAGAAACAAAACAGTATATACATATATATACAAGCATTCAGGTTAGGGACCAAATCCCTACCATAACAGTACAGTACAAGTCTATACAGAAACAGAGACAGACAGGATGAATCTAAAACACCCCAAAAAGCCCTAGCTTGCAGGACTTGGAACCTCTCAGTGAGGCATAGTGGTTGGCTGGACAAAAAGAGAATTAAACCCAACGCTCCTAGCTCCGATCCGGTGCCTGGACACCTACATATATATATAAACAGTAAGCTAAAGCCCAGTGAATAACATATGCGTAAAGAGGTTAAGAATGAATGTCTTTTCTGTATTTAAAACCGTCAGTTATAGCAGTATATCAGTCATTCAGTCATAGCAATCATATGTGGTACATCCTATAGCAAAACAGTACAGTAGGTCTTAACAGACCGAACAGTCAGTTGATGGCCATCATATTAGTAAACAGTAGTGGTTTCAAACATAGGAACCGACAGAGATCTCTGTGACAGTAGCAGTACAGTACAGTAACAGTAAATTGCTATGGATGCCACGAATACAGTTCGCAAATAGGACAAGCATTCATTCAGTAAGAAATATCATTTCAGAAAATAGTACAGTTGATCATTTAGAAAATATTCATGATTGAATATATCTTTACAACATTGTTACTCACAGAGTTCTGGGTTACAGATAGGTTAGTGAGCGTCCTCGGATGCCAACCCTACACAGTTACAAAACGAACACACACTAAGTTACACACTTGGGGATCAATGACTTAGTCCCTATCTTGACTCGGTGTGGTTCTACATCAATATCCTCATTAAGATGCCTTAAACAAGATCTAGGAATGCCTAGGATGAAATGAGGATGCAAAGATGTACTTTAAAACACTTTTCAGAATTTTCAAAAAATAGGGGTCTCGCTCGAGCATGGCTTTCTACACTCGAGCGGACATGCAGACAAAGAATCTCCGCTCGAGCATGACTTTCCTCGCTTGAGCGGACCGCAAAAGTACTGGATGCATGAAATTCACACTCAACGGGCGCTCAACCCCCGCTCGAACGTGAGACACAAGTCTTCGCTCGAGCGTGCATTCCCTCGCTCGAGCGGACTATAAACACATGCAAAGTATTGGATACATGCATTTCACGCTCGAGCGTTACTTTACTCGCTCGAGCGTACTGCATGAACTCAGAGTGTACACTCGAGCGTGGATCCAAAATCTGGAATTTTCAGATTTGTCTCCAAGCATGAAACTCAACATTTAAAGCATCAAAATCGATCCTTTTGGGCTAATTTTGCTGAAAAACACTTTAAAACTCATATTATGACATGTTTCAAAGAACAATTTGCAAAATCAAAGCCCAAAGGTAGTTCAATTGAACCCATTTCCAAACAAAACTTCAAGAACATGATGTACATGCAACATGCAAATGTTCAATTCAAATCAAAGTTTCAAATAGTTGATCAAATGAGCCAATCCTTCCAAAACATGATGAATTCATGAACTATAATCCAAATATGGACATGCATGTGAGGATTCTATGAAAACAACCTCAAAATTCAAGAATGTAAACATGCATGCGTGATACAAGCTCACTATTCCACATATTAAGCTAATTCATGCCTTAAATCACTAACCTTACCATGAATCATGCAAGAACAACTCAAACTCACAATTAGAAGGGTAAGTCTCCTACCTCAAGTCGCCAATTCAAGGTATAGAAGCTCAAATGTGCAATTCTTCTACAATTCTTTCAATTTCCAAGCAAACTCTTGTTGAAACTAAGTTTTTCCCTATCTCTTACTCTCTCCCACGGTTTGGTCTCTCAAAGATGAGCAAATGACATGAAATCAAGCTCTAGACAAGGTTTAACAAAGTGGCCTACTAAGTGGCATTTTGGTAAATAAGCCAACAAATGTAATTCACCATTATTTAATCTAATTTAATCATTCTAAATCACATTTCAATCAAATCTACCATAAAATCATATAAATTCTAATTGGCATAAAACATTAATCGATTTCAGATTCGGCTGCCGATAAGGCCTTCAATTTACAGTTCAAACTTAAAACATGAACAGATCAATTAACAGTCAAACAGATAGAAATGCATTTAAACTAATACGCTCAATCAATCAGTTTGTAATGTCAGTCAAATCAGTTACTTAATCATGTTCAGTCACAGTTTAGCAGTAATCAGTGGTATTATCAGTAAACAGTGGTGAAGGTTGTCACAGTCTTCCCCTCGTAAGTCGTAAATTTAGGCTGGATGAAGCCTGAAGGTAATGGTGCGTTCTCAATCGCCGGAACAAATGGCGAGCTATGTAGCCTTGCCAATGCTTTATCTGTTGGTTCATAGGCAAGGTGCGATATTGGCATTCCTACCTCGACGCTCCCATGCGTCCGAGGAGCCAACCGCTGAAGGGCTGAAACTCTACGCGGGTTGCGTGTCTTGGCATTCTCCTTCCATCGTGCCCTTTCTTCGAGCACAGTTCGCAAATCGTACAACCTAGGCAGCTCCGTCTGCCTGGATGTCGTCAGGTGCGTGCGTGAGGGCCGATAGGTGCGTCCCTCAGTATATGACCCCTCAGTCCTCGTTCTTTCAGACCTGGAGTAACGAGTCTTAGCAGTCCTTGACTGAGTGTCGCCTGTCCTGAGGCTCCTATTCACTGCTTGTGACGGTGTGGTATGCCTACCACGATCTTCCGAGTGGCGAGGAGGCGTATTGTTTTTGTGCCCCTCTCATGTCGCTACCCCCTCCCTCTTTATCTGGCGCTTTATCAATTCCATGTCCGCCGCCATCTTCCTGATTAACTCGTCATGCTCCTTTTACCCGATCCTCCAAAACTTGAGGGTCGATCCTCCGTCTCTGCCTATCAGGACTTGATGAGCGACGGGGGCTATTACCTCGCCTCCCCCTTGCATCCCTCCGGGGGTTCTGTCGCTGGGGCTCTAAATCTGCCATGTGAGGGATGGAAGGCAAACCTTCGCATCTCCCACCTTCTTCTGGGGTTTGTCCGTCAATGGCGGACTGCGACAAATCTTCATTGTGCGCCATTGCGTGTAATCTAGCGAGGAAAACTTTGATCAAAAGGTTTTGTTCTTTCTGTGATTCCCACAGACGGCGCTAATTGTACGAGCACGAAATAATTCTTCTCGTATAATCCTGTTGATCAAGCTTGCGCTCCTCCTTACATCGTCACTTTGCCCACCTGAAAATACAAACGTGAGCTAACCGGCGGGTGTGTGCCGGAAACCCCTCCGATGCCTAAGTCAGCATAATAGACAATAGACACAAAAGCTCTGTGACTTCAGGAATCAAAGTTGGGTTACCTCTCCATAGGTGATGTTGTGAGCTTTTATAGGTTCCATGTGGCACAATCCTAGTAGGACTCTTATTCCTCTACGTAGAGTCCTCCTAGGGATCACACTCCTGAAAGATAATGTTTATCCTTCAACACTCTAATTACTGCTTAAACCAAGTGAGATGGTTATACCTCGGTCCTATGACAAAACGACCAAGCTAAAACAGCCATGCTAGACTGGCAGAATTGACTGAGTTTTGACTAGCTCGTCTCTTCCTTTTACAACTTGTACCTCGGTTTCACTTCTTGAGACTGTGTTGTCCACAACGTGCTTGGACCGAGCTATTCAATAGCAAGGTTCTGAGTAAAAACCCAAAATACCCCGGTCCTTAGTGGTATGACCGAGCTAACTGCTACTACTCAGACCGTAGTGACCGAGCTAACTACAAAGCTCTTTCTGGACCGGGTTAACTACAAAGCTCTTTTACTCAGCCCTTTTTACTGTGGCCCACAGAACGGCCCATCACCTAACTCGGCTCAATTTACATATAAATTACCTTCTCAACATGATATAAAATGATAACTTTTTCTTTTTTTCATATTTGAATCGGCTTTATTACGAAGTTCGAGGACTACGCTTCTCTTCTCTTCTCTTCTCAGTCACCAAGTAGTGATCAATAAATTGGGTTACGCTTCTCTTCTCTTCTCTTCTCACCCAAAAAAAAAAAAAAAAAAAAAAAAAAACAATTAAATTGTATGTTGTTTAAAATAGACCATTCATTTTTTAAAAGATAAACACGATAAAATGAAAAAATTAGATCAAATTATTTTTATTTTTTTTTGTAGATAATATGTACAGAAAATTTTATAAAATAAACAATTCAGATTATTAAAAAAAATTGAACAACTAAGGGAGTCATGGCTCTCTTAGGCCTTGTTTTGGGAGCAACTATTTTAGTCAAAAAATTAAAAAGTCACTATAAGTAGTCACATCAATTTCTCTATTTTTCTGCACATCTTTATTATAAAAAGTTAAAAAATTACTAAAATAACATATTCTCAAACGAGACCTCAGTCTCTATTTGTGGTGATTATTCACAAATTATGGTGTGCTAATTGTTGTTACTAGTTAAACGTTTTTACATGATTGAAATTTAATTAAAAATAAAATATTTTTGAAAAAAATGTTAGTATTACCTATTTTGAGAAGTAGATTAAAAGTTAATTTTTTGAAATAAAAAATGTACAAAAAAATAGAGATGCATTGTGTCCTAAAAAAGTCAAAAGTCAAAAAGTTGATTTTTAATCATGTTAACAAAATAGGAAGAGTTTTTTTTTTTTTTTCCTCTTTTTTGCTCCCCCAAAAAAAAAGGATGCTCTGAGATGTCATCACGGCATTCATGGGCCTAGACCTGAGGTAATCGGTTGTCAGCCAAATTTAACCTAATCTAACGGAAGGAACCCACCGTCGAGACACCAGTGAAGCTCCTCAACCACCCCCAACAAGATCAAGCAAGGTTTAATCAAAGTACAGTGCAAGATCTCTGAAAAGAATCACTGAAAAATCCAACATTTCGCACCTTCTAAGAATCGTACTTGATTCACTGCTGTAAGAAGCAATGTGAGTCACCAACTCCGGTGGTAAAATAAGAATAGTTGAGTCTTGTTTTTTATATATACAATTATTAAACTTAAATAAATAAATAAAAAACCACAAGCAAACAAAATTGGGCAATAATTCGAGCAAAAGGTTTGTTAATCTGCACAGCCGGCTCTCTCTTGAGAGCTCCGGTTCGAGTCCCGGCAGTGGAAATTTTTTTTTTTGCTTTTTGTTTTTGAGGGCTGCCTAATTCAATGTTTTTGAGTCCCATGCTTTTAGGTTTTTGGGCTTGGGCTCTGTAATGTGGGCCGAAGCCTACCCAAGCGACAGAGTAATGTTGTGGTCTCTATGATGGGCTTGGACTCTACTCAAAAAAGGTAGTTCTTGCGTCCAAGTTGATGGGTTGATTAGGAGAAACCCGACCCGATCTAAACTTTTCTTGGGGCTTGTCCAAGCTGAGTAATATTGTAGTGATTATATTTAAATACCACATGTAGGCACTATGTGACTCAATTAATAGTTTACAAAGTATATTAGTATTAGTATTAGTAATTTGTAAATTATATTTTTTATTAGAAGTTTTATCATGTTGCATATAAATTGGTGTGTTTTTTAGACTTACTTTTGTCTTTAGTAAAAAAAAAATTCACATTAGATGAAATTATTCTACTTTTTAGCTTGGTTTAAATTAGATGATCTCAAAAAAAAAAAAAAAATAGTGAAACAAAAATAAGCCTAACATATTTAGTGAATTTTTAAATTTTGTGATTGGTTAATCTAAACAAACTAGTACATTCAAAATAAATTTGATTCACACTTTATTTTCGAATTACTTCTTGAGTTTCTTTTTAGTGATGATCTAAAATGATGCGATTTCACAGTAAATCAAATTTTGCACCATATGCTGCTTTTCTAACGCTGTGTTTGGTAGGGAGATTTGGAAAGGGATTTGAAAAAGGAAAGGGAAAAGGTGTGTGAAACTAGGTGAAATATAGGTATGTTTTATTCATATTTCACCTACCTTTTTCATTTCTCTTTCCAAATCTCTCCTCAAATCCTCCAACCAAACACAGCATAAATGTAAATCTAATTTATTATTAAATTCCATTACATATAATGGATGTGTTATTCAAAGGGATATATAAAACAAGAACTAAAGCATAAGACCACAGGTTTGAGTATGAGAGCAAATACTATGCAATCTCTTCTCAACACCTTTGATTATTAAGGAACCAATACTGGGTAATGTCCTTTAAACATAAAACATGAGACATTGTTTTCATATTATTTCCAAATAGAGTACTTTGCCATTCATATTTGGCATTCAGTCAATCAAGCAGACCTTGTAGAGCGGATTTTTAAGCATGATTTTCTTGAGCTCTTGGCCAGAAAAATTTTCCTCAAACGTTCTGCAATCATCAATTTCGTAGTAGGTGCTGACGAAATTGGAGATTCTTCCGATATGTTCTCTAGATTTTCAACATGGGATTTACCCTTGATCATGTCAACCTCTCCTTCTTCATTCATCATAACCATACTGCATGGAATTTTCTCTGCATAGTATTCTCTATATTTCTGATGATGCCTGTTATCACATATCATAGACCAACTATTAGCACTCTATTTATTTTCAACTTTTGAGTATTTAAAGTTTTTTTTAAAAAATAAATGTTTGGTTATGGTTATTTAACTTCCAATTGTGAAAATTTTAACTTTCTTAACAAGATTTATTTCTGTTTGGCAATTGCTAAAAAAGATTAACTTTTTCCCGAACTCGTTTGTCTTTAATGAAATTTTTGAAATTTTGTATTAGATTTTTTACTTTTTTTCATGTTTTTCTCTTCTCAAAGGATCTAAAATGTGAAGAATCTATTAGGAAAAAAAAATAGCATTTTCTAAATGCATCAACTTTTTTAGTAACAACTCTATTGTAAAAAAAAAAAAAAAAAAAAAACAAAACAAAAAGGCCCGCTGAGAAAGCAATTGTCGAACTCAACCTAAGATTATTGACAATCAGCAATATTGTGATTCAAAGATAATATTTAAAATTTAAAATATTTGTATCAAATTTATTTTGAATGTGACTCACACCACTCCAAATTTAAATCTACATTATATATTCAAATTTTACACTCCTTTTAGTATTTTTTTCATATTGCATACCATTTTTGACGATTTTAGTATATGTATGTAGGCATTAATGTACCTATCAAACAATACCAGAGTTGCATGAAGGCTTATGATTTGTTCAACCACAAGTAGTTGCAAAGGGTACCCCATTTCTGATCTCATCTGTGGTTTTACCTATACACTCGATTCACCAAAAAAATTAATAATATGTTAGTTCAATAGCAACACAATGATAGGACAGTTTGTTACAACTTAAATGAGTTAATTACAATTTATTTTAATTTAAGAGTTTATGTCACATTGTTTAATATAGTTTATGTTTACCATTTATTAGACAAAAATAATTTAAGTAAGTTATAAAAAAAAAAAAAATTATCTAAAAGCTGAAAGAGAGGTGATTATCAATCTTTTACTTACAATAAGTTGGACCAAATAAAACTAAACCATCATTAACAAAATAATAATAAATTATAGAATAAAATAAATTTGCTAGTAGGACCTCTAGATTAACAGCCAAAAATATTCTATTAATATGTATATAAGAATTTTGCAATATATTAATTCAATCTCAATTGTATATTCACAATTTGAACAAAATTTACACATTTTTGGAGTAACTAAATTTTCTAATAAATTAAAGTTTAGCATACCCCATATTGTTGGCAAAGATTAATTAGTTGTTCAATTTTTTGGTACTTGGCATCACTCTTCCACTTGGTTTTCTTCTTTATAGCTGACAAATCCTCCAGGTCCATTGTCCAAATGTCTGACCATGTCTTAGAAAACACTAAACACACATCATGAAAATAACATCAATTATCAACCATAACTAAAATTTTAATTAATTACCTCAAAAAGTATTCCCAAAAAATAGAATATATAGATTACATTTGTACACTATACCAAATTTAAATTTATATCGTATAGAGAGAGAGAGAGAGAGAGAGAGAGAGAGAGAGAGTTACGTGGAATGTTAAGCCAGGGCATGACCCCAAGGAGAGTAATAGTGCAATGAGCCTCATGAGCAATGTTCTCCAGAACCCACATGAGAGGGTCCATTGTAAACTCCTTGAGTCCATCCATCACCACCACCACATTTTTTGTACTTTCTAACCCACCTGGTGACTCCTCTACTGCTATCAGATCTTGTGCTAATGTTCTCTTCCCACCACCACCACTACTACTACTTCCCATTTCTTTCTTTCTTTTTCTTGCTTCTTTCTCCAGCAAATGTGGTCTTCTGTTCATGCTTAGGCTGAGTGAGGAAGAAAGGGTCATGTTGGAGGTCCTCTTAATCCTTGTATACTAGTATTGGTTTATTCTTTAATCTTCTTGTTACATCAAACATGTTACATCAAACAAGGTCTTCGACACAACCAAGAGTGAACTTAGTATGCTTTTTATGTAAACTATGTCTATGCTATTCAAGCATAATGATAATGCCAAAGTCCAGAGACTTAGGTTTTTCAGATTGGTTGACTTATCTTAATTTAAAATTCTTTATGTGAATTTCATGCTGCATCATATGGTATTTGATACTTAAATTTAGTCTAGTAATGCGATAAATATCATAAAAAAAAATTAAAAATTACATTTAATCTAATGGGTAAAAAAATTTACCACTTAAATTTAATCAATAAAAAAAAAATTAAAAATTACATTTAGTATAATGGGTAAAAAAATTTACCCACAAAGTTTAAAGTGGAAGCCACTCATTTGTGTACATGAAAATATTCTTTTATCTTTTAAGAGTTGAAAATAATCCATACAAGTCGAATCAAAGTGAAAAGCACATGTCACTACTAATATGGAGAAACCAACTAGGAATATAGGAGGGCTTTTTTGATACACACTCGTAAATACCCAAGGCTTGTGGGCTGGCCCAATCTCAGCATGGCCCAACTGGCCTAGTAGCCTTGGGAATACAACCACCAAGGGAAAAAAAAAATTAATACAATAATAATATCATATCATCACTAACACGTGATAATACTATGTAAACCACCATATAGTTGTATTATTAATTAATAATATCACGTGTCAATAATAACGGAAAATCACCGTTATATAAAAATTTTACTACAACACCAACCAACAATTGAAACAAAGAGAATTTGCCACACCCATCGATCTTTGTCTAAACCCAGTTTCCTCATAGAGCCACAAGTCAACGCAAATAGAGGGTATTCCAATTTGCTTCATAATCCAAACACATCTGTTCACTAAAACATTTAAACTAGAATGGAGCCCAGAAGAAACTTCAATTGAACTTTACATCAGACAATATAAACAAACCTAGGAAACAAAATCAATCTACTTTAATTTCCGCCCATGGGATAATACAAAACGCTAGATAACTCATGTTTGAAAGATCAAATATTCCCCAGATTTTTCATGTTAACCTCAGGAGAACATCTATGTTTGGCAAAATTAAGCAGACCAAGTAGATTCTCATCAAATTTTCACAACTGATTACCGTAAACTTCCAGCAGACACAGGACGTGTAAAAGAGCTGAGGTTGGGATTATGGCGAGCACTTGAAGGTCTTTCATTTCTATTTGAAGATGATTCAATTCTCCTGCTCCTCCGACCTTCATTGTGGGACCCATTCATGGCAGCCAAAAGTTTCGCACTCCTGTCATTGGGCATGCCTTTCAATAGTTTACGAGCCTGCTTTCTCTCTGAATCCTCCAAACCGTTGTCCAATAGTTTCGCACTCCTGTCATTGGGCATGATTTTCAATAGTTTATGAGCCTGGTTTCTCTCTGAATCCTCCAAATCCTTGTCCAATTGTCTTTTGCAAGGCACTTGTTTCTCTGATATCAGATGATTCCTTGGGATGGAATAAGTCACTGCTGAAAATCCCAAAACACAGTTCCTAGCGTTAGTTCTTCTGACCCATGTTAAGGAAATTAGATATGGAAATGAATAAATATACAAATGAAACTAAACAAATGGATTTACTTGGAGGCTCTTCTGCATATATATCTGGGCTAGGAGAACTCGGGGGAGTTGAAGGAATGATATTGACATTCTTTGCAACTTTATTGAACTCCCGATTGGAATTATTATCTCTAAGAGCAGATGGAGAGAATTTTCTCTCTACTTTATATGCCGTTTCACTTGAAGAATTACTCATCACCAGTGGCACTGGAGTAAATAACCTGTGAGAATCATCTTTAGCCTCATCAACTTCAACACTATTGTGTGTACGTTTATTAAAAGAATCTACAGAAATTCCAACAGCAACTTCTCCAGCTTCATTGACTTCACCACTACAATTATCTGCCACATTAGGGGAAGAAGTACCAATGCGATCAACGTTATCTAAAACAGACTGGGGTGAATTGCTGAATAGATTTGGATCGATGGATGACTTTTCTGTTTCCATGAAACTTGAAAACCATGGAGTGCCCTCCTTTGCATAGAATAGAATGTAGGCTTCTTGAGAAAGCACAAAATCTTCTCGAACCCTAGTAACCTAAAAAAATAAAACTCAGATGTTAATTTATACCTTCAAATTTGCAAGAAATAATAACAGATGAATCATTACTAAATGGAATTCTCAATCAGTATTGCATCCCGATGCTGACAAATAGAGTTACAAGCAATTTAAGGCAATTTAAACAGATCAGACTCAACTAGCAATCACATTTAAATAGTTACAGTCCACAACATAGTAAGGGAAAGTGAAAAATTGTACTTCAGCAACGATATGGGCATTCTCAAAAAATTCAGCAATTGCACTTTGTGGCTTAACTATCACTAGTTAACTATGATCCAGAATAATCAAATTGTTATCCATCGTCATATTTTGCCACTAGACTGTTGCAAATGCCAAAACTAGGAAAGTAGGTCATATCCAACAAACATAATGCAACCTTAAGGCCATGTTTGGCCAGCAGGAGTGGCAAGGAAAATGAGAATCTCATTCCATGTCTCTTTCATTCCTTTGTTTGGATGCATATAAGAATGAGAATGTGATTCTTACAATAGTTCCCAAGGCAAAATGAATTTACCACACTAGTAAGAATCCCATTCCCACATTCCCCATCAAAATCTCACATTCCTGGAGGTACATAACTCATTTCAGAATAAAATAAATTGATGGTCCCATAAAATTTAAAATTAAATCATATTCCTTTAGAGGATTTATAGAGGATTCCTAACCAAACCAAACACTTAAATTACATTGACACAGAAATATATTATTACTAGTAATTAAATCACTAGTAAAAAGATTCTCATTCTCACTCTTTGATTCCTCCTATCATCCAAACAAAAAATGTAAGAAGGTGAATCTCAATTGCCAACATATGATATCCATAAAATACTAATCTTACTAATCCAAAAAATACATGTAACTACAGCAAGTATTACCTTTGAGTCATCCAACCTGTACCATGCATCTGGGGCAGAACGAATGAAGCAATAGTAATGACCCGAAGTGGATGAGAATCCGATATGCACAACAATTGCATACAGATTGTACTTCAATTCCACCTATATGGTATAGAGAAAACAGAGTTTAGTACCTGTCCATATAACAAAAACCCAAACAAAGATAATTGAAATATGCATTTTCTTTTCAAGTTTAAAGTAATACTTAAACCCCACTAATCCCACCCTATAAGTATCTTTACCACTGGATTACCAAAAGAAAATTTACTAAAAACTCATGCAAAGGTATGATCACTCAATTAGTAAAAATATTTGAAGCAGCTAAGTTTTCTAAAGCCATTCACCATCAGCACCCAACAGAAAATGCAAACTACTCAACCATCATAATTTTTCAGGTTAGATCATGAGACAGTTGCATTGGGACTACTATTTATGAAGTTCATTTTCCTAACAGATCTTTCAACCAATGGCTTTGACATCAGTAACAAACTTACTATTTAATTATTTGTTGATAGAAATTCTCTAGCAAAACCGGGGCCCATATACTCACATCATTATTCGGATCGCCACCAGTGTATGGCAGCAAGTCTAGCTCTAGTGGGAACTCCACGTGCTTGTCAATCTTCTCAACATAGGAGCCATCATTCTTGAATCTTTTCAAGTGGAACGCAGCAACAGAAGGAGCCTGGTTCAATATAAGCTGCTTTTCTACTGACACTTTTTCTTTACATTGTTCACAAGTGAACTTTGTCTCTGGATCTTCAATCTTTTCCACCTTGGTGAAAGATTCCAATGCACTAGGAAGAGTACCCACATTCTCAATCTCCAAACTCAGGTCAATCAAGGGCTCATAGGTGTCAGAAGAGTGACCACAATTGCAGCATTGAAGCTGGAATTCAAACACAAAAGCATTCAACAATTAAGAAACAATTCCAAATCCTAAATCCTACCCATATATGTATGTCTGTGTGCGTATGATGTTAGCTTTAATAGCAAACTTTTTTCTAATAAATAATAGCTAACCTCGTTATCAAAATAACCAATATAAAAGGTGAATCAGAAATAAATTTAAAATTCATACTTTGCTAATCAGACGGCCACCAAAAACTTGCTTGACCAAGCTCTCATCAGCTGAAGGCAAAGAAGTATCCTTTGTCTGTGAATAAATACAGCAGCTGTCAAGTCTATCCAACAAGCATTGCAGGAACTCATGTGCATCTTCCTGCTGGAATCTCCGAAAGTTGGATGAAATATCTGGAATTTCCTAGGTCAAGAATGACAATAACATAAACTTCTAAGTAGTTAATATTTGAAGAAGCAATAGTTAGCTAAACGAGATAACACAAGACCACAAACACAAAGAAATAAATCAATCAGAAATGCTGATTAGTTCAATTTGCTTTGATGTAGTGACAAAAACTATATTATTAATACATCCTAAAAAAATGCAGATAAATCAACACCAATCAATTAAACCCAATTTTATTAAAATTATAGTGTCGTATCAATAAATATCACTGTAGAAGAGGATACAGTTCAAATTGTCAACAAGCTTCCAAGGGGAGACAACCCTGTCCATCGAAGCTATGGAGTATTCAATGTGGTCACGAAGAGTGCAAATTACACAGAACCCTTCATTATCACCTGCAAATTCCAATTCCAAATCAAAACTCAACACATAAATATAACAAATGAAATATATGAACAGATCAATAATGTAAACTAAAGCAAAATGAGACGAAGTACGCATAATCGGGGTATAGAATCTTACGGTCACAAGGCCTTGGGTGATTGTATGACCTAAGACCCTGAACGAGTGGCACTATGTGCGTAAAACATTGTAAGATTGCATTAAGAAAACAAGTGTTGCCTAGATTTGCAAGCCCTGCACCCTACAAATTCACAAAATAAAGAAAATTCAAATACCCAAATTCCTAGAAACAAAAATTAACAGAAGTAAACTAAAAATTTAGTGTGGCATGGAGATTTAGCATAACAACACACCACCATAGCCGGCTTAGCTTCACTTGACCAGTCCGGAGAGACCGAATCAGAAACCTTGGCTACAGTTTCTTCCTGCAAAGGCATTGAATCAGACCAATCCAAGCTAGAGGGCTTGGTGTCTTCTACTGAAGGCCAATCGGACCAACCCGAGGCCGAGGCCGAGGCCGAGGTCTTGGTGCCTCCCCGGGAGTCCCACCCCATGGACGACCAGTGCGAAGAATTGAATGCATCGTTTTCTTCGTTCTTTTGAGAATCAACACCACCAAACAAAGCCGAATCAGAGTGATCATCGGGATTCGAGTCGGGCGGAGCTGCTGACGAGTTGAGCAGACAATCTAGGGTTTGCGGCGGAGGTGAATTGTGTGAAGACCCATCTAAGGTTTGCTTCGAATCAACTGAATCGGGAGGTGGGTATTCAAATTGGAGTGTTTCTGTGAGATGGGTATCCATTGAAATGCAGAGAAAGAGAGGGGAAAGTTTGGGAATGTGGAGTTAGGGAGAAGAAAACGAAATTAGGGTTTTGAAGGTTCGATTTTGGGAAGTTTTTTGGGTTTGGGAATGTGGGCGGAGGGAAAAGAGAAGAAATTTGAAAATTAAAGCTTTGTGTTTTGATTTTTGAGGGATGAAGAAGAAGATGAAAGAAGAGGGAAACAGAAAATTTTCACTTCGAAATGGTTCGACTCGCTTTCAGACTCTGTTTTGAAAAGGGAGGGAAAATGGAGAGAGAGAGAGGTTTTTGCCCTATTTTACAAAAAACTTGTTCAAATTTCTTTCTAAAAATTGATAAATATAAATATTATATAAATTATAGTTTTTTTTTTAAAAAAAATACTCCAATGATTATTTAATGAATAATGTTATAGTACTAATTGGTATATTAATTAGTGTACCAATTGACGATGTGTTATAATTTAAGAGATTTTTGAAATTTATAATGAGATTAATAAATGTGATTAATAATAATGTCATAATTAGTATTGATACACTAATTAATGCATGTAGTACCCGTTATTTAGGGATTGTTTGGGATGACTTAAATAAGTGTATTTTTTTGTCTTTTTACGAAAAGATGTGCAGAAAAGTAAAAACGTGATGTAATGAAAAAAGGATAAAAAGATGAATTATTTTGTGTATGCCAAACTTGACTTTAATATGGTTACTTACATATTATTGTTTATAAATCCATTTTAAATTTTATTAACTGTATGCCATTATTGGTGAATATAAGGCTACGTTTGATACCTCTTAAAAAAGTTAAAAAATCAAAAATTCACTATCCTATTTAAGTCATACCATTTCTATCACATCACTTCAACCTCAACTCATATTTCACAAAAAGTCAGAAGGTTCATTTATTTATAATATCTTAAACAACCCATATTTTGTAAGAAATGAAAAATATACATTTCTATCAACTTTAATATTTTATGGAAATTAATATTTTGATCTCATTTTTATAAGAGTGAATATTAAGTCAATGAGAAACAAGAAAAATAATTATAAATCAATAACCAATGCAAGTGAAAAAATGTATAAAAATAACACAATTTTGGCTTTCACTCATTTTTACCTACAAAATTACTCTTCTTCTTTTTCACTCATTTGATATTTCTCTTTTATAGATGGATGAAAAAAAGCTGTAGCGAAACACAATTGCTAAACATATTTTAAAAACTAAAAACAAAAATGATTGTCCATACATCGAGTGGTCATCTATAACAGCAAGTAATTTACCCTTGTTTTATTCATATAGTTACTTGGCCTTGTTCGAGGGCATGTTAATTTAATAATTTTTTTAATTATTTGACTAAAATATAAATAAAAAAAATTAGTATGTTTAGGATGATTTTTTATAGAAAGATGTGCAAAAAGTAAAGAAAAAAAAGAGAATCTCTGACTTTTTGATATAAATTATTAATTTTTTAACTTTTTAAATAATTTTTTAACTTTTTAATTAAATCGACATGTCGCCAAACAAGACCTAAGAGTTATTAGTGATAAATAGGCAAAAACAAAAACACCAACACCGTAATACTTATAAAAAAAATTAATTCAAGATCCTTCACTTATTTTTAACAATAAGCAAAATTTATAATATCATTTTTGTGATATCTAAAATTCTGAAACACTATGTTCATATATCACAAAGAAACTTCACCCTCCAAACGTAAAAAAATCACCTGTCACTCTTCTTTTCCAGTACACACCATAATGCAACCTAATCTTTCCTCCCTTTTCCCACGCCACCATCGTCTGTCTTTTGTCGCCGGCCCCTTGTTGCGCTACCGCCAACGTCGCGATCTTGCCTCTACTCTCACTCTTACTCACTCTGCCACACTACCCCCACCGACCACACCTTGTCGACCGCCGTCGACGCCCCTACTGCTGTCACCGGAGCGTTGCCGCTCAGCCACCACCTGCATGCGCCCTGCTGCTACACTGCTACCACCGTCACAGTCTTCAAAGGGGGTCAACAAATCCAAATCCCCTCTCATACTCTCTCTCTCTCTCTCTCTCTCTCTCTCTCTCTACACACTTTTATCGTTGCAGAGTTAGATTTGTCAATTGATCTTTCATTGCTGCTGCTGCAACTATGGCGACAGAGAGTTATAGATCTAGTTCATCTGTCGATTCATACATCGGCAGCTTGATTAGCTTGACATCCAAGAGCGAAATGAGATATGAGAGTGTTTTGTACAACATCAACACTGAAGAGTCCAATATCGGATTGCGAAACGGTATTGCAATTTTTTGCTCTCTTTTTTTTTTTTTTTTGAGAAGCTAGTTCTCTGTCTTGTTTAATTAGTTGTGTGTGATGAAGATGATAAAGTGGGTCCGAGAGATAAGTGGAGACGTGTCATTAAAAATCATAGAAAATGAAATTTATCAGTGGGAGAGAATGGTTTATTTGGAAATTTCTTTAATTTTGAAAGAATTTTTTTTAAGAAGTCCAGAGAAATTATTCGATGAGAATTTCTTTAGGAAGTTTAGAAAAATTCTCTTACTCGAATTTTTTATAGATTAATTTGAGAGACTTTAGATATTATTAAAATATTAAATATTCTTTATGACCTTGTTTGGGAAGACTAAATAAGTTTATATTTTTTTATCTTTTTGAGTCAGATCAATCAATATTTCCTCTCTACTTTTCTACACATCTTTTTATAAAAAGTCAAAAAATATACTTATTTAAAACATCCCAAACAATCCTCATACTATAAAATTTTAATATGAAGGATCCTAAAAAAAATCTTCAATTATTAAACAACTATAAATTTATCAGGGTAATGTTTGATCGGTGGGTATTTTTCAAACATGGAAGAGAAAAATATTTATAACCTACACATAAAACACATTCAACAATTAATAACGTGTAGAGTTTTTATCATATATTTGATATGCGTATGCAATTGAAACAAATTATCTACCTAGCGTTCGTTTGGGAAGAATTAAAGTGGGCTTTTTTAGTTATTTTAGTCACAAAAGATAAAATAGGCTATTTTAACTACAAAAAAACAAAACATCACATCTAATTCATAATCATTACACTATTCTCTCACAAAAAAAGTCAAAAAAGCTCAAAAAATCCTTCCCAAACTAAGTTTTTTAGTCCAGACTAAAATAACTAAAAAAGTCAAAAAACTAAAAAGTCAACCCACTTCTCAAATGGAGGCATAAACATATCAAACGCTTTGAATTCAATTAGCTTACTCATGCAACATTATTATTAATAGCATCTGCAAGGTTTTTTTGGAGAATCTTTATCTGAATATTCTCTTGGATACTGGGCCTTGTTTGGTTTGTGTTTCTCCAAAATTTTTGAAAAAAATTCTTTACAAATAAATTTTTAAAAGTAATTAAACTAAACAAATTTTTCTAAAAAAATTTTCCAAAACTTGTTTGGTTTACAAGTTTTTCAAACAAATCTCTATCTCATACACATCAAATCAATCATTTTTTTCAAAACTCTCTCTCAAAATAATTTTTCAAAACATCTTTTGAAAAAAACCAAACCAAACAACTTTTTGTACTTTTTAACTCTAAAACTCATCTCCCAAACTCAAACTAAACATATTATTTTCCTTATTTTAGGTTTGACAAATTTATGTAATTAATTCAATATGCTTATGTAATTAATTATTTTAGGCTATATTTGATTCATAAATTTAAAGAATGATTTGGAAAGAAAAAAAAAAAAAGTGTGTAAAATTAAATAAAATATAGATATATTTTATTCGCATTTTACTTATATTTTTCATTTTTATTTCTAAATCTTTTATCAAATCAAATCTATGAAGCAAACACAATCTTAAAGATTTTATAAAATTTAAAGATTCACATCAAAATGCATGAAAAATAGGTGAATAATCAACAAACATTGACATTCCTTCAAATAAAATATAAAAAACAAAAGCATACATAAGCAATCTAAAATAACAATCCCTCAGATACAAAATAAAATAATAACAGCTTATCATAAGCATGGTGAGTGTTAAAATCTTATATTTGTCTTTTCAAATAAATTTTTGATTTTTTTTTTTACATCCACTAGATAAATATTGTGGTAACAATTGTAACAAGCTAATCCTCATGAATTCGAACACAAAACATAGCATTGTCAGAGAACCCTATCCTGGAGATCTGTCATTAAAGTGGACGCCAGGGAACTCAGTTTCTTCCCAGTCTCTCCCGCTATATTTTTAAGAGAAGAAATATCTTGTTGTGCCTGCCGAGGAGAAAAAAAAAAAAGAAGAAAAGTTCAGATACAGTACTACTCATATGGTGAAGATGTGGAAATAATAGAAAGTAAATATTTTTTTTAATAAAAGTTATTTTCTTGAAAGACTTCGATAGAAAAGGAGTTGCGAAGCAAACCTGGAACGATAGTCGGTTAAGGAAGTCACTTGCAGCGACATCAAGACTGGAATTATCCATATCGTCACCAAACAGATCTGCACTAGAGATGGCTGTTGAACCCTGCAAAAGAGATAAGGGAGAAATATTATCCGAATGAGTTGGAAATCAGTAGCAAATTCAATCTAATAAAATAGATCCACTTCAGAGCACTTGAGCAAATTTTCAGGGAGACAATTGATTTGAAAATCATTAGGATAACACTAAGGTTCCTAGATAATGTCCAACCAGGTTAAGGTGAGCAATTTCAAATGAAATGATTCTTGAGAGTAGCAAGAAGACGGCTACAAGTTCATTTGTAAGTACTTCTACTTCAATATTATCCATCAAAAGGTGAAAAGTAGAGTAAAAAATAAATAAATAAAAACACACACACAGAGAGAGTCATATAAATAAACATATCTGGACATACGTAATCCGTTGATTGTGTTGACTTATATTTGCTATCATATCCAATAATTGCTAATCACGTAACGCTTAGAAGTTATTCCTTGTTGAAGTTCTTAAGTTCCAACCAACCAACCATTCATAAGTGATATTTGCTGCAACCATTTTCCAGAATAAATTATAAAATAAAAGTTTAAAAGGGAAAACAAAGAAGAAATAAAATGTTACTTTAACTAATTTAAAACACGCTAGTCCACCAAATTTTCAGGTAGCCATGGACAGTTATTCCTCATTAAAGTTGTTTGCTAAACCCTACATCCTGTTAGTTAGCGATCAGCTTTGGCAGAATGAAAAAATAAATAAATAAATAAATAAATTATAGGATTCAACTTAAGAGTGCTCGTTCATATGTGTGATAAATTCAAGAATCTCAAGTGCAGGGAAATGGTTATGGTTTATGCTTTTACAAGTCATGGAAAGAGCACATACTGAATACTTTTGCAAGGAAACATGAGCATCTGCAGTGGCTTTGCTTTGATCCCCATAAAATTGGGCGGATGAAATAGACTTTGCATTGGAGAACTTCTTCCTCGCTTCATCCGTTTCCTCAATCTGAGAATTATAATACGTATCAACAAATACAGAAAGACAGGCATTACAAATGCAAACCAACTGCCAAAACCAAATTGGACCAAAGTATCAGGGATAGATTATGAAGGCAATGTTCAAAGCTGTTCAATCAATTTTAAGAATGGTTCTAAAATGACCAGTTGAAAGCATCAGAAATATAACCAATGCTTTGAGCTAATAAATGCTTGTAGGCATGAACTAGTAACTTCCTATAACTCATTTAGGCAAGAGATTCACAGGCAAGGAAGACATCTATGTAAACGACATTGAATATGTTATACATGGACTCAAGTACGAGTATCAGGTGCTAATGCGGGTGCGTGGCCAAGCATCAAACTTTCATAAACCTAAATCTTGGGATATTAAAATATGTATTCAAAAATTGGATATGAGTAAGGGGACTTGTCCGTGTGTCAGACACATATCCAATATATGAGTGTCTGACATATATCACATACTCTTACCCTTATCATATACAGTGGATACGGGTACATTGGGAGAAACGCAAAGACAAACAATTAAAATTCATGTATTATTGATTTATATATTGATTGATTTTTTGTCTATTACAAATGGTTCCTTATATAGATGTAGGTGTAGTGGATGGTGATAGTGGTGTAGTGGGTTAGGTTTAGTGGAGTAGGTGAGGTGGTAGTGGTGTAGTGGGTTAGGTTTAGTGGAGTAGGTGAGGTTAAATTGGTGGTAGGTGTAGTAGGTGTGGTAGTAGGTGGTGGTAGGTGTAGGTAAATTCTAACAGCCCCCCGCAAACTCAAGGAGGATAGAAACTAACCAACTTGAGTTTGGAGAGAGGAACAAAACAAGAAAATACATAAAAAATAAAATAAAGATAGGAGACACTGTATGGTCGTGTCAGACCGTTGGTGAAGACACTGAAAGGTGGTGCCATAACGTGGTAGAGGACACTGGATGGTGGTGTCATAACGTTGTAGAGGACACTGTATGGTGGTGTCATAACCATGTAGAGGACACTGGATGGCGGTGTCAGACCGATGTAGAAGACAGTTTATGGGGGTCATGTCGGACCGTTGTAGCAGACAATGTTGTGACAGTTGTTGTGACAGTTTACGGAGTCTTGCTGGACCCTTATAGAAACTAACCGGAATCTATGTCGGGACAGTTTACAGAGTCTTGTCGGACCCATAAAGGAGCTAACCGGAATCAATGTCGGGACAGTTTACAGAGTCTTGTCGGACCCATGAAGGAGCTAACCGGAATCAATGTCGGGACAGTTTACAGAGTCTTGTCGGACCCTTGTAAAGTCGCACCCTCAAAAGGTGTGCCCAATCTGTCAAAAAAGGCGTGCCATCAAAAGGCGTGCCCAATTCATCAAAAGGTGTGCCGGACATGATGGCGAGGCACGTGAGCGCCTTGGCTGGCGCGCCCGGTTTGTCGTCTGGCGTCAAGAGGCGCGCGATGCGCGTGTCTGCCTCGTCTATTTAACCAAGACGAAGGCTGAGGCTGAGGCAGAGGCTGAGAAAAAACTTGCGAAAAACCTCTGAAAAAAACTCTTCGTTTTGCTGAGAGAGATAGGCTGTAACACTTTGTTGCCCAGAAAATGGCCTCTTCGTCCCGGAGTCTGCTCACTCTCTTTCCCGACCTCAACGAGTCAACAAGAGAGAGAACTGGTGCGGTGGCACTGGAACCTCAACCAAGCGCCCCGGAGTTTGCTCCGTTGAACTTTCCGATGCGGTCTGTGGAGCAAAGAATTGCAGTGCAGTCGGATGTGGAGGCCAATCAGTATACTTTGAAGTCATGTGTGGAAACCATGACGGCGGTCACAAACTTGTCGAACCGGCTGCAGAGTAGGACAAATGAAGTGCAGCATTTAAACGCCCAACTGGCTCTGCTCCAACGCATGTATAAGGATGCGCGAGCAGAGATAAGTGTGCTGAAGGCAGAAAATAAGGAGCTTAAGCGGAAGGCCACCGTTATGTTCCGATTTGGAGGGCCGCCATATGCTGCAGTGGAGGAGTATGGGGGAGTGAACGTGCTCGGTGGACAAGGAAACACGGAGGCAACACCGGCAAGGGCCGTCCAGGACGGAGGCAAGAAGAAGAGACCTGTGGCAGAGTAGAGAAGCAAAATCCCGCCTGTGGATGTTTTTTGTTTTGATTGATTTATGTTTTTTTTTTTGCTTTTTTTTTTTTTTTTTTTTTTTGGTGTAAAATGGTGATCGGGGTGAGCCCCCGACATGAATAAAATGAGTGTGGTGTGCAGTCCGTCTTCTGCCCTTTTTTTTTTTTTTTTTTTTTTGTGTGCAAAGAAATAATAATGAAAAAAAAGATGAAAAATAAAGTGAAAGAAAAATAAAAAAGAAAGAAAGAATAAGAAGAGAATCACGTGGGTTGCTTGTAATGGAATCAGAGAAATGATGAAAGTGGGTTTAGTGGATAGAAAAAGGGATGAGAGAGAGAGGGAGTGGATTGAATTAAAAAAATAAAGAAAAATAATGTTATCAGAAAGTGCATGTGCAAAGCAATGTGTGTGTCGTGTGTTTTGCAAAAGGTGTGGTTTATAATAAAAAAATAAAGTGCGGTTTATATTTGTTTTTTTTTTTTTTTTTTTTTGTGAAATGAAATAAACAAAAGATTTTGGGGCAGCTAAGTTTTAGTGGGGGACACGAGCGGATGAGCTTGGTGTTAAAGGGATTAAAAGAAATAAATAAAGAAAGAAAGAAAAGAATCAAAGAACATGGGTTTGGACTATGTGCGCGGAGAGAGAGAGAAGAAGTTGGGTCACATGGGTTGCCTTTTCGAGTCAAGTGGAATTAAAAAAGCTTGAAGTGGCACCACTGGTGCTAATGGAGTTCGTAGACCAAATACCGGAACTGCAGGCATGATGGATGCCTGTACTGGGTCCTCAGCCATGCTATCCTCCATGCTCATCTGATCACCATTACCTGAGGCAGCCGTGAAGACAGGAACAGCACTACCAAACATGGGCTGTGCTTGGGAAGAGGCAGTGGCAGTAGAAGCAGCTGAAGTGAACATGAAAATGGAATCCAATGAGCCACTAGTAGGAGTGGATGATCCAAACACCATAGGGGCACTGTTGGTAGCAGCAACAGAAACCGAGGATGCTCCAAAGGAGAACCCAGTTGACGGAGACGCAGAACTAAATGTTGAGTTAAATGAAGGCTTGGTGGGCTGTGGGCTGTGTGACGAAGCCGAAAGAGTTTGAAGAACGAGGCTGGCGGCACGTTGTCGGAGACAAAGGAGGTGGTGAAAGGCAAGGTTGGGGAGAGGTGGAAGATGCAGGAAAGTAAAGGTATGTGTAGAAAATGCCAGCGGGCAGCGAAAGCAAGGTTGCCGGCCGGCTGCCCGCCGGTGAGAAAACAAAATACGGACCTAAATCTTACTGCTCTGATACCAAGTTAAAATTCATGTATTATTGATTTATATATTGATTGATTTTTTGTCTATTACAAATGGTTCCTTATATAGATGTAGGTGTAGTGGATGGTGTGTAGTGGATGGTGATAGTGGTGTAGTGGGTTAGGTTTAGTGGAGTAGGTGAGGTGGTAGTGGTGTAGTGGGTTAGGTTTAGTGGAGTAGGTGAGGTTAAATTGGTGGTAGGTGTAGTAGGTGTGGTAGTAGGTGGTGGTAGGTGTAGGTAAATTCTAACACAAACTATTCCATCAATATTTAACAAAATTTTGGGTTACTAACCTTCCCCCTTTCAAATTATATGGTCAAACCCATAGCATAAGTAAAAATTCACACTAGTTACAAGGCACATATATTATTTATTTTTTGCATGCGACTATTGGAGGAAAAGAGAGTTACTACTGTTTTTTTTTTTTCAATGAATTTAAAACCCAAGCATGTGATGTCTACCAACACAAACTAAGATCCAAGAAAGCCCCAATTTATTTAAGGAAAAATACATGTATCACCAATGAAAGCCTTGCTGGATTATTGTGTAGAGTTATAGCAAATGACGAGTGGACATCAAACTGTACTTTTTAAGCAACAGAGAAAGATCTAGTCAATGACACAGTGAAGAAAAAACTAGAAGGAATTTAAAGAAAAATGAACCAAATTAGGTGGCAATATATTATTTCAAAATTCACCAAAAATATATTCAGTCTTGGGTAGAGATCCTTAAAATGCTTCTCCATATTGGTATAATCACATTTATCTGGTTGTGCTACTGCCATCACTTGAAAACAAAATCATAAATCGTATCAGCTTACTTGAATCTTAGATGAATTGGAGCCTGATTTCTTTGTGAAACCACTGTCCATCCCAAAATCTGAAAAGAAACTTGACGATTTTGGCGGGGCTACATGGCTCAACACATGCGTGCCTCCAGAACTCATCGGAGCATCTTGAAAATTATCTACGTACTCGAAACGTGATGTAAAAGATGAGCTGTCCGTTGGGGTGCTATTAGTTGAGGTGGAAACTTGTACAGAAGGTTCTTCAGGCTTCTGATCATAGAGATTCTCACTTGGCTGCATGGAAGTGTTTGGTGTAACCAAAGGAAGTTAAATTCATTACGCAAAATCAAGCAATAACAAATGAACTTCAAAAAATAGAATTTCTTAAACAGAAAAGCAACTTTCAACACATCATTTTATGATATAAAATTTTCTGAGTAACCAATTTGTTCATTGAGGTAAAGCAAGGATTCACCTTAGTAGTAAGCTTTCGAGCACCAAGTCCCCCAGTTTTTCCAGTTTTCTTTGCACCAAGAGGCTTTTTAACAGTAACTGTATGAGAAGCTTTAGGTGAAGCAGAGACATTAGGAACTTCTTGCTTTCCTGAGGAAATTTCTTTAGAAGCTTCACTGATCTTGACATCAGGAAGTCTATTAGAGACATATGCTGACTGAGAAGCAACTGGAGATGATGGCAAGCCTGCGTCTTCTGCAGAACTTTTAGCAACTTCTTTTGTAAGTATCTGTCTATATAATTCAGCCGCTCTTGAGGTATACTTGGCCTCAATCTTGCCTCCACCAGTCCATCCATGCTGCTTGAAGAAAGCTTGAGCACGGTTGTTTCCCCCCAAACTCATCATCTTTAGCTGCTCTGGAGTCCATGAATCTAAATTGGTAGACCTGCAATAATAAACACAATAATTCATGGAGAAAAAATGAGTTTCTTCTGATTTTTCTGAATACAGTGCATTGCATTTGTCAAAGTAACTTGAGATAAACAATGGCCAAAAACAAACTTGTTAATCAAGAGGTGGTCATAATGTCATGGAAAAGAAACCAAACCCATTCCAACAGTTAATATAAAGAAATGGCAAAGTAATTATATTTCTGCTTTTACAATGTCAAATGGATAAACACCAGAAGCAGTAGAAGAGGACAATGATCAACCTCTGCAGACATACGAACAAGGATATTTTTTGGACATTTACTAACAGTATTTTAAGTAACACATTGCAAATTTGCAACAAAAGACAGATCCTTAAAACTGATGTATACTTTGGGAATATGACTTGAAACGCCAATCATCTTGAAATGTAAGGGTGAATGAAAGTTGATGTACATACATTTGAACTACATGAAATCTATATCGAAACAGAACTAGCAAGACAGCTAGAAGACCAACCATGTTCTACAGAATGAAAAACTAGATAGCTAAGAGACAATACGGTGATGAATGCACAGGATTGCAATGCAGATGACAAGGTGGATGTGAGCAATATGAGAAAAATAAAATATAGAATAAATGAATCCTGAGCTCCCATTAGATACCCATTGAAATCTGATGATATGGTGCAAAGCCAGAATTTGCAGCCAAATCCCCCCAATGAAAGAGCATTCAAAAAATAGATACTCATGGCCTTCTACAGATTGTCCAGACATAACACAATTAGTGTGTTGTGTCAAACCCCATTTATGTACTCTATCAAGAGCGGATAACCTTCCCATAGCACACAAGCAGAAAGAAAATGACCATCTTGGCACATTACCAAGCAATATTGCAGTAGAAAACTTTTGACTTTTGTAGCCTGATAGTCTTCCAAGCTGAGCTAACAATAAATTATCCATTAGAAGCAGGTAACCATCTTACCTCATAGTCCCTATCATCTGAGGGGGTAAGGGTGATAGGAATTTGATCAGTAATGCTCTGCAATGCCCTAGCTCTCCTTTGAGGTCAACACCATTTTGCATTGTTCTTGTTGTTTATGTTATCTATGGAATATGGAGTAAAAGCACCACAACAATGTTCTATATGTACAGTAATTTCTTAATACTTCTGCTTTCACTCACACACCAAAAGACAACTAGAAAAATATTTCACAAAAGCATTCCTATACTAGTTATGGTACCTTGCGAGTGAAATCAACAAGGCCAAGGCTAGGTTCTCAAGATCCTAAGAGTTGGGTGGAAATAGATTGAGAATCCAACCCAGCAACCTGAACCACTTGCCCAAGAGAGAACCACCAAATGCCCGCAACCACTAAGTCTAGAGTCTACATCCTCGTTATCAATCTTCTTTCCTTGATTCAGATTATTCAAATAAATCATTCAACCTATGCTCCATGTATTTTCTTAAGTCTATATCGGTGGTCCAAGGACTGCAAGAAAGCTTGAACTTTCATGTTCCTCCACCCCAAACCCCAACCAAACATTTCCACTCAAATCAATATTAAACAAGAGTAGTGCCACAGACTCACAAATTTGACCCCTAAATTTACCCACGGTGATGGGGCAAGTGAGATAAGCCTCACACAATTGAACATGTAATAAATCAAAAGTTGACATGTATCATGCCACGTCATTACATCATTGTGGTTCAAATTGCGGAAGGGTTGTTGTTGGTCTTAAGCATTTTCATACGAGACATTTTGTGTGTGTATAACAGTTAGTAAATTTAGCAATAACAATATGTACTAAAAAAAAGAGAAAATTACAGATTCATGAAAAAAGTTTATAATTTTAATTATTAATATTTATAAAATTTATCAATGCTTTGTAATTATTTTTTTAAATGTCCACTGATTTGATATTTCCCTTCCCACAAAAAGAGGCAAAATTAACCAACAAAGTGACTGAAAGATTGAATAGTGAATTTCACAAGCACAATGTTGCATAAAACAAGCGAATTGAAAAAAAAAATAAAAAATTTAATGTTAGAAAGAAACAAAAAAATTGAAAATAGAAATCACCTAACGAAGCTGACGTGAACGCCTAGACTGCGATGAGAGGCCGAACAATCGATGCACAAGAAGATCCCGTACGTAACAGAAGCCCATGTTGGATTCTTAGCATTGCAATCAAAACACATCTGATTCAACCCAAATCCCCCCCAAAAAAAACAAATTCAGAATCTCAATTTAGCCTTGGAAATGCCAGATCTGAATCAGATCTCACAATTACTACCAAATTCACCTAAAAAACAACAACAACAAATTTCACGTAACAACTATAAAATGAAAGCCCAGCGACACACACACACACACAGACCTTGTTGTCGGACTTGGCTTTGAGCTTTCTGAAAAAAGCGTTCTTGTCGGTGAAGCTCTCGGTGGACGCCATGGCACAGAGAGAGAGAGAGAGAGAGAGAGAGAGAGAGAGAGGGGCTCCTAAGGGAAGAAGAAGAAGAAGAAGAAGAAGAAGAAGGGGAAGGAGGACAACGCAACGCAGAAACGAGAGAGTGAGAGAAATATATGTAAAACCGCTTAATAAAATTGTTCTGTTTTTTGCTTTTGGTTTCAAATGCTTTTGGGATCAATATTTGTAATGACAAATATAAAATGTAGCAAACTAATGATGTGACGTTGACACAACAAATGACAGTATTTTATAATGCAAAATGTAGGGGTGGCATTTAGAATTGTTTGGAATAATCTAACCACCGTTTGGGAGGAAGGAAATGGGACTTTTTTTTTTTAGCTATTTTAATTATAAAAAATAAAATAGATTATTTTAGTTATAAAAGATAAAATATCACATTTAATTTATAATTATTACATTCTTTTTTTACATAAAAGTCAAAAAAGTTAAAAAAAAATTCTCAAACTAAGTTTTTTAGCCTAAACTAAAATAGTTAAAAAAGTCAAAAAGCCAACCCACTTCCGAAACCAACCCTAATGCTGTGTTTGGTTGGGGGATTTGGAGAGGGATTTGGAAAAGGTAGGTGAAATGTGAATAAATCATGCTTATATTTCACATAGTTTCACACACCTTTTCTCTTTCCCTTTCCAAATCCCTCCCCAAATCCTCCAACCAAACACACTATAAGTGTATTTTTTGACTTTTTAAGAAAAAATGTAAAATATGGATTGAGTTTGAAGTGATGTAATAGAGAGATGATATGATTTAAATAAGATAGTGACTTTTAACTTTTTGAATTTTTTAGATTATGTCAAACTAAGCCTTAGCCTAATTTTGAGATGTGAGTTGGCTTTTTCAATTTTATATTTTTTGGATATTTTAGTTCGGAGGTAAAAAGTTTCATTTGGAATGAGTTTTTTGATTTTTTTAAACTTTTGTGAGAGGGAAAAAAAATAATTATGATTTGAAAATGACATTTTGTTTTATTGATTTTTAGTCTATTTTGTCTTTTTGTGTCTATTTTAGCCGAAAAAATTCATGCCAAACATAGCCTGAGTTTATCTATTATGCTCCTACTCTACGGTGGTTTTATTTTTTTAAAGATTAATGATTTATCTACTGAATTTGTTCAGTTTCAATTCGAGCAATGAGACTTTTTTGGAAGAATCTCTTACGAGTTTTCAAAACGAGAAACTCTTACCAGTCTCATACGAACAAATTTGGTAGATATAACTATGTTGTTTAAATTATTATACCATTGTTGAAAAATTCTAACCTACATACTATACACAGGGTTACACTTTTAGTTATGTCTTTTTTTTTTTCCAATTATAATCAATTCTATTATTTAGTTATAACATTATTTTAGTCATACCTCATAAATTCTTTAGCTATGTCTCATGTTGTATTTAGTTATGATTTTTTTTTTATTTTTTTAGTTATGACTCAAAAAATATAAAGTTATACTATCTTCTTCTTCATTTATAAAGTACATATGATACACACCTTTTAAATAATATAAACCATATTATTTCCATAACTTGTTTTGTTTAGTTTATTTTTTTTTTCATTTATATATTTTTTAATTAGTTAAAGTCAACCAATTAATTTTTGTAACACACTTATGGAGTGTGCATAAATAATGGTACTGCTGGGACCCAGTGGGGTGACCCCAGCACAGTCACCTCCATATTTTGGGCTGTGGGGCAGGACTTAAAAAAAAAAAAAAAAAAAATCACCAATCAAAAAACAGTGAGGTGAGTGGGGTCACCTCACTGGGGTCTCTGAGGCATTTTCTTATAAATAATAATAAGTCTGCAATTTTCATGTGTGAGGTTATGTGTCTTGAATTTTTAAAATTTCGGTTAATAATCACTTAGAATTGGTTTGGTAATAACGGCCATGCTACAGACCCCCAGTGGGGTGACCCCCACTCACGACCCCTAGTGACGTGTCGCACTGGAATTGGTCGAAAATCCAAAAAAAAAAAAAAATCAGTTTTTTTTTGTCCAATGGGAGCTGACCCCCAGCACCCCCAGCTGGGGGTCTCAGTCATTTTTCTGGTAATAATTTCTTTAGTATATTTTTTTAAGAATAAAGTTGCTAAAAAAAACTTATGTGTTGGTAAATTTAAAAACAAATATTTTTAATTAGTGAAAAAGTTGGGTGGGTTCTTAGTTTTTAATTTTTTCAGTTTTTTTTTTGGGGGGGGTAGAATTATTATTTTTACTTAATTAATCAAAACATAACTAAAAAAAATAAACCAAACGAATTATTAATATTAATACATGCGGAATATAAAATTATATATATTTGAGAGAATAATTAGAGCACCCTCTTAAGAAATAATATATATATATATATATATCATTTTAAGTTTGATTTGATTTAATACCAGGTCTAATTTAGTCATTCTAAATTTGGCTATAAAAACAAATTTTAATAATTATTTGAATTTGGATCCTTAACAAAATCTAGTTGTAAATCAATTTTAGCATTTTAAGAAATGTTTAAATTTAAACATATTATAAAAAAAAGTTAATTTAACAAACATATAGTTTTTATTAAAATATAATGAAATAGTTTACGAATCGACTGCAAAACCCAAATTCTTCATATTTGACCCAGCCCAAAAAAGGCAACAAATATGGGTGGGCTCTGGTAGCAAGAACTATTTTTGGTGAAAAAGAATAATTGGGCCATGAATTCTCATCCTTGCCTAGTGGAGGGGCCTACAAGTGAAGCCGAACTCTAGTATTGCCCATAAAAGCAATCGATAATGATTAAAAATAGGCTATTTGGTTATTCTAAAACTGTGAAATACAAATCAGAATAATTAGACTTAATAAAAAAACATATGAATTTACTTTCTTCATAGAAATTAATTTTTTTTAAAATATAGAATTACATAAATTTATAATTTAAACATTTTGCATTATTTAATTATCTGAATGGATGGTGGTGTTGTGTTACGGAGAAAAACAAATAAATAAGAATAATGATTTGTCCCCCTAATTTCCTCCCCCGAATCCCCCTAATTTCAGGAGAGAGAGAGAGAGAGAGAGAGAGAGAGAGAGAGAGAGAGAGAGAGAGAGAGAGAGAGAGAGAGAGAGAGAGAGAGAGAGAGAGAGAGAGAGAGAAGAGAAGAGAGGAAGAGGAGGTGCTCGATCGTCGTCCTCTGCCCGATCGTCGTCTTCGGCAGCCCCCGCCTCTGCCCGATCGTCGTCTCCGGCAGCCCCCGCCTCTGCCTCGCCTCCGCCTCTTACTCCCCGTGGTTATGGCCCCCTCCAGTCCTCCTCCCTCCTCCTCCTCTTTCCTTCTCTTCTCTTCTCTTCTCCTTCTTCCTTCTTCTTTTCCCTCGTTTCTGATTGAACCAGGAAAAAAAAAAATGCAGAAACGACGTCGTTTCTGGGATTAGGGAGATTCGAGGAGACTTTTTTCGAGCAACGTAGCATTATCGAATAAATAATTGCACTAATTTGGCTACTTTCTAGGATGGTTTGGGAAAATTTAGGACAATAAGATGGGTTGAGGCCCAATGGTTAGTTGGACTGGGCTGATTTAGTTGAATTCGATCAAACATAAGGGGATTCTATTTACCCCAAAAAATCATTAAGTATTCTCAATTTAATTACCTTATTTAATTATTTAAAATTTATTTTACTTTTATTACATTGTATTATTTTGCTTATATTACCTTCAGGTAAACCCAAATAATAAACAATACACAAATTAAAAAAACTAAATTATTTCAAAAACTTTTTAATACAAAAAATAATTCTCAAATACATAAAATAAAAAAATAAAAAACGCATTATAAATACAGAAAAAACCAAACTTTTACATAAGCATTATAAAACTTTTCAATACAGGAAAAAAAACTTTTACATTATAAATTATCTACGAGAATGCTCGTGAAAAAGTCAAAACCAAACTTATAAGTACATAAGTATCAAGCACTAACGAAAAAGAGTAGTTCTCAAATAACGTATTATTTAAATGACAAAATAAAAACAACACCAATAATATGTTATTGTTAATCTAACTACTGGGCCTTTAATTTTTGTCAAAAAAAATGATATAGAAAATAATTGATGGTGCTCTACAAAAATTGTAAAATCTCTTTATATGAATACTCACCTCATTTTTTATGGATTGCTTTAAAAAACTATTTTGATTATTACTTTCATCAATTATTTGATTTTGTTTAAACTTTCTTCTATGGTTTAGGGTTTCAAAATAATAAAAAAAACAATGATGTTGATGATGATGGTGAGTTTGGGAGGATGGATTGAAGTTTTGGAGAGAGGAGGAAGAAGAAGAAATAACTTTGATCTCTTAGGGAAGAAGATACAGAGATTTGAATAGGAATAAATAATTATGGTGTACCATAAGAAAAAAAAATTATTTTAGAGTTTAATATGTGTTGTTCTTATTAATAAATTCATATTAAGATATAATAAGAATTTAAATTAGGCATACTAAAACATATTTTGAGTTCGGATAGAATCCCCAACAGAAGGTAATGGTTTTGGATTCTCCTTGGAAGCTTGGAACACTTTTTAGCAAACTAAATCCAATTACTGTTGTTAGCTGAGTAATGTTACAAACCTTTAAAATATCATCCCTAAATTTATGACCAGGGTGGTGGTCTGATGGTGAAAGCTTCCCATTCCATAGGCTTGACCTAGGTTCGATTCTTAGGGGGGCGAACAAAGGTTGCTTTGCAATTGGTTTTCGGTAGAGACCTCGCCTTGTACTCCGATCGAAATTTGGGTTTGTCTGTGTTATGTAGGTTGCGCTCCATTGGTGCCTCAGTGGTGGGTTCCTTCTTATGGGTTGGGTTAAATCAAGCTAGCAACCGGTTACCCCGGGGCCTGGGCCTACAGATACCGTGATGACACCTCAGAACATCCTTTTTTCTGTTAAAAAAAAAAAAAAAAAAAAAAAAAAGATAAAAAGAAGATTCTAAAATTATGGAATTCGAATTTGTAAAAGCCCCTACTGTAAGGCCCGCTATGTAGAGGTACTACAAACACAGGCCCATGGGTCCTGTTGTGTTATTCCTCTTTATGGTGTTTATGACATGAGATTAGACTTATGTATAATAGATTCATCAGTCTATCATTTGATTGAAGGTCAAATATACATAATTTTCAGTCAAATAATTCAGGAATTATTTATCTCAAAATTAATAATCCATTACATTACAATTTATTTTTATGTAATTCATCCAAATAAACATCCCTTTAATTTCAGTGGATCAAACAACATTATTTGCTCTCCAACCCAAAAGGTCATTTCTCTTTCACCATTTGAATCAACCTTTCTTTTCCCTCTACATATTGCTTTGCTAGTAGTGTCAAACTCCATTTAAATCATCCTTTCTTTTCCCTCTACATCTTGCTTTGCTACTATTGTTAACTCCTTTTGCTTATTCTTTCTAGAAGCAAATCAAACCTTTTGCCCTTATTGTTTGTTCTTTACATTGTAATTTTTAAAAGAAAGAATCACACTTTGCTAGAAGGACTACAAGAGTTTTCAACCATGCAATTTGGTTGCCCACCATTAAACTGGTGTTACACTTTTGAATAGCCAAATTGCTCAAGATATTTATAATTTTAATGACAATTTTGAATAGTCAAGTTTCCATCAACTTTCATCTAGAAGAAGATGTGGTTCTCATAAAAGGAAAATGAACTTTCCTTTGTTCTTTATTTTTCTCACATCATTTCTTTAGAGAGAGAGAGAGAGAGAGAGAGAGAGAGGGGGGCATGATACATGTGCTGGATCCCACTGGACACACGCAACACCTATTTTGTCTTCAGTGATAAGACAGCATATACATTGCATCTTACATTCATTTGTCAATCATGAATAGTGGGTTTTTTTATTTATTTTTTTAACGACCAAAGGTAATGATTAATTGTTAAAACAGCGTGTGATTATTGTCTAATTTTACAATATAATTTCATGATATAATAATTTTACATATATTTATCATTTTGTTTGCTATAACGTGGGACGTCTTTGTTTAGCACGTTCTTCCATAAGAGATTTTTAATATGAAAAATGAGTGGGAGTCTTAATTAGAGTTACAAAGCAAAAACAAAAAGAAAGAAAAAAAAAAAATCAGACAAAGACCTCCCTTTTGAGAGGAAAAAGATTGTATATACCTAATCTTTGGCATAATGCATAAAATGGTGGTCTCAAAACTTGAACCTATTACCTCAAGGTTGTTAGGTCAAGTCTTAACTATTGAACCAATTATTATACTTGAATTATAAATTTTGGTAGAAATTTAAAAGGGAAAAAGGAAAAAGGTGAAGAAAATGTGAATAAAGTATAAGTTAATTTTTTTTTCTTCTATTTTTCTTTTTAAATTCACAATTAAATTCATGATTCAAATACAATATAATAGTTGTCTGCTTCAAAAAAATTCACCAAGATAGTATTTTTGTCAATAAACAAGATAGTATTCGTCAAGATATTAATATAGGTATATATAAAATATTTAAAATGTCGATTTTTCGTTGACATTAATGATTAAAATACTCTTTATTATGCCAACTTTACTTAATGAAAATAAATAGATAGTTTCAATTGAAAATAAATTAAAATTTAAAATTTAAATTGACAAAATTAAAAAATTATTTTAATACAAAAATCAAACCCTGGAGTTTTATATATATATATATATAATTTTTACCATAAAAGATTGTACTTACCCATTTTCCCACAAACTTTTTTTTTTGTTATAATTATATTTAAAGACTCATTTAGTGTGTACTTACCACATAAAAACTGTGAAATGATACTTTAAACGCATACACTAAGGTCAAGTTTGGCTAACCTAAAAAAGTACACTTATTTCATCTTTTTATCTTTTTTGGGTTACATCAATCAACATCTTCTCTCAACTTTTTCTACACATAATACAAAAAAAAAGTCAAAAAGTACACTTATTTAGTCTTCCCAAACTTGGCCTAATTTTTCATGAAGAATAAGTTAACTCGAAACTCAATCACCAAACTCACGATTCACCTGAGTTTTTTTATTTTTTTATTTTTATTCTAGACAGACTTATAAAATACACACTAAATGATTATTTTTATTGATGTAATTGTGTAAAAATAAAATAAAAATACACATTAAATAAGTCATTCTTTATCTCACAACTATCAAATAAAAATGAATCAAAATTTTAGAAAAAATTTCTATTACAACATTAATTTGAAGTACTATGTAGAGATTAGTCAAGAGTCTGAATAAATTTTAGAAGGACTGGTTTCTCTCCGGTCCCAAATCGGATTAGAAGATGTTGTTGGGCTCATGGGAGCCTATTAGTGGATCCGTTTCGATAATTCGACCGTTCAATGTATAAAAATTGTCGAGTACTATATATTTATAAAAAATCACGTTACGTGATCAAATCAGTTTTGCATAAGAAAAATGGACGGTGAAAAATAAACGGTTGATAGGAAATTGATTCGATGAGATAGCTATCGATATCTGATCAACGTGATTTTATACAAGCATGTATTACTCGACGAGTTCTATACATTAAACTTTTAAATTATCAAAACGAGACCCATAATAAATTCCCACAAGTCTAACAATATCCTCCAATCCCAGATTGAATTAGAGGGAAGCCCGGCCATTTTAGAAATCAAAAACACGTGATACTCGTGGCTTGCTTGCATATGATGTGAACTTTATTAGTAAAATTTAAGCTAAAAGTGGAGCCGATTGAATTGAAAGAACTATAAATTGGCTTAGGCTTGTCTCTAATTTAAAATCTGATTGTAGCATGTTGTTGCACTTTGTGGCTCATTACAAAGCTTACATCGATAATTTGAATCATTTATATATAGTAAAAAATTATATTGATCAGATATCGATAACTATTTGATTAGTTAAAATTTGTGTTAATGGTAATTACGATTTTTAAAAAAAATTGTTGATACAAATGTGTTTTGATCAAATGGTTATTGATATCTGATTAATGTAATTTTTTATAAGAATGAAATATTCAACGCACCCTATATATTGAACGATTTGGATGACTGATATAAATTTTGTAGTGAGCCCACAGGGACTCAATAACACACTCTAATTGAGAAATCCAACTAAAGAAAAAGATCTCCTTGACTTGTGAACTCTACTCCCTAATGTATACTTCCATTTTATTTTTTTATGTTTTGGTTAACTAGAACTTAAATATCTAAAATTAAGGCGACAAAGTCCTTAGCGTGTTTCACCCGCGTCCATTAACTTTTCGACAAATATGATAAATTATTGATATTTTTAAGTAATTTATGAAACAACTGCAAATTAAAAATATTTTTTTTTAAAATGGTGTGATCACCAAATATCCCTCTTATCAACAATTGTAATTAGAGTTATGAATGAATTATTTCTAGTTAAATTTTATTTATCGATCTTGAAAATTCAACTTGAACTCGTTAATAAATATTTCTTACTATTATTTATATTATTTAAGGCTTGTTTTGACAAGTCATTATACAAAAAAAAAAAAAAAATCTTTATTTTTTACACATATTTTGTGAAAAAAATAAAAAAAATTATTTAAAATAACTAATTTTCAAAACAATCCTAAATATATAAATAATTTGCTTGTTTTATTATTTAAATAAAAATAAACGAGGCTAATTTGTTTAAATTTGAACTCAACGTATATATTAAACGAACTTCAAGATCTAGTCTAAATTCAATTAATTACTTAACATATCAATCAATTCAACAACTCAATTTTCACTCGATTCATTCGCAGCTCTAAGTACCTCAACTTTGAACTTGGGTACTCACGGGTTGGTTGGTGCATGTACCTTAGAGAATTTGACAGTGATTAATAATTAGATACTTTTAATTTGGCTTTTGTTTTTATTACAGCATAAGGGATGGGGCCCTATGGCTTGGGCTTCACGTGTATCTCCTGCACCTCTTTTTCTTTATCTTTTGATTGCAGAATTATTATTTAAATTTCTGTTTGGGAAGTGAGTTGACTTTTTGACTTATTTATTTTTTTTGACTATTTTAACTTGGGTTAAAAAGTTTAGTTTGAAAAAGACTTTTTGACTTTTTTGACTTTTTTTGTGAGAGAAGAGTGTAATGATTATAGGTTGGATGTGATATTTTGTTTGTTGTGACTAAAATAACATATTTTATCTTTTATAGCTATTTTAGTCCCAAAACCACTTGCCAAACACCACTTGCCAAATTATATTTAAATCATAGATTTCATTATTGTAATAAATAAATAAATAAAGTAATAGATTGAAGGAAAATTTAGGTGAAAGTTATCTCTCATGCTGTTTTGGACATTTAACTAGATTACTTGAAATGTTTTTGCAAAATGATTTGAATGAATTTAAAATGGTCTATAATAAGATGGGTTGGTTGAATTGATTTTTGTCCTCTTCGTTTATCTTCTTTCTTGATAAGCACATATTTTAACTTAAATATTGTTCATAATTGTGGATCAAATTCAATTTAGACTTAAATATCCATTGGAAATATAATAAAACCAATTTGGTGCTGTGAGAACATAAATAAAGTAAATTTATTGAGTGGTCTAAATTTGAATGAATTTAAATAATAATTTGAAAAGAAAAAAAATGAATTTAAATGAAATATAATAATAACGTAAAAGAATAAATATTAAAGGCTAACCTCATGTCCCATGTGCAACTGCAATATTTAAATAAAATATGATTCATCACATCATATTTTTTATATGATGGTGGAAAGTTATTTGGCCCCTATAGGGGCTTTATAGGGTTATGCTATTAATTAATCATCAATTGTCACTTTTATATTTTATTTTTTCTGAACATCAATATAAAATTATGATATACATCAATTAAAATCAATATCCAACAACACAGTATTCGTTTGACATTGACTTTTTTAATTAATTTTTGGGTAAATTTTATATACCCTCTTGAGGTTTGGCTAAATTATAAATACCCCTGAGCTTTGAAAAATTACAAATTTCCCTCTGAATGCTATATTTGCATAACAAATTAGGAAGTAATTTGTTATGCCTCAGGGGGCAAATTGTTATGAAAATACAAACCTTAGGGGACGGGATATAATTTCTAAAACCTCAGGAAGGTATCTGTAATTTAACCAAACCTCGAGGGAGGTATATGTAATTTGCCCTTAGTTTTTTCATATTGAGTTTTTTTAGTCTCGTTTGGTTGGACTTTTTTAATTTTTTTTGAGAGAAAAAATATAATGATCATGATTTGAATGTAATATTATTTTTATTGATTTATGCAATTAATTTTATCTTTTTATATTTTTTAGCCAAAAATTAAATGCCAAACGAAGCTTAGCCTATAGATATGACAAAAATCATTTTTTAGTAATTATTTTTGTATTTTGGAGAACACAGGTTAACAGTGTGCCCATTAATCAGCAATGGTTGGTGGCCCGAAATTCAGTGGCTCGAATGGTTCAAAACTGTTAAAACGATGTCGTTTTGGGCGGAAAACAAGCCAAAACGACATCGTTTTGACAGTTTCGAGCCATTTGAGCCACTGATTTTGTGGCCCTCAAACATTTTTCTTAATAATAATAGACTAAATAATTATATGATTCAAAAAATTAAAAAACATTATAAACAAGTCATTAAATACTATTAAACTAGCACATAAAGTGTGATAAATTACATTTTGCAAAAGGGGTAAATTTATGTGGTCTTCTAAATTAAATTTGACTGATTAAAACAATTGATCTTATTATTTTTATATTTCTTTTAAACAGATAAATAAATAAATATTCAATTTTAAATAGTGTGCAACAATATTTTATGACTACCAAATACTTCTCCCAAAAGCTAGTTGGTTAAATGATGATGGGTGATAGGGCCATCACTAAAACCTAATCATCACCTTGTTGACCCATGATTTAGACCCACCAATTAAATTCTGATAAGGTTCCATTCTAGTAATAATATATTTATCTTTATTAATTCAAAAATTAATCACTACTATATTATATATGGACTTTATGGAAATTTCACACAACATAAATTAATTTCTATCAGACAATTTACTCATTTAAAAAGTTTTAAGCAAGTAAGTGTAGATTTCCAAACGTTTCCTATTTTCACCGAACAAGTTCGGTTTTGTTAATTGTTTTTTATATGTATATTTTTTTATAAAATAAAAAATATTTATTGATTTTGTATAATTAAAAATAAGATTTGAATCAAATTTTTTTTTTTGTTTGCTGAAAATATCAAAAAATTACGAAATTGATATTACACAAAAATAAAAATGATATGAAAATAATAATTTCAATTTTTTTTAAAACAAAAACACAACAAGAGAAAACGAAGAATGAAGATGAAAATACAACTAAACAAATTTTATAATTTTTTTTCTATTTATTTTTTTTATTTTTTCATTTTTTATTATTGATTGATAATATTTCATTGTCACATAAGAACATTTCCAAAGTATTTATAATTTACCTAAAACTTTTATCTACGCATGTCTACTTTTTATTTTATTTCCGTTACATGACAACTTTTATTTTATTTGAATTTTTCTGGGAGTATTGGACTAGTGGCGACGACACGATCAAGGGTCAGGATGTGATTTATCGTCAGGCCATCAACTCGTCCTCTCTTTTATTTTATATTTATTTGTTTTTTGATTATACCTTTATTTGTTATTATCTTCTAATTTATGTATATTTTTATGTATTTATTTGTATTTGGATGATATATGTCATTATCTGAATACATGTGCATGCATATATTAACACAAAAGCTATATATTTAAAAAGTTTATTCTCGATCTTATCCAGAAAAAATGATGTGGATATAAATTGAGAAATTTATTAGATTTTTTTTTTAAATGTTTGTATCTCAATTAGTCTATAAGATATTATTATATTTTAATAAATCCTATTATTTGGACATTTGATCTACTAAATTCTAATTCTCATATTTAAGACTAGCATATGCCCGTACCTGAAGGTACGGTGTAAATAATGTTAAAATTAAAATATAGTTGTAATCCCAAAAATATTTAAATTTATTTTTTAATTTGATAAAATCACAAATTTGTCATAAAATTTTAGAATTCTTACAAAATTTCTCATGAAAACTTACTTTTACTTATATAATATATAGCTAGATAGATAAATGTGCCTGACATACATACAATTTTCATGGACATACATACGATATTGTTTTTGCTTATATAATTATATGGAAATTGTATAAATGCCTGCAATGCCCTAGCGTATTATGAGCATACATACATTGTATGAAAATATGTGTAAAATATAATGAACAAAAAAGAGAAAATTAAAAAAAAAACAAATAGAGAGAAAAATAAAAAAAAGACAAAGAAAAGAGAGATGAATATGGGATCACGGAAGGATAGGTGAAAAAAGAAAAAAGTAAGAGAGAGAGAGAAGCGGGAAAGTAAAAAATTATATATGTAGGATATTTTTTTTTGGAAAACATATAGCCATCCAAATGTCCTAATAAGATAAAAATATGTTGAAGATTTAAAAACCGTCATACTTTATTAAAATATATTGAATATTATATGAGGTTTAAATTTATGAAGTCTATTAGGCATTCAATATATTTAAAAATAATAATTAATTGTTCAAATTCATTTAAGGGTAAATTACATTGACACCCCTTGAGGTTTGGTCTAATTACTACCCACCCCCGACATTTTGGAAATTACATTCCTATCCCTGTGATTAATAGTCTCATTTCACAAACCCTCCTACTTATATAAAAGGTAACAACTCTTAGTAGAAAAACAGAGGAAATTACATTAAAAAAAAAGTAATGGAAAGAAGGGGAAAAAAGAGAAAGTAAAGTAAAGCAAAAAAAATAGAGAATGCATGAGTTCAATGTTTTCATTCCGTCTAAATAATTACAACGACAGAGGGGGGTTAGTGTAATTTCCCAAATGCCAGGGGGTGATGTGTATTAAACCCAAATCTCAAGGGGTCTAAGTGTAATTTACCCTTCATTTAATTTGTGGTCTATAAAATTCATTAATTTAATCTCCCCTACACACAGTAAAATCTGACTCCTAATTATGGGATCGCAGACTATTCCATATAATATGAATAAAAATAAGTGAATAAAAAGTAGAAAATAAAAAAAAATAAATAGAGAGAAAAAATAAAAATGGGAAAAAATAAAAAAAATAAAAAGAAAAGTGAGAGGAATGTGCGATCATGGAATAATGGGTGAGAAAAAGAAAAAGTAAGAGAGAGAAGCGGGAAAATAGAAAATGTACATGTAAGATATTTTTTAAAAAATATATCTCAGCTGTTATTTTATAGTTTGAATGAATCTAAGCCGTCCAAATGTCTTAGTATGACAAATGTGTGTAGGACAAATTCAAAAACCATCCTATTTTATTATATAGATGTTGAATATTAGATTAGGTCTAAATTTATGAAGTCTATCAGGCATTCAATATATTTAAAAACAATAATTAATTGTTCAAATTTATTTAATTTGTGGACTATAAAATTCATTAATTTAATCTCCTCTGCACACAGTAAAATCTGGCTCCTAATTCTCGGATCGCAGATTTTTCCATATAATATGAATAAAAATAAGTGAACAAAAAGAAGAAAATAAAAAAAATAAAAAAAAAACAAATAGAGAGAAAAATAAAAATGGAAGAAAATAAAAAAAATAAAAAGAAAAGAGAGAGGAATGTGGGATTATGGAAGGATATGTGAGAAAGGGAAAAAGTAAGAGAGAGAAACTGGAAAATAGAAAATGTATATGTAGGATATTTTTTAAAAAATATATCTCAGCCGTTGTTTTATATTTTGAATAGATCTAAGCCGTTCAAATGTCCTAGCAGGAAAAATTCAAAAACCATCATACTTTATTGTATAGATGTTGAATATTATATGAGGTCTAAATTTATGAAGTTTATAAGGCATTCAATATATTTTAAAAAAAAATTAATTGTTCGAATTCATTTATTTTGTGGACTATAAAATTCATTAATTTAATCTCTTCTACACACAGTAAAATTTGGCTCTTAATTATGGGATCGCAAACTTTTTCATGTAATATGAATAAAAATAAGTGAACAAAAAGGAGAAAATAAAAAAATAAAAATAAATAGAGAGAAAAATAAAAATAGGAGAAAATAAAAAAAATAAAAAGAAAAGATAGAGGAATGTGGGATTATGGAATGATAGGTGAGAAAGGGAAAAAGTAAGAGAGAGAAGCGGGAAAATAGAAAATGTACATGTAAGATATTTTTTGAAAAATATATCTCAGCTGTTGTTTTATAGTTTGACAAGATCTAAGTTGTCCAAATGTCCTAGTAGGACAAATGTTTGTAGGACAAATTCAAAAACCATCCTGCTTTATTATATAGATGCTGAATATTATATGAGATCTAAATTTATGAAGTCTATCAGGCATTCAATATATTTAAAAGCAATAATTAATTGTTCAAATTTATTTAATTTGTGAACTATAAAATTCATTAATTTAATCTCCTCTACACGCAGTAAAATATGGCTCCTAATTATGGGACTGCAGACTTTTCCATATAATATAGACAAAAATAAGTGAAAAAAAATGAGAAAATAAAAAAATAAAAATAAAATAGAGAAAAATAAAAATGGAAGAAAATAAAAAAAAAAAGAGAGAGGAAGATGGGATCATGGAATGATAGGTGAGAAAGGGAAAAAGTAAGAGAGAGAAGTGGGAAAATAGAAAAGAGGAGTGATGGAGGCCCCCTCCAATCACCACACCCACCACCCCACACACATGTGGCAGGTGGTGATTGGAGGACAAGGGAAACAAAAAAAAAAAAAAAAAAAAAAAATCCAACCAATGAGAGAGAGAGGGGGAGTCCAAGGGGGTGGAAAAAAAAGGAGGTCTTAGACATTTTTGAATAGAAAATGTACATGTAGGATATTTTTTGAAAAATATGCCTCAGTCGTTGTTTTATAGTTTGAATGGATTTAAGCCATCCAAATGTCCTAGCAAGACAAATGTGTGTAGGACAAATTCAAAAACCATCCTACTTTATTATATAGATGTTAAATATTATATGAGGTCTAAATTTATGAAGTCTATCAGGCATTCAATATATTTAAAAACAATAATTAATTGTTCAAATTCATTTAAGAGGAGTGATGGAGACGCCCTCCAATTACCACCCCACACACATGTGGCAGGTGGTGATTGGAGGACAAGGGAAACAAAAAAAAAAAGAAAAAGAAAATTCAACCAATGAGAGAGAGAGGGGGTCAAAGGGAGTGTGAAAAAAATGGGGTCTTAGACATTTTTGTTCATTTAATTTGTGGACTATAAAATTCATTAATTTAATCTCCTCTACACACAGTAAAATCTGGCTCTTAATTCTGGGATCGCAGATTTTTTCATATAATATGAATAAAAATAAGTGAACAAAAATGAGAAAATAAAAAAATAAAAATAAATAGAGAGAAAAATAAAATTGGGAGAAAATAAAAAAAATAAAAAGAAAAGAGAGAGGAATGTGAGATCATGGAAGGATGGGTGAGAAAGGGAAAAAGTAAGAAAGAGAAGCGGGAAAATTGAAAATGTACATGTAAGATATTTTTAAAAAAATATATTTCAGCCGTTGTTTTATAGTTTGAATGGATCTAAGCCGTCTAAATGTTCTAGTAGGACAAATATGTGTAGGACAAATTCAAAAACCGTCCTGCTTTATTATATAGATATTTTATGGACATTTCTACTTTTATAAATATTTTTTGAACGGTTAGCAATTTAGTGATGTGAACATTCATATTTTATAATGTGAATATTCATATTGACGTGTAAATGTTTACATTGAAAATGTAAATATTTACATTGACATGTTAACATTCACATCACGAAACATTCACATTATAAATGTGAATATTATTAGAGGTATTTTAGTAACTATGTCACTTAAAGTATCCCACATAAATTCAACTCTTATATTGTGAGATTTATATTTAAAATAATAGTACTTCTTGAGTTTTTAGGCAAAATTTTCACGAGAAATACTATAGGTTTATAATTGAAATCTCACAATTTTACTGGCAATAGTAATCTTATTTGGAACAATTTGTAAAAATTTATTATAATTTATTTTAATTTGAGAGTTCGTGTTAAGACTATTTGGTCAATTTCTACTTATAATTTATTAGATAAAAATAAGTTAAATAAAAAAATAATTATTTAAAAATTAAAAAATAAGCATTTTTAATTTTTAGTTTATGATTGTTACGTTTTAATTTACAATAAACTACACTAAATATAACCAATATAACAGATTATATGTTAATTTTTGATATTGTGAGACTCAGACATATTTTGACCAAGTCCATAAAATAGTTAAACAGTTATTATAAAAAAATTAATTATTATTTTTTATTTTCTACGCATCCTTTTATAAAAGATTAAAAATTCCTAAAACAATTCTTAATTTGTGACTCTCAAATTTTTATTTTTATTTTTATTTTTTAAATGTATAGTTTTACCGAACTAGGGTTGAGTTAGGGTGCATAACTAACTAGATACCAGAGTCAGGTGGACAGCCGATTAATTGAAGATCCAATCGACGACGAGTGTTTGGCTCTAATGAAGTTGGTGGCTGCGCTCTCACCTCGCAAAATCTTTTGCTGTAAAAGGGTGCAAAACAAAAAGTTGGATAAATTAATATATTTTATAAATATTTTATTTATTAACACTCAAGTTCAAGAGGGTTAGGAGTGTAAATTTAGGCCGATCTGATCCATTCAGGCTCGGGTTCACGTTAGTTCATGTCCGGTCTCGCTGACTTCGACTAAAATTCGGGCCAGCTTAGCTCGATTTACGGGCTAGAAAATTAGGTCCAGTCTTAAGAGATATTCGAGTTTCGAGCGAGCCGGATATTGGGCTAGGCTGGTGGGCTGGGTCTGGGTTTGAACTTGGGTCGGGCTTGAATAATATTTTTTTTACTTTTTTTTTCCCACCAAAAATGATACTGGACTTTGGATGGGCCAAAAAAAGACTCGGACCGAGTTTTGAATGAGTCTTGAACAGGCTGATGAGAACAAGTAACTCCATGTATATTTTATTACAGGATTTTGTTAACAAATGTTATTAGAGTGTTTGATAAAAAATAAAATAAAATAATTGTAAAAAAATATGAAATTGTAAAGAATGTATAATTATTTTAAATTTGTTAACTAATGCATTTGGGCACAATAGTTTGTTTGTTTGTTTGTTTTATCTATTTATTTATTTATAATTCAGAATCTAATTTAAAACCGACTAATTTAGGGACCAATTCAACCATTCACTAGTGGGGGGCCAACTAAATCCAGAGAAAAGCTTCATATGGATTGATCACAATAAATTATTTATACTTAGGCCTGGTTTGGAATCTTTAAAAAAAGTCAAAAAGTCACCAAAAAAATTAAAAAGTTATGACTATGCACTAAAAAAAATACAAAAAAATTAATATACATAATATTAAAATACAAATCAACTTCACGTGGTGCTAGGTACTGACGTGAAAGTAAAGGCAGTGAAAGGAAAAAAAAAATTACCTTTGTACATTCACTAAGTTGGATGGTAAAGTTGGGCCCGTGAGGGCCCACCATGAGTCCCGTTTTGATAATCCAAATCGTTAATATGTAAAATTCGTCTAGTACTATATGCTTGTGAAAAATCACGTCTACCGGATATCGCTAACTACATGATCAAATCAGTTTTGTATAAAAAATAGATGGGTTATAGTTAACAGTTGACAAAAAAAACTAATACGATCAGATAGTTATTGATATCCAATCAACGTGATTTTTTACAAGCATATATTACTCGATGAGTTTTACACATTAAACGGTTTCGATTAGAAAAAAGGACCCGTGGTGGGCCCTTACGGGCCGAACAACACCGTTCAATTAAAGCCCGAAAAGGAGGCAATCTTTTCCCATCTCCTAACCAGTCGACTGCACTGCCTAACCTGTACAGTCTACTTCATTAACTTCTCTTACACACTTATTTATATAATTTTTTAATACACATTTTTTCATAAAAAGTTAAAAAGTTAATCCAAACATCCATATTTTTTTCCTTAACTTTTTAGGACACCCAAACAACCCCTTAAAAGGTTTCAAACCTAAAAACATTAAGGGAACTCACCCCAAACCCCAAACCATGATCATTAGGCCAATTCCTTGAAATTTTTAGAAGGCGGTGTTTGGGAACTTAGTTTTTTGGTTTTTTTTTATTTTTTTTTTCACTAAAAGACAAATTGGAACCAAAACCAAAAAAAATAAATCTAAACAAAATTTCACATCAAACTCCATAATCATTTCACTTTTTCTCTCACAAACATCACATGCAACTACAAAAAAACCTAACTATTTTCCCAAACACAATTTTTTTTTTTTCCAATAATATCCTACAACTAAAAAAATATACAAAAAAATTCACTTCCCAAACACCCATTAAGTCAACAAGGGATACCCTTACTAATATGTGCTTGTGCATAATGGACAGAAAAATGCAACAATAAACCACTCTCTTCTGATACGGAGAATGAGACATTTTTTTACTCTAAAAAAATGTAGGCCTTGTTTGGTTTGTATTTGAGAAACATGTTTTGAGATAAAAAGTACTGTGTGGGTGATTTTCTGGCGACACTGCCCGCCTAGTAATCAGCTGGAGAGCACTGGCAGAATAGATGGTTTCAGCTAACCTGCAACAGAAAGAAAAGGCTCCGGCGGTGACTCTTCCACCCGAGGGCACTCCGACGATCAAGTCAGTATATCTCTCAAAGATAATCAAGTGCTAAACTTACTATTCAAAGCATAAAACTGCGTACCTTAGACCCACGGGGGTGCCTCTCTTTTATAGTTACCTTAATCCTAGTCTCACTAGAAGCCTGACTTCTATGGACTCCAACTCAGTATTTACTTTGGACTCCTCAAGAGATAAAGATAAACTCCCTAAGAGATTTATCCTTATCTTGACTAAGTCTCCTCTTCATCCTAGGACTCTTGTCCCTTATCCACTTATCTCGGATTTTGATATCTTCACAGATAACCTCGGCCTTGCCGGGATCACCTCGGCATCATGACCAGGATACGTGGCACCTCGGCTGGCACCTCAGCGTCACCTTGCCACGTGTTGGTACTCAGAAAATATATCTCCAGAACTGCCCCCTAGGTTCTATTACCTCGGCATTCTGGGGTGATGGAACCTATATCATTCCATTTATCCAGTACGTCAGTTTTCAGTATCTCTGCCGAGATCATTCATTTCAGGCCGACATACTTTCCCTAAAAAATCAAGATTTTTAAGGACCTTCTCACGCGCATGAGCTGTCATGCACTTCAACTCAACCGTTTTAATCACGCGTTTCCCTCTTACTGGTTCGTACACATGACGCGCCTGTTAGCCGCCTCTTTCTTCATGTGCGCCGTCTGACGCCCTGGTTTTTCTAGGCGTATTGATTGCTTTTGCCGCCGTTTCTGTTTAATCAAAAACTTTTTCCTTTTTTCCGTCTCTTTATTTTTGCATCTGAGTTCTCTTGCTCTCTCTCTCTAGCTTTTGAAATCCTCCATCGTTTAAGCTTCCAAAGCTGCAACCTTCTCCGTTCGCCCCTTCCGGCAAGATTTCCACCGGTCTTCTGCTCCTGCAATCGTCGTAGGACATCGGCAAATCCCTTTCCGGCTTCCCTTTTTCTGGTAAGCTATTGTTCCTTTCGTTTTCAGTTCCTGATGTTTCTTCTTTTTTCGCTGTCGCCATTACTGTACTGTTTCAAGCTTTTTTAATCCATAAATCGTACATCCGAATGCATTCATCCATGATTTTGCCTTTGCCCATATTTTGAACACACGCACTGTTTCACCATTTCTTTGCATTTTTGCCACTGTTCTTGGCCATATTCTCTTGTATTCTTCATGTTCTTGATAGCCCATCTCAATTTCTATTTCTGAAACTTCATTTTTGTTTTCTGTTTTTTGCATTTTTTCCAGATTCTTGCTTTCAATCCGTGTTTCCATAGATTTAGGTCTTGGGATTTGTCTGTAGAACCCATAACTTAGGAAAAAACTGAAACCTGCACCTACCTTACTGTTTGCCAAGGTCCCAATAACCTTCTAAAAACATCTTCTGAGACCTACCTTCTAAGATTAAGCCGATATCATGGGTATGTGGAAACATAGGGCAAACACCCCCTCCAAACTAGAATACTTTAGACAGGAGTTTGAAATCCCAGCCGATGTCAATCTGAGGTTGGCTGGGGATGATGACTCCATCATGCCTACCGAAAACTCCATGCCCTTCCCTGTAGTCGCTTTTATAGAGTGTGGACTTCGGCTTCCATTAAACATTCTGTTTTGTGAGGTTCTCTATTACTATAAGTTGAACCCCATGCAACTGGCAATCAATTCCTATCGAGTGATCTTTGGTGTTATAGCCCTAGCTAAACGGGAAAACGCTAGGATCACCCTTGCTGACATCCAATATTGCTATACCATGTGTGGCCTTAACTTGAAAGAAAAAGGCTACATTTATTACCTTAAGCCGAGGTTCACATAATTCAAAATTGTAGCCGACCTCCCAGACTCCAACAAAGGGGCTGGAGATGATTATTTCATTATCTCGGAGAACTAGGAGTTTACCCCAGATGAAGACCTCCACCTCTTCCCTCTCCCACGATCAGTCTTTATAGAGGGTAATGGTAAGAGCCCTGCATTCATACTTGTTTTACTTTTAAAGTCTTGTATACTTTATCTGTTTCCTAATGTCTGCTTTGTCTTTGCTTTTGTAGTTCTTCCTCAGCCGCCATAAAACTTTCGCCAATCCTTTGTTTCCAACAAGGATTTAAGGAAATTATTGGACCTGCCAGTTCAGAAGCGAAAGGCCCCCCTGCTTCTTAACTTCATCCCAACATACAAATCAGCTCTCCCCGACGTCCCCAGGAGAAAGAAGAAGAAGAGCTTATCTCCTCTCTCTGCTATAACTCTTCCAGCTGCATCAATATCGCGAACAGACCAATGATCAACCTCTGATCCAGCAGAACAGCCGTCGACTTCGGCTCCATACCTCATTCCACCATCCCAAAGAAAGCGTCGCCGACGTCTTTTTCTTACAGCTGAGATGGGTCGCGCAAAGCCAGTTGCTAAAGACCTCCTAGCCAACATTCCATCATCCATTGATGAACAACCAACACAAACCCAACCTTCAGCAAAACCAAAAAGAATAAAAAAGGCTCAACCAAAGGCCAAGGTAGCTCGGGTTGAGTCTGAAGACACTCTCCCTATTTCAAAGTTAGTTGAGAGTGATAAATCCCAGCCTTCTGCTGGGAAGAGGCGTTCTGAGTCTCAACCACCAGAGTCCCAACAATCCAAAAAGTCGAGGTCTTCCTCCGCAATAACTCCGGGATCGAAAAAACCCGATGCCCCCTGGGCCCCCACAATTACTTTGGAAGACAAGCCTGTTATGGCGAGCGATAGTGCCGACGATATAAACGTCCGCGTCGCACTTAGTACCGCTTTGCTTCTTCCAGGCGATTTGGAGCGAAATGCCCAGCACAGTGAGTATGAGAACTATGCCCTTATGCTTCAACACTCCGTTCAGGTAAATGTTTTCTATTTGGTATCCTTCTCTTTCTCTTTATTTCACACTTTGAATATTCTTTAATACCTCTGTTTTCTTTCAGGCCATCCAGCATGCCCACTCTTTCTCAATGCAGTCTTTTGAGAACAGAGAGAGGCTTGCCGAGATGAAGAGGGAGGTCTCCAGCCTCCAAAAGACCAACAAAGGCCTCCAGTCAAAATGAAGAAGCTGGAAGACCAAGCTGAGGAAGCCATCAAGGCTCAGACTAAAGCCGACAAAAAGGCTGAGGCTACTGAGGCCATTAGGAAGGTGGCCGAATCGCAAAGGAGAGAGGCCGAGGAAAAAATGGCCCAAGCTGAAAAGGAGTTTTAGGAGGCCTTGGCCACCAAAGAAGCTGAAATCAAAGATGCTGACGAAAATGCGTACTCACAGGGTATGGCTGACGTTACTGAGGCCTATGAAAAACAAGTGAAGGAGGCATGCAACAAGGGTTTCACCCTTGGTTGGATGTCCCTTCTTAAAAAGCTTAATGTTCCAGATGATTCTCCATTGCGGAAGGCCGACGCCATTCTTTTGCCATTTCCTCCAGTCCTAACTCCGTGTGAAGATGTCGGCGAATCTGATGCTGAGGATGAGGCCGAGGAGGAAGAGGACGAGGCTCTGATTAGAAAATCAAAAGATGCTGATGGGGCCAAGTCCCCTCTTCAGAATGAGCAAGTCCTAGACTTGACTCAAGATGAAGAAGGTGATGAGGTTGTCCAAGAAGCTGTTCCCGACATCGCTCCAGCCGACATCCCTTCTAAGGTCAAGACTGTTAAAGAAACTCTTTAAGAAATTGATGCCGAGATAGCGCCAGAGAAGGAGGCCGAGGTGGTATCTGATCTTCAAATTCAACAATCTGGAGGAGAGGAGCCTTAGCTCTAAGTTTTATGTTCTTCTTTTGTTGCTTCTTTATCTTTTGGAACAATGTATGTTTTTTGTGTGGCCGACGTGCCCTTTGGTAAATGAATATACCTTTTCTTTTCCAAGTGCTTGCACTCCTGTCTTTTCTTTTTTTGCCTTTGCATGATTCTATACTTAGAATATTCTACATATGTACACTCTTCCTTCTTTGTGTAACCTTCTTGGGGTGACATACCTCGGTTATGCCAATCTGATGATATACCTCGGCAATTTTCTTGTCTTTGGTTTATCTTCAACTTGTAAATTGCTACAAATTTTAACAAGTGAAGATAGACAATTATCTCGGCTTAACTTCAACTTATAAATTGCTACAAATTTCAACAAGTGAAGATAAACAATTATCTCGTCTTAACTTCAACTTGTAAATTACTACAAATTTCAACAAGCGTTAAGCATTACTTCGGTTTAACTTCAACTTGTAAATTGCTACAAATTTCAACAAGCGTTAAGCATTACTTTGGTTTAACTTCAACTTGTAAATTGCTACAAATTTCAACAAGTGAAGATAAACAATTATCTCGGCTTAACTTCAACATGTAAATTGCTATAAATTTCAACAAGTGAAGATAAATAATTATCTCGGCTTAACTTCAACTTGTAAATTGCTACAAATTTCAACAAGTGAAGATAAACAATTACCTCAGCTTAACTTCAATTTGTAAATTGCTACAAATTTCAACAAGCGTTAAGTATTATTTCGGTTTAACTTCAACTTGTAAATTGCTACAAATTTCAACAAGCGTTAAGCATTACTTTGGTTTAACTTCAACTTGTAAATTGTTACAAATTTCAACAAGTGAAGATAAATAATTATCTCGGCTTAAATTCAACTTGTAAATTGCTACAAATTTTAACAAGTGAAGATAAACAATTATCTCGGCTTAACTTCAACTTGTAAATTGCTACAAATTTCAACAAGCGTTAAGCATTATTTCGGTTTAACTTCAACTTATAAATTGCTACAAATTTCAATAAGTGAAGATAAACAATTATCTCGGCTTAACTTCAACTTGTAAATTGCTACAAATTTCAACAAGCGTTAAGCATTGTTTCGGTTTAACTTCAACTTGTACATTGCTATAAATTTTAACAAGTGAAGATAGACAATTATCTCGGCTTAACTTCAACTTGTAAATTGTTACAAATTTCAACAAGCGTTAAGCATTATTTCGGTTTAACTTCAACTTGTAAATTGCTACAAATTTTAACAAGTGAAGATAAACAATTTTTTCAGCTTAACTTTAACTTGTAAATTGTTACAAATTTCAACAAGCGTTAAGCATTATTGTCTTCTCTCTGTCCCCAATGTGAACCTGAGTTCTACTTGGGTTCTCATTATTCAGAAACAATCATTATGTATCTTTTATCAATTCACAAGTCTTGGAGAATTCTGCTAAGATTTTATTGATGATGTTTGGCAAAAAATAACAATGAACATTTAATGATAGAAAAATTTCAAATTACAAGTGTTCCAAGGTCTTGGCAATGCTTTGCCCTCATTATCTTCAAGTCGGTATGCTCCATTGCCCAATACCGAAGTAATTCTGTAGGGCCCTTCCCAGTTTGGGCCAAGCTTGCCCTCTCTCGGATCCTTCTTGTTGCCAACAACTTTTCTTAGGGTTAGGTTGCCGACCTGAAAATCCCTTGGATTAACCTTCTTATTGTAAGCTCTAGCAAGTTGCTGCTGATATGTTGCGAGCTGAATTGCAGCTTTCTCCCTTCTTTCTTCTAAGAGATCCAAATCTCGGGCTAAAAGTATATCATTTGTGCCATTCTCTACTCCTTCGGTTCTAATCCTTGGGATGCCGATCTCCAGTGGGATGACTGCTTCTGTGCCATAAGCCATGGCAAAGGGGGTTTCCCCTGTTGATCTTCTCGGCATAGTCCGATATGCCTAGAGTACATTGGGCAATTCGTCTACCCACTTTCCTTTTGCTGCCTGCAGCCTCTTTTTTATCCCATCCAAAATTACTTTGTTGGATGCTTCTGCTTGCCAATTGCTTTGGGGAAAACTTGGTGTTGAAAAGTAATTTTTTATCTTGAATTTCGCACAGAAGTTCTTGATGAGTTTGCTGTCAAACTGCGTTCCGTTGTCGGCAACTATTGCCTTTGGGATGCCAAATCTGGTGATAATGTTTCTCCATATGAAATTCTTGACGTCCACATCTCGGATTTTGGCAAGGGGTTCTGCTTCTATCCACTTCGTGAAGTAATCTGTTGCTACTAACAAATACTTCCTTTGCCCAGTTGTTTAGGGCAACTGTCCAATGAGATCCATGCCCTATTGGGCAAATGGCCATGGACTAGATACAGGGTTTAGGTCAGCCGCTGGCTGGTGTATCAAAGGTGCGAACCTTTGGCATTGTTCACACTTCTTCACGTAGGCTTCTGCATCTGCTTGCATGTAGGGCCACCAATACCCCTAAGTAATGGCCCTGTGAGCTAGTGATCTGCCCCTAGCCTGGCTTCCACAAATTCCTTCATGAATTTTGTATAGAAAGTCTTCAACCTGCGAAGGGTGTACGCACCTTAAAAGGGGTCCTGTGAAGGACCTTCTGTAGAGATGTCCGTCCGCTGTCAGACTGAATCTTGTCGATTTCAATCTGATCTTGTGTGCCTCCTTATGGTCTTCTGGCAGCTTTCCCTCATTCAGGAATGCAACAATTGCATCTATCCAGCTTGGTCCCAAGTCTACACACATTGCTTCTTGCTCTGTGATCGGCTGTTCTATGCTCGGGCTTGACAGATAGTCAATCATTATTGTTCTTGTTTTTCCAGTTTGCATTGAACTTGCCAAGTTGGCCAACGCGTCGGCGTGGTTGTTATCATCTCGGCTGACTTGAAGAAGTCGACAGTTGCGAAACAAGGCTGCCAGTCTGATGACCTCTTTTACGTATGCCGACATCCTCTTATCTCGGGTTGTAAACTCTCATGTTGTTTGATTTACTATAAGTTGTGAATCACAAAAAATTATTACCTCATCTGCTTCTGCTGCCACTGCTAGCTTCAGTCCTGCAATCAGTGCTTCGTATTCTACCTCATTGTTTGAGGCCTTGAACCCCAATCGAATAGACTGTTCCAATATTTCCCCATCAGGAGATATTAACACTACTCCTGCCCCTACTCCTTGCCGGTTTGAACTCCCATCGACAAACAGGCGAAAGGAGTCGCCGATGTAAATGCTGCAGGGTCTTAGTTTTTCTTTTCCTTGTTCTTTTGTCTTTGGCTGGGCTTCTTCTTGTTTGCTTGGACATCGTTTATCTTGGCTCAACGGAGCCTAATGTTCGATGGATTCCGGCGTAAATTCGGCCACGAAATCGACCAAAACTTGGCCCTTAATTGCTGTTCTCGGCCTGAACTCCAGATCGTACTGGCCCAAGGCTACTGCCCATCTTGCTATTCTTCCAATTAAGTCTCCTTGTTGTAACAAGGACTTCAATGGGTGTTCTGTTAGCACTATAATATTGTGCGCTTGAAAGTAATGGTTCAGCTTCTTTGAAGCCATTACTAAAGCTAACGCTAATTTTTCCAAGGGTAGATACCTTGTTTCTGCATCGGCTAAGGTTCTGCTTACATAGTAAACAGTCTTTTGCTCCCCTTTTTCTTCACGAATTAATACCGCACTTATTGCACGCTTTGAAATGGCTAAGTACAAAAACAGTTCTTCTCCAGGTTCAGGTGTTGAGAGGACTGGAGCCATCGTCAGATATTTCTTTAGGTCGGCCAAGGCCGCCTCACATTCCTCAGTCCATAGGAAGTCTGTGGCCTTCTTTACCAGGTTGAAGAAAGGTTTACATTTGTCTGAGCTTCGGCTTATGAACCTGTTTAGGGCTGCGGCCCTTCCAGTAAGCATCTGAACTTGTTTTGCCGACGTCGGGCTTTTTAGCTCAAGGATGGCCTTGATTTGATCTGGGCTGGCTTCAATGCCCTTTCTTGTTACCAGGTACCCCAAAAATTTACCTGATCCGACTCCAAACGCACATTTCGATGCATTGAGTCGGAGCTGGTATGTTTTGAGTATCTCAAAGACCTCTTTTAGGTCAACAAGATGACCCTTTGGTTCCTTGGTCTTTTCGACCATGTCGTCAATGTAGACTTCCACTGTTTGGCCAATCAAATTTTTGAACATCTTGGTTACCAACCATTAGTAAGTTGCTCCTGCGTTTTTCAACCCAAAAGACATTACCTTGTAACAATACAGTCCTTTCGGGGTGATAAACGCAGTCTTCTCTTCATCTGGGGGGTATATGGCTATCTGGTGGTATCCTCTGTAAGCATCCAGGAAGCTCATCCTTTCATGTCCAGATGTAGCGTCTACCATGTGAAAACCCATCTTTTAATTATTCCTTAAAGAAAATTAATTAATTAATTAATTAATTAATTTTGTCTACAGTCTATCTGAATTATATATTAGTGTAAAAGTTAGTTTTAAATTGGCTCAATTCAATCACTAACAAGACATTATTAAGAATAATAATATTTTGTGGGTGTTCAATATTTGTTGTTTATAAATTATTTTAATTAGGATTCAATATAATAACTATTCTTACTAAATACCTTAGTTAAAAATCTTAGTGTGTCAATTTTCAGAAACCCACAAAAAAAAAAAAAAAAAAAATACAAACAAACAAACCGTGGGCAAACAACCCACAGCTCCTACCAAACCCACCATCTTTTATAAAATTTAGGGAAAGCTTGTAAAATTTAGGGAAAAGTTTATAAAATTTAGGGAAAGCTTGCTCTTAGAAATTGGAGAAAGGAATGGAATTTTTTTGAGAAAATAAAATAATGGAAAGAATGAGAGGGAGAGAGAGATGTCTTCAATTTATATATATGCATGCAAGCCTTCCTTGTGCATGCAAGCATTCGGTGAGAAAAAAAAAAAAGAAGAGAGAAATTCCCAAAGCAACCAAGCTTAGTGATAGGAGAAGAAGAAGAGTAGGAGATTAAGGAAGCCAAAATTCTCAACCATTTTGTCACCATACTACTAAGTAAGAAAACCCTCTCAACCCTCTCATTTTTTTTATGCAATTGAAAATTTTCAGATTATGTACATTTGATACATTGTCTAAAACTGTGTTGAATCTGCCAGCATGTTACCCGAATTTTTAGATAATTTTATACTCAAAATTTTGAGATGATTTCTTTTACAAAGTTGTTGATAATGATGTCTAGTTTATCCAGAAATTTTTGAAAACAATTTTTGAGCTCTCTACGAATTTATACAAATTTTTAACTAAAACTGAAACTGTGTCGAGAATAATCTGTCTTGAATCTGCCAGCATGTTACCCGAATTTTTAGATAATTTTATACTCAAAATTTTGAGATGATTTATTCTACAAAGTTGTTGATAATGATGCCTAGTTTATTTAGAAATTTTTGGAAACAATTTTTGAGCTCTCTACGAATTTATACAAATTTTTAACTAAAACTGAAACTGTGTCAAGAATAATTTGTCTTGAATCTGCCAGCATGTTATCCGAATTTTTAGATAATTTTATACTCAAAATTTCGAGATGATTTCTTCTACAAAGTTGTTGATAATGATGTCTAGTTTATCTAGAAAGTTTTGAAAACAATTTTTGAGCTTTCTACGAATTTATACAAATTTTTAACTAAATCTAAAATTGTGTTGAGAATAAACTATTTTGAATCTGCCAGCATGTTTACCCGAATTTTTAGATAATTTTACACTCAAAATTTCGAGATGATTTCTTCTACAAAGTTGTTGATAATGATGTCTAATTTATCCAGAAATTTTTGAAAACAATTTTTGAGCTTTCTACGAATTTATATAAATTTTCTAACTAAATCTGAAACTGTGAGACAGACTTTACCATGTATTTGAAAATTTATTTAAAATTCTATACTAAGCCAAATCTGGTGATTTCTAACTAAAATATGAAATTTGAGAAGTCTAGTTTCATGATAAATTTTTAGATTATGGGTTTGATCTATAAATTTAAGCATGGAATTAATGTAAGGAAATGTGACAAATCTGTGTCATAAACACCCTTGAAATTTGTTTAGAATTATTTATAAGTTATTTTTGGAAAATACTTTCTGAAAAATAACCATAACATGTTTATTGAGTATCCTGTAGATTGATATGAATTTTAGAGTTGTATAAGTAATGTATTTATAATTTTATTTGCAAGATATATATTCTGAAAATTTTTCTGGACAGGATAAAATCACCACTTTAATATTATGCTAGTCTAATTTTGTAAATCAAAAATTTGTGCATGTGTGTATTTAGGGTTTAATTCTTGTATCTAAGTTATTATTTCATACCATGGTTTAAATAATTTTGTTTATTTAAATTCTGTACTTTTATTTAGTATTGTGTGACACATGCAATATTTTATGATTGGGAATTTTAATGAGTTGGTATAACATTACTTGTGATTAAAAATTTAGAATTATTTGTGATCAATATCAAAATTAACTGATTAACGGCATATACAAAGTTAATAATTGACGGTTAATACCAGTTGTTCGGGGTGAGTCTTGGTTTAAAGACTGTACGGAATTAAGGGTTGACGGTTAACACCGGTTGTTCAGGGTGAGCCCTGGTTTTGAGAATTCTCATGTAAATTGTGTTGCGAAACTCTAAGATCGCACGGGACTTATTTGAACCATTTTCGGTATTCGGTTTTGGAATAAGGGTGGATGTGCAGGTGGCACACAGGGAGGTTACTTACCCCTGGCAGACCGTTTCCTTGGGGCAGACCACGGATGCCACTACTTGGGTATATAACTCCGGACGTGGGCATCCCTGGTAGTTACGGTTGGTAACACTTAAATATTTGACCAATGGAGGGTTTCAAATTAACCGTTGCCATGTTTAGTGGTTGGTAAGTTAAATCTCTTTGGTGAGATTTCGAGTGTCACTTAATTTATTAAAATTACTGAAACTATTCTAATGGTTGTAATTTCTGTGTATAATTATATTGTTATCTCATGTTTAGAATATTATTATTTGTCTCTTAAAAAGAATGGTAGGTTGGTTACATTTTCTTACTGTGTTGCAAAACTCATGGCATATATTTTGTTGCCCTGGCGTTTCATGCCAGATTATGTTGAAGAAGGGACTGAGGCTGAAATTGGAGCTGCTGCCAATATTGAACCTTGGATGACTTAGAGTCAAGATTTTGTCAGAATAAAATCGTGTTATCCCTTGTATTAGGATTAAACTATGTTGTGACGTTGTGAGTGAACTTGTAGTTTTATTTTGTCGTTGGACTTTGGCTTTGTAAGAACTTGAAAGTTCTTAACTAGTAGTTAAAATTTTATCTAGCAAGTTATTGTTATTTAAATCTTATGACGTTTCAAAAAAAAATTTGGGGCGTCACATACCAACTGGTCAATCTTGGGTAGAGGAAAGCAGTCTTTGGAACAAGCTTTGTTCAGGCTTGTAAAATCTACGCAGACCCGCCATTTACTGTTCTTCTTCTTTACCACTACTGTGTTGGATAGCCATGTCAGGTAATGAACTTCTCGGATGGCCCTGGCCTCCAGAAGTCTGTCCACTTCTTCTTCTACTGCTTCGACGTGCATCAACGTCGGTCTTCTGGCTCGCTAAATCACAGGTTTTGCCGACCTGTCGACATTCAGTCTGTGGCAAGTGACCTCGGGGTCAATGCCAGACATTTCGTAAGGTGTCCAGGCGAACACCTCAATGTTGGCTCTTAGAAAAGTCTCCAATTCTTTTTCTTCCTCTTCGGCTAAGCCCGAGCCGAGAAGAAAGAAGCGTTCTTCATCCCCATCCTGAACGAGGATTTTCTTCAGCGCCTCTTCGCTCTTCTCGGCTGGTTCTTTGCTGACGTCTTCCAGGACTTTCACGTCCTCATCTTCAATTTCTGCTTTTTCTGGTTCTCGAATGTTGCAGGTGGATTTCATTGCTTCCATGAAGCAATTCTTTGCTTGCAGTTGATCTCCTCTGACTTCTTCAATCCCATGCTCTGTTGGGAACTGCAGTAGTTGATGCAATGTTGAGGGAATTGCCCCCATTGCATGCAACCATGGTCTTCCCAAGATGATGTTATATGGCGAAGGTGTGTCAATCACCATGAATTTTGTCCTGATCTTCTTAGTGCCAGCTTGTACTTCCAAGCTTGTTACGCCCAGTGGCCACGTCGGCGTTCCATTGAAGCTGACCATCGGGCCATTTGATTGCTCCAAGTCATCAGGATGAAGGCCCAGCTCTTTGAAACATCTAACGTACATGATGTCGCAAGAGCTGCCTTGATCAATCAGGATGCGTTTCACTTGGCACTCCCCAACCTGGAGGGATATTAGCAAGGCATCATTATGGGGATGTTGGACCATCTCTAAGTCGGCTTCAGTAAACGCTATCGTCGATCCTTGGCATTCTTCAGGCCGAGGTCGTTTATGTCCAACCTAGTTCACGTGCTGCAAGTGTTTTACCTTCTGGGTCTCCCTTCGTATGTCGTTTTTGTTCACCTTTGAGTGAATTACGTTAACCACCTGTGGTCCTCCTGCGGGTGGTTGCTGTACTGGGGGAGGCGGAGCTGCTGGTGCTTGAGGCAATCTTGCATGTTCTTCTCTAGTCCTGGCTTCATCAACAAGGTCCCTCAGATGTCCTTGCCTTACCAAGTCTTCTAAGTGTGCTTTTCGGGCACTGCAGCCCTGAGTTGGGTGCCCTTTTTCATTGTGGTAAGCACAACGCCTACCGACATTTCTTCCCATGAATTCCCCTAGTGTTCTTGTCGGTCCTCTAAAATAGGGTTGGCTTCGTATTTAATCCAAGACTTTATGGATTGGGACTCGGAATATAGTCGTTACTGCCTGTTTTGCCTTCAAGTCCGTTTCCTGTTTAGTCGGTCCGTTGTTACCTCGGCTTCGCTTCGGCGAGCCGTTTCCTTTCTCCTACTTTGTTTCTTTATTTCCCGTCGTATCCTCCTCGGCTCTGGCGTACTTCTCTATTCTCGCCATGAGTTCTTCCATGCTTTTTGGCAATGTCTTTGCCAAAGATTTCCGTAGTGGACAGTCATTCTTCAGGCCGTTATTGAAGGACACGACGGCCACCTCTTGGTTGCAATCGGGTATTCGATTGAACACCTCGTAGTACCTTTTTGCATAGGCCCTAAGGCCTTCATCCTTGGTGATCTTTAAAGCCATCAATGCGTCAACCCTCAAGGGCTGAAGTTTATTTGTCACAAACCTGGCCACAAACATCTCGGCCAGGCCTTCCCAAGTCTTTACACTTCCCTTCGATAGTTTATGGAACCAATCTGATGCAATTTTCCCGAAGGATGAGGGAAATACTTTGCAGAGCAACGGCTCGTTCCCACTATATAATGCCATTGAGTTCAGGTATAATCCAACATGAAAGTTGGGATCTGACTTACCATCATATATTTGGAACCTCAGCATACTGAATCTCTTTGGTGCTTCAAATTTGTCCAGTTCCTCTGAGAATGGTGTCCTCGGCTTAACCGGGGATGTTACCTCGGCTTCAGCATTCTGTTGTTTCCTCTTGAGGTAATCTCTCAAGTCTTCTTTACTTCTCCCTGGAGCTCGGTTATCTTTGGACTTCAATCTTTTCGACACACTACTCTCAGCCTCGTGGTGGGCTCGTTTTGATCTCTCTCCATGTGTTGTGTCAAAGTAGAGCGCCTGCCCTTGAATATGCCGATGTTCTTTGGGCTTTGGGTCCTTCGTATGATACGTCCTTCAGGACCCCTCTTGTCTTGGCTCATCTCGTCCGACTTCCCTAGAAGATCGGTAAGAGTGCCTTCCACTTCTGGTGTGCTGAGGGACTTCGGGGATTGTTCTTCTTCCTTTCATCTGGGTATTAGTTGCTGGCATCGGCGTATCCTGCAGCGGGTATGGTGGCTGCATGACATTGTTTTGCATCATGAAGTTGACGACCGACTGTAGGTCTGCCAATTTGTTCGCCAATTCTTTTACTTCCTCATCCCTCCGTAGGCACCTATCCCTCCATACCTGAAGGTTGTCTTCGTGATAGTAATTGCCTTAGTCTGTCCTCTTCGAAGTGTCACCCTCCTAGCCGACGTCTTTCTTTCCGTGGCCCTAGTCATGAGTTTCTGCATTATGGTTGTCTCCTTCAATGTCAAGGTCAATTGGTCTGCCACACCCAGCGGGAGTGTCGCCCCCAATGTTTTCCTTCTGTCCGTTACTGGCCATCTATTCTTCTAAGTTTCCCACAGACGGCGCCAAATTGTGTGGGTGATTTTCTGACCACACTGCCCGCCTAGTAATCATTTGGAGAGCACCGGCAGAATAGATGGTTTCAGCTAACTTGCAACAGAAAGAAAAGGCTCCGGCGGTGGCTCTTCCACCCGGGGCCACTCCGACGATCAAGTCAATATATCTCTCAAAGATAATCAAGTGCTAAACTTACTATTCAAAGCATAAAACTGCGTACCTTAGACCCACGGGTGTGTCTCTCTTTTATAGTTACCTTAATCCTAGTCTCACTAGAAGCCTGACTTCTATGGACTCCAACTCAGTACTTACTTTGGACTCCTCAAGAGATAAAGATAAATTCCCTAAGAGATTTATCCTTATCTTGACTAAGTTTCCTCTTCATCCTAGGACTCTTGTCCCTTATCCACTTATCTCGGATTCCGATATCTTCGGAGATAACCTCGGCCTTGCCGAGATCACCTTGGCATCATGACCAGGACACGTGGCACCTCGGCTGACACGTCGGTGTCACCTTGTCACGTGTTGGTACTCAGAAAATATATCTCCACAAGTACGAAAATTTGTTTGGTTTGGTTTTTTTTCAAAAGATGTTTTGAAAAATTATTTTGAGAGAGAGTTTTGAAAAAAGTGATTGATTTGATGTATATGAGAGAGAGATTTGTTTAGAAAATTTGTAAACCAAACAAGTTTTGGAAAAAATTTTGAAAAAATTTGTTTGGTTTGATTATTTTTGAAAACTTATTTGTAGAGAATTTTTCTCAAAATTTTTTGAGAAACACAAACCAAACAAGGCCGTAGATTTGCATAAAATAATAATAATAATAATAATAATAATAATAATAATAATAATAAAATAAAATTAAAATTAATTACATCATGTAAATGGTTTTTGTGACTAATATTAGTAATCCATCCTAACATCTTACTCTTTTTAGTTTTTTTGGAAAGTTGATAAAAAATTGCTTTTTTGCTTTTTGATATAATATTTTTTTATGGTGTCAAATCACATTAAAATGACCAAAATACCCCTACACAACTTAAGGAATTTACTTTTTACTCATGTGGTTGTTTGAACAATTTTTTGGGAATATAATATTAAAACTTTTCAACATTATCAACAAGTTTTTGCGCTCTTCCCGGTTCTTTTTCCCCCCATTTTTTTTTTTATGCTAAACGCATTTCACAATCTTTGTTTTACGAAGACAAACAGATAGTTTTACAACAAGTTCAATAGTGCGACACATTCATTTCATTTCCCATCAATAGGTATAACCCAAACATGATTACATCCCGAGTTCACGCCGATGTCGCACCAACTCATTCCGAATTCATTTCTTAACTTCGTTCATATGTACGTCATCATCGCCCTTTGGTTCACAATCATCGTCATCACCAACACCCCAACATTTGGCATGTCGTTAAAAGTAAAAGTCTCTGCATTGGCAACCTTGTTGAAGGCTTCATCATCGTTCGAGTTGCGTCGTATAAAATTATGTAGTACTATTTTAGCCCTGACCAATGACATCTGCACTTTCCCAAAATCATACCGCGACATGTTATGTAGGAAACCACATTGCGCTTTCCATACTCTGAATGTATGTTCAATTGCACTCCGTAAGGAAGAGTGCACCGTGTTGAAAACTTCGTTTGCATTTCTTGGCCGTCTAGTAACACGAAACTCTTCATGGTGGTATCAACATCCCTTAAATGGCGCCCAAAAGTTCTTTTGGTTCTTGTACCCCGCATCAACAAGGTAATATTTTCCTGGTTGTAATAACAACTTTTGCACTAGTAACATCATTCATTAATCAAATGCACACAACTAACAACAATATTGAACTGCCTTTATTCAGCTAACCTTTCTTTGGGTTGGGGAATTGTTTTGTTGGGTCCTATGTTACTTCGTTAAAAACTCTGCCGTCGTGCATACTACCCTCCCATCCGCAGGAGATAAAAGTAAAACACAAGTTGAAATCACACACCGTGAGTATGTTTTGCGTGTGCCATCATTTACGGCTAAAATATGGGGCCGCCTCCTATGGCAGGAGATGTGCCTCCACGTGTGTGCCGTCCAGCGCGCCAATACAGCCCTGGGCAAGCACACAAAGCAATTGTGCAAGCGAGAAGGACTAACAAGTTACCCCTAATAAATGTAATCCCTTCTTTTCTGATTATGGTCACTAAGCACAGTGTTGCGTAAATTAGTAATCTCACTCTAAATGGCAAATATTTTTGTCGGAACTCTAAGTACGGATGTCTACTGTGTTGGGACCTCGTCGGTTGACAGTGTGCACTTGTAAACAACTTCATTGCTTTAAGAATGCACATTACATGACGCCATACTGTTTCCCCTGAGTGTTGGAAACAATCTTTAATATCCCAACTCGAGAAACCTTACAATACGAATATGAACATGGCGACACTCTCAACTACGTCCACACCATGGGGACGCTGTGGTAGTGGGAGGTCGAAATCCTCAACTAATGTCTTGCACAATAATAAGAACACATCCTTTGGCATCCAAAAATTGCACTGAAAGGCTTCGTCCTGACCTCTAAGCATCTCCCCCATCCACAAGCGACCAGACAACGATGATGTGTGAAATGGAGTCCTGTCAACATATGCGTACTCATTAGTAACGCGTGCAATTTTCACCCATATCATTGATGTCGTCGATTCCATTTCTTTGATCGTCTCTCGTATCCACACATTTATTTGCCCATTGCGTACAACTTCAAAGCTAGTACCCTCTTGTGGATCCATGGACGCTATACACCATAGAAAAAAATACAATATTTGCAAGCAGTTTACAAAATAAGTTGGAATGGAACCATTAATACTGAAAACATGGTGCCCAGTTTACCTATGTTAGTCGACAATAACAGTCTTGGAACAGTTTACAACGCTTGCTTGCCAGAGTTTATGTTCTAATAATTAGCTTAATAGCAAATTTAAATATATATTAATGTCAGCTACTTACCACACCTTCGGCTAGGTTATGTTACTGTGAAGTGAACAAAAAATGAAATGCAGCACTTGTTCCACCGAAGTGAAAATAGGAAGACAACATCAAATACATAAATATTGAGCCACAAACATGTTCTTTCTATACACACATACCATGTCCATACAAAGCACTTGTGTGACAAGTTCAAGTATTTACAACTGTTTTCATGTGATGCATGAAGAACAGAGATGGGACAATTCCCTGGGAAGAGTTGTACATGGTGCATTTGGCTACATGATTCCAAAAAAAAAAAAATTAAAAAAAAAAATAGTTTACCTTGTAAATTTCCACAAGAAATAAATACACAAATATTGCAATTCCGTACACACTTTGTAGAACCCAAAAAAATAAATAAATGAATAAAAAAAAATAGTTTACAACCAACTTCCACAAGTAATAAATACATAAATATTGCTATTCCATACACACTTTGTACAACCAAAAAAAATACATAAATGAATAAATAAAATTAGTTTACAACAAACTTCCACAAGAAATAACCAATGTAAATATGGCAATTCTGTACACAGTTTGTAGAACCAACAAAAATAAATAAATGAATAAAACAAATTAGTTTACTATCAATTTCCACATGAAATAAATACATAAATATTGCAATTCCTTGTGTACACACTACAACAAACAAAAGTGAAAGTAGTACATCTGGGAAGTAGCTAACAGAGCACCTACTTAAGATTCCATTTCCATGCTTCGTTTACATTACCAACATGTGACACAACAGTTACATATACTGGCTGCTAAACTTGTTGGACAGTACCCATGTCATACACAATGGGTGAAAACCTACTCCTTCTATCTACCAACATAAAGAACAAATATCATCAACCCTGCAGCAATTTACACAACGATTTTGGTTTTTTACACAAAGTTAATATTAATAGCAAATTTCATAATAATAACAAACAAAAAAAACATATATATATATATATATTTGGCCAGTTTTGAAACTTATGTAAGTGCACCAAACATAAGCAAAATTAACGATTACACAACTGTCAAACATATCCTTCTTCTAAATACAAATTTTGAAAACAACACATAAAAAAATAAAAATAAAACACGGTCTACAGCTTAAAAGTCCACAAATATTTTGACTACAATAGCATGACAGCACTAAAAAAGACAATGAAAGGGCATAAGATTAATCCATATCAACCACAACATCACTCCCTGTTACAACCCTCACCACTGATTAGTACTAATCTATGATTAAGCATGTTAAGTGACTGATTGACTGAAATTCTGAACTGATTGATTGAGTGTATTAGTTTAAATACAAATCTATCTGTTTGACTGCTAAATGATCTGTTCATGTTTTATGTTTTAAACTGCAAATTGAAGGCCTTATCGGCGGCCGAATCTGACATTGATTAGTGTTTTATGCTAATTAGAATTTATGTGATTTTATGGCATGTTTAATTGAAATTTGATTTGGTATGATTAAATTAGATTAAATAATGTTGAATTACAATAGTTGGACTTATTTACCAAAATGCCACTTAGTGGACTTTCTTGAGCCTTTTATTTGATTTATACATGTTAGCTTTATCACCAAATTTCCTCAGCCATTTTCTTGAGCCTTAACCGACTAGAAAGAGTGAGAGAGAGGATAAACTTGATTTCATCAAAAATTGGCTTGGAGGCTTAGGAGATTGAAGGAGTCTTGCATAATTGAGCTTCTATACTTGAAATTCAAGGTCTAAGGTAACCATCTTCTTGAGCTTGTATTTCAGTTATATCTTCCATGATTCATGGAAGTTTAGTGAGTTGAGTCTAGAATTGGCTTAATGAGTTGAATTGAGGCTTAAATCATGCATGCATGTGCATATCTTGAAGTTTAGAGTTGCTTTCATGGAAATTATTGCATGCATGTCCATATTATTGTTATAATCCATGAATTCACCATGTTTTTGGAAGGATTGGCTCATTTGATCTTGTGTTTGAAGCTTTAAGTTCATATAAGCTCATGCATGTATATATTCTTGCATTTTGAAGTTGATTTTCATGAAATCTTGCATGCAAGTTTACATTCTTGTTCTAGTCCATGAGTTCATCATGGTTTTGAGTTTAATCTTGCTTTGGATCATGTTTTGAGGCATTGGAATTCACTAGAATTCATGCGTGTCATATGTTCTCCATGTTCATGAAAACTTCTTTGAAATTGTGTTTAATTGAACTACCTTTGGGCTTTGATTTCTCAAATTGATCTTTGAAACATGTCATATTATGAGTTTACAAGTGTTTTTCAGAAAATTAGCCCAAAAGGATCGAATTTGATGCTTTAAATGTTGATTTTGAGCTTGAAGGTTCAATATGAAATTTCCAGAATTTGGACTCATGCTCGAGCGAGAAACTCCACGCTCGAGCGTACACTCTGGGTTCATGTAGTCCTCTCAAGCGAGTAAAGTGACGCTCGAGTGTGAAATGCGTGTAACCAGTACTTTGCATGTGTTTACAGTCCACTCGAGCGAGGGAATGCACGCTCGAGCGAGGACTTGTGTCTTACGCTCAAGCGGGGGTTGAGCGCCCATCGAGCGTGAATTTCACCCATCTCGTACTTTTACAGTCCGCTCGAGTGAGGAAAGTCACGCTCGAGCGGAGCTCCTTTGTCTGCATGTCCGCTCGAGCGTAGAAAGCCACGCTCGAGCGAGACCCCTATTTTCTGAAAATTCTGAAAAGTGTTTTAAAGTGCATCTTTGCATCCTCATTCCATCCTAGGCATTCTTAGGTCTAGTTTAAGGCATCTTAATGAGGATATTGACGTAGAACCACACTGAGGCAAATTAAGGATTAAGTTATTATTTCCCAACTGTGTAGCTTAGTGTGTGTTCGTTCTGTAACTGTGTAGGGTTGGCATCCGAGGACGCTCTAGCTGCTTATAGCCCAGTGCTCTGTGAGTAACTATGTTGTAAAGATATGTTCAATTGAGATTATTTTCGGAACAAATGACTGTACTACTTAATGAAATGACAATGTTTACTGAATGAATGTTTGTCCTATTTGTGAACTGTATTCGTGGCATCCATAGCAATTTACTGTTACTGAACTGTTACTGCTACTGTTACAGAGATCTCTGTCGGTTCCCATGTTTGGAACCACTACTGTTTACTTATATGATGGCTATCAACTGACTGTTCGGTCTGTTAAGACCTACTGTACTATTTTGCTATTGGACGTACCACATATGACTAATATAGTTTCTGAATGACTGTTATGGCATGAGATATGAGCCACAAACTGAATTACTGATATACTGATAAATGACTGTTTTCAATACTGAAAGGACATTCATTCTTAACCTCTTTACGCATATGTTATTCACTGGGCTTTAGCTTACTGTTTATATATATATGTAGGTGTCCAGGCACCGAATTGGAGCTAGGAGCGTTGGGGTTAAGCTCCCTTTTTGTCAAACCAACCAACATGTCTCACTGCGAGGTTCCATGTGTGTCCAAGCAAGGGTTGCTTCGGGGTGTTTTAGTTTCCCCCTTTCTGTCTCTGTGTTGTATAGACTGTTTAGACTTGTACTGTACTGTTACGATAAGGATTTGGTCCCCAACCTGAATGTTTGTATATGTATGTATATACTGTTTGGTTCTGAATGTGAATACGTATGAAAGTCTTTTTGCATACAGACTGTCACAGCTCATTAGACATCTTTTATTATTGTTTTGGCTTCTGCCAGCCCCTGTACTCTGTATTACTGTCTTTGCTGTTAAGCAGGCCTTCGATAATCAAGGATTATTGGCCGGTTACGGTGCTAAACTCATAGGGGCGGGTTTGGGTCGTGATAGAGTGGTATCAAAGCGATATTAAACCACGAGTTATACTGCACACACGTGTCCAAATAAGCTATAGGATGTCCTAGAAAAGTAATTAGGGCATTGTATGAACATTGAAAAAGGTGTGTGTGGCCATGACATGAATATATGTGCTAATATGCTAATGTGTTTAAGTATGCAACTGCCTATGTTTATTATCATTGTATTGTGTATAGTGAAATGGACAATGCAAGGAATGCCGATGAAACAGAATCATCTGATGCCAGAATAGCAATGCTAGAAAGAACAGTTGAAATGTTGATTGAGGCCTTCAGGCTGCAACAACAGAACCAACAGCCCTCACCTCCTTCGGTACAGCCGGAACAGAATGTGAATGATGACATCATTGCTCTAACACAGAAGTTCAGTAAGATGAAACCGCCATCATTTCGGGGAGGCCTTGAACCATTGAAGGCCGAAGCGTGGGTGCTAGAAACTGAAAAATTATTTGAAGTGTTCCCGTGTTCTGAAGCACACAAAGTGCTACTGGCTACCTTCACCTTACAAGAAGAGGCCAGAAGGTGGTGGATACTGGTCCGCGACACCAATATTGCTATGAATTGGGCTCAGTTTAAGGGAGCCTTCTTTGAGAAATACTTTCCACAGTGCGTCAAAGACCGCAAGGTAACCGAGTTTGAACAGTTGAGACAAGGCACTATGTCCGTAGTGGAGTACGAATCGAAGTTCACTGAACTTGCCCGATATGCACCACACATGGTGGACACTGACTACAAGAAGGCCAGGAAGTTTGAAGGGGGCCTTAATGTTGAAATACTTGACAGGATCAATGTTTTGAAACTATTGAAGTATGTGGATGTTCTTGACCGAGCATTCATGGCTGAGTCGAACATCGAGGCACTGAAACAGACTGAAACACCAGCATTTGAATGGCGTGGTAAGAGACAAGGTTTTAAATTTAAGAAAGGCCGGAACAGTTCGTTGAACAAAAAGCAAAATACAGGGTCAACAACCAGTTCCAGTCAGGGAAGTGGTTCCATACCGCCGTGTTCTGAATGTGGTAAGAAACATAAAGGGGTTTGCTATAAAATTTTAGGTGTTTGTTACAGGTGTGGCAAGGTGGACCACATGGTCAAAGATTGCCCTTCTGCTTCTCAGGGCAATAGTAAAATTGCACCAAGCGCAGCAGCATCAACTGTCGCACCGAAACCCAATCCCAAAGCTACTGGAAAAGAGCCTATGAGGCAAGGCCGGGTGTTTGCACTTGTACCGGGAGATGTACAGAACACCGAGACCGTTGTGTCAGGTATACTCTCAATTTGTGCTCAAAATGCATATGTTCTGATTGATTCAGGGTTTACACATTCATATGTATCGCATGTTTTTTCGCGAAAATTGAATAGACCATTGGAACCTATGAACTATCTGTTAGCTGTATCTTCACCTGTTGGGGGATCCATAACTTGTGCTTATATGTACCCTGCATGTGAAATTATTGTTGAGGATGTTCATTTGTATATTGATTTACTACCTCTGAATATTGATTACTTTGATGTGACATTAGGAATGGACTGGTTAACAAAATATCATGCTACCATAGACTGTGTAACGAAACAAGTTGTTTTCCGTTCACCTGGACTGCCTGAATTTGTGTTTAACGGAGTTGCAGTAGTACCTCCCCCGTATCTGATTTCATCCATGAAAGCTTTCAAACTGATTAGAAAGGGGTGTAAAGGGTATCTATGTTCTGTATTGACTGTACCTACTGATGATAAAACTAATGTGGACAGTATTCCTATAGTCAGAGAATTTCCAGATGTTTTTCTAGATGATCTGCCAGGGGATTTGATTGATAGGGAGATTGAGTTCACCATTGATGTGATTCCGGGTACACAGCCTGTATCTAAAGCTCCGTACAGAATGGCACCTACCAAATTGAAAGAGTTGAAAGTTCAGCTGCAAGAACTGTTAGATAAAAAGTTCATCAGGCCCAGTACTTCACCGTGGGGCGTGCCAGTCTTATTTGTGAAAAAGAAAGACAGCTCACTGAGACTTTGTATTGACTACCGTGAACTGAACAAGGTAATAGTGAAAAATAAATATCCATTGCCTCGTATTGATGGTTTATTTGACCAGTTACAGGGTGCCCAAGATTTCTCCAAAATTGACCTTAGATCTGGATACCACCAGTTGAAAGTCAAGATAGGGGACATCGAAAAGACTGCCTTTCGAACGAGGTACAGACATTACGAATTTTTTGTTATGCCTTTCGGAGTTACCAATGCACCTGCTGCATTTATGGACCTTATGAACAGAATTTTCAAATCATACCTTGATGAATTTATAGTTGTTTTCATAGATGACATTTTGATTTATTCCAAAAGCACGGAAGAACATGAACGTCATTTGAACATTGCCCTACAGACCCTAAGAGAACAGAAACTTTATGCAAAACTAACTAAATGTAAATTTTGGCTAGACAGTGTGATGTTTTTGAGACATGTGATCAGTAAGAATGGTATTACAATTGACCCACAAAAAATTGAAGCAGTAGTGAACTGGCCTAGACCGACAAACGTTACTGAAGTCCGAAGTTTTCTAGGCTTAGCCGGGTATTACAGAAGGTTTGTCAAAGATTTCTCCAAAATTGCCCTACCACTGACACAGCTGACTCAGAAGGGGATATCATTTGATTGGACCGATCAGAGGGAATAAGCTTTTCAAGAGTTGAAAACTCGACTAGTGACTGCACCGATTCTCACCTTACCTTCAGGTACGGATGGTTATACTGTATATAGTGATGCTTCTTATAAGGGTTTGAGATGTGTTTTAATGCAGAATGGTAAAGTTATTGCATATGCTTCCCGATAACTGAGACCGTATGAAAAGAACTATCCGACCCATGATTTAGAACTTGCTGCAGTAGTGTTCGCACTGAAAATTTGGCGTCACTACCTTTATAGGGCAACATGTGAGGTGTATACAGACCACATGAGTTTGAAATACTTCTTCACACAGAAAGAACTGAACATGAGGCAGCACAGATGGTTAAAACTGATAAAAGACTATGACCTGCAAATTTTGTACCATCTAGGAAAAGCTAACACCGTTGTTGATGCACTGAGTCGAAAATCAATTGGAAATTTAGCCTGTTTAATCATAGGACAGAAAGAATTGCTATGTGACCTTGAAAGACTTGAAATTGAGATTCTTTTGCGTGAACAAGGTGGAACAATAGCCACTATTTCTGCTCAACCGGTGCTGATTGAAGAGATTAAAGAGAAACAGTAATAGGATGACTTCTTAAAGAAGATCATCGATGAACGAGAATCCAAACCGAGGCTGGATTTCAAATTTGAGAATAATGTGTTGAAATTTTAGGGAAGATTGTGTGTGCTGAGTGATTCTAAACTGAAAAGAAGAATTCTACAAGAAGGCCACAATTCAAAACTATCTATCCATTCAGGAAATACAAAAATATACCAAGACTTGAAACTGAATTTCTGGTGGCCGGGAATAAAGAAAGAGATTGCTGATTTTGTGTCGAAATGTCTTCATTGCCAACAAGTTAAAGCCGAACATCAACGACCCGTAGGTTTACTGCAACCCTTACCGATACCAGAGTGGAAATGGAAACATATCACTATGGATTTCATTGTCGGTTTACCTCGCTCCAGTAAAGGTATGGATTTAATTTGGGTTATTGTTGATAGACTGACTAAATCTGTTTATTTCTTACCTGTCAAAATAATTTATAATGCGGACAAATTGGCTGTAATCTATATTGATGAGATTGTTAGATTGCATGGAGTGCCTGTGTCCATTGTTTCTGATAGGGACTCGAAGTTTACATCGAGATTTTGGCAAAGTTTGCAGACAGCATTGGGTATTGAACTGAGACTGAGTAGTGCATACCATCCTCAGACAGATGGTCAGTCAGAAAGAACCATCCAGACTTTGGAGGATTTACTGAGAATGTGTGTTCTTGATTTCCAAGGAAATTAGGAAAGCCATTTACCGTTAGCTGAATTCGCCTACAACAACAGTTTTCACTCGAGCATTGGTATGGCGCCTTTCGAGGCTTTGTATGGAAGAAAATGTCGATCTTCGATTTGCTGGGCAAAAGTTGGAGATGGGCCTTTGCTTGGGCCTGAAATTGTGCATGAAACTACAGAAAAGGTGAAACTAATTCAGCAAAGACTGAAAACCATACAAAGCCGACAGAAAAGATATGCGCATGTCCGAAGGCAAGACAGAGAATATGAAATAGGTGATCATGTTTTTGTTAAAGTGACACTGATGAAAGGCCATACTCGTTTTGAAGTCAAGGGTAAGTTAGCGGCGAGATATGTCGGATCGTATGAGATTATTGAAGAGATTAATCCGATGGCGTATTAAGTAGTGCTTTCTCTTGAAATGGAGCATATGCATAACGTGTTCCACATTTCAATGTTGAGGGATTACCTTTTGGATCCCTTTCATGTGATTGAGCCTACCCGTGTAGTGCTAAGTAATGACTACACTTACGAAGAACGGCCTATTCAGATTGTGAACAGACGGATCAAGAAGTTAAGGAATAAAGAGATTCTGTTAGTGAAAGTTGACTGGCAAAACCATGGTGGCGTGTACGTCACTTGGGAAAGGGAAGACGATATGATCAAGAGATATCCTGAACTGTTCCTAGAATGAAGGTAAGTCGAGTTTGGAGGACCAAACTCTTTATAAGGAAGGGAGACTGTGACAACCCTCACCACTGATTAGTGCTAATCTATGATTAAGCATGTTAAGTAACTGATTGACTAAAATTCTGAACTGATTGATTGAGTGTATTAGTTTAAATGCAAATCTATCTGTTTGACTGCTAAATGATCTGTTCATGTTTTATGTTTTAAACTGCAAATTGAAGGCCTTATCGGTGGCCGAGTCTGACATTGATTAGTGTTTTATGCTAATTAGAATTTATGTGATTTTATGGCATGTTTAATTGAAATTTGATTTGGTATGATTAAATTGGATTAAATAGTGTTGAATTACAATAGTTGGACTTATTTACCAAAATGTCACTTAGTGGACTTTCTTGAGCCTTTTATTTGATTTATACATGTTAGCTTTATCACCAAATTTCCTCAGCCATTTTCTTGAGCCTTAACCGACTAGAAAGAGTGAGAGAGAGGATAAACTTGATTTTATCAAAAATTGGCTTGGAGGCTTAGGAGATTGAAGGAGTCTTGCATAATTGAGCTTCTACACCTGAAATTCAAGGTCTAAGGTAGGAGAACCATCTTCTTGAGCTTGCATTTTAGTTATATCTTCCATGATTCATGGAAGTTTAGTGAGTTGAGTCTAGAATTGGCTTAATGAGTTGAATTGAGGCTTAAATCATGCATGCATGTGCATATCTTGAAGTTTAGAGTTGTTTTCATGGAAATTATTGCATGCATGTCCATATTATTGTTATAATCCATGAATTCACCATGTTTTTGGAAGAATTGGCTCGTTTGATCTTGTGTTTGAAGCTTTAAGTTCATATAAGCTCATGCATGTACATATTCTTGCATTTTGAAGTTGATTTTCATGAAATCTTGCATGCAAGTTTACATTCTTGTTCTAGTCCGTGAGTTCATCATGGTTTTGAGTTTAATCTTGCTTTGGATCATGTTTTGAGGCATTGGAATTCACTAGAATTCATGCGTGTCATATGTTCTCCATGTTCATGAAAACTTCTTTGAAATTGTGTTTAATTGAACTACCTTTGGGCTTTGATTTCTCAAATTGATCTTTGAAACATGTCATATTATGAGTTTACAAGTGTTTTTCAGAAAATTAGCCCAAAAGGATCGAATTTGATGCTTTAAATGTTGATTTTGAGCTTGAAGGTTCAATATGAAATTTCCATAATTTGGACTCACGCTCGAGCGAGAAACTCCACGCTCGAGCGTACACTCTGGGTTCATGTAGTCCTCTCAAGCGAGTAAAGTGACGCTCGAGCGTGAAATGCGTGTAACTAGTACTTTGCATGTGTTTACAGTCCACTCGAGCGAGGGAATGCACGCTCGAGCGAGGACTTGTGTCTCACGCTCGAGCGGGGATCGAGCGCTCGTCGAGCGTGAATTTCACCCATCCAGTACTTTTGCAGTCCGTTCGAGTGAGGAAAGTCACGCTCGAACGGAGTTCCTTTGTCTGCATGTTCGCTCGAGCGTAGAAAGCCACACTCGAGCGAGACCCCTGTTTTCTGAAAATTTTGAAATTTTTTTTAAAGTGCATCTTTGCATCCTCTTTCCATCCTAGGTATTCTTAGGCCTAGTTTAAGGCATCCTAATGAGGATATTGATGTAGAACCACACCGAGGCAAATTAGGGATTAAGTTATTATTTCCCAACTGTGTAGCTTAGTGTGCGTTCGTTCTGTAACTGTGTAGGGTTGGCATCCGAGGACGCTCTAGCTGCTTATAGCCCAGTGCTCTATGAGTAACTATGTTGTAAAGATATGTTCAATTGAGATTATTTTCGGAGCAAATGACTGTACTACTTAATGAAATGACACTGTTTACTGAATGAATGTTTGTCCTATTTGTGAACTGTATTCGTGGCATCCATAGCAATTTACTGTTACTGAACTGTTACTGCTACTGTTACAGAGATCTCTGTTGGTTTCCATGTTTGGAACCACTACTGTTTACTTATATGATGGCCATCAACTGACTGTTCGGTCTATTAAAACCTACTGTACTGTTTTGCTATTGGACGTACCACATATGACTAATATAGTTTCTGAATGACTGTTATGGTATGAGATATGAGCCATAAACTGAATTACTGATATACTGATAAATGACTGTTTTCAATACTGAAAGGACATTTATTCTTAACCTCTTTACGCATATGTTATTCATTGGGCTTTAGCTTACTGTTTATATATATATATATATATATGTAGGTGTCCAGGCACTAGATCGGAGCTAGGAGCGTTGGGGTTAAGCTCCCTTTTTGTCAAGCCAACCAACGTGCCTCACTGCGAGGTTCCATGTGTGTCCAAGCAAGGACTGCTTCGGGGTGTTTTAGTTTCTCCCTTTCTGTCTCTGTATTGTATAGACTGTTTAGACTTGTACTGTACTGTTACGGTAGGGATTTGGTCCCTAACCTGAATGTTTGTATATGTATGTATATACTGTTTGGTTCTGAATGTGAATACATATGAAAGTCTTTTTGCATACAGACTGTCACAGCTCATTAGACATCTTTTATTACTATTTTGGCTTCCGCCAGCCCTTGTACTCTGTATTACTGTCTTTACTATTAAGCAGGCCTTCGGTAATTGCGGATTACTGGTCAGTTACGGTGCTAAACCCATAGGAGCAAGTTTGGGTCGTGACACTCCCGAACAGATGTACATCCCGTTCATGCTCCCTGCTAACATTGGCCAGCGTGTAGGCACGATTCTTTTTCAACCAGTTGGAAATGTAATCCAGGGTGGGGACCATTATGAGGTCCCTATTATCGGGTGAAGCCATTATGCTGCATGCGAAAGAGAACAACTGATCGCCGGGTTCTATCCCAGACGTGCTCATTAGCCTTGCAAGACAGTCCCCCACAGTGTTTTCACCCTTCCATGTGATAGCATATTGCGTAATTTTCAGGTCTCGGCTTTGTTTGCTGACTGCTTCCATAAGGTTGTCCATGTTACTAGCGACAGTACTAGGAGTTACTCGCTTACGACGTTTTGCATTGCCTGATTCGTCAACGGCTGACTGCGGGAAAGCATCGTCGAATAGGGAATTATCCACCACGTTCTCCCCAACTGTATCATTGCCCGGATATGGTGGTATGCCAGCACTGAGAGGTCTCATGCCGCTGTCTTCGTTGCCATTGGCCGCGACAGCATCATCATCGCGTAGTTCAGTTGGAGTCCATGCATGTTTCCCCGTTGCAGCTGCGCTAGAGTACACTTGTTCCATGAGCTCCAAGTGCTGTAGAGGCTTGGTCTTTGTCACGACCCAAACCCGCCCCTAAGGGTTTAGCATCGTAACCGACCAGTAATCCTTGGATTACCGAAGGCCTTTGAACATAATAATATATATAACAGGGGTTGCGGAAGCAAATATACAAAGTTACATAGTCCATAGAGCTGTGCAGACATATATGGAATAGAATATTTGAAACTTTTCATATACATGTTTGCATATATACAGATAAGGCATTAAAATACAATAGCCTTACATCATCCAAGCCACATATACAAGATTACTACGTGTTCAGGCCAGGCATAAACATTTCAGAAATACAAAAGTCCCATAGACGATAAACCCAGGTAGATCTCAAAAGGGAACCTCCATAGGAGGCATGATAGCTGGTTGACACCAAAACTCGCCAGGTGGCACCTCAAGCCTGGTCACGTGCTTGCTCACCTATATACACATAAATAATACAGCGAGCTAGAGCCCAGTGAATAATAACTAGGTAAACAGTTTTAATGAATGATGTCTAGCACAGAGTTAGATTTCAAAGTTTATATCAAAACGTATTCATGTCAGAAACAGAGTCATAAGCATATTCAATTGTAAATTAGAGTTGAATTCGGATACACACTCATATTCATATTCAGACTTTCCATAGGATCATACGTGGTACACCATTAGCCGTCATATCAACTTGGTCCTAAGACGCACATTTATAGTCGGTACCGACGACCATAAAGGTCCATATCTTGTGCGCAAGTAGCCATGGTATTTTTATCCCCAGGCGAGGGCCAAGTGAATATAGGCCTCGGTATTGTTACCCCCGGGCAAGGGCCACATGAATATAAGCCACAGTATTGTTACCCCTGGGCGAGGGCCACATGCATGCCCACGGTATTATTACCCCCGGGCTAGGGCCACGTGAACTAAGGATGCCACAAATATATTTCAGAAAAAATGGACATTCATTCATAATTCATAAAATAGCATTTCAGAAAACAGATCGTATCATATCAGTCAGAAAATACTTGTAATTAAATATAACTTTACAGAGTTATTACTCACAGTTGGCTTTGGGTGTAGACAAACAGAGTAGATTAATCAAATGGTTCGAGGCATGCGACCTACACGAACCTACATACAAATACACACTTGAATCACACGCTCGAATTATGCATAACTTGCTTTATTTGTTCTAGGTATGTTTTTAGTCTTTAACCACATTATAGTGTCTTAAATATGGCCTAGGAATGCCTATGATGGAAAGAGGATGCCACAATGCAGTTGAAAACATTTCTCAAATTTTGCTGAAAATGGGGTCCACGCTTGAGCGTGGCTTTCTTCGCTCAAGCGGACATGCAGAAAGTGAAAGTTCGCTCGAGCGTAGCTTTACTCTCTTGAGCGGACTGCAAACTTGACAAAAGTACTGGATGCATGTTTTTCACGTTCGACGGACGCTCGATCCCCGCTCGAGCGTGAGACTTAGACCCTCGCTCGAGCGTGACTTTCCTCGCTCGAGCGGACTGTAAAACACATGAACTTCTGGTTGCATGGATTTCACGTTTGAGCGTGACTTACATCGCTCGAGCGGAAGTGCACGTACTCAAAGTGCTCGCTCGAGCGTGAAGTCCCCCGCTCAAGCGTGGATCAAATTTCTGGAATTTCCAAATTTGATCCACAGGTTCAAATTCAACCTCTAAGACATCAAACTCAATTTTTTTGGGCCAAAACTTTAGAAAACTTCTAGAGACTCATAAAACAACATGTTCCAAGGATCAATTCAAGAAACCATAGCTCAAAGGTTTGCCATTTGTGCAAAATTTCAACTTGAAAATCAAGAATAATACATGAACATGACTTGCATGCAATTCTTTGAACCAAAGCTTCTCAAAACATGATCAAATGCAATATTCAACTCAAAACATGATCAACTATGAAAAAATGACATAGAACATGAAGAATTTCCAAAACAAAGCTAGGATTATGACATGCATGCAAGAATTCTTTGGGAAAACAACCTCAAATGTCATGAATTACATATGCATGTATGTATTGAGCTTTAATTCTTTGATCTTAGCTTAATTGCACACCTAACACTCTTGAATTCACATACTTATTGTCTTAAATACAAAGTTTAAGAGTACAGTTCTTACCTAAGGTTGAATTCAAGTGTGGTTCTAACCTAAGGCCTCAAATTGTCTTCAATTTCCTAGCCAATTCTTTGTTTGAGCTCAATTTCCCTCTACTCTCCCTTTCTCACGTTTGTGTGTGTGTGAGCTCAAGAGTGTGTGGGTTGAATGTAAGGAAATGAGTTAGTGGGGTCAAAAAGGCTCACTAAGTGATAGGTAAACAAAACTAATCAAATGGCATAAATTTAATCTAATTTAATCGTTCCAAATCAGATTTCAATTAAACTTACCATAAAATTCTAAAATTCCCAATTAACACATAAGTCAAGTCAATTTCTGATTTGGATGTCGATAAGGCCCTCAATTTGCAAACCGAAGCTAAAATATGAACATATCTTTCTATGCTAAACAGATACAAACACAGATAATCCAACACACACTCATGCAAATTAATTCAAAATCTCTTCTTAATTACTGTTAGGCATAATTAATCATAGATTAGCGTTAATCAGAGTTCGGGGTTGTTACAATCTTGAACTTAGCACATCGGTTGTTCATCTGAGATAAAAGAATACACATATGTAAATAAATTTGGCAATTTATTTGCAGGGCAGAAAAGTGTAGCAGCAATGACAATGAAAGCTAATAATACTGAATTACGTAACTGAGAATGTGCACCAATCAATTGTACCTTTTTAGGTGAAGGGATTATGTAAGTACATAAAATATTGTAGATCGTTGACAATGTAAAAACATTGTAGCAATTACTTTATTCCAACAATAATCAGTTATAGCAATAATTCAGAAACAATAACTGTAACCATACAAATAAGTGTAAACATGGAAAGTTGTGCGGTGCACAAGAAAGAATTTTCAAAATATAGCAACTAATAATGAAAACATTACAAATAATAATTGTAAACGTGGCACAATTATCTGGAGGATAACATTAATATATTCATGAATTGCTTGATTGTATAAAGTAGTTATGTAAACAACATATGGCACTATAAATCACAAATACTGGTACAAAGATTATGGGGAAAAAAAATTATTGCACTACATACCGCATGCATTTTGGCCCACTAATGGTCAGGTGCTGTGAACAAACCCGTCTCTTGGTCGTACCCAAGCCCTATCAAGCCTTGGTTGGCATTCTCCAGCTTCTTCCACGCAATCCAATCTTTTTTCAAGTTGTCAAATTTGTTTTTCATTTGTTTGGCCAAATGTAGCAGGCCGGTTTTGTCCAAAACCTTGTTGGCAACATTTTTATACCCAGTCATCGACAATCCACACGGTTGTCGATTACCTACTTCCATTTCAGCTATGACGAGTTGTAGAAACAGCTTTGTATTGTCACTGTCGAACTGGCATTTGTGGACTGGTTGTTGTTGGGTTATTGTGACAACCTTACCTCGATTCTTGGAAGGGGTACAGGTTGATGAATGGTTCGTTGCCATGAACAGTGGGGTTGGTCTGCCTGGAGTTATGAGAAATGCAATCCTGCTTGTGAAGTTAATGATGTATCAGTTTCACAGAATTAGAGTATATGTTTTTCATGTCCACATCCAAAACCAAAGTCCATAGACAATTAATGGAGTTGTACATATACTAGTACATAACGCCAAAAGACAAAGACGGTTTTTATAACACATTGCAGAAATGTTATGTAATACAGGACAGACACATTATTGACAATAACTACATAGGTGATACAAAACCAAGCGTACATGTAACAATATCCATGACAATGCATCACATACAAAACAACAACACAAAAATAACAACGCACAAAACAACGACGATAGTCTTAAGGATATGTAGGCTTTGATCTATGTGAACAACGTCCGCATGTAACCCCATATCGACAACATTAGGTGGGTGGTCAATAGCAAATTTTTCGCTGCGAAACTCGTCACACTAACCAATGCACGCAACACATCGCTTTCGTACAAAAGTGAAATAGATAGTTAGACTGCATGATATGTGACATAACGACAAATGAATAACCACATGACTAACTGCATAATAAAGGGGCAACACAAACGCACCGTACGGGCAAACATAGTACGCACGACCTGGGTTTTTGGCAAATCTGGACATCTTGACAACGCAATGTCTAAAGCCACATTCACATATCCTCGGTGGCCATGACAAAGTGGCAGTTGACATAGAGGACACCATCTCTATAATCTTTTTTTTTTTCCAACCAGTTAATCTTTTTTAAGTTGCAAAATAGAATCTACGGTTGTGTAGAAACCCCATTTTTGACCGACCTTAAGACTCAGATGTCACTGATTGAGCGCTTGGTGATGTTGCATAATGTGCTCGTTCAGAAGTTTCAGAGTTGCGGCCGTGAGCCCTGCCTCCGGACTTCCGAACCCTCTTCTGTGCCTTGTCTCGGTTTGCGAACCAGACTCGGTTTTCTCTATTTCTTTTCCTGAGGGGAGGGAGAGGTCCAGTAGACCATCTCTCAATGTCCGCAGGCTACATTTCGTGGCCGTAGGCCATTTTGCCCATTTCGGAGTCCGGTTTCCGGTTTTTCGGGACCGTTGGCCGTGTGCCTCGGTTCGGGACCGCCTAACCACCTCCGTTTGTTCTAATTTTTGGCATACATCTTATTTAATCCCTTTTGAGGGACACTGGGGTCTGAGAAACCCACTTCGTGGCCGAACGCCACTTTCGGTGCTTAACAGCCCATTTTTGGGACCTCGAACTGCGCGTTTTGGTCCCCGAGCATTCGTTTTGCAACGGTTTTCGTTCAATTTTGGCAGGTACCTCTGTTTTATCACTAGAGAGGTCACTGAAGGGTGGGAGGCCAGCAATTGTTGCAGCAACCAGTTATACATCCTCCGACGCCCTCCGGCGCCCGTTTTTCGCACTTCCGGGCTAATGTTGAACACCTTGGGCCCATTTTCATGAACTTTGAACCACATATTTGTGATGCACACACATGAGAGGACCCTAAAAGTTCATGGCCGGCCATTAATTCAACTTGACCCTTTTGACCCCCTCCTTCCGGGCTAATGTTGAACCCCTTGGGCCCATTTTCTTGAACTTTGAACCACATATTTGTGATGTACACACATGAGAAGACCCTAAAAGTTGGTGGCCGGCCAGTAATTCCACCTGACCCTTTTGAACCCCTCTTTCCGAGCTAATGTTGAACCCCTTGGACCCACTTTCTTGAACGTTTAACCACAGGGTTGTGTTGTACACACATAGGAGGACACCATCAGTTGGTGGCCGGCCACTAAATCTGATTGACCCTTTTGACCCCTAGCCGGCCGGCTAGGGGGTGTGGCCGGCCGGCCACCTGCAGCAAAAGTAATAGGCCGGCCGAGCTCCTTGCACTGTGCACTTTACAGCTGTGGGGCTTTATCCCCCAGAAAAGATCTTTATCCGGGGGATATTTTGTAGGGGAAAGTTGCTCTCCTTTTCCCCCACCTTTACACCCCCTTTTTGGCCCTTATAACAAGCAAGCTATATCACATTCAAGGGTTAAAAAAATTGTTCTTGAAGCCTCCATACACAACTCCATCTTTATCCCTCTCATTTCCTTGAAAATCTCTAAGTCCCTAATTACCATTTCTTCTACACCACCAAGCTCTACCACCACCACCTCATTTCCAGAAACAAGGAAGGTTTCTCAAAGGCTAAAGGAGCTGCAAATTGATCCAAGAAGCAACAAAAGCTTTGATCTTCAAGGGTGAGTAACACTTCTCCTCTTTGACCCTTTTTCTTGATCTATTTGTAAGCCCCACATGATGTTTGTTTCAAGCTCCGGTCCTAACTGAAAAGGGCCCTCTTTTGAGCTCATCTTCACTTTTCATTAAGGGCTCAACCCTGTTTGAGCCCTCCATGATGCACTTGCTTCATTGATCCTCTTATATGTCATAATCTTGCATGCTATTTTCGACCCATGAGTAATCTGTTTTTGAGCATGTTGTAAACTGATATTAGGCTTATTTTGATCCCCTCTTCAACATTGAAGAAGGGCTCAACACCATTTGGGACTTTCATGTTGTACTTACCTTTATACTCCTCTTTTATTCCCCATTCTTGCATGCAATGGCAGCCTACCATGCTTTTGTTTTTGGCCATTTTACAGTTCTGAAAAAGTGCTTATTTTGGTCCATTATTCATATTTCATTTAGGTCCTTTCATGGTTTGGGGCCTCCATATGCCACTTCATGTTATATCTCTCTTTTATTCCCCATTCTTGCATGTTTAGTTAGCCTACCATGCTTTTGTTTTTGGCCATTTTATAGTTCTGAAAAAGTGCTTATTTTGGCCCATTCTACATGTTTTATTAAGGGTCTTTGGCTGTTTGGCGAATATTTTGCATACCTCATGTTATAGCCACTTTTGAGCCTCATTTTGCATCACATTTCTATCATATTTGTATACTGATTTTGGGGCTTCCATATACTGTAAATATTCATATTTTTGGTCCCTATTCAATTTTGTAGAAGGAAATTTTTCAGTTTGGGTTTTGCTTATATCACTTGCTTCATTACCCCTCTCTTGGCCCCTATTCTTGCATGCTATTTTTACCATACCTATGCTTGCTGTTTGGCCATGTTTATAACTGTGAAAGTGCCTTTTTTAGGACTGTCTAGCTTCTGTCTTTGCATTGCATGTCCATATTGTGCATGTTTGGCATAGCTATAGGCCATTTCGGGTGCCTAAATTCGCATTTCGGGACAATTCCATGCATTTGGTGTCATTTCGCCTCATTTCGGGACTGTTTTCCCCCATATTTTAGTGCTGAAATTCCATTAGAATGATATCATGTTTCCATGTCATTACATCACATTCCGCCATTGCCTCGGTTTGCGTGCCCGCGTGCACGCATTTCGAGGCACCTCTTTTTTATCCGCCGGCATCCTATGTGAGTGTGGCTGAGGCTCACTCATGTTGGTATAAGTCCATATCATGTTTCCATGTCATTACATCACATTCCGCCATTGCCTCAGTTTGCGTGCCCGCGTGCACGCATTTCGAGGCACCTCTTTTTTATCCGTCGGCATCCTATGTGAGTGTGGCTGAGGCTCACTCATGTTGGTATAAGTCCATATCATGTTTCCATGTCATTACATCACATTCCGCCATTGCCTCGGTTTGCGTGCTCGTGTGCACGCATTTCGAGGCACCTCTTTTTTATCCGCCGGCATCCCATGTGAGTGTGGCTGAGGCTCACTCATGTTGGTATAAGTCCATATCATGTTTCCATGTCATTACATCACATTGTGTATGCCATTTTCTCGGTTTGCGTGCCCGTGTGCACTCATTTCGAGGCATCTCATTTTCATAGCATAGTGCATACTAGGTTGTATCTTAGATTGCATTCTGCCATTTTCTCGGTTTGCGTGCCCGTGTGCACGTATTTCGAGACATCTCATTTTCATAGCATAGTGCATACTAGGTTGTATCTTAGATTGCATTCTGCCATTTTCTCGGTTTGCGTGCCCGTGTGCACGCATTTCGAGGCATCTCATTTTCATAGCATAGTGCATACTAGGTTGTATCTTAGATCACATTCTGTCATTTTCTCGGTTTGCATGCCCGTGTGCATGCACTTCGAGGCATCTCACTTTCATAGCATAGTATATGTTAGGATTGTATCTTAGTCGCATTTCATGCATATCATGCATATTGCATCGTGTTCGGGATAGGAGTTAGCCCGGGCACGGGAAACGAGGTGCGTTTCGTACTTCAAGTGACGGAACGTGTCTCAATTCCCCAGTCACCGACACTCCGGATTATCCATGATGGAGTTAGGTTTTAGTTGTAGTTTCATGTGCATTCATCCTATATTGAGTTGTGCATTTCGACTCCTCGGCCATCATGCCTTGGTATGCGTGATTGGTGGCACGAGGATCGAGACATGCATATATCTGTGCAAATACATTGCTATGCCCCTTTCCTGCTCTCTGTTGCAGCAAAACGAAGAATCAGCAACTTTTTGGGGCTTGGCACGCATTTCAAGAACAGATGTAAACAGAGGCTAATTGGGGCATTCTGGTGGATTTCCGCGCAAGACAATCCGGACATGCATCATCCATCAGAAGCAAGGCAGTCCCTGGCTTGCATGCCAGTTTTACCGCTTTCTTAGTTAATTCATTAATTAATTAGAAATTTGTACATTATTCGGACTGTAATATTCTTTTATTCGGGACTGTATTATTTATTTGGACCCTCTGAGTGAGGGCACAACTGTAATAAGTGTGCGTGAGTGTGATGTATGTCTTCCAACCCCACGTCTTTCTCCCTTTTATTTATCCGCTTATGATGGTTAGATTAGGGCATATTTAAATTAGCATACAGTATGACAGCATGTTTGCATTCATTCATCTGTATTGCATGCACCGGGCTCGGCGCATCATACTAACTGCATTGTACTTTCAATTTCAAAGTTGAATACATGATAGTTGTAACATTTCATATGCCATCTTAGAATAGCCGAGCCTGCTATAATTGCATTTTGCATGTGTTGCATTAGGCATTTCTGTATAGTTACGATCATGCATGATTTCTAATGAATTCCTATTTTGGCTTGGAGTACTCGGTAAGCTTTATGCTTTAGCATCCTTGCATGCGTGTGAGTGACTGCCATGAATAGCATGCTTACCATGAGGTTATGTGCTTATCTGATATAACTGCCTGAATGCCTGTGGGTGAAGGTTGGGTTACTTAAATTGGAATAAATCGTCAAATGTTTTAAAGCCTACTTGCGGGTGGCAAACCATTTTCAAAAACAAACATGAAATGTTTCGTTCCAATTCAGGCGACCCGGTCTATATTTGTATGTTGTGCGCATCACATAGTAACCTAGGCTAATAAACCGGAATAAGAACTCACAATGTTTTCAAAAATTGATATCATGGTTAGTAGAGACCGATCTATGACCGGGCGAGCGGGGGTGCTCACGAAGTGACCTTCCCCAATCGTACCCAAGTTCCCGAGCCGAGGCAACTTTGGTGATGACGGACACGTGGCCTTTTGGCACCGAGTCAGGGTTTCCTAAATTTCCCAAAATAAAATATTTAGGTGGCGACTCTGTATCTGGCAAAGCAGTCCATGTTTGGCACTTCTTTCAAAAATCAGTTTTCTCAAAACGATTTGCCGGATTTGGACTCTTTGGTTCAGACTTAGAACCGTGACTAACGAAAGTCGAGTCCGAGCTGTAGCGCAGTCCCCCGCGGGCTGGTTACAGTTTCTGGTGACGCTGCTGGGGATTTAGAGAACTTGACTCGAACTCGTGATATCTGTTTTTGACTACACTTGTGTGATTCTTTGCATTGCATTTGCATTGGTGCGCCTAGGACACCGTGTTTGCCATCTGCTATTCCTGAACGGTTTGCCGGAGGCTTGTCTTGTCAAGGCATGACCATAAGGTTGACCGGTTGTGGGCTCTGCCAGTATGGGAACACAAACCCCGGTTTTACCGGGGCACCCTCTTTGACCATTCGACCTAGTGCATATTCGGATCCATAGTGACCATTCCAAATTAGGACAGGTTGCTTACCCGTTTATAGGTTGTTTGAAACCGCTCTGTGCGTAGTGAAACCCTAGTTCCTGACAAAATAAGACAGGGAAACCCTACCCCAATATAGGGGTGTTTTGGCTCTCACTTATCTGTTATGTGCTTTAGAGTGCGTCTCTACAGGAATGCATGTATCAGTATATGAGTTTGGGTATCAGGCCTGCGGGCATCAGTTCAGTATTGACAGTATCAGGCCTGCGGGCATCAGATTAGTATATGAGTTTGGGTATCAAGCCTGCGGGCATCAGTTCAATATTGTCAGCATCAGGCCTGCGGGCATCAGTTCAGTATTGTCAGCATCAGGCCTGCGGGCATCAGTTCAGTATTATGGGTATCAGGCCTACGGGCATCAGCCAGTATTTGAGAATTAGTTATCTGCGGATATCAGATTCTGTTTTAGGGGACAGTGATACAGGGATAATAATCAGTGTTTGAGGACAGTGTGTTATTCAGCTTATTGACTGCGTGTTATTATGCTCGGCTGTGTGTCATGCATTTTATTTTAAGCTGTTATGCTGTCCGTTTATCTGTTTATTTATTTCCTTTTCGCTTTATTTATCTTTTGCTAGGGTCAGTTTTAGCACAATTGCTTCCAACCCAGCAGGCATTCCCCAAGCACTTTGGACACGAGGTCGTCGACTCCATCGATCTGAGGATCTAATCGACGGACAGCCAGTGTTCCATTCTCTACCCCCTGTTACCTCCGAACAGAGAGCACCAGAACAGTGGTTTCCCCCATTAGTGGACAGCCGGATTGAGATCCCCATTGAGACAGATCTGCCAGTAGTTCAGATAAATCAAAATAGTATGACGGCACCAACAGGAGTTGAGGAAATGATACGCCAAATGCAGGAAACCATGCGGGCCATGCAGCAGGATGCCGTTCGCCGGGATGAACTCGCTAAGCAACAAGCTGAGATTATGACCCAGCAGGCTGAGCTGATTACCAGACTGCAACAACAGAATACAGCATCTGCTTCACACCAAATTCCTCCTCCGGCAGGGCCCCCATTACCTGAGCAGACACCTGCTGTTCAGAACGCTCCTCCAAACACCCAGAATATTGTGCCGACTATCCAAAACTTGCAAGAGGACACAAATCTTCCAACGGGGCCAGCTCCGCCCCCGCTTCCACCACAACTGTCCAAGGTCCATACATCCAATCACCCGGACTCTCCATTCGAGGTCGAGGTTGATCATACAGCTCTGAAATTGAGCAAACTGGAGAAGCTATTCAAGAAATCCCAAGGGGTCAAGGCTATGCCAGATATCGAAGATGGATATACCGAGGAGGCCGTAACACTCCCCGATAGGTTCAAAATGCCACAAATCGACCGCTTTAACGGGACCGGCGACCCCATGGTCCATATCCGACTGTTTGCAGACATCTTGAGGCCAATGGGCCTAACACGACCACAGAAGCTTTCATTATTCGGCCGAACCCTGTCGGGTGTGGCCTCCCATTGGTACGCAAAGTTACAAGATGAAGTGAAGAAGAATTGGGATGAAATGGCTGAGGCCTTTGTCGCGCAATATTCATACAACACTCAGATCGAGATCACAACCCGTGATCTTGAAACGACAAGGCAAGAGCCCAAGGAAACTTTCTCGGACTTTGTGATCCGATGGAGGGCAAAAGCGTCAATGATGACTTTAAGGCCCACTGACAAAGATCAAATCCGGATGATTGTGCGCAATCTCCACCCGAAGTTGATGCAGAGAATGATTGTAGTCCCCTTCCCTACTTTCGCAGATTTACATGAGATGGGGGTGCAAATCGAAGACGCAATGAAACAAGGTCTGTTTGACCACGACAGGGAACAACCGAGGAGGACCTTCAACCGTAACAACAATGCGGGCCCGAGTGGCGCTGCAAATATGAGAGCCTCGGAAGTTAGTATGGTCACCACCACTCGCCCTCCCCCTCCAAGGCCCATGACTGCCACACCCTTCTCCGGCGCGTCCGGAAGCAACACACAAACCAACAGATTCCAACCGCGAGGCCAAAGAACCTTTACCCCACTATATATGCCCCTGACCAAGGTTCTGGGAATATTGATCAGGAAAAATCATTTAAAACCCCTGGAGCCAAAGCCATTACCGAATCCACTCCCCCCCTTTTATGACCCGTCAAAGTACTGCGCATATCACCAACAACACGGTCACGACACCGACCGTTGTTACAGATTGCGTCATGAAATCCAAGATCTTATTGACAAACAGGTGATCGCGCCTCCAGATAAACCCAATGTCACAACCAACCCTCTCCCACCACATAACCAGCCTCCCCCTCCCAAAAGAATTAATTTTATCCAGACTGGGGTCGCATCTTACGATCCTAGCATCTATATTACGCCCACCCACCTACCCAAGCCGGAGGTGCTCCTTCCCGATTGCACTGACTTCTTGTGCATGGTGGACATCTCTAAAACCCAACCAGAGCCGATGGTGGTGACCGTCGAAGATAGGGCAGGGCAGATTTTGGGAGAGAATGAGATTGTTGAATCTGAGACTGGACAGAGTTTTGTTGGGGGAGCCTATGATCCAAGCAAGTACATCCTATCAACGAGCCGAATTGGGCTAGGTATAGAATTGCCAGAGACAGGAGAGCTATGCATGATCCGGGGGGATGGATCTGGGCTATGGGCAGATGATCTGACAGCCGTAGAGGAGGACTTTGCCAACTTGCAATTTCTCGATGACTAGGAACTGGGGGATGCGTCAATCAACTGGTACGATTATGAGGGATCAGCGGAGGCCACTGGATGGCTCGAAGATCAACCAGATGCAGTGGGGGAAGCCCAACCAGAACAGAGCCCGGCAGGGGCAGAAGTATAAGTTGTGGCCGGAATGGCTGAAAGTCAAGTTGTATCGTCAGAGAGCGCCGGTGCTAAGAATTCCGCTCGAGACATGGGCATTATGGATACGGGAATTGTTGAACAAATAGCTGTACTGATGCAGTTGGAACGAGAAAAGTTTGAGGAGGTTGAGAGAATTAGGAAAGCTAAAGGCCCTGAGGGGACTGAAAGTGCTGTGTGCACGAAGATAGAGAATGCTGCGAGCATGTTGACAGGGAATACTGCAAGTGCAACTAAACCGGAGCCAGACAGGTGTCTGTTGGCTGCCGATGGAATGTGGTGGGAAGACGATGACTTATGTCTTGCCCACACGGATGAAGACTGGGGGAATAATCAACCGGATGACACTTGGTACCTCGATGAGGTTGACCACATGACGAGAAGTGGGCGGTACTTCAAACCCCCACACCTGGACCAACCCGAGGCATCCGGGAAGGATAGAGAAGCGGAGAAATAGAAGGAGAAGCAGATTGAAGATGAAGCTGTGCTGAAACAGTTAAAAAAGATACAAGCAGACATCTCCATCTGGGGACTGCTAATGGCATCACGAGTACATAGAGAAGCTGTCTTATCTGCTATGGACAAGTCCAAACTCTCCATAGACACCACGCCTGAACAGTTGGTTGGGCTGGTTTTTCCGGGAGGAGGTTCCCCGGCATTAACCTTTTCGGACAAGGAGCTACCGCCTGAGGGCACAAGTCATAACAAACCTCTCTATATCTCTGTGGAATGTAGAGATAAGTGGATACCGGTGGTACTTGTTGATACCGGGTCTGCAATTAATGTCTGCCCAACCAGAACGGCATATACAATCGGGTTAAAACCCGCGGACTTCGTCCCAACTACCCAAGTGATTAGAGCATACGACAATACCAGCAGAGAAGTGATGGGGACTGTTAAAATTCAAACCAAGGTTGGTCCAGGACAACACAGCATTGAATTTCATATCTTGGACGTTCCCGCAACCTTTAACCTACTTTTGGGGCGACCGTGGTTGCACCAGGTCAAAACAGTCTCTTCCACTCTACATCAGATGCTAAAGTACCCCCACGGGAAAGGGGTAGCGATCGTTTTCGGGAATTCATCAATCCATCCGCCGCCGGAAGTGTCTACACCTGTCTTGGAGATTGAGCACGGCACGGAGGATGTGTTTTTATCGGGGTTCACTTTGGCCGAGGCTCAAGTGGTGCAGAATGTCATGGCTGTGAATGAGGGCATGTACGTTAGTGCACAATCTATCTACCTCATGAACAAGCTAAAACATACCCCCGGGATGGGATTAGGGAGAAGCGGCCGGAAGGGCGTCTCAGTGTTGGCCGAAGTGCCACACAACCCTCACGCCTTTGGACTGGGCTATCTGCCCACCAAGGAGGATTGGGTGAGGAAAGGAAAAGAAATGGCCGGAAGGGCCAGAGCAAAGAAGGCCGGGAAGCCATTTGAGTTAATGCACAGGCCCATCTGGGGTACCCTAAACGGACGCTTCGTCCGGGAGGGGGAAGATTTTCCATTCTGCGGCTTCCCGGAGCCATGGCAAAACGCGGAGGGGAAGCGCGTGCCTGGTTTTGAAATCTTCTTCGACATACAATTATCTGGGGATGACGTTGCCGAAGCGCAGACAGACCCACCAATTGAGGTTGAGCAATGTGAAGCAGTGGATCCTGAGGGCACAGAGCTTGAAATGGGGGTAGCACTGGCGAGTCTACTATCAGATCCTCCGATCAGCCAAGAGTGCTTGGGGGATAACTCTTCGGTTTCTGTGATTGGAGATGAAATAGCTGCGGGCTTTCCAGCGCCGATCTTGGATGCATCTATCGCACCTTCTCTCATCTGGCAATATGAAGAAGGCTTTTTATCTAGCAGCTCCGGGTCAGGTAGTGAGCCGGAATCTAATTCTACCGAATCTTATGCGTCGGAATCAGATTCCAGCTCGACTGAGTCTGAGTCCGGTATTCCTGGGGGTGATAACTCGGATGCCACAGTCCTGTCTAGGTCGTCATTTTCATTTTCTTTTGAGTCTGTTGTAACAGAGGAATCTGACGGCTTGGAAATATTTAATGAGAATGATGTGGATGTGGTTTCTGAGTATTTTTCTGTGCCTTTGATTTATTGCTTAAATCAGGATTTTCAAAATTTTGATGAAAACAACGAGGGAGAAATTCCCTCAGTTTTGCAACGGTTAATTGATCAAGAGCAGGAAAAATTTGTTAAACCTTTAATGGATGAAATCACTACTGTGAATGTTGGTACTGAGAAGGACCCGCGGCTGGTCCAGATCAGGTCCACGTTGTCTTCGGAGGAGCGCGAGCGCTTAGTCGCTTTATTAAAAGATTTCAAAGATGTTTTCGCGTGGTCCTACGAAGACATGCCTGGAATCGATCCTGAGATTGTACAGCACCGGATCCCTCTTGATCCTGAGGCCCGCCCTGTCAAACAGAAACTCAGAAGGATTCGCCCGGACTGGGCTCTCAAAATTAAGGAAGAGGTCACCAAGAAAATTGACGCAGGGTTCCTGCTGGTATCTGAATATCCAACTTGGTTGGCCAACATTGTTCCGGTGCCAAAGAAGGACGGCAGGATTCGGGTCTGTGTAGACATCAGAGATTTGAACAGGGCCAGTCCGAAGGATGACTTTCCCTTGCCACACATTGACGAATTGGGGGACTTCACGACAGGACACGCTTTGCTTTCGTTTATGGATGGTTTCTCAGGCTATAATCAGATAGTAATGGCACCCGAAGACCGGGAGAAGACTGCGTTCACTACCCCGTGGGGGACATATTGTTATAGAGTGATGCCATTCGGGTTGAAAAATGCTGGAGCTACGTATCAACGGGCAGCAACTACAATATTGCATGATATGATCCATAAAGAGGTCGAGGTGTATGTGGACGACATGATTGTCAAGTCCAAAGATAGAGAGGGCCACTACACCGCCTTACAAAAATTCTTTCAAAGGATCAAAGAGTTTCGGCTGCGACTGAATCCCCAGAAATGCACGTTTGGTGTTACAGCAGGGAAGATGCTAGGGTTTCTGATTACACAAAGGGGCATCGAGGTCGACCCTTTCAAAATCAAGGCCATCTTAGAAATGCCACCACCAAGGATTGAAAAGGAGGTGCGAGGCTTTCTGGGTAAAGTGCAATTCATAAGACGGTTTATTTCTAAATTAACCTTGACTTGTGAACCACTTTTTGGTCTCCTGAAGAAAGGAAAGAAATTCCAATGGGACGGCCGATGTCATGCAGCTTTTGAGCAGATCAAAGAGTATCTACAGAACCCACCCGTGTTGTCACCACTGGAGCCGGGGAGACCGTTGATATTGTACCTTTCGGTAACTGAGACTACCATGGGCTGCATGCTCGCGCAGGAGTTAGAAGACAAAGTGGAAAGAGCCATATACTATCTGAACAAAAAGATGCTGGATTACGAGACCCGCTATACACCGCTGGAGAAGGCTTGTTTGGCCTTGGTATGGGCAACCAGGAAGCTGCGGCACTACCTGTTAGCCCACTCTGTAATGTTGGTTTCGCGTTTGGATCCCATTAAATATCTTTTCGAGAAACCAGCACTTACGGGTAGGCTGGCTCGCTGGCTGCTGTTGCTCTCCGAATTTGATTTAAAGTATGTAACGCGCAAGTCAGTAAAAGGGAGAGCGGTAGCGGAGTTCCTTGCCGACCACCCGGTTGAGGGGGATGAAGCGGTTGAGTATCTATTCCCAGATGAAGCCATTCTGCATGTCGAAGATGAAACTTGGACGATGTACTTTGACGGAGCGTCAAACCAATATGGGTATGGGATAGGGGTGTTGCTGATAGCGCCTGATGATTCTCGTATCCCTTTAGCATTCAAGCTCCGGTTCAAAGTTTCCAACAATGAAGCAGAGTATGAGGCATGTATTGCTGGCCTGGAAGTAGCCCTAGAATTAGGAGCAAGACGATTGGACGTCATTGGGGACTCGAACCTTGTTGTGTCTCAAGCAAAAGGAGATTGGAAAGTCAAGGAGGAAAGGATGATAATTTACCACCAAACCTTGGATCTGCTAATTCCTCGGTTTGAGAAGCTAAATTTCACCCACCTCGTAAGAGAGAACAACAGGTTTGCAGATTCACTAGCAACTTTATCTTCTATGATAGACATCCCGTCCGGAGTCCGGATGCGTCCAGTCATTATTGATCAGAAGTTTGCGCCAGCATACGAGTTGATTTCCGCCATAGATGAGGTTCAAGACGGCAACCCCTGGTATTACGACATCTGGAACTTCTTGGAAAAGGAGACATATCCACCAGGGGCAAACGCCAAGGATAAGAGGGCCGTCAGAAGAATGGCTGCTCAGTTCATTATCTGCGGGGGAAAGCTGTACAAAAGGGGTCATCTGGGAATGCATAAGCTCTGTGTAGAAGCTGAAGAGTCGAAACGCCTGATGGAAGCCATCCATGGGGGGGAGTGCGGTGCACACATGAATGGAGTAATGCTGGCCAGAAAGATCCTCAGACAGGGCTACTACTGGTCAACCATGGAGGAGGATTGTATTAGTTTTGTTCGGCGATGCCACAAGTGTCAAATCCATGCAAATCGCATGAACATCCCGCCGTCAAAACTGTACAACATGACTTCGCCATGGCCTTTTTCAGTTTGGGGAATTGATGTGATCGGAGCTGTTACCCCGAAGGGGTCAAACGGGTATGAGTTTATCCTAGTAGCGATAGATTATTTCACAAAGTGGGTTGAGGCCCAATCATACGCGGTGTTGAAGGCGTCGCATGTCGCAAAGTTCATCAGAAACAACATCATCTGTCGCTACGGGGTGCCAAACGAGATAATTTCAGATAATGGTTCCCACTTCAAGAAAGAAGTGATAGACTTGTTGGAGAAATACAATGTGGCTTTCCATAAGTCATCTACATATCGGCCGCAGACCAACGGAGCGGTTGAGGCCGCCAACAAGAATATCAAGCATATACTGCAGAAGATGGTGGGAACCTATCGGGATTGGCCAGACAAGCTGCCATTTGCTCTGTGGGGCTACAGGACTTCAATTAGAACTTCTACTGGAGCAACTCCATATTCATTGGTCTATGGAATGGAGGCTGTTCTACCCATCGAGATTGAGGTTCCGTCGTTACGAGTATTGGCTGAATGCCAGATAGCCGAAGCAGATTGGCAGCAAAGCAGATTCGAAGAACTCATGCTCTTTGATGAAAGAAGACTGAAAGCACTGTACCACATCCAAGGCTATCAACGCAGAATTGCCTGGGCTTTCAACAAGAAGGTTAAGTCCAGGAATCTGAAAGAAGGAGATTTGGTGCTCAAAGACAACCGAGCTCCCATCCACGACCCAAGGGGCAAGTTCAAACCCAATTGGACTGGTCCTTACATCATCAAAGCTATCTGGTCAGGTGGGGCTGTGGTTCTGATGGATCTAGATGGCTTGGAGTTCTCACAACCGATCAATATGGACAAGTTGAAGAAATACTATCCTTGAGAGGCTCGCTAGGCCGAAAACCCGAAAGGGCGACCTAGGCAAAAGTCAGAGCACAAAAAATTAGAAAATATAAAAACTGAGCTCGCAAGGTTGAAAACCCGCAAAGGGCGGCCTTGGCAAAAGTTAGAGCGCAAAAGGAGAGTTAAAATACTTGAGTGAACCTGAGCCTGAACTACGTAAGGCTTGATTCCCATCTTTGGGATACGTAGGCAACTTCACCTTGAAGTTCAGCCATAAACTTTTCCCCGGTCAACTTTGTCCATTTCGATCATCTCAGTCATCTTTATCCATCAGCATTTATCGCGATCTCCGGTACAGTGCTGTTCAAACTAGGGGCAACTTTCCGTTGCCGCGACGGTGCAAAGTTACTCAGACTAGGGGTAACTTTCCGTTGCTATGCAGTGCCGCTTTGTTCTTCAGACTAGGGGCAACTTTCCAGTTGCGCGGATCTGGGGTTGTGCATTTCAGTGACAGATCTCCGGCGTGTCCAGTTCTGATCCACATCGAAAATAGTTTTGAAAAGTTTTAATAAAAGTTGACTTTGTTCAAATCAATCTTTTTACGACTAAGACCATTTTTGGACCAAAAGCGGAAAATTTTCAGTACCACAACTTTCAATTTCATTGATTTCAAAACTGAGTTCTCCTGCTCTTGCATTACAATCGAGGTTGCTTTTTAGTACATTCATAACGAAAACTTGAAAACGCTAAATAAGCAATAAATTTGGGGCATAGTTGAATCAAGTATCTCTGCGTCCCCTCCCAGAGCTGGACGGAGCATCTGATGCCAAGCTAGGCCCAACCTGTGCCTCCTCATTGAGCCAATCCAAGCACTCGTCGGACAAAGTGCAACTGAAAGTTGAAGCAGGGGCCAAGAGCTCTCTAGTCCTCCATGCCGTGGCATATCGGGCAAGCTGTACACCCCGGATCGGGAAAGCAGCTAGGTACTCAATCCCCTCCGGTGGGCAGGTCTGATCATGACCAAATTGACGCAGGAACCGGAACGGAAAATAGAATACGCAGTGGGTTAGACCAATCAATTGGATCCCAATCAGCCGAGACATACTATAGCTCATTGCCGGGAGGTTGAGCCAAGGACAACGCCAAGCAATGCCGTCTGCGGACAAATTGCACATCCAATCGAACCACCACCTTTCGTCAAGAGCATTGACTAGGCGCTGTCGAAAGAAGTAGCCTCGAGCTGAATAAGCTGGGCAAGAGTCCACAACCTGTAACTTATCCATTAACCATACCTAGGGGAGGGATGAAAAATGAGAGAATAAAGAACAGAGAGATGTACGATGAGAGAAAAAGTGAGGAAAAGGGTTTTGTGAGAAAAACCGAGCCTGAGGGTCGAGTGATGTGAGCAAATATATATGTAAGGTCGGGTGGAAAACATTACCTGCAACAGCAGTGGACTCCCAGCAAACCTAGTCGCCTCCCGGCGATAGACAGAATCTAAGCCCATCAGTGTCTCGGCCAAGGTCATGGCAATACAGCTCTTTCCTTCTCTCAAACCTTGGGCGACTTCAATCAGGCGAATGCTAGCCCCGCCGAAGCCCGAGGAAAGCAGAAAGTGAGACAACAAACATAAGCAGAGGGCGTGTTGCCGGAAACCCTGCCAATAATGGTTGCTGCGGTCACCGGCGTCGGAAAAACGATGGATCAAACCGAGGATGTCCAGTTCCCCACTGCAGATCAGAGATCGAGCGTCATGCGCCGTAAGCCCACACATCCGCCCTAAAGCCTGAGCATGGCCAAAACGGAGCTGGGGCAAGATCACTTCAGAGCATTCAGACTCCATCAAAACCTGAAAATCTTCGAAAGTGGGACATACCTCTTGGCCGCCAAAGCTAAAAACATGTGTCACTGGATTCCAGAACCTTGCCGCGGCATGGAGAAAAGGAAGCTGTAGCGGAGTACGGCTCAGCGTGAATAGTGCATTCAAGCCGAAACCCCGGAAATTCAGCTTTTCCGAGCCATCTAGAGAAGAGATCCAAGATGTGATATTTTCTGCGAGAAACGCCTCCATCTTTGTCTAAAACTAAGATGAAATGAATGTTCCCGAAGTTGAGGCTTTTATAGAAGGAAAAACACTATTCACGGGGACACGTGTCAAAAACCAGGTGGCTGCAGGACTGAGTGGCCGGCCGGCCACCTTTTCTGGCTGGCCAGCCATTTACTTTTTACAAAACTGGCCGGCCAGCTGTCTCTCTCCACAAAAATGGCCGGCCGGCTCCCAGGGATGGCCGGCAATGCTGCAGTGTATCTCCTTGGCCCTGTTTTACCCTTCGAGGGAGAGTTCCAAGCATTTCCATGCAACGGGAGAGTCAAAGGCCTTCATCTCCCTCCGTTTCGGATGCGTTCCGGTGCCCAGATCATCAGAAGTACACTCTGTTGTTGCTGAGTTTTGTTTATTGAGTTGTTGTTTTGATTATCGAGTTGTTGTTTTGCTTATCGAGTTGTTTGTCGAGCGGACGTGTCTCGTGTTTTTGAGCCATTGTTCTCTGTTTTTAGCAATCTCCGTTTAAAGTCTTGTTTATTTGCGTTGTCAACGTTGTTGCATTTTATTTATCGAGTTGTAAACTTGCTAAAGGTTCTGTTATATCTTAGTAGGTTGAGTTGCTTAGTTTGTTGCGTCGGTTCACTACCTGACTTGGTGATTACACAACGCGCACTCCCATTCAAATTCATTCTTTTCTTGTGCGAAATAAATTAATGCGATACGATGCTAAAAGTTTAAAACAAACACCTTTTCAAAAGCTATTTCATTCCATCATGCTTTACAACAAACAAAGGTACAAGTTTTACAAAAAATAAAACTGCCTAACAATGTACAAAGTGTTACAAACTACTAGCAAAAAGAAAAATAAAGCAGGAAACAACAGCATCAAAGTCCTCGGGAACGGGAACGAGAAGCACTCCTCATCCTCTTTTGCGGGACAACCTCTGCACCATCATCACCATCTGAGTCGGAGCTATCATCCTCAGGATCCCCCTCAGCCTCGCCTCTATTCCCCGAACCAAAACCGGAGCCCCCCTCCTCAGCAGATGTCTCTGACTGACGGTCGGTAGCCTCCTCCTCCTCCTCAGCATCCTCCTCCTCTTCATCAGGCTCTACCTCTATAACGTGAGCCCTGCGTCTGCGGACAGGCCCTCCTCGAGCTCCTCGAAAAGGCCTAGATGGCCCGGCTCCTCGGGAAGGCCGAGATGGCCCCGCCCCCTGAAAAGGCCCAGATGGCCCAGCTCCCCAAGGAGGCCCGGGTGGCCTGGCCTGCGGCTGACCGGACCATGAAGGCATCTGAAAACAAAAAGTTCAATTCAAATACATCAGTCCGAATATATACATCAGATGTAGATACAAGCAAAGGCTACGTGAAGTAGGTGCGTGTAAATACAGTGTCCAAGTGGGGTGTGTGTCCGATGTGCTCTACACAAGTGGTCTATCGATGCAGTAGAAATCAGCATGTCATCAGAAGTATGATAAATGCCAGAAAACTGAAGGAAACTGTAACAAGCCCGCGGGGGGACCTCGCTACAGCTCGGACTCGACTTTTGCAGTCACGGTTCTAAGTCTGAACCAAAGAGTCCAAATCCGGCAAATCGTTTTGAGAAAACAGATTTTTGAGAGAAGTGCCAAACATGGACTGCTTTGCCAGATACAGAGTCGCCACCTAAATATTTTATTTTGGGAAATTTAGGAAACCCTGACTCGGTGCCAAAAGGCCACGTGTCCGTCATCACCAAAGTTGCCTCGGCTCGGGAACTTGGGTACGATTGGGGAAGGTCACTTCGTGAGCACCCCCGCTCGCCCGGTCATAGACCGGCCTCTACTAACCATGATATCTATTTTTGAAAACATTGTGAGTTCTTATTCCGGTTATTAGCCTAGGTTACTATGTGATGCTCACAGCATACAAGTATAGACCGGGTCGCCTGAATTGGAACGAAACATTTCATGTTTGTTTTTGAAAATGGTTTGCTACCCGCAGGTAGGCTTGAAACATTTGATGATCTATTCCAATTCAGATAACCCAACCTTCACCCACAGGCATTCAGGCAGTTATATCACATAAGCACATAGCCTTATGGTAAGCATGCTATTCATGGCAGCACTCACACGCATGCAAGGATGCTAAAGCATAAAGCTTACCGAGTACTCCAAGCCAAAATAGAAACTCATTAGAAATCATGCATGAATCCTAAGTATACAGAAATGCCTAATGCAACGCATGCAAAAATGCAACTATAGTAGGCTCGGCTATTCTAAGATGGTATATGAAATGCTACAGCTATCATGTATTCAATTTTGAAATTGAAAATACAATGCAGTTAGTATGATGCGCCGAGCCCGGTGCATGCAATACAGATGAATGAATGCAAACATGCTGTCATACTGTATGCTAATTTAAATATGCCCTAATCTAACCATCATAAGCTGGTAAATAAAAGGGAAGAAAGACGTGGGGTTGGAAGACATACATCACACTCACGCACACTTATTACAGTTATGCCCTCGCGCAGAGGGTCCGAATAAATATACAGTCCAAATATTACAGTCCCCAAATAAAAGAATATTACAGTCCGAAATATTACAAAATCCTAATTAATTAAAGAATTAACTAAGAAAGCAAATAAAACTGGCGTGCAAGCCAGGGACTGCCTTGCTTCTGATGGATGATGCATGTCCGGGTTGTTTTGCGCGGAAATCCACCGGAATGCCCCAATTAGCCTCTGTTTACACCTGTTATTCTTGGAATGCGTGCCAAGTCCCGAAAAGTTGCTGATTCCTCGTTTTGCTGCAACAGAGAGCAGGAAAGGGGCATAGCAATGTATTTGCACAGATGTATGCATGTCTCGATCCTCGTGCCATCAATCACGCATACCGAGGCATGATGGCCGAGGAATCGAAATGCACAACTCAATATAGGACGAATGCACATGAAACTACAGCTAAAACCTAACTCCATCATGGATTATCCGGAGTGTTGGTGACTGGGAAATTGAGACACATTCCGTCGCTCGGAGTACGAAATGTACCTCGTTTCCCGTGCCCGGGCTAACTCCTATTCCGGACACGATGCAATATGCATGACATGCATGAAATGCAACTAAGATACAATCCTAACGTACACAATGCTATGAAATGAGATGCCTCGAAATGCGTGCACGCGGGCACGCAAACCGAGAAAATACAGAATGCTATGAAAATGAAATGCCTCGGAGTGCGTGAACACGGGCACACAAACTGAGAAAATGATATGTGTCTCGAAGTACGTGCACGCGGGCACGCAAACCGAGGCGATGATATGTGTCTCGAAGTACGTGCACGCGGGCACGCAAACCGAGGCGATGATATGTGTCTCGAAGTACGTGCACGCGGGCACGCAAACCGAGGCGATGATATATGATGAAATGATATGGGAATGACAAATGGGCTTATACCAACATGAGTGAGCCTCAGCCACACTCACATGGGATGCCGTTGGATAAAAATGAAGTGCCTCGAAATGCGTGCACACTGGCACGCAAACCGAGGCGATGCGAAAGCGATGCAAATTTCATGAAAAATGCAACATGGACTTATACTAACATGAGAGAGCCTCAGCCACACTCACATAAGATGCGTGCACACCAGCGGTGAGTCAGGATCAATGGCGTATCGATCACTGGGCATCGGAGGCTCTAGCGGGATCGGGGTCGGAGAGATAGCCCCATACTGCCACGCCATCAACTCAGTAGGCATATCTGGCCATCCAGGATGAGGATAAGCCGACGGAGTCGGAGGAACCGGTCTACTCCCACCTCTAGATGCACCAGCCCTGCTAGTAGAAGGGGCGTCTGCAGCCCGAGCCTGAGCCTGGCCCGAGGATGACATACTGGCAGGCCTCATCATCGGGATACGAGCTCCCGTCAATGGAGGCATCAAATATATGTGACGGTAAGTGGCGTAGTCCCCCTCCTCAACATATAATAAAGCATCACTACCCAGCATGGCGCCGACTACCTCCGAGTAAGAGAGTCTGTCAACAGTCCGCATACTGACTGGGGGTACTGCGGGAGGATCCTGAGAAAGATACCCCCACACCTGACGCAGAAAGCGTTCCCCCAGGAACCATGCCCTGCCAACCGGCCCTTCGAGCAAGACCCTATACTGGGAGATGTCCGACCCTCCGGTATACTGAAGTCGGAGACCATCACCCAGGGACGCCCAAGGCTGCCATGAGATCTGCGGATGATAAATGCATAAACCAATCAGAAATCGGGAATATACAGAGCAAATCAAAGATGAAAATGAAAGGAACTGAAAGTTCTGAAGTACCTCTGAATGTCGCACAGTGTCAAAGTACTGTCGCAGGTAAAGGAGGGTCTCTCGAGGTCTCGGCCGGCGCGGGCCCTCGAATACCAGTGAGTATGGGGTCATGGGAACCCCTGCCACCTCCAACTCTGGGGCTAATGCTGGGAAGTATACATAGACCCATAGCTGAGAAAAGCAGTGCAGAATGTAAGTACGAAATGCTGAGAGCAAAATACAGACTGTAAAAGTGCGCTGTGTGTGCAATGTACAAATAATGAAAAGTAGAAATGTAAATCAAGAGGACAGAAAAGTACCTCCCAGGCTCTCCAGTAGCCGCCAAGTAAATCGCCCCGCCCGCGGGAGGTCGCGCTCATATAAAAGTAAAGGGTAGCCAGGCCGGCACCACCCCAGTCATATCGATGGACCTGTGATAGGTCAACCAGAGCGCTCAGCAGGTATAACCCGACTGTGTTCCCTCTGTCGGCGAACAGGGTAGTCCCGAAGAGGAACATAAGGAAACCACGGGCATACTGCTCTGTCTCCTCGGGAGTCTCGGGCACCATCTCCGCCCGCCGAAAGTGGGAAGAGAACCAAGTGTATCGGACTCTCCCAGAAACCCTATCAACAGGCGGACGAGCCCCCAATAGATACATCCAAGCGGCCTCCCACTCGCCCATATCCTCATCATAAGGGATGGACCAACCTCCTATGTCTAAGCCAGTCAACACAGCGAAGTCTAGAGGCGTCATGGTCATGTCCTCGGTAGCAGAGAAATGAAAGGAGTTGGTGGTGTCCCACCATCTCTCTACCAAGGCTGTCATCAGTGTCCTCCTGGCAGGACAACGTGACAACCCGACGCAGAAGGGCCCGAATCCTGCCAAATCTACCAAATCTCGGACACCCTCCGGGAGCTCAGCGTACCAGTCCCGCGCGATGGTGGAACCATACCCCCGCACACTGCGGGAACCAACCTGCATTCAGAATGAATACATATGCCAATGAGATGAATGGGCTGTGTGCCAATGAAATGAATGGGCTGTGTGCCAATGAGATGAATGGGCTGTGTGCCAATGAGATGAATGGGCTGTGTGCCAATGAGATCAAATGGGCTGTATGCCGATGAAGCGAAATAAGCTACATGAAAATTCTAATTTGGGCTGCGTGTTCAACTTTCTATCAGTGTGGGCTGCGTGTTCACTATTTAATCTGGGCTGCGTGTTTAGAAAATTTAAAGTTTGGGCTGCGTATTCAACTTTCTATCAGTGTGGGCTGCGTGTTCACTATTTAATCTGGGCTGCGTGTTTAGAAAATTTGAAGTTTGGGCTGCGTGTTCAACTTTCTATCAGTGTGGGCTGCGTGTTCACTATTTAATCTGGGCTGCGTGTTCAGAAAATTTGAAGTTTGGGCTGCGTGTTCAACTTTCTATCAGTGTGGGCTGCGTGTTCACTATTTAATCTGGGCTGCGTGTTCAGAAAATTTGAAGTTTGGGCTGCGTGTTCAACTTTCTATCAGTGTGGGCTGCGTGTTCACTATCTAATCTGGGCTGCGTGTTCAGAAAATTTAAAGTGTGGGCTGTGTGTTCACTTTCGAATTCGGGCTGTGTGTTCGACAAATCAGTGTTTGAACCGTGTGTTCGCCTCTCAACTAATGTGTACTGTGCGTTCGCAATTAATTAATGAGCCGAGTGTTCAGAAATTCGAGTGTTTGAAACTACATGTTCAGGATGCAAGCAAAGTACTATGTCATAAGCTAAACTGCGTGTTCAAGCATGGCAAAGGTGCGAAATGTACGAAAAATACAGGAAATGAAGTAAATACCTCTCGGGCCTCATGAGAGAGGTGATGCTCCGGCTCTCGGAGAAGCAGATCCTCGGGTGCTCGCTCGTCAAAGCTAGTGAAGTGACGGAAGACAGCACGAGGGAGGACATGTGCTGGCGGACGGTACCTCCCGGGAATAAAAGGTCAGGTCCTCGGGGGTAGAGTCATGGGATCGAAATCATCTCCGGCACCTGGAAAACCTCCGCCGTGGGGAGAATTGCCCGCCATTTTCAAAGAATCTGCAAAAGGGAGCAAAAATGAGCAAAATGAGCCAAAATTGAAAAAAGTCAACAAAAGTCAACTCTCGGGAAATGCAAAAAGTCAACAAAAGTCAACTCTCGAGAAAATCTTCCAAATATTGAGACAAACTTACCTCAAGTGGCGAAAGTGCGAAAAGAAGCTCCGAAACCGAAATCTAATCGCTTCAAAGTGTTTAAAACTGAATGTTTTTGCGAAAACAATTTGCGCGGGGCGTTGGAAAACGCGTGTGGAACTCAGATCTGGAGAGGAAAGTGTTGTAGGAGGCAAGAAAAGGGGAAGGTCTCGGCTGCCTTATATAGGCTCAAGGTCTTGATTGAAGGAGCATCAAAAAGGAGGTGAAAAAGACCAAACTGCCCTCGGATTTGGGCATATGGCCAGCCGGCCCTCTTTTCTAGCCGGCCAGCTATCTGCTTTTTGGAAAACTGGCCGGCCAGCTATTTGCTTTATGGAAAACCGGTTGGCCATCTCCCCTTGGGAAGATAAACGGCCGGCCATGTCCCCCACATGCCCACCTAGCTCCCTGCAAATTTTGAGGAAGATTGGAGTTCCCGGGACCTGAAAAGGTTCAAGAAAAGTACACTTCCGGTCACGAAATAGCTCCGCCGGGACTTCAGCTTCAAGTTCTGACATGTGTCTCATCATCACTCATCAAAATCAAAGTGTATCCTTTTTGAATGAGTTGTAACCTTTCAGGGAAGCGGATCGGAGGCCGTGATCAAGTCGCCTTCGCCGAAACACGCGTTTCCGCACTCGTTGTTTCATGACAAACGGACACCCTGATTCATGCTCGTTTCGCACTATCATGCACATAACTTGCATTCTCATGAGCATACCTGCATTAACATGCACATTTCTTGATATTGGCATACCTCTATGTTTGAGCATACGTCGTCACGCATGTTCCACTCTTGCATTGCGATGCATACACTCACCGGCACTGCGTGTGTCGAACTTTCGGAATCACATTAAATATATGTTGGTAGCATGTTGTACTTGTTGCAATTTCTCCCTTTTGCAGGCACGATATTGTATGTACGGTTCAATTAAGGCTGGTGCGACCAGACGAATCGCGCAGGTATCGTATCTTCTCCGTGTGAGACGTGGCGGGGATTTGAATAATCCTCCGCATTTCTTAACTGCATAAAATGTAATTGTTGCTTTGCATTCTTGCTTAAAACTGTTGCATCTATTTGCGAATACTTGCTTCATTACAGCTTGCTGCATTCGCATGATCATGAGTGATGACCGGCTTCGCGTAGCGTATAAGTCCAACTTTCAAAACCGGCTTCGCGTAGCGTATAAGTCCAACTTTCAAAACCGGCTCCGCGTAGCGTATAAGTCCAATCTTCGAAATCTTCTTGCATTATCATTTGCATTTTGCCCCCTGCCTGCGGGCATGCCTGCGGGCACATCTCTGTTTATCTTGTACGTTTGTCTAAGTCTTCGGTCTTGTCAAAAATGGGTCTTCTCTGGGCTTTGACATTCACTCCCGTCACTTATGACTTTCGAGTTTTGTCAAAGAGGGGCAACTGTAGACACCCCATTTTTGACCGACCTTAAGACTCAGATGTCACTGATTGAGCGCTTGGTGATGTTGCATAATGTGCTCGTTCAGAAGTTTCAGAGTTACGGCCGTGAGCCCTGCCTCCGGACTTCCGAACCCTCTTCTGTGCCTTGTCTCGGTTTGCGAACCAGACTCGATTTTCTCTGTTTCTTTTCCTGAGGGGAGGGAGAGGTCCAGTAGACCATCTCTCAATGTCCGCAGGCTACATTTCGTGGCCGTAGGCCATTTTGCCCATTTCGGAGTCCGGTTTCCGATTTTTCGGGACCGTTGGCCGTGTGCCTCGGTTCGGGACCGCCTAACCACCTCCGTTTGTTCTAATTTTTGGCATACATCTTATTTAATCCCTTTTGAGGGACACTGGGGTCTGAGAAACCCACTTCGTGGCCGAACGCCACTTTCGGTGCTTAACAGCCCATTTTTGGGACCTCGAACTGCGCGTTTTGGTCCCCGAGCATTCGTTTTGCAACGGTTTTCGTTCATTTTTGGCAGGTACCTCTGTTTTATCACTAGAGAGGTCACTGAAGGGTGGGAGGCCAGCAATTGTTGCAGCAACCAGTTATACATCCTCCGACGCCCTCCGGCGCCCGTTTTTCGCACTTCCGGGCTAATGTTGAACACCTTGAGCCCATTTTCTTGAACTTTGAACCACATATTTGTGATGTACATACATGAGAGGACCCTAAAAGTTCATGGCCGGCCATTAATTCAACTTGACCCTTTTGACCCCCTCCTTCCGGGCTAATGTTGAACCCCTTGGGCCCATTTTCTTGAACTTTGAACCACATATTTGTGATGTACACACATGAAAGGACCCTAAAAGTTGGTGGCCGGCCAGTAATTCCACCTGACCCTTTTGAACCCCTCTTTCCGAGCTAATGTTGAACCCCTTGGACCCACTTTCTTGAACGTTTAACCACAGGGTTGTGTTGTAGACACATAGGAGGACACCATCAGTTGGTGGCCGGCCAGTAAATCTGATTGACCCTTTTGACCCCTAGCCGGCCGGCTAAGGGGTGTGGCCGGCCGGCCACCTGCAGCAAAAGTAATAGGCCGGCCGAGCTCCTTGCACTGTGCACTTTACAGCTGTGGGGCTTTATCCCCCAGAAAAGATCTTTATCCGGGGGATATTTTGTGGGGGAAAGTTGCTCTCCTTTTCCCCCACCTTTACACCCCCTTTTTGGCCCTTATAACAAGCAAGCTATATCACATTCAAGGGTTAGAAAAATTGTTCTTGAAGCCTCCATACACAACTCCATCTTTATCCCTTTCATTTCCTTGAAAATCTCTAAGTCCCTAATCACCATTTCTTCTACACCACCAAGCTCTACCACCACCACCTCATTTCCAGAAACAAGGAAGGTTTCTCAAAGGCTAAAGGAGCTGTAAATTGATCCAAGAAGCAACAAAAGCTTTGATCTTCAAGGGTGAGTAACACTTCTCCTCTTTGACCCTTTTTCTTGATCTATTTGTAAGCCCCACATGATTTTTGTTTCAAGCTCCGGTCCTAACTGAAAAGGGCCCTCTTTTGAGCTCATCTTCACTTTTCATTAAGGGCTCAACCCTATTTGAGCCCTCCATGATGCACTTGCTTCATTGATCCTCTTATATGTCATAATCTTGCATGCTATTTTCGACCCATGAGTAATCTGTTTTTGAGCATGTTGTAAACTTATATTAGGCTTATTTTGATCCCCTCTTCAACATTGAAGAAGGGCTCAACACCATTTGGGACTTCCATGTTGTACTTACCTTTATACTCCTCTTTTATTCCCCATTCTTGCATGCAATGGCAGCCTACCATGCTTTTGTTTTTGGCCATTTTACAGTTCTGAAAAAGTGCTTATTTTGGTCCATTATTCATATTTTATTTAGGTCCTTTCATGGTTTGGGGCCTCCATATGCCACTTCATGTTATATCTCTCTTTTATTCCCCATTCTTGCATGTTTAGTTAGCCTACCATGTTTTTGTTTTTGGCCATTTTACAGTTCTGAAAAAGTGGTTATTTTGGACCATTCTACATGTTTTATTAAGGGTCTTTGGCTGTTTGGCGAATATTTTGCATACCTCATGTTATAGCCACTTTTGAGCCTCATTTTGCATCACATTTCTATCATATTTGTATACTGATTTTGGGGCTGCCATATACTGTAAATATTCATATTTTTGGTCCCTCTTCAATGTTGTAGAAGGAAATTTTTCAGTTTGGGTTTTTCTTATATCACTTGCTTCATTACCCCTCTCTTGGCCCCTATTCTTGCATGCTATTTTTACCATACCTATGCTTGCTGTTTGGCCATGTTTATAACTGTGAAAGTGCCTTTTTTGGGACTGTCTAGCTTCTGTCTTTGCATTGCATGTCCATATTGTGCATGTTTGGCATAGCTATAGGCCATTTCGGGTGCCTAAATTCGCATTTCGGGACAATTCCATGCATTTGGTGTCATTTCGCCTCATTTCGGGACTGTTTTCCCCCATATTTTAGTGCTGAAATTCCATTAGAATGATATCATGTTTCCATGTCATTACATCACATTCCGCCATTGCCTCGGTTTGCGTGCCCGCGTGCACGCATTTCGAGACACCTCTTTTTTATCCGCCGGCATCCTATGTGATTGTGGCTGAGGCTCACTCATGTTGGTATAAGTCCATATCATGTTTTCATGTCATTACATCACATTCTGCCATTGCCTCGGTTTGCGTGCCCGCGTGCACGCATTTCGAGGCACCTCTTTTTTATCCGTCGGCATCCTATGTGAGTGTGGCTGAGGCTCACTCATGTTGGTATAAGTCCATACCATGTTTCCATGTCATTACATCACATTCCGTCATTGCCTCGGTTTGCGTACCCGCGTGCACGCATTTCGAGGCACCTCTTTTTTATCCGCCAGCATCCCATGTGAGTGTGGCTGAGGCTCACTCATGTTGGTATAAGTCCATATCATGTTTCCATGTCATTACATCACATTGTGTATGCCATTTTCTCGGTTTGCGTGCCCGTGTGCACGCATTTTGAGGCATCTCATTTTCATAGCATAGTGCATACTAGGTTGTATCTTAGATTGCATTCTGTCATTTTCTCAATTTGCGTGCCCGTGTGCACGCATTTTGAGGCATCTCATTTTCATAGCATAGTGCATACTAGGTTGTATCTTAGATTGCATTCTGCCATTTTCTCGGTTTGCGTGCCCGTGTGCACGCATTTCGAGGCATCTCATTTTCATAGCATAGTGCATACTAGGTTGTATCTTAGATCACATTCTGTCATTTTCTCGGTTTGCATGCCCGTGTGCACGCACTTCGAGGCATCTCACTTTCATAGCATAGTATATGTTAGGATTGTATCTTAGTCGCATTTCATGCATATCATGCATATTGCATCGTGTTCGGGATAGGAGTTAGCCCGGGCACGGGAAACGAGGTGCGTTTCGTACTTCAAGTGACGGAACGTGTCTCAATTCCCCAGTCACCGACACTCCGGATTATCCATGATGGAGTTAGGTTTTAGTTGTAGTTTCATGTGCATTCATCCTATATTGAGTTGTGCATTTCGACTCCTCGGCCATCATGCCTCGGTATGCGTGATTGGTGGCACGAGGATCGAGACATGCATATATCTGTGCAAATACATTGCTATGCCCCTTTCCTGCTCTCTGTTGCAGGAAAACGAAGAATCAGCAACTTTTTGGGGCTTGGCACGCATTTCAAGAACAGGTGTAAACAGAGGCTAATTGGGGCATTCCGGTGGATTTCCGCGCAAGACAATCCGAACATGCATCATCCATCAGAAGTAAGGCAGTCCCTGGCTTGCATGCCAGTTTTACCGCTTTCTTAGTTAATTCATTAATTAATTAGAAATTTGTACATTATTCGGACTGTAATATTCTTTTATTCGGGACTGTATTATTTATTTGGACCCTCTAAGTGAGGGCACAACTGTAATAAGTGTGCGTGAGTGTGATGTATGTCTTCCAACCCCACGTCTTTCTCCCTTTTATTTATCCGCTTATGATGGTTAGATTAGGGCATATTTAAATTAGCATACAGTATGACAGCATGTTTGCATTCATTCATCTGTATTGCATGCACCGGGCTCGGCGCATCATACTAACTGCATTGTACTTTCAATTTCAAAGTTGAATACATGATAGTTGTAACATTTCATATGCCATCTTAGAATAGCCGAGCCTGCTATAATTGCATTTTGCATGTGTTGCATTAGGCATTTCTGTATAGTTAGGATCATGCATGATTTCTAATGAATTCCTATTTTGGCTTGGAGTACTCGGTAAGCTTTATGCTTTAGCATCCTTGCATACGTGTGAGTGACTGCCATGAATAGCATGCTTACCATGAGGTTATGTGCTTATCTGATATAACTGCCTGAATGCCTGTGGGTGAAGGTTGGGTTACTTAAATTGGAATAAATCGTCAAATGTTTTAAAGCCTACTTGCGGGTAGCAAACCATTTTCAAAAACAAACATGAAATGTTTCGTTCCAATTCAGGCGACCCGGTCTATATTTGTATGCTGTGCGCATCACATAGTAACCTAGGCTAATAAACCGGAATAAGAACTCACAATGTTTTCAAAAATTGATATCATGGTTAGTAGAGGCCGATCTATGACCGGGCGAGCGGGGGTGCTCACGAAGTGACCTTCCCCAATCGTACCCAAGTTCCCGAGCCGAGGCAACTTTGGTGATGACGGACACGTGGCCTTTTGGCACCGAGTCAGGGTTTCCTAAATTTCCCAAAATAAAATATTTAGGTGGCGACTCTGTATCTGGCAAAGCAGTCCATGTTTGGCACTTCTTTCAAAAATCAGTTTTCTCAAAACGATTTGCCGGATTTGGACTCTTTGGTTCAGACTTAGAACCGTGACTAACGAAAGTCGAGTCCGAGCTGTAGCGCAGTCCCCCGCGGGCTGGTTACAGTTTCTGGCGACTCTGTTGGGGATTTAGAGAACTTGACTCGAACTCGTGATATCTGTTTTTGACTACACTTGTGTGATTCTTTGCATTACATTTGCATTGGTGCGCCTAGGACACCGTGTTTGCCATCTGCTATTCCTGAACGGTTTGCCGGAGGCTTGTCTTGTCAAGGCATGACCATAAGGCTGACCGGTTGTGGGCTCTGCCAGTATGGGAACACAAACCCCGGTTTTACCGGGGCACCCTCTTTGACCATTCGACCTAGTGCATATTCGGATCCATAGTGACCATTCCAAATTAGGACAGGTTGCTTACCCGTTTATAGGTTGTTTGAAACCGCTCTGTGCGTAGTGAAACCCTAGTTCCTGACAAAACAAGACAGGGAAACCCTACCCCAATATAGGGGTGTTTTGGCTCTCACTTATCTGTTATGTGCTTTAGAGTGCGTCTCTACAGGAATGCATGTATCAGTATATGAGTTTGGGTATCAGGCCTGCGGGCATCAGTTCAGTATTGACAGTATCAGGCCTGCGGGCATCAGATTAGTATATGAGTTTGGGTATCAAGCCTGCGGGCATCAGTTCAGTATTGTCAGCATCAGGCCTGCGGGCATCAGTTCAGTATTATGGGTATCAGGCCTACGGGCATCAGCCAGTATTTGAGAATTAGTTATCTGCGGATATCAGATTCTGTTTTAGGGGACAGTGATACAGGGATAATAATCAGTGTTTGAGGACAGTGTGTTATTCAGCTTATTGACTGTGTGTTATTATGCCCGGCTGTGTGTCATGCATTTTATTTTAAGCTGTTATGCTGTCCGTTTATCTGTTTATTTATTTCCTTTTCGCTTTATTTATCTTTTGCTAGGGTCAGTTTTAGCACAATTGCTTCCAACCCAGCAGGCATTCCCCAAGCACTTTGGACACGAGGTCGTCGACTCCATCGATCTGAGGATCTAATCGACGGACAGCCAGTGTTCCATTCTCTACCCCCTGTTACCTCCGAACAGAGAGCACCAGAACAGTGGTTTCCCCCATTAGTGGACAGTCGGATTGAGATCCCCATTGAGACAGATCTGCCAGTAGTTCAGATAAATCAAAATAGTATGACGGCACCAACAGGAGTTGAGGAAATGATACGCCAAATGCAGGAAACCATGCGGGCCATGCAGCAGGATGCCGTTCGCCGGGATGAACTCGCTAAGCAACAAGCTGAGATTATGACCCAGCAGGCTGAGCTGATTACCAGACTGCAACAACAGAATACAGCATCTGCTTCACACCAAATTCCTCCTCCGGCAGGGCCCCCATTACCTGAGCAGACACCTGCTGTTCAGAACGCTCCTCCAAACACCCAGAATACTGTGCCGACTATCCAAAACTTGCAAGAGGACACAAATCTTCCAACGGGGCCAGCTCCGCCCCCGCTTCCACCACAACTGTCCAAGGTCCATACATCCAATCACCCGGACTCTCCATTCGAGGTCGAGGTTGATCATATAGCTCTGAAATTGAGCAAACTAGAGAAGCTATTCAAGAAATCCCAAGGGGTCAAGGCTATGCCGGATATCGAAGATGGATATACCGAGGAGGCCGTAACACTCCCCGATAGGTTCAAAATGCCACAAATCGACCGCTTTGACGGGACCGGCGACCCCATGGTCCGTATCCGACTGTTTGCAGACATCTTGCGGCCAATGGGCCTAACCCGACCACAGAAGCTTTCATTATTCGGCCGAACCCTGTCGGGTGTGGCCTCCCGTTGGTACGCAAAGTTACAAGATGAAGTGAAGAAGAATTGGGATGAAATGGCTGAGGCCTTTGTCGCGCAATATTCATACAACACTCAGATCGAGATCACAACCCGTGATCTTGAAACGACAAGGCAAGAGCCCAAGGAAACTTTCTCGGACTTTGTGATCCGATGGAGGGCAAAAGCGTCAATGATGACTTTAAGGCCCACTGACAAAGATCAAATCCGGATGATTGTGCGCAATCTCCACCCGAAGTTGATGCAGAGAATGATTGTAGTCCCCTTCCCTACTTTCGCAGATTTACATGAGATGGGGGTGCAAATCGAAGACGCAATGAAACAAGGTCTGTTTGACCACGACAGGGAACAACCGAGGAGGACCTTCAACCGTAACAACAATGCGGGCCCGAGTGGCGCTGCAAATACGAGAGCCTCGGAAGTTAGTATGGTCACCACCACTCCCCCTCCCCCTCCAAGGCCCATGACTGCCACACCCTTCTCCGGCGCGTCCGGAAGCAACACACAAACCAACAGATTCCAACCGCGAGGCCAAAGAACCTTTACCCCACTATATATGCCCCTGACCAAGGTTCTGGGAATATTGATCAGGAAAAATCATTTAAAACCCCTGGAGCCAAAGCCATTACCGAATCCACTCCCCCCCTCTTATGACCCGTCAAAGTACTGCGCATATCACCAACAACACGGTCACGACACCGATCGTTGTTACAGATTGCGTCATGAAATCCAAGATCTTATTGACAAACAGGTGATCACGCCTCCTGATAAACCCAATGTCACAACCAACCCTCTCCCACCACATAACCAGCCTCCCCCTCCCAAAAGAATTAATTTTATCCAGACTGGGGTCGCATCTTACGATCCTAGCATCTATATTACGCCCACCCACCTACCCAAGCCGGAGGTGCTCCTTCCCGATTGCACTGACTTCTTGTGCATGGTGGGCATCTCTAAAACCCAACCAGAACCGATGGTGGTGACCGTCGAAGATAGGGCAGGGCAGATTTTGGGAGAGAATGAGATTGTTGAATCTGAGACTGGACAGAGTTTTGTTGGGGGAGCCTATGATCCAAGCAAGTACATCCTATCAACGAGCCGAATTGGGCTAGGTATAGAATTGCCAGAGACAGGAGAGCTATGCATGATCCGGGGGGATGGATCTGGGCTATGGGCAGATGATCTGACAGCCGTAGAGGAGGACTTTGCCAACTTGCAATTTCTCGATGACCAGGAACTGGGGGATGCGTCAATCAACTGGTACGATTATGAGGGATCAGCGGAGGCCACTGGATGGCTCGAAGATCAACCAGATGCAGTGGGGGAAGCCTAACCAGAACAGAGCCCGGCAGGGGCAGAAGTATCAGTTGTGGCCGGAATGGCCGAAAGTCAAGTTGTATCGTCAGAGAGCGCCGGTGCTAAGAATTCCGCTCGAGACATGGGCATTATGGATACGGGAATTATTGAACAAATAGCTGTATTGATGCAGTTGGAACGAGAAAAGTTTGAGGAGGCTGAGAGAATTAGGAAAGCTAAAGGCCCTGAGGGGACTGAAAGTGCTGTGTGCACGAAGATAGAGAATGCTGCGAGCATGTTGACAGGGAATACTGCAAGTGCAACTAAACCGGAGCCAGACAAGTGTCTGTTGGCTGCCGATGGAATGTGGTGGGAAGACGATGACTTATGTCTTGCCCACACGGATGAAGACTGGGGGAATAATCAACCGGATGACACTTGGTACCTCGATGAGGTTGACCACATGACGAGAAGTGGGCGGTACTTCAAACCCCCACACCTGGACCAACCCGAGGCATCCGGGAAGGATAGAGAAGCGGAGAAACAGAAGGAGAAGCAGATTGAAGATGAAGCTGTGCTGAAACAGTTAAAAAAGATACAAGCAGACATCTCCATCTGGGGACTGCTAATGGCATCACGAGTACATAGAGAAGCTGTCTTATCTGCTATGGACAAGTCCAAACTCTCCATAGACACCACGCCTGAACAGTTGGTTGGGCTGGTTTTTCCGGGAGGAGGTTCCCCGGCATTAACCTTTTCGGACAAGGAGCTACCGCCTGAGGGCACAAGTCATAACAAACCTCTCTATATCTCTGTGGAATGTAGAGATAAGTGGATACCGGTGGTACTTGTTGATACCGGGTCTGCAATTAATGTCTGCCCAACCAGAACGGCATATGCAATCGGGTTAAAACCCGCGGACTTCGTCCCAACTACCCAAGTGATTAGAGCATACGACAATACCAGCAGAGAAGTGATGGGGACTGTTAAAATTCAAACCAAGGTTGGTCCAGGACAACACAGCATTGAATTTCATATCTTGGACGTTCCCGCAACCTTTAACCTACTTTTGGGGCGACCGTGGTTGCACCAGGTCAAAACAGTCTCTTCCACTCTACATCAGATGCTAAAGTACCCCCACGGGAAAGGGGTAGCGATCGTTTTCGGGAATTCATCAATCCATCCGCCGCCGGAAGTGTCTACACCTGTCTTGGAGATTGAGCACGGCACGGAGGATGTGTTTTTATCGGGGTTCACTTTGGCCGAGGCTCAAGTGGTGCAGAATGTCATGGCTGTGAATGAGGGCATGTACGTTAGTGCACAATCTATCTACCTCATGAACAAGCTAAAACATACCCCCGGGATGGGATTAGGGAGAAGCGGCCGGAAGGGCGTCTCAGTGTTGGCCGAAGTGCCACACAACCCTCACGCCTTTGGACTGGGCTATCTGCCCACCAAGGAGGATTGGGTGAGGAAAGGAAAAGAAATGGCCGGAAGGGCCAGAGCAAAGAAGGCCGGGAAGCCATTTGAGTTAATGCACAGGCCCATCTGGGGTACCCTAAACGGACGCTTCGTCCGGGAGGGGGAAGATTTTCCATTCTGCGGCTTCCCGGAGCCATGGCAAAACGCGGAGGGGAAGCGCGTGCCTGGTTTTGAAATCTTCTTTGACATACAATTATCTGGGGATGACGTTGCCGAAGTGCAGACAGACCCACCAATTGAGGTTGAGCAATGTGAAGCAGTGGATCTTGAGGGCACAGAGCTTGAAATGGGGGTAGCACTGGCGAGTCTACTATCAGATCCTCCGATCAGCCAAGAGTGCTTGGGGGATAACTCTTCGGTTTCTGTGATTGGAGATGAAATAGCTTCGGGCTTTCCAGCGCCGATCTTGGATGCATCTATCGCACCTTCTCTCATCTGGCAATATGAAGAAGGCTTTTTATCTAGCAGCTCCGGGTCAGGTAGTGAGCCGGAATCTAATTCTACCGAATCTTATGCGTCGGAATCAGATTCCAGCTCGACTGAGTCTAAGTCCGGTATTCCTGGGGGTGATAACCCGGATGCCACAGTCCTGTCTAGGTCGTCATTTTCATTTTCTTTTGAGTCTGTTGTAACAGAGGAATCTGACGGCTTGGAAATATTTAATGAGAATGATGTGGATGTGGTTTCTGAGTATTTTTCTGTGCCTTTGATTTATTGCTTAAATCAGGATTTTCAAAATTTTGATGAAAACAACGAGGGAGAAATTCCCCCAGTTTTGCAACGGTTAATTGATCAAGAGAAGGAAAGATTTGTTAAACCTTTAATGGATGAAATCACTATTGTGAATGTTGGTACTGAGAAGGACCCGCGGCTGGTCTTGATCGGGTCCACGTTGTCTTCGGAGGAGCGCGAGCGCTTAGTCGCTTTATTAAAAGATTTCAAAGATGTTTTCGCGTGGTCCTACGAAGACATGCCTGGAATCGATCCTGAGATTGTACAGCACCGGATCCCTCTTGATCCTGAGGCCCGCCCTGTCAAACAGAAACTCAGAAGGATTCGCCCGGACTGGGCTCTCAAAATTAAGGAAGAGGTCACCAAGCAAATTGACGCAGGGTTCCTGCTGGTATCTGAATATCCAACTTGGTTGGCCAACATTGTTCCGGTGCCAAAGAAGGATGGCAGGATTCGGGTCTGTGTAGACTTCAGAGATTTGAACAGGGCCAGTCCGAAGGATGACTTTCCCTTGCCACACATTGACGAATTGGTGGACTTCACGGCAGGACACGCTTTGCTTTCGTTTATGGATGGTTTCTCAGGCTATAATCAGATAGTAATGGCACCCGAAGACCGGGAGAAGACTGCGTTCACTACCCCGTGGGGGACATATTGTTATAGAGTGATGCCATTCGGGTTGAAAAATGCTGGAGCTACGTATCAACGGGCAGCAACTACAATATTGCATGATATGATCCATAAAGAGGTCGAGGTGTATGTGGACGACATGATTGTCAAGTCCAAAGATAGAGAGGGCCACTACACCGCCTTACAAAAATTCTTTCAAAGGATCAAAGAGTTTCGGCTGCGACTGAATCCCCAGAAATGCACGTTTGGTGTTACAGCAGGGAAGATGCTAGGGTTTCTGATTACACAAAGGGGCATCGAGGTCGACCCTTCCAAAATCAAGGCCATCTTAGAAATGCCACCACCAAGGACTGAAAAGGAGGTGCGAGGCTTTCTGGGTAAAGTGCAATTCATAAGACGGTTTATTTTTAAATTAACCTTGACTTGTGAACCACTTTTTGGTCTCCTGAAGAAAGGAAAGAAATTCCAATGGGACGGCCGATGTCAAGCAGCTTTTGAGCAGATCAAAGAGTATCTACAGAACCCACCCGTGTTGTCACCACCGGATCCGGGGAGACCGTTGATATTGTACCTTTCGGTAACTGAGACTACCATGGGCTGCATGCTCGCGCAGGAGTTAGAAGACAAAGTGGAAAGAGCCATATACTATCTGAACAAAAAGATGCTGGATTACGGGACCCGCTATACACCGCTGGAGAAGCCTTGTTTGGCCTTGGTATGGGCAACCAGGAAGCTGCGGCGCTACCTGTTAGCCCACTCTGTAATGTTGGTTTCGCGTTTGGATCCCATTAAATATCTTTTCGAGAAACCAGCACTTACGGGTAGGCTGGCTCGCTGGCTGCTGTTGCTCTCCGAATTTGATTTAAAGTATGTAACGCGCAAGTCAGTAAAAGGGAGAGCGGTAGCGGAGTTCCTTGCCGACCACCCGGTTGAGGGGGATGAAGCGGTTGAGTATCTATTCCCAGATGAAGCCATTCTGCATGTCGAAGATGAAACTTGGACGATGTACTTTGACGGAGCGTCAAACCAATATGGGTATGGGATAGGGGTGTTGCTGATAGCGCCTGATGATTCTCGTATCCCTTTAGCATTCAAGCTCCGGTTCAAAGTTTCCAACAATGAAGCAGAGTATGAGGCATGTATTGCTGGCCTGGAAGCAGCCCTAGAATTAGGAGCAAGACGATTGGACGTCATTGGGGACTCGAACCTTGTTGTGTCTCAAGCAAAAGGAGATTGGAAAGTCAAGGAGGAAAGGATGATAATTTACCACCAAACCTTGGATCTGCTAATTCCTCGGTTTGAGAAGCTAAATTTCACCCACCTCGTAAGAGAGAACAACAGGTTTGCAGATTCACTAGCAACTCTATCTTCTATGATAGACATCCCGTCCGGAGTCCGGATGCGTCCAGTCATTATTGATCAGAAGTTTGCGCCAGCATACGAGTCGATTTCCGCCATAGATGAGGTTCAAGACGGCAACCCCTGGTATTACGACATCTGGAACTTCTTGGAAAAGGAGACATATCCACCAGGGGCAAACGCCAAGGATAAGAGGGCCGTCAGAAGAATGGCTGCTCAGTTCATTATCTGCGGGGGAAAGCTGTACAAAAGGGGTCATCTGGGAATGCATAAGCTCTGTGTAGAAGCTGAAGAGTCGAAACGCCTGATGGAAGCCATCCATGGGGGGGAGTGCGGTGCACACATGAATGGAGTAATGCTGGCCAGAAAGATCCTCAGACAGGGCTACTACTGGTCAACCATGGAGGAGGATTGTATTAGTTTTGTTCGGCGATGCCACAAGTGTCAAATCCATGCAAATCGCATGAATATCTCGCCGTCAAAACTGTACAACATGACTTCGCCATGGCCTTTTTCAGTCTGGGGAATTGATGTGATCGGAGCTGTTACCCCGAAGGGGTCAAACGGGTATGAGTTTATCCTAGTAGCGATAGATTATTTCACAAAGTGGGTTGAGGCCCAATCATACGCGGTGTTGAAGGCGTCGCATGTCGCAAAGTTCATCAGAAACAATATCATCTGTCGCTACGGGGTGCCAAACGAGATAATTTCAGATAATGGTTCCCACTTCAAGAAAGAAGTGATAGACTTGTTGGAGAAATACAATGTGGCTTTCCATAAGTCATCTACATATCGGCCGCAGACCAACGGAGCGGTTGAGGCCGCCAACAAGAATATCAAGCATATACTGCAGAAGATGGTGGGAACCTATCGGGATTGGCCAGACAAGCTGCCATTTGCTCTGTGGGGCTACAGGACTTCAATTAGAACTTCTACTGGAGCAACTCCATATTCATTGGTCTATGGAATGGAGGCTGTTCTACCCATCGAGATTGAGGTTCTGTCGTTACGAGTATTGGCTGAATGCCAGATAGCCGAAGCAGATTGGCAGCAAAGCAGATTCGAAGAACTCATGCTCTTTGATGAAAGAAGACTGAAAGCACTGTACCACATCCAAGGCTATCAACGCAGAATTGCCCGGGCTTTCAACAAGAAGGTTAAGTCCAGGAATCTGAAAGAAGGAGATTTGGTGCTCAAAGACAACCGAGCTCCCATCCACGACCCAAGGGGCAAGTTCAAACCCAATTGGACTGGTCCTTACATCATCAAAGCTATCTGGTCAGGTGGGGCTGTGGTTCTGATGGATCTAGATGGCTTGGAGTTCTCACAACCGATCAATATGGACAAGTTGAAGAAATACTATCCTTGAGAGGCTCGCTAGGCCGAAAACCCGAAAGGGCGACCTAGGCAAAAGTCAGAGCACAAAAAATTAGAAAATATAAAAACTGAGCTCGCAAGGTTGAAAACCCGCAAAGGGCGGCCTTGGCAAAAGTTAGAGCGCAAAAGGAGAGTTAAAATACTTGAGTGAACCTGAGCCTGAACTACGTAAGGCTTGATTCCCATCTTTGGGATACGTAGGCAACTTCACCTTGAAGTTCAGCCATAAACTTTTCCCCGGTCAACTTTGTCCATTTCGATCATCTCGGTCATCTTTATCCATCAGCATTTATCGCGATCTCCGGTACAGTGCTGTTCAAACTAGGGGCAACTTTCCGTTGCCGCGACGGTGCAAAGTTACTCAGACTAGGGGTAACTTTCCGTTGCTATGCAGTGCCGCTTTGTTCTTCAGACTAGGGGCAACTTTCCAGTTGCGCGGATCTGGGGTTGTGCATTTCAGTGACAGATCTCCGGCGTGTCCAGTTCTGATCCACATCGAAAATAGTTTTGAAAAGTTTTAATAAAAGTTGACTTTGTTCAAATCAATCTTTTTACGACTAAGACCATTTTTGGACCAAAAGCGGAAAATTTTCAGTACCACAACTTTCAATTTCATTGATTTCAAAACTTAGTTCTCCTGCTCTTGCATTACAATCGAGGTTGCTTTTTAGTACATTCATAACAAAAACTTGAAAACGCTAAATAAGCAATAAATTTGGGGCATAGTTGAATCAAGTATCTCTGCGTCCCCTCCCAGAGCTAGACGGAGCATCTGATGCCAAGCTAGGCCCAACCTGTGCCTCCTCATTGAGCCAATCCAAGCACTCGTCGGACAAAGTGCAACTGAAAGTTGAAGCAGGGGCCAAGAGCTCTCTAGTCCTCCATGCCGTGGCATATCGGGCAAGCTGTACACCCCGGATCGGGAAAGTGGCTGGGTACTCAATCCCCTCCGGTGGGCAGGTCTGATCATGACCAAATTGACGCAGGAACCGGAACGGAAAATAGAATACGCAGTGGGTTAGACCAATCAATTGGATCCCAATCAGCCGAGACATACTATAGCTCATTGCCGGGAGGTTGAGCCAAGGACAACGCCAAGCAATGCCGTCTGCGGACAAATTGCACATCCAATCGAACCACCACCTTTCGTCAAGAGCATTGACTAGGCGCTGTCGAAAGAAGTAGCCTCGAGCTGAATAAGCTGGGCAAGAGTCCACAACCTGTAACTTATCCATTAACCATACCTAGGGGAGGGATGAAAAATGAGAGAATAAAGAACAGAGAGATGTACGATGAGAGAAAAAGTGAGGAAAAGGGTTTTGTGAGAAAAACCGAGCCTGAGGGTCGAGTGATGTGAGCAAATATATATGTAAGGTCGGGTGGAAAACATTACCTGCAACAGCAGTGGACTCCCAGCAAACCTAGTCGCCTCCCGGCGATAGACAGAATCTAAGCCCATCAGTGTCTCGGCCAAGGTCATGGCAATACAGCTCTTTCCTTCTCTCAAACCTTGGGCGACTTCAATCAGGCGAATGCTAGCCCCGCCGAAGCCCGAGGAAAGCAGAAAGTGAGACAATAAACATAAGCAGAGGGCGTGTTGCCGGAAACCCTGCCAATAATGGTTGCTGCGGTCACCGGCGTCGGAAAAACGATGGATCAAACCGAGGATGTCCAGTTCCCCACTGCAGATCAGAGATCGAGCGTCATGCGCCGTAAGCCCACACATCCGCCCTAAAGCCTGAGCATGGCCAAAACGGAGCTGGGGCAAGATCACTTCAGAGCATTCAGACTCCATCAAAACCTGAAAATCTTCGAAAGTGGGACATACCTCTTGGCCGCCAAAGCTAAAAACATGCGTCACTGGATTCCAGAACCTTGCCGCGGCATGGAGAAAAGGAAGCTGTAGCGGAGTACGGCTCAGCGTGAATAGTGCATTCAAGCCGAAACCCCGGAAATTCAGCTTTTCCGAGCCATCTAGAGAAGAGATCCAAGATGTGATATTTTCTGCGAGAAACGCCTCCATCTTTGTCTAAAACTAAGATGAAATGAATGTTCCCGAAGTTGAGGCTTTTATAGAAGGAAAAACACTATTCACGGGGACACGTGTCAAAAACCAGGTGGCTGCAGGACTGAGTGGCCGGCCGGCCACCTTTTCTGGCTGGCCAGCCATTTACTTTTTACAAAACTGGCCGGCCAGCTGTCTCTCTCCACAAAAATGGCCGGCCGGCTCCCAGGGATGGCCGGCAATGCTGCAGTGTATCTCTTTGGCCCTGTTTTACCCTTCGAGGGAGAGTTCCAAGCATTTCCATGCAACGGGAGAGTCAAAGGCCTTCATCTCCCTCCGTTTCGGATGCGTTCCGGTGCCCAGATCATCAGAAGTACACTCTGTTGTTGCTGAGTTTTGTTTATTGAGCTGTTGTTTTGATTATCGAGTTGTTGTTTTGCTTATCGAGTTGTTTGTCGAGCGGACGTGTCTCGTGTTTTTGAGCCATTGTTCTCTGTTTTTAGCAATCTCCGTTTAAAGTCTTGTTTATTTGCGTTGTCAACGTTGTTGCATTTTATTTATCGAGTTGTAAACTTGCTAAAGGTTCTGTTATATCTTAGTAGGTTGAGTTGCTTAGTTTGTTGCGTCGGTTCACTACCTGACTTGGTGATTACACAACGCGCACTCCCATTCAAATTCATTCTTTTCTTGTGCGAAATAAATTGATGCGATACGATGCTAAAAGTTTAAAATACAAACACCTTTTCAAAAGCTATTTCATTCCATCATGCTTTACAACAAACAAAGGTACAAGTTTTACAAAAAATAAAACTGCCTAACAATGTGCAAAGTGCTACAAACTACTAGCAAAAAGAAAAATAAAGCAGGAAACAACAGCATCAAAGTCCTCGGGAACGGGAACGAGAAGCACTCCTCATCCTCTTCTGCGGGACAACCTCTGCACCATCATCACCATCTGAGTCAGAGCTGTCATCCTCAGGATCCCCCTCAGCCTCGCCTCTATTCCCCGAACCAAAACCGGAGCCCCCCTCCTCAGCAGATGTCTCTGACTGACGGTCGGTAGCCTCCTCCTCCTCCTCAGCATCCTCCTCCTCTTCATCAGGCTCCACCTCTATAACGTGAGCCCTGCGTCTACGGACAGGCCCTCCTCGAGCTCCTCGAAAAGGCCTAGATGGCCCGGCTCCTCGGGAAGGCCGAGATGGCCCCGCCCCCTGAAAAGGCCCAGATGGCCCAGCTCCCCAAGGAGGCCCGGGTGGCCTGGCCTGCGGCTGACCGGACCATGAAGGCATCTGAAAACAAAAAGTTCAATTCAAATACATCAGTCCGAATATATACATCAGATGTAGATACAAGCAAAGGCTACGTGAAGTAGGTGCGTGTAAATACAGTGTCCAAGTGGGGTGTGTGTCAGATGTGCTCTACACAAGTGGTCTATCGATGCAGTAGAAATCAGCATGTCATCAGAAGTATGATAAATGCCAGAAAACTGAAGGGTACCTGAATGCCCGCGATAGACAACTGTGCCTCCCTACGCAGGACCATGCCCTCGAGTGTGGCCACCAGTCCAACCACCTCCTCCATGTACCCTCGCGGTGGCTGCAAAAATGAGTTCATAATCATCAGTGAACAAGAATGTCTAAACATCTGAATGATGAATGAAAAATAGTGGAGCATACCAGCGGTGAGTCAGGATCAATGGCGTATCGATCACTGGGCATCGGAGGCTCTAGCGGGATCGGGGTCGGAGAGATAGCCCCATACTGCCACGCCATCAACTCAGTAGGCATATCTGGCCATCCAGGATGAGGATAAGCCGACGGAGTCGGAGGAACCGGTCTACTCCCACCTCTAGATGCACCAGCCCTGCTAGTAGAAGGGGCGTCTGCAGCCCGAGCCTGAGCCTGGCCCGAGGATGACATACTGGCAGGCCTCATCATCGGGATACGAGCTCCCGTCAATGGAGGCATCAAATATATGTGACGGTAAGTGGCGTAGTCCCCCTCCTCAACATATAATAAAGCATCACTACCCAGCATGGCGCCGACTACCTCCGAGTAAGAGAGTCTGTCAACAGTCCGCATACTGACTGGGGGTACTGCGGGAGGATCCTGAGAAAGATACCCCCACACCTGACGCAGAAAGCGTTCCCCCAGGAACCATGCCCTGCCAACCGGCCCTTCGAGCAAGACCCTATACTGGGAGATGTCCGACCCTCCGGTATACTGAAGTCGGAGACCATCACCCAGGGACGCCCAAGGCTGCCATGAGATCTGCGGATGATAAATGCATAAACCAATCAGAAATCGGGAATATACAGAGCAAATCAAAGATGAAAATGAAAGGAACTGAAAGTTCTGAAGTACCTCTGAATGTCGCACAGTGTCAAAGTACTGTCGCAGGTAAAGGAGGGTCTCTCGAGGTCTCGGCCGGTGCGGGCCCTCGAATACCAGTGAGTATGGGGTCATGGGAACCCCTGCCACCTCCAACTCTGGGGCTAATGCTGGGAAGTATACATAGACCCATAGCTGAGAAAAGCAGTGCAGAATGTAAGTACGAAATGCTGAGAGCAAAATACAGACTGTAAAAGTGCGCTGTGTGTGCAATGCACAAATAATGAAAAGTAGAAATGTAAATCAAGAGGACAGAAAAGTACCTCCCAGGCTCTCCAGTAGCCGCCAAGTAAATTGCCCCACCCGCGGGAGGTCGCGCTCATATAAAAGTAAAGGGTAGCCAGGCCGGCGCCACCCTAGTCATATCGATGGACCTGTGATAGGTCAACCAGAGCGCTCAGCAGGTATAACCCGACTGTGTTCCCTCTGTCGGCGAACAGGGTAGTCCCGAAGAGGAACATAAGGAAACCACGGGCATACTGCTCTGTCTCCTCGGGAGTCTCGGGCACCATCTCCGCCCGCCGGAAGTGGGAAGAGAACCAAGTGTATCGGACTCTCCCAGAAACCCTATCAACAGGCGGACGAGCCCCCAATAGATACATCCAAGCGGCCTCCCACTCGCCCATATCCTCATCATAAGGGATGGACCAACCTCCTATGTCTAAGCCAGTCAACACAGCGAAGTCTAGAGGCGTCATGGTCATGTCCCCGGTAGCAGAGAAATGAAAGGAGTTGGTGGTGTCCCACCATCTCTCTACCAAGGCTGCCATCAGTGTCCTCCTGGCAGGACAACGTGACAACCCGACGCAGAAGGGCCCGAATCCTGCCAAATCTACCAAATCTCGGACACCCTCCGGGAGCTCAGCGTACCAGTCCCGCGCGATGGTGGAACCATACCCCCGCACACTGCGGGAACCAACCTGCATTCAGAATGAATACATATGCCAATGAGATGAATGGGCTGTGTGCCAATGAAACGAATGGGCTGTGTGCCAATGAGATGAATGGGCTGTGTGCCAATGAGATGAATGGGCTGTGTGCCAATGAGATCAAATGGGCTGTATGCCGATGAAGCGAAATAAGCTACATGAAAATTCTAATTTGGGCTGCGTGTTCAACTTTCTATCAGTGTGGGCTGCGTGTTCACTATTTAATCTGGGCTGCGTGTTTAGAAAATTTAAAGTTTGGGCTGCGTATTCAACTTTCTATCAGTGTGGGCTGCGTGTTCACTATTTAATCTGGGCTGCGTGTTCAGAAAATTTGAAGTTTGGGCTGCGTGTTCAACTTTCTATCAGTATGGGCTGCGTGTTCACTATTTAATCTGGGCTGCGTGTTCAGAAAATTTGAAGTTTGGGCTGCGTGTTCAACTTTCTATCAGTGTGGGCTGCGTGTTCACTATTTAATCTGGGCTGCGTGTTCAGAAAATTTGAAGTTTGGGCTGCGTGTTCAACTTTCTATCAGTGTGGGCTGCGTGTTCACTATCTAATCTGGGCTGCGTGTTCAGAAAATTTAAAGTGTGGGCTGTGTGTTCACTTTCGAATTCGGGCTGTGTGTTCGACAAATCAGTGTTTGAACCGTGTGTTCGCCTCTCAACTAATGTGTACTGTGCGTTCGCAATTAATTAATGAGCCGAGTGTTCAGAAATTCGAGTGTTTGAAACTACATGTTCAGGATGCAAGCAAAGTACTATGTCATAAGCTAAACTGCGTGTTCAAGCATGGCAAAGGTGCGAAATGTACGAAAAATACAGGAAATGAAGTAAATACCTCTCGGGCCTCATGAGAGAGGTGATGCTCCGGCTCTCGGAGAAGCAGATCCCCGGGTGCTCGCTCGTAAAAGCTAGTGAAGTGACGGAAGACAGCACGAAGGAGGACATGTGCTGGCGGACGGTACCTCCCGGGAATAAAAGGTCGGGTCCTCGGGGGTAGAGTCATGGGATCGAAATCATCTCCGGCACCTGGAAAACCTCCGCCGTGGGGAGAATTGCCCGCCATTTTCAAAGAATCTGCAAAAGGGAGCAAAAATGAGCAAAATGAGCCAAAATTGAAAAAAGTCAACAAAAGTCAACTCTTGGGAAATGCAAAAAGTCAACAAAAGTCAACTCTCGAGAAAATCTTCCAAATATTGAGACAAACTTACCTCAAGTGGCGAAAGTGCGAAAAGAAGCTCCGAAACCGAAATCTAATCGCTTCAAAGTGTTTAAAACTGAATGTTTTTGCGAAAACAATTTGCGCGGGGCGTTGGAAAACGCGTGTGGAACTCAGATCTGGAGAGGAAAGTGTTGTAGGAGGCAAGAAAAGGGGAAGTTCTCGGCTGCCTTATATAGGCTCAAGGTCTTGATTGAAGGAGCATCAAAAAGGAGGTGAAAAAGACCAAACTGCCCTCGGATTTGGGCATATGGCCAGCCGGCCCTCTTTTCTAGCCGGCCAGCTATCTGCTTTTTGGAAAACTGGCCGGCCAGCTATTTGCTTTATGGAAAACCGGTTGGCCACCTCCCCTTGGGAAGATAAACGGCCGGCCATGTCCCCCACATGCCCACCTAGCTCCCTGCAAATTTTGAGGAAGATTGGAGTTCCCGGGACCTGAAAAGGTTCAAGAAAAGTACACTTCCGGTCACGAAATAGCTCCGCCGGGACTTCAGCTTCAAGTTCTGACATGTGTCTCATCATCACTCATCAAAATCAAAGTGTATCCTTTTTGAATGAGTTGTAACCTTTCAGGGAAGCGGATCGGAGGCCGTGATCAAGTCGCCTTCGCCGAAACACGCGTTTCCGCACTCGTTGTTTCATGACAAACGGACACCCTGATTCATGCTCGTTTCGCACTATCATGCACATAACTTGCATTCTCATGAGCATACCTGCATTAACATGCACATTTCTTGATATTGACATACCTCTATGTTTGAGCATACGTCGTCACGCATGTTCCACTCTTGCATTGCGATGCATACACTCACCGGCACTGCGTGTGTCGAACTTTCGGAATCACATTAAATATATGTTGGTAGCATGTTGTACTTGTTGCAATTTCTCTCTTTTGCAGGCACAATATTGTATGTACGGTTCAATTGAGGCTGGTGCGACCAGACGAATCACGCAGGTATCGTATCTTTTCCGTGTGAGACGTGGCGGGGATTTGAATAATCCTCCGCATTTCTTAACTGCATAAAATGTAATTGTTGCTTTGCATTCTTGCTTAAAACTGTTGCATCTATTTGCGAATACTTGCTTCATTACAGCTTGCTGCATTCGCATGATCATGAGTGATGACCGGCTTCGCGTAGCGTATAAGTCCAACTTTTAAAACCGGCTTCGCGTAGCGTATAAGTCCAACTTTCAAAACCGGCTTCGCGTAGCGTATAAGTCCAATCTTCGAAATCTTCTTGCATTATCATTTGCATTTTGCCCCCTGCCTGCGGGCATGCCTGCGGGCATATCTCTGTTTATCTTGTACGTTTGTCTAAGTCTTCGGTCTTGTCAAAAATGGGTCGTCTCTGGGCTTTGACATTCACTCCCGTCACTTATGACTTTCGAGTTCTGTCAAAGAGGGGCAACTGTAGACACCCCATTTTTGACCGACCTTAAGACTCAGATGTCACTGATTGAGCGCTTGGTGATGTTGCATAATGTGCTCGTTCAGAAGTTTCAGAGTTGCGGCCGTGAGCCCTGCCTCCGGACTTCCGAACCCTCTTCTGTGCCTTGTCTCGGTTTGCGAACCAGACTCGATTTTCTCTGTTTCTTTTCCTGAGGGGAGGGAGAGGTCCAGTAGACCATCTCTCAATGTCCGCAGGCTACATTTCGTGGCCGTAGGCCATTTTCCCCATTTCGGAGTCCGGTTTCCGATTTTTTGGGACCGTTGGCCGTGTGCCTCGGTTCGGGACCGCCTAACCACCTCCGTTTGTTCTAATTTTTGGCATACATCTTATTTAATCCCTTTTGAGGGACACTGGGGTCTGAGAAACCCACTTCGTGGCCGAACGCCACTTTCGGTGCTTAATAGCCCAATTTTGGGACCTCGAACTGCGCGTTTTGGTCCCCGAGCATTCGTTTTGCAACGGTTTTCGTTCATTTTTGGCAGGTACCTCTGTTTTATCACTAGAGAGGTCACTGAAGGGTGGGAGGCCAGCAATTGTTGCAGCAACCAGTTATACATCCTCCGACGCCCTCCGGCGCCCGTTTTTCGCACTTCCGGGCTAATGTTGAACACCTTGAGCCCATTTTCTTGAACTTTGAACCACATATTTGTGATGTACACACATGAGAGGACCCTAAAAGTTCATGGCCGGCCATTAATTCAACTTGACCCTTTTGACCCCCTCCTTCCGGGCTAATGTTGAACCCCTTGGGCCCATTTTCTAGAACTTTGAACCACATATTTGTGATGTACACACATGAGAGGACCCTAAAAGTTGGTGGCCGGCCAGTAATTCCACCTGACCCTTTTGAACCCCTCTTTCCGAGCTAATGTTGAACCCCTTGGACCCACTTTCTTGAACGTTTAACCACAGGGTTGTGTTGTACACACATAGGAGGACACCATCAGTTGGTGGCCGGCCAGTAAATCTGATTGACCCTTTTGACCCCTAGCCGGCCGGCTAAGGGGTGTGGCCGGCCGGCCACCTGCAGCAAAAGTAATAGGCCGGCCGAGCTCCTTGCACTGTGCACTTTACAGCTGTGGGGCTTTATCCCCCAGAAAAGATCTTTATCCGGGGGATATTTTGTGGGGGAAAGTTGCTCTCCTTTTCCCCCACCTTTACACCCCCTTTTTGGCCCTTATAACAAGCAAGCTATATCACATTCAAGGGTTAGAAAAATTGTTCTTGAAGCCTCCATACACAACTCCATCTTTATCCCTTTCATTTCCTTGAAAATCTCTAAGTCCCTAATCACCATTTCTTCTACACCACCAAGCTCTACCACCACCACCTCATTTCCAGAAACAAGGAAGGTTTCTCAAAGGCTAAAGGAGCTGTAAATTGATCCAAGAAGCAACAAAAGCTTTGATCTTCAAGGGTGAGTAACACTTCTCCTCTTTGACCTTTTTTTCTTGATCTATTTGTAAGCCCCACATGATTTTTGTTTCAAGCTCCGGTCCTAACTGAAAAGGGCCCTCTTTTGAGCTCATCTTCACTTTTCATTAAGGGCTCAACCCTGTTTGAGCCCTCCATGATGCACTTGCTTCATTGATCCTCTTATATGTCATAATCTTGCATGCTATTTTCGACCCATGAGTAATCTGTTTTTGAGCATGTTGTAAACTGATATTAGGCTTATTTTGATCCCCTCTTCAACATTGAAGAAGGGCTCAACACCATTTGGGACTTCCATGTTGTACTTACCTTTATACTCCTCTTTTATTCCCCATTCTTGCATGCAATGGAAGCCTACCATGCTTTTGTTTTTGGCCATTTTACAGTTCTGAAAAAGTGCTTATTTTGGTCCATTCTTCATATTTCATTTAGGTCCTTTCATGGTTTGGGGCCTCCATATGCCACTTCATGTTATATCTCTCTTTTATTCCCCATTCTTGCATGTTTAGTTAGCCTACCATGCTTTTGTTTTTGGCCATTTTACAGTTCTGAAAAAGTGCTTATTTTGGCCCATTCTACATGTTTTATTAAGGGTCTTTGGCTGTTTGGCGAATATTTTGCATACCTCATGTTATAGCCACTTTTGAGCCTCATTTTGCATCACATTTCTATCATATTTGTATACTGATTTTGGGGCTGCCATATACTGTAAATATTCATATTTTTGGTCCCTCTTCAATGTTGTAGAAGGAAATTTTTCAGTTTGGGTTTTTCTTATATCACTTGTTTCATTACGCCTCTCTTGGCCCCTATTCTTGCATGCTATTTTTACCATACCTATGCTTGCTGTTTGGCCATGTTTATAACTGTGAAAGTGCCTTTTTTGGGACTGTCTAGCTTCTGTCTTTGCATTGCATGTCCATATTGTGCATGTTTGGCATAGCTATAGGCCATTTCGGGTGCCTAAATTCGCATTTCGGGACAATTCCATGCATTTGGTGTCATTTCGGGACTGTTTTTCCCCATATTTTAGTGCTGAAATTCCATTAGAATGATATCATGTTTCCATGTCATTACATCACATTCCGCCATTGCCTCGGTTTGCGTGCCCGCATGCACGCATTTCGAGACACCTCTTTTTTATCCGCCGGCATCCTATGTGATTGTGGCTGAGGCTCACTCATGTTGGTATAAGTCCATATCATGTTTTCATGTCATTACATCACATTCTGCCATTGCCTCGGTTTGCGTGCCCGCGTGCACGCATTTCGAGGCACCTCTTTTTTATCCGTCGGCATCCTATGTGAGTGTGGCTGAGGCTCACTCATGTTGGTATAAGTCCATATCATGTTTCCATGTCATTACATCACATTCCGTCATTGCCTCGGTTTGCGTACCCGCGTGCACGCATTTCGAGGCACCTCTTTTTTATCCGCCAGCATCCCATGTGAGTGTGGCTGAGGCTCACTCATGTTGGTATAAGTCCATATCATGTTTCCATGTCATTACATCACATTGTGTATGCCATTTTCTCGGTTTGCGTGCCCGTGTGCACGCATTTTGAGGCATCTCATTTTCATAGCATAGTGCATACTAGGTTGTATCTTAGATTGCATTCTGTCATTTTCTCAATTTGCGTGCCCGTGTGCACGCATTTTGAGGCATCTCATTTTCATAGCATAGTGCATACTAGGTTGTATCTTAGATTGCATTCTGCCATTTTCTCGGTTTGCGTGCCCGTGTGGACGCATTTCGAGGCATCTCATTTTCATAGCATAGTGCATACTAGGTTGTATCTTAGATCACATTCTGTCATTTTCTCGGTTTGCATGCCCGTGTGCACGCACTTCGAGGCATCTCACTTTCATAGCATAGTATATGTTAGGATTGTATCTTAGTCGCATTTCATGCATATCATGCATATTGCATCGTGTTCGGGATAGGAGTTAGCCCGGGCACGGGAAACGAGGTGCGTTTCGTACTTCAAGTGACGTAACGTGTCTCAATTCCCCAGTCACCGACACTCCGGATTATCCATGATGGAGTTAGGTTTTAGTTGTAGTTTCATGTGCATTCATCCTATATTGAGTTGTGCATTTCGACTCCTCGGCCATCATGCCTCGGTATGCGTGATTGGTGGCACGAGGATCGAGACATGCATATATCTGTGCAAATACATTGCTATGCCCCTTTCCTGCTCTCTGTTGCAGCAAAACGAAGAATCAGCAACTTTTTGGGGCTTGGCACGCATTTCAAGAACAGGTGTAAACAAAGGCTAATTGGGGCATTCCGGTGGATTTCCGCGCAAGACAATCCGAACATGCATCATCCATCAGAAGCAAGGCAGTCCCTGGCTTGCATGCCAGTTTTACCGCTTTCTTAGTTAATTCATTAATTAATTAGAAATTTGTACATTATTCGGACTGTAATATTCTTTTATTCGGGACTGTATTATTTATTTGGACCCTCTGAGTGAGGGCACAACTGTAATAAGTGTGCGTGAGTGTGATGTATGTCTTCCAACCCCACGTCTTTCTCCCTTTTATTTATCCGCTTATGATGGTTAGATTAGGGCATATTTAAATTAGCATACAGTATGATGTATTTCCTATATTTGTTTGTCTATCCAGCTGATTCCTTTTTTTTTTGAACGAATTTTGCATGAAAATGGTTATGGAAATACTTGTAACCAGACACAACAACGAGGACGTGGTTTTCTGGGCTTACCTGATGTTGCAGATCCGACGACGATGAGGATGTGGACGAGGAGTTTGGAGACAGGGTCGATGGGTGACAGCTTCGTCGTGGGTTATTCGAGGGAGTTACAGAGGAGCGAAGCGGTGATGTGGAAATCATAGCAGCGGGGAGGAGGAGGAAATGAGCAAGTGTTTTTCCTTAGGCCCTAATTTGTTAACATGGAGGGTAGCTACGTAATTTCACAAGTTTGCGTTTTTATCATTTCCCAAATGGTTTTGTTGCGTTTTTTGCTACCTTGGCTTTTTTTCGCATGCATGAAAACGCAACTTTTTACTCCTCTTCCCAAAACGGTTCAATGTGTGATTAATATGTTTTTGTGACTAATGATTTTTGTTTTGAGTATAGTTTATGAGATGATTTTTTTGTTTATTATGAAAGGACGTGCAAAAAAATAAAGAGGTGATATGACCCAAATAAGTCAATAAACAATTTATTTATGGTATTGCCAAATAAGAGTGGTTTGAGGTTTTGCTTTTTTAGTAGTTTTTTTATTTTTTTATGAGGTGAAAACAATTGATATTTAGGAATGATATTTTTAGTTGTATGAAAAATATGAATAACTGTTGTGTTTGTATTATTTTTTTAGTCACTTTTTAACTTTTTTTTTTATTTTAAATTTTAAAACTTTTTTAACCTAAAAATCAAGTTACCAAACAACCCCTTAAAGTCAAAATTTAACATTTATTATTGTACAACATGATCAACCAACTTATTTCTAGTGGTCCTAAGCACCACTTTTCATGCATGCAACTGTACCTGTGTTTTTTCTTCTCAATGTGATGAATATATTTTACATGAAGATCAGTAAACTCTATTCAATTCATGTTATGCCATGTGGTGTGTATGACCTTGCCCATCATTTAGAAAAATAATGTCTTATTTTTTAATGGAGGAGCCTTATTTCTAGTCTAGTAACTGAATTGGAGGGTCCAATTAAAAGAGATTGTGAACTCATCTTGGGTTCACCAAGGTGATTCCCACTGTTTAGCTTTTAATACTTCTTAAGTAAATTATCTATGCAAAATCTTATGTAAATATTGTTGGGAAATTTTCAAAATGGTTTTTAAAAATGTATAGTTTAATTTTGGGTGTTTTCAAAACCTTCATTGTTTTTCTTTGGAAAGCTTGAAATAAGCTTGGGGAGTTTGTCCCACATTGGAAAGAGAAGAAAACATGGAACACTTAATAAAGTGCTATACGAAATATTCCTTTGAATATGAAATTGTGAGGTAAAAGCTAAGTGTGCATGCACTCGCACTGCAAAGATGGTGCACACGCACACATGCGCATGCGTGGCGTGGGTAGTGGGCTGTATGGCGTTTGATGGCGTACTTTGCACTTCACAAGGCGCCATGAGGGCGCTTTTCTATTTGCATCGGACAGGTTGGAGCGATGACATAGATCCAACGTGGTATGGGTGACGTGGAATACAGTAAGCTCCATGTGTTAATTATGTGGCGTCCGTTGGCTATGAGTCAACCAATCGATCTAACGATTGCGTGTTCGATCTAGAGCCGTTTGATCATAACCATTGATTGGAGATGCACGCGATCATACGGATGAGATGACACCATATCGTCATCAGGTGTGATCAGTCAAGACAGCTATTCAGTTTGAGAATGGTCTGCACTATAAATCGTCGATCTAACGGTTAAATCTGATCAGATGCGATCAAGAGACATGACCATTTGATCATATCTGTCAAGGCCTATAAATAGGCTGCGAAATCAGCCATTTCATTCCATCCAAAAAAATTCAAAAGCATTTATACAATTCTCTCTTTTTCTCCCTCTTGATTTTAAGTTTTCGATCAAGAGTTTCTTTAGCAAATTTCTACTTTTCTTACTGGTAATAAAGTTCTGCAGATCTGATTATCAGTGTCTTGATTTTCTTGATTATATCAAGAGTATTCTGATCTACTGTTGTCAGTGCAGACATCGGTAGACTTGATATTTAGATCAGGCTTCATTGTATCCTGGAGGCAAATTTGCTGTAACCCCCCTGCACACCTTTTGGTAAGTGCAAATATTATCTTTAGAAAAGTGACTAAGTAACGCGACTTGAAGCATCATATTTTTGTTCTATATAGACAAGTTCATTGCCAAGTTTTGAAGACCTGAAGACCACCAATTGAAGAATTCAAGACAAATTGTTCCAACAATCTAAAGACAACATTTAGATATGGCGATGTCTATTCAGAAAATGACTCAAGATTTCATGAAGCTTAACCGTTTTGATGGAAGAAATTTCTAACGCTGGCAAAAAAAGATGCACTTTTTGCTCACCACTCTCAAAGTGGTCTATGTGCTAACTACCCCCTATCCGGTGTAGCAAGAAGATGAGACTATGGAACAAACCCGTACTAGAACCAAATGGGAGAATGATGACTACATTTGTCGAGGACATATTCTGAATGCACTGTCAAACTCTCTGTTTGATGTTGTGGACGCGCCCGAACATCCCGGGAAAATCCCGTTTCGTTCATTTGGGCTTACCACAGTTCGGACTCAAATGTCACGGTTCTGAATCTAATTTCACAATGTGCGATGTAAGATCGATAAATCACCAAAGAGTCCAAATCCGGCAAATCATTTTGAAAAACTGATTTTTAATAAAGAAGTGCCAAACATGAACTGCTTTGCCAGATACAGAGTCGCCACCTAAATATTTTGTTTTGGGGGGAATTTAGGAAACCCTGACTCGTGCCTAAGGCCACGTGTCCACCATCACCAAAGTTGTCTCGGCCCGGGAACTTGGGTACGATTGGGGAAGGTCATTTAATGAGCACCCCCGCTTGCCCGATCAAAAATTGGCCTGTATTAAGCATGATGTCTTATTTTTGAAAACACATGTGCTCTTATTCCGATTAATTAGCTAGTGTTACTACGTGATGGCACAGCAAACAAGTATAGACTAGATCGCCTAATTTGGAACGAAGCATCGCATATCCGTTTGTTTAGAAAATGGTTTGAAGTTCGCTATTCGCAAGTAGGCTAAACTGCGGATTTCAATGAATTGTTCCAATTCAAGTAATCCAACCTTCACCTACAAGCATTCAGATAGTTAATCACATAAGCAATTAGCCTCATGGCAAACATGCTAACATGGCAACATTAATACACATGCAGTATGCTAAAGAGTAAACACTCATAGTGTACTCCAAGCCAAAACAAAGAACTAGTTAGAAATCATGCATGATCCTAATTCATATTAAGATGGCTAATGTAATACATGCGAAGATGCAGCTAAGATAGGCTCGGCTATTCTAGTCATGTCATGTGAAATGCAACTTGATACATGTATTCAAAAAAATTTATTGAAATACAATGCAGTTAGTATGATGCGCCGAGCCCGGTGCATGTAATTCAGATGAATGGATGCACGCATGCGAGCATAAGGTATGCTAAATGAAATATGCCCTAAAACTAACTATCGTAAGCGGTTAAGTAAAAGGGAGAAAGAAATGGGGATTGGAAGACATGCATCACACATACGCATGCTTATTACAACAATTGGCCCTCTCGAAGGAGAGACCGAATAAGAAGCTAACTAGCTAATCTAAGCTAATTAAACTAATTATTACATAACAAATTAATTAACTAATCCTAGTTAACTAATTATTACAGAACGAATTGAATAGCTAACGCATTAACTGATTAAAGTACAAACCAAAACGTAAACTAGCTATCTAAGCATGGCAGCTAAGAAAAGCAATAAAACAGGAGGTTCTCGGAGGGAGAAGACTGGATGCATGCTCGGTCTCTTCGTTCGGAAATCCAATGCGATGCCCCGATTTGCCTCTATTTTCATCTGTCCTCAGAAACTTGCACCAAGCTCCAGAAAGCTGAAACTCCACCTTGGGAGTCTTGTGGGAGGGTGGCCGACCACTTTTGGTCTCTCCAGACACCTGCCGACCACTTTTGGTTATTGAAAAACCAAAAAAGTGGTCGGCCAGCTAGTTTTTCTGGCTGGCCAGCTAGTTGTTGCTACTGAACTGTAATTTGCTGCAACAGAGAGCAAGAAAGGGCATGATAATGTATTTGCAAGATATGTGTGCATAACTACCCTCCCTATCATGTCATGAACTCAAGGGAGTGTAGGTTCTCGACCCTCGGGCCATCAATCGCGCATTTCAAGACATGATGGGCGAGAGGTGAAGTTGCACAATTCAATGTAAAATGAATGCACAAGTAAACACATAAGGCCTAAAACTCTATCATGTATGATCAAGAGCGTCGACGATCAGGAATTGAGGCACGTTTCATCACTTTAAGTATGAAACGTCCCTCGTTTTCCGTGTTTGGACTAACACCTATTCTAAACACGATGCAAGCACGAAACATGGCATGCACAATGCTATGTAATGCAACCTTAGCATGCGAACATTCAACTACATGGCATACTCAATGCAACTAGCAACCTAGCATACACAAGGCAAGGCATAACATGGCATACACAATGCTAAATGCTAAGAACTAGATGGCATACTCAATGCAAGGCAATCATGAGGGTTCTTAACACAATGTAATGCATGCATGCACAATGCAATGCAACAAGGGCAACAATGTGCAATGCACCAAACATGCAACAACATGCAAACCATATACTCAATGGACTTAAACCGAAATGGACAGACCTCAGTCATGCCTAAACAGTGGCCATAATGCTAAAATGAAGGCACTGAAAACACATACAAGCATGCATGCCAATTGGCTCACCAACTAAGGCACTAAGGTGCAACTCTCAAGAACACTTAAAGAGTGTAAAACATGAAAGTGTAGCAACACTAAGTGCACTGAAATTAGACAAGAAATGATGCCAAATCACTTAATCAACACAAGCATAGCATGCAATGGTGCTCAAAGCTTAAGACAAGCAAGGAGGACTACACATGAGACATGCAATACATGGCACAAATGCATGAACTAAGCATGGATAGAGCTCAAGTAGGTCAAAATAAGGACCTAAACATGCCGAGATAGGGACTCGAAGGCCTAAGCATGCAAGCATACGAGCTAAGGCATAAACTAGGCAACAATGCATAACACTCAAAGGCACTTAAAGCATGATTGAGGTAGGAAAATGGCAATGCTAAATGCTCTGGAATGTCATGTTAAGTGATGCCAAATCATGTACACAACACAAGTGAAACATGCAATGGTGCTCAAAGCTTGAGCCAAGCAAGAGCATTTGTACCACAAGTATACAAAACATGAAACATGTGACCAAGGCAACCCAAAACAGTCCTAGAACATGTTAACATGAGTCTAAAACATGCATGGAAAGAAGCCAAAACAAGCTAGCATGGAGGGCATAAGGCATGATGCATACAAGGCAAATAAGGCGGATTACACTACACCTATTAAGACCAAGCATGGAATGACTTAACCAATAAAAATCAGAGTTATATCATGGCATAATAACCCCAGATAAGTACTGAAATGAGAGCTCGCAAGCTATGTCATGAAGGCATACGCAATGGTTCATGTTAAGGCATAAAGGGGCCAACCCTCCAACGCATTGAATAAGTGACAAATGTGAATGCATGGCCATAAAACATGACTGAAATCACATAATAAATGATTCTAAATCATTCAAATAGGCCAAGTAAAGCATGCTAATGGACTTGATGCACAAAGCTAACAAGCTAGATTGAACTATGGCTATACAAAGCAAGTCATGCATGGCTAAAATAACCAAAATCAGACCTTAAACATTCTAAAACATGAATAAAGTCTTCTCAGAGCTAAGCCAAAAGCATGCTAAAATGACATGTTACAACATGATGCATGTTAAGCTATTTCATGGAACTACACTACAAGTGTATGGAGCATGCAAGGGCCAAGCAAACCAAACCAAAATAGAGTCATGACATGGCAAAACATCACCAAAAACATGCTGAAATGGAAAGAAAACAAGCTAGAATGACATGCTATTTCATGAAGCACATAAAGCTAGTTTGTGTGATTTACATTGCAAGTGTTTCAAGCATGCATGGAGTGACCAAAGCAAGCAAAAAAAGTGGTATGCCTCAGCAAAATAACCACAAATAAAAGCTAAGATATGGCCAACAAAAGCTTATCAAAGGTGCTCAAACATGAGGCATATGAAGCTAGCATACACAATACAAGGAGAGGGGATGACCCTCTCCTATTTAGGACACCAAAACCATCTTTCCACCACTGAAAATCCTCTGGATTTCAGTGTGTAGAAAGGTCATGCAAAGGCTTCACCAAGAGCCTAAAGGGATGGCTCAAAACAAGGCCTAACAAGGCCTAAGAGGGAGTAAATCACCCCAAATGAAAAAGTGACCTTAAAAAACTATTTTAAGCATGCAAAACAAGAACTTTTTGTAGTAGAAGTTAAGCTTAAAAAAGTATGCAAAAGGGGCCAAAAGCTTAAGCAAAAATGAGGGTTTTAAAGGTCAAAGACTCACCCTTGAAGACCTTCTTTGAAGCTGCAACTCCACCAACTTTTTCAAGCTCAAAGCAACCCAAGAACACCAAAACCAGCTCCTAAGCACCTCAGTATCAAAGAGATGGTGTTTAAGTGTGTGTTTGTGTGAAAAAGCAAGACAAAACTACACTTTTGAACACAAAACAAGAGCAAAATGAAGAAGTATAGATATAGGCTATATGTATAACTCAAGGGAGTTTTTTTTCTGAATGTAGAGGAGGGATGAGGAGCCTCCCTCTTATAGAAGAGGAAAGGCAAAGCTTCTAGGAGAAGCTAAGCACCAAGGCAATCCCTCTAAACACATGTATGGAGGATATCCCTAATGTCCTCTAGAAAATATCTCCAAAAAGGTGTCAAAAAGTAGCTGACCACTTGAAGTGGTCGGCCTGCTACTTAAAGTGGTCGGCCGACCACTTCAAGTGGCCCCTGAGAGCAAAAACTGGTCAGCCATGGTGGGAGAGAGTCCAAGGCATGCAAACAATGCAGTTGTGTGGTGACCGACCAGAAAAGATGCCCCGAAGACCAAGAAAGCTAGTTGTCCGACCAGAAAACTGGCTGGCAGAGGAACAAGTGGTCGACCAGGAGAAATACTGGTCTTCCACCCTTATACCACCTTCCAAACAAGGAAAACAAGGTTTGTACCAAAAATAAACCAAAACGGATGCAAGACGAGAGATCGGGAGGCAAAGTAGCGGTCGAAAGCCCCGAAAACTAGCTAACGAGTACCAAAACTGGTATGCAACCACAAAAGTGGTCTCCCGGACCACAGTGTTCCTCTAGGCAGAGGCAACAAGGTGTGGTTCAAAAACCACGTCAAACAGAGAACGTTAAGCGGTCCTAAGACAAGGCGCGCGGCCAAAGGCTCCAAAAATTGGAAACTAGTCTTCAAACGGAAAAAGTGGTCTACGACCACAAAGAGATGGTCTACAAGGCCTCTCCCTCCCTCCGGTTAGAGAAAACAAGATTCGGTCCACAAACCGAGCCGAAGCACAAAAGAGTTCAGAGACTCGGAGGCAAGGCTCTCAGCCAAAACTCCGGAGACTTGAAACGAGCACAACATGCACCATCACCGAGCGTTCAATTGATGACATCTGAGTCTTAAGGTCGGTCAAAAATGGGGTGTCAACAGATGTGTATCAACATCTGAAAATGACAAAACAACACTGGAACATATTATAGTTAAAGTACCTCACTGAGGATGCCACCAGTAAGAAATTTCTTGTTAGTGATTTTATGCGTTTTACTATGATTGATACAAAGCCCATTATGGAACAATTCCATGAGATCCAACATATTCTAAGTCAGTTTTGACAAAAGAATATGAACATGGATGAATCTATTGTAATTTCATCTATAATAGAGAAACTGCCATCTTCTTAGAAGGATTTTAAGAAAGCTCTAAAACACAAAAAGGAATATCTTACTTTAGAGGAATTGGCTCAACACCTTTGAGTTGAGGAAGGGTCAAGGCTTCTTGAAGGTAAGGATAACCAACTGGCTTAGACTTCCAAGATCCACATGGTGGATGATGGCAAGAGGTTTAACAAAAAGAAATGTAAGCGTGAACCCTAACTCGAGAAAGATGCTAAGAAGCTAAAAGGCACTTGTTGGCACTGTGGCAAGCCAGGGCACTTCAGAAATGAATGCCGGTCATATAATAAGAAGCCAGAAACTTTAAATGCCAAGAACAAGTTCGTGGTAGTTGTATCCAAGGTGAACATGGCTCAAAAAAGGTGACTGGTGGATTGACTCAAGAGCAACAAGACACGTCTGCAACGACAAGAGCCGTTTCACTACTTATGAACAAGTGAGTGATGGAACAGTTCTCTACATGGGCAACTCTTCAGCTGCTGTTATCAAAGGCAAAGGGATGGTGGAATTAGAGTTCACATCTGGAAAAGTCTTAAGTCTTAGTGATGTTTATCATGTGCTTGATGTTAGGAAAAATCTTGTATCTGGAAGCCTGCTTAATAAGCATGGTTTCAAGTTAGTATTTGAGTCAGACAAATTTGTCCTGTCTAAGGATGGGATTTTTGTTGGGAAGGGCTACATGTATCAAGGAATGTTCAAACTTAATGTTATCAATAATACATCTATTTCTGCTTATATTGTTGATTCTCTTTCTTTATGGCATGCTCGTTTAGGTCATGTTAATACTAGGAAAATACATGATATGGTTAATTTAGATTTAATTCCTAAGTACGATATTGATATGTTTGAAAAGTGCAAATTTTGTGTGCAATCTAAAATTACTCACATGTCATTTCCTAAAGTAGATAAAATCACATCTCTGTTTAAACTTGTGCATAGTGATGTATGTGACATGCATAGTACCCCCACTAGAGGTGGTAAGAGATATTTTGTAACATTCATAGATGATTTTTCGAAGTACTATCATACCTATCTTTTGCATTCAAAAGTTGAGGTGCTTGATAAATTCGAGATTTTTAAGACAGAAGTGAAAAATCAGTGTAATGTCAAAATAAAGAGACTTAGGTCTGATAGAGGCGGTGAATACCAGAATATTGTGAAAATGTTGGTATTATTCATGAGAAGTCAGCACCCTGCACACCACAACAAAATAGAGTAGCTGAAAGAAAAAAATAGGAAATTAACAAAAATAATAAAAGCTATGCTTTCTTACTCCAGTTTAAGTTCTAGTTTTTGGGGTGAAACCTCGCTCACTGCCTGTCACATACTCAATAGAATTCCTCTGAAGGGAAGAAATGTTACTCTTTATGAACTTTGAAAAAACAAGAAACCTAATCTAGGTTATTTGAAAACATGGGACTGTAGAGCAATAGTTAGATTGCCTAAACCTAAAAGGAAGAAATTAGGTGAAAAAGGAATTTAATGCATATTCCTTGGTTATGCTATACATAGCAAAGCATATCGATTTCTGATAGTAGAGCCCAATGGTTCAGTGGAAACAAATACCATCATTGAATCACGTGATGCGGTATTTTATGAGAATCATTTCACAACCATTCCAAGGTTGGATTCTAATCAAGAAAATGAATAAACTCCTTTGATGTCTATAGAGGAAAGTGAACGACATGAACACATTGAGCCTAACGAACCAAATGAGCCTGTTGAGCTAAGGGGGAGTAAGAGGGCTAGGACTGAGAAGTCATTTGGCCCTGATTTTGTTGTTTACCTTGTAAAAGGAACTAGGAAAGCTTATTGTAAACAAACAATGATTTCTTTGAATATGGATTCAGATCTATTAACCTTTGAGGAGGTTACGAAGTCTCAAGATGTTGGTTTCTGGAAAGAAGTAATAAACGATCAGATGGATTTTATCATGGGTAACAATACGTGGATACTTGCTGATTTACTACCTAGATCCAAACCAATTGGTTGTAAATGGATTTTCAAAAGGAAAATGAAAGTTGATGGCACAATTAACAAGTTCAAAGCAAGATTAGTTGCTAAGGGTTTTACTCAAAAAGATGGTATCGATTATTTTGATACATATGCTCCGGTGGCCAGAATTGCCACCATTCGAGTGTTGATTTCCTTAGCCTCAATCTATAAGCTTGAAATCCATCAAATGGATATTAAGACCGCTTTCCTAAATGGAGAGTTAGATGAGGAAATCTATATGCAATAACTGGAAGAATTTGTTGTACAGGGCCAAGAGCACAAAGTGTGTAAACTCGTGAAGTCACTATATGGACTGAAACAAGCTCCAAAACAGTGGCATGAGAAATTTGACAAAGTAATAATGTCAAATGATTTTAGGATACATGAATCTGATAAGTGTGTATACAGTAAGTTTACTGGCAATAGAAGTGTAATCATATGTCTATATGTAGATGACATGCTTATTTTGGTATTGACAATGATGTCATTGAAAGTACTAAAAGTTTCTTGTCGTATAACTTTAGTATGAAAGACATAGGCTTGGCTGATGTAATTCTGGGTATTAAGATCAAACGAGAGGACAATAATTTGATTCTTATCCAGTTGCACTATATTGAAAAAATTCTTAAGAAATTTAATCAATATAATTGTACATCCATGTCTACACCTTTTGATTCAAATTTGAAATTATATCCTAATACTAGAAGAGTTGTTGATCAGCCAGAATATTCAAGAGTGATAGGTAGTCTGATGTATGCCATGACTTGCACTAGACCTGATATTGCATTTGCAGTGGGAAAACTTAGTAGATACACTAGTAATCCCAATAGTGTGCATTGGTAGGCTGTTAACCAAGTACTTAGGTACTTGAGGAAAACCATAGACTATGAAATAATCTATAATGGCTATCCAGCAGTGCTGAAAGGATTCATAGATGCTAGTTGGATAACTGACCGTGAAGATCACTCGTCCACGAGTGGTTGGATTTTTACTCTTAGAGAAAGAGCTATCTCCTGGGGTTCTAAGAAGCAAACATGAATAACAGACTCAACTATGGCGTTTGAGTTTGAAGCATTAGCATCTTGTAGCAAAGAGGCAGAATGGCTAAGGAATCTCTTATTAGAGATTAAGATATAGCCAAAACCTATGCCACCAATATTTTTGCATTGTGATAGTGAAACAACTCTATCATGGGCCTATAACCATGTCTATAATGGAAAGTCTAGGCATATAGGACTGAGACATAGCTGTGTCAAGCAGCTAATCACAAAAGGTGTGATTACCATTAGTTATGTAAAGTCAAGTGAAAATTTGGCTGACCCTTTAACAAAGAGACTGCAAGGGATTTGGTGTGGAAAACATCAAAGGGGGTGGGTCTTAAGCCCACTTAACATAATCACTCTTGGTGGAAACTCGACTCAACGCTTGAAGAAATATCAAGTCTTGAGTTCAATGAGCCCAAGTATACCATATGTCATGATTGCAAGCACTTAGTTTTATTTCATTTTTATCCCAAGGTTGAGGTTCTTGGTACCTGTAATGTGAAGAGGATGAGTTAGTAAATTCTTAATAAGCTTACAACTGAGTTGTTAGGGTACTGTAAATTATAGGGGTACTGTCAGTAAGCTTACCTATGTGAGTTTTCCTATGAGTCCAGGGGCTTGACTCTAGAGCACTCATGAAATAGGATATAGGCACAAGGACAATCCACATGTTGGTTTGTTTGAATACTTTAGGTAACATGTACTGTGCGTGAGACATGTTCGGTTAGTTGTATAAGATCGCTAGTTCAAAGACAAGTCTACTATGCCATCTTGACTAACTTTGAGATGTCTGTACTAAGTGAATGATTCAAATCATAAGATATCTTCACCTATGCATAATGCTGTCAAGTGAACCAAGAGTCATCATCTGGTATTTTGAAAATGGTGGGGGAATGTTGGGGAATTTTCAAAATGGTTTTTTAAAATGTGTAGTTTAATTTTGGGTGTTTTCAAAACCTTCATTGTTTTTCTTTGGAAAACTTGAAATAAACTTGCGGACTTTGTCCCACATCGGAAAGAGAAGAAAATATAGAGTACTTAATAAAGTGTTACATGGAATATTCCTTTGAATATGGAATTGTGAGGTAAAATCTAGTGTGCATGTACCCACACCGATAGGATGGTGCTTCACACCATCCGCACACACACACGCGTGTGCGTGGTGTGGTGTGGGCTGTGTGGCGTTTAATGGCGCACTTTGCACTTCACAAGGCTCCATGAGGGGGCTTTCCTATTTGCATCGGACAGGTTGAAGCAATGGCGTGGATCCAACGTGGCATAGGTGACGTGGAATACAGTCAGCTCCACGTGGTAGTGACGTGGCGTCCGTTGGTGATGAGTCAACCAACCGATCGAATGGTTACGTGTCCAATCTAGAGTCGTTTGATCATAGTCGTTGATTGGAGATGCGCGCGATCGTACGAATGAGATGGCACCCGATCGTCATCAGGTGTGATCAGTCAAGACAACCATTCGGTGTGAGAATGATTTGCATCATAGATCGTTAATCCAACGGTCAAATCTGATCGGATGCGATCAAGGGACATGACCATTCGATTAGATCCATCAAGGCCTATAAATAAGCTACAAAATCAGCCATTTCATTCCATTCAAAAAAAATTCAGAAGCATTTCTGTAATTCTCTCTTTTTCTCTCTCTTGATTTTAAGTTTTCGGTTAAGAGTTTCTTAAGTAAATTTTTGCTTTTCTTAGTAGTAATCAAGTTTTGAAAATTTGATTATCAGTGTCTTAGTTTTCTTGATTATATCAAGAGTATTCTGATCTGCTGTCGTCAGTGCAGACGTCGGTAGACTTGATCTTTAGATCATGCTTCATTGTATCCTAGAGGCGAATTTGTTGTAACCCCCCCTGCACACCTTTTAGTGGATTCAAATATTGTCTTTAAGAAAGCGACTAAGTAACGTGACTTGAAGCATCATATTTCTGTTCTACATAGATAAGTTTATTGTCAAGTTTTGAAGATCCGAAGACCACCAATTGAAGAATTTAAGACGAATTGTTCCAACAAATATAACATAAATCGGATGATATATTTTTAAAATTATACTTGTCATCCTTTTTTACAAAATAAATATGGTTCAATCATATAATTATCACTATGAGATCAATTTAGTTTTTGTATGATTGACTTCTTATGGTAGAATTGGAATGAGCCCACATTCCCACTACGTACATAATTGGACCAGAGGGAGGCCTCCTTCTATTTGAATAATATGATTATATTTAACTATCAATTTCAAAAAAGGGAACTTTTAAAAATAATGATTGGATTTTTAAAGTTTCAAGATTTCGACACATAAAATAATATGAGAGTACTCAAATAATAATAATAATAATAATAATAATAATAATGTGAGAGTATTCAAAAAAAGAAAAAAGAAAAAAAGCACAACCTATGTTTCAATGAAAGATGACCAACTTCAGAAAATGACTATAAATAGATAATTTATAGTCCTGTTTCTTTTGTAACCTAAACTTGGCTTAAAAAGTAAAGTATAACATTGATGCATGATTTAAAGATCAACCTCAGGATAGTCATTACATTTAATTAAATCTTTAAATGTGGCATGGCATTCATTTTATTTGAATATCATTTACATAATTGTAGGTTGTAATTTTAATTTTGTAATGTAATACAAGAGCTATATATATATATATATCACAAGATAACATATAGATTTTTCAAACCATCTCCTCTAAAATGTTTCAACATACATTTTTCGTTTTACTTACAAGTAAAGATGTGATTCCATCGAGATTTTACTTCGGATTGTAATGATAATTATGCTTCTTTTATAAAGATCATTTCCTTCTAATAAAAAAATAACAGAAAAAAAAATCACGTCCTTTTTGTAAAGCTATTAATTTGTATTGATCTGTATTTTCTAAGAGTACTTGTTTACAAGTTTAAAACAAAATGTACAATTTCATGAAAACAAATATATTTCATAAGAAATATCTAGTAATTATTTTAAAATTTACTAATCAATGCTATTAGAACAATTAATGAAGAAATAAAGATTAAATATACCCATTTTCTATCCCATATTTTACTATCTACATACCATAGAGTGGATCTGTAATTAAACTCTAATAAATAGTTCGAAAACATAAAATGTTTGAAATTTTGTCATGAGTTTTTTAAGAGTGGGGTCTTCATAACAAGTATTCTTAGGACATAAATAATAATAATAAAAAACAAAAAATATAATATATTTTTTATTAAATTCAATACACTTATTAACATTAACGTTTTACAATTACAGGGAGAAATTATTTGTCAGTTAGATAAAAAAAAAAAATCATAAATATAAAAAGATGTAAGTGAGGCTTAGAGGTTGTTTGGAAAGTGTTAGATTAATATATTTTTTGACTTTTTATGAAAATACATAAAATATGAGTTGAATTTGAAATAATATAATCAAGATGTAATGTGATTTAAATAAAATAATTATAACTTAAATAAAATAACATGTTAAAACAACATATGCTATTTTAATACATATCAAAAAACCACTTACACTTCTATAACTTTTCATTTATATCCCATTACAAAATCAGTAACATCCTCCATACTTTTATAAGGAAAATGTTTGGTGACCACAAATTCTGTGATTCAAATGGTGTAAAAATGTCAAAACGACATCGTTTTAACATTTTCGTTTTATACCCAAAACATATTTAAACCACTGACCATTAATCATTACCTTTTGTATAATTCTTTTTTTCTTTCTCCGTACAAGTAAAAAACCACCAAATCATTTTTGATTTTTTTTTTTTTTACCTTCTCCATACAAGTAAACTACCAATTATTGTTTAGCGCAGTGATTGAGGGCCCGACGTTTCGGGGCTCGAATGCCCCGAAATTCCGTTTAAGGTAAAAAAAAAAGGAAAAAAGAAAGAAAAAAAAAAACAGTTTTCAAAATTAGAAATTAGGGGCATTAGGGGCAAATTTTTTAGGGCCACCAATCATTTTTGTATTGTTTATTGTCTTTTCACTGAAAAAGGAGCAGACGTGGAGGGATGGAATTGAACAAAAATATAGTTAAGAAAAGTGATGGAGCGGAGTCGGGTCAAATTCACATAACCCAAACAGAATTTCAATACTCAACCCTTTCGGTTCTAACTTAACGGACTGTTTCAACATACCTAACTAAACACCGCCACGTGCTACAAAACGTGCTACCTTACCCAAACCCCAACACCACCACAAGTTACACAACCCTTTTAAACTGCGCCGGCTTTTCTCACGATAAACGTTGCCGATTTAATCGCCGAGTCCTTTGTACAAATTCAGCTCAAATGCACTCCAAATAAAAATCCCCAAATCCAAATGCATCCGAAATTCCCCAACCCCACCACCACCACCACTACCACTCACCACCTCATATCTCTCCTCCCCCAGCCGCCTTTTCTCTCCACTTTCTCTCTCTAAAAACTCACTCTCCCCCCCCCCCTCTCTCTCTCTCTAGGATTTCTTTTTTTTTTTTGTCTCTCGCTCTAGAAACTGGAGTTCCGGTTGCCGGTGTATGGAATGACGGATTACCGGTTACCGGCTTGGACAGACGACAACGCGTCGATGATGGACGCGTTCGGTAATTCCGATCTGACGTCGTTTTGGCCAGCGCCGCCGCTGTCTTCCTCCGCCTCCACCACCGCGAACCACAACCTCTCGCCGCCGCTCTTCAACCAAGAGACTCTCCAGCAACGCCTTCAAGCCCTAATCGAGGGTGCTCGAGAACTCTGGACATACGCCATCTTCTGGCAATCCTCCTCCGGCGACTACTCCGGCGGATCTTTGCTGGGTTGGGGCGACGGGTACTACAAAGGAGAGGAAGACAAAGCCAAGCGCAAGGCGGTGGCTCCGTCGTCCGCGGAGGAGCAGGAGCACCGCAAGAAGGTGCTCCGGGAGCTCAATTCTCTGATCTCCGGCGCATCGCCGTCGTCGTCCGACGAGATTATCGATGAGGAAGTCACCGACACTGAGTGGTTCTTCCTCGTCTCGATGACTCAGTCGTTTGTCAATGGAAGTGGGTTTCCGGGCCAGGCTTTTTTCAATTCGTCTCCGATTTGGGTTGCCGGAGCTGATCGACTCGCTTCTTCGCCATGCGAACGAGCTCGACAGGGACAAGTATTTGGTTTACAGACCATGGTTTGCATACCCTCAGTCACTGGAGTTGTAGAATTGGGTTCTACAGAATTGATATTTCAGAATTCAGATCTCATGACTAAGGTTAGAGTTTTATTCAATTTCAACAGTATTGAACTGGGTTCGTGGTCGATGCAGATAAATCCCGACGAAAACGATCCATCCACGCTCTATATAACCGATCCTTCTTCAATCGAAATCAGAGAGACAGTTAACACTACTACCCCTGTTTCAATCCCTCCGAACAATCACCAATCTTCGAAGCAAATCGCATTCGAAAACCCCAATTCAATCTCTTGCCAACAAACCCAGCAACAACAAACCCATTCCCAGAGCTTCTTAGCCAGAGAATTGAATTTCACTGAATTCGATCGCGATGGAACTAGTATCAGGAACGGGAATTCGAATTCGTGTAAGCCTGAATCGGGTGAGATATTGAATTTCGGGGAGAGTAAGAGGAGTTCATGTAGTCCCAATGAAAATCTATTTTCAGGTAATTCTCAATTCGGGTCTGCAGAGGATAATAATAGCAAGAAGAAGACATCACCGACTTCGCGAGGTAGCAACGAAGAAGGCATGCTTTCGTTTACTTCAGGTGTGATCTTGCCCTCTTCGGGGACAGTGAAGTCTAATGGTGGTGGGGGTGGTGGCGGAGATTCAGACCACTCTGATCTCGAAGCCTCAGTGGTTCGGGAAGTTGAGAGTAGTAGAGTCGTAGAGCCGGAAAAAAAGCCTCGAAAACGAGGTAGAAAACCCGCGAATGGAAGAGAAGAGCCATTGAATCATGTGGAAGCAGAGAGGCAGCGAAGAGAGAAACTCAATCAGAGGTTCTATTCGCTTAGGGCGGTAGTTCCAAACGTGTCGAAAATGGATAAAGCTTCGCTTCTTGGAGATGCCATTGCTTACATCAATGAGCTGAAATCGAACCTCCAAGCTGCAGAGTCAGATAAAGATGAGATGAGGAACCAAATTGATTGTTTGAAGAAAGAATTAGCTAACAAAGAATCGCGAAATTCAGGTCCACCACAACTGCCCGATCAAAACCTCATATCGAACCATCATGGAAATATTAGCAATCTAATTGATGTGGAAATTGACGTCAAGATAATTGGGTGGGACGCGATGATTCGAATACAGAGTAACAAGAAGAACCACCCTGCAGCGAAGGTAATGTCAGCTCTGAAAGAGCTCGACCTCGATGTTCACCATGCTAGTGTGTCTGTAGTGAATGATTTGATGAACCAACAGGCAACGGTGAAGATGGGGAGTCGATATTACACGCAAGAGCAGCTCAGGATGGCCTTATCGGCTAAAATTGGCGATACACGATGATGAGCATTGGATGCGTAGAGAGAGTTCCACGAGAGCAGATTGATTGTGCCGATGCTCTGGGACATTTTAAAGGCTCCCGGAAGCGAGCTCTGTAATATACATTTGTTTTTGAATTGTTGATCTTGATTAGCTTTGTTTCTAGTATAGATTTGAAGCTTTTTGAGGAGATTTGAATTATGGACAAAGCTATGTTTTTTTCCTCTTAAGTTTTGGTGTCCGCCCCCCCCCCCCCCCCCAATGTTTTGTGTAGTTTAAATCCAATGTATATATAGAACATAAAGCAGATGAATTTTCAGGCTTCTTTCTTGTTCATGCCAATTAGAGGTCTATGTATGTTTCATGAATGCATCTTGTGTTTTCTTTCTTGTATCATCCTCAGTATTTGGGAATTTTTTGGGTTGATTTTCAACCCAATGGAAGATATTAGATTCTATTTTATGCTGAATTAAAAAGATTGTTTCTTGAGGTATTTGGGAGATGAAATATGGTGTTTGTGTTTTGCCTTTGCCAGTGCCACACCTTTAATGTTTCATCAGTTTAGTTGCAGAGATTGTACCAATCATCAGTTTTGAGTTGAAACTGTGGAAGTGATGTCTTTATTGGTAACTGTCTCCGACTTGTTTGTTTGGGGTTTATTATTGGAACCAGGTACAACATGCTTAATAACGATGATGTTTTTTTGACACACGTTGTGATTTCACTGGGCCTTTAGTTCCGGATCAAATTCTCTTACAAGCTATCTCTGGTACTATGAATCTATTTGATAATTTAAAATTTTGTGTGATTTTATTTTCATTTTACTTCCCTTTGAATTAGAATTACTTAATTATGTATTTTATCAACGGATATTGCCTCCGTTTGGGAAGTGGGTTGGCTTTTTGGTTTTTTGGCTTTTTTGGCTATTTTAGCCTGGGCTAAAAAGCTTGGTTTGAGAAGGGCTTTTTGACTTTTTTGACTTTTTTTGTGAGAGAAGAGTGTAATGATTATGGGTTGGATGTGATGTTTTGTTTGTTGTGACTAAAATAGCCTATTTTGTCTTTTATGGCTATTTTAGCCCAACCCAACTTGCCAAACACCACCATTGTTATGTTAAAACACACAACAAGATCATTGTAAGAAATCATAATATTGAATTCTAATCTCACTTAATTATCCCACTTGAATCCCATTTGAAAATAGATTATTTTAATTAATAATTATAAAAAGATGTGTAAAAAAATAGAGAGAATAATATGAGCGGATATTTTGTTTATTGACTATTTTAACCTGGAATGTACTATTTTAACCTATCTCAAATGTGAGGCTAGGTGTCGTTTGGGAAGTAGGTTGACTTTTTTGACTATTTTAGCCTGAGTTAAAAAGTTTGGTTTAGGAAGAATTTTTTCATTTTTTGGTTTTTTTAACTTTTTTTGTAAGAGAAGAGTGTAATGATTATGGGTTGAATGCGATATTTTGTTTTTTGTGACTAAAATAGTAAAAAAAAAAGCCCCAAATCCATCTTCCCAAAGGGAGCAATCTGTGAACATTTGATTAATTCTGTTTTGATATGAGTATCGTACAATATTACTTTCTTTTCTTTTTATTTTCATCCCATGCTAGAGCAACTCCAATCACACTCTCTACTTTTCACTAGTTAAATTACAAAAAAAATACGCTATTTATTTTACCTAATTACTTTAGCTATTGTGTTCTCCAAATACACTCTTTATTTTAGCTAATCATTTAAACTAAATTAATTCTTAAAATAAAAAATACTAATTGTTGATATTTTACTAATATAAATTTGCAATAATAATAAATTTGCCCATGCAAACATACAAAACCTATAGAATGAGGAGAAAAAAAAAATACAAAATAAGTTATTCCGTAATTCATCAAATAGAATTGAAAGAACATATAAAATTGCTACATACACACACACACACACATATATATAATATAAAATATATAAATTCCTAAATCCAAGACATAAATATACAAAAATCTAATATATATACATACATAATTGTTTAGAGAGCCTATGGGGCTTTTCAATTGTAGCCACCAAAAAAATAGGATGGTAAAGTAGCTAGCCCAATAACTAGCCCATTAGAGTTCAAAATTAGACTTACATTGATTAAAATATCTAATAAGTCTTGTTTAACTATCCCCTTAAAACTCTTATTAATATAGTGTCTATAAAAAGACTTGAAATTAGTAAAAGATATAAATCATAAGAAAGTGTAATTTTTGCCGAGAGATTAACCAGTTAAAATGTTGTTCAATCAAAAATGGCCCGAGAGTGATTTGAGTGGAGAATCACATAGATGTTTCTGCTTGAAAAGATAACATAAGAAATTAGCTCGAGGGTTGCGATCCATCTAAAGCCAGCTGTGGTTTGGCTAGGGCTCGATCAAAAAAGAGAGCATAATAAATTGGCTCCAGGGTTGTGTTTGATTACCAAAAAAAATAACTATCCTAGATGTTCCAGACCAGAAGCCAGAATGACTTTAAATCGATAGAAATAGCTTGCTCACAAAATTACCCAGGAAAAAAAGTTCAAAAAAAGAAAAAATTGAATCTGTACCATTTTCTTACTAATATGGTAAGTAAACCGTAACAAATTGGTACGAAATGGGATTCACAACAATGATGATAGTTGGTTTTTAACACCATTTTTAACAAATGACTTTGTTAGACAGGTTGCCTTTTTGAGTCTCAATTTTGCTATGAGAATACACAAACAAGGGTTGGCAAAGAAGAAAGACTAACAAACAAGAATAGAAATGCCCTCATTTTTTTGTGGTCCCTCCATATAGAACCATGGATTTTGTGTGAACAAAACTTGTGTAGCCTTAATGCTGTATTTGGTTGGAGGATTTGGGGAGGGATTTGAAAAGGGAAAGAAAAATGTAATCCCATTTTGGTTTGGTTATAATAAAAAATATATGCGAAAAAAAAGGGACTGAGAAATAAATTAAGAAATAGGAGAACCTTCTAGGACATCAATTCTTTTTTATATCTGTGAGAAAAGACCTGGAAAACTGAGAGGAAAAATTTATCGGAGAGAGAGAGTTTCATTGTTCATGGCTTCTCGTAGGAGACCATTCATGAGTAGCTTCAAAAAACCACCACCGACGAGTTTTGAAGATCTAACTCCGGTAGCAAACTCTGATTCGCAGCATCATTCAGCAAACCCTTCCAATCAGGGATTATCATTTGCTTCAATTGGTAATCTTCAATCAATGAACTCGATTGAAGATTCATTGCCTGGAATTTTCGATAAGATATTTGTGCTCCTCTTTCATTTTCTCTTACCTTCTCATCAAACTCAGATCTCTATTAATTTCCACGGATTTGTTTATTTATGTTCAAACTGCTTTACAATTTTGCTTCGAAGTGAAATTGCAGATCTAACTTTGGTAGCAATTTCCGATTCTCAGCATCATTCAGCAAATCGCTCCAACCGAGGATCATCATCTGCTTCAATTGGTAATTTTCAATCACTGAACTCGATTGATAATTGATTGCTCGGAAATTTCGATCAGGTATTTGTGCCCCTCTTTCGTTTTCTCTTCTCCTCTCACCAAACTCAAATCTGTATTGAAAATTCCTTACATACACACACCTATATATATTTTATTATGAATCAGGGATTATAGATACATGGATTTGTTTATCCATGTTCAAGCTGCTTTGCAATTTTTGCTTTGAAGTGAAATTGTAGAAATCCTGTTTGTTTTCTAAGTAGTTTGATGATTTAATATCTTATTTTCACTTTGCATGGGATTAAATTGGATTTACATTTTCTGTTTGTTTATTTTATCTGTTTATATATTTGTTTGTTATGACAATTTGCTTGTTATAGTCTGTAGATGTGTGCCTATTTAGTTTATTTCACTTTCTTTTGTTTTGTGTTTTTTCATGGTTTCAAGCTTTATAAATTAACCCTTTCATTCTCATGAAATGTTTGATTGAATGTTTATTTGAAACATGAGCTTTTGGACGGTCTGTTGCATTGGATTAAATTAGTTTTGGGTAATGTGAGTATAGATTTCTTATGGTCAAAATAATCATGTAAAACATTTCTAAGTGCATCCTATAATAGCTGAACTATTGATGCATTATGTTCTCAGTTTCTTCGATCTTCTCCTGCAAAAATTCCATTGTTTTTAGCATTAATATATTTTAGTCAATGCTTTTCTTCATTAGGAAAAATAAAAAAACTGTTTGGATCACTTTGGATAGCTTTAATTTAGTATTTTGGTCAAAAAATATAATATATTTTTGTGTATTGGGTATTTCTGGCTTCATGCACCTAAATGCTCGTTGTTGACTACAGAGGTTTTGGTTCCACTAAGAAGCCCCTAGTCCTATGGAATAGTGTGATTTGTGTTGTGCTTTCGGTTATTTGAACGGAAAGAAATACAAGATTTTTAATGATAAGTTTGAATAAGTTGCAGATCTATGGGGGAAGATTTTTTACTTGTCTCCTTTTTGGGTTTCAATATCAATATCTTTAAAAGAATGCCTTTGTTTTTTTATTTCTAGATATTGGAAATTGTCTGTTATGTGTAGTTGTGATTACCTTTTCTCTTCATTTTCTTATGCTTTGATGGACTTCTTGTCCCCCTTAGCGTACTTTGTACTTTCTTTATTATCTGATTTTAATAATTAGTTAGCCCGGAGCCAAGCGAATAAGGACCAAATATCAAAGTCTGTGATAATCACAATAGATCACTCAAAAAATATAATGCAAAAATGAATTGCTACAAATGCAATTTCTAATAATCAAATAATATATTTCCCAATAGTTCCCGATTACTACCCATATCCAGTAGAACATCCAAATAGTTTACCATTTGACCAAGGAAGAATTCAAATGTAACACCATATAAAAAAGATACAGTAGGCCTAGTAATTCATATTTTTGCATTAACTTGTTGTCTCCTATTCACTTTTACATGCTTCAAGTTAACCAACCAAATGGGTTGTCACTTTGAGTGTTGCCTAGTCTATGAACTTTTTGAAGTATCATTGCAATTTTGGAACATTATTAATAAGTGGATGTGATTTTTTATATTAAAAAATTATAGATACACGATCAAGAGGAGTGGGAAAAGTATAGAAAGTGGGCAGCCACTTGTGTAGCTATGTATGATTCATATGCTATCAGCCTTGTCTCAATTCTTCATTGTTGTGATCATATAAGGAAGTCAATTTCAGAACAAGGAGAATATGAAAGATGTGTCCTAATTAAAAGGATAATCGTAGCCAGTTACCCATGAGCAAAGATGCGTTTGCTACACTAGTTAGCACGCTTAAAAGAACTCAGTTTCTTAGAGACAATCCTCAAAGTAAAGTAGAAGAACAAGTTGCAAAATTCTTTCATAATTGGCAATAATTTAAGGAACCGTACAGTCAAATTCTTTTACAAACGATCTGGTGAGACTGTTAGTCGACATTTTCATCAAGTTCTTAAAGCCATTATATCATTAGAAGATATCTTTTTAAAGCAATCTGATGGATTCAACTGCCCTCCAAAGATTCGAAACAATCCCAAGTATTGGCCTTATTTTAAGGAAGTTACATGAATACAATTAAGGTATATAATATTATATGTTTGGATACAAATAATGAATTTTTATAGGATTGTGTTGGTGCGATTGATGGTACACATTTTCGTGTAAGAGTGCCAAACAAGGATGCACAAAGATACTGAGGACGAAAATGCTATCCCACTCAAAATGCTTTGGCTCCATGTTTTTTTGATTTAAAGTTTACATATATCTTTCCGGGATGGAAAGGATCTGCTTCAGACTAGAGAATATTAGATAATGCATTAACAAGAGAAACGGATTAATTGATCGTTCCTCAAGGTGATCACTGAACGTGTATATATGCTGATGAATATAAATCTTTTTTTGTTTTCTTTCAAACTAACATCATTTAGTTACTTGTTGGTCCTAGGGAAATATTACTTAGTAGATGCAGGATTTCAACTAAAAACTGAGTTCCTTGCTCCATATAGAAGTACTCGTTACCATTTGAAGGAGTATAGTGTTCATCAACCAGAAAATTCTCGAGAGCTTTTCAACCTTCATCATGTATCTTTGCAAAATGTAATTGAAAGAGCCTTTGGTGTCCTAAATAAAAGGTTTCCAATTTTAGGAAGTGGGACAGAGCCATATTATGATGTTAACACTCAAGAAGATATTGTTTTGGCCTGTTGTATTTTGCACAAATGCCTCATGGGTATTGACCCCAATGAAAGTCTTATTAAGGAGGTTGATACAGAGCTTAGAAGAGTACAAGTGCAAACTAACGTGGCTAGATCAAGTTTAGCTAAAGAATGTAGGGAAAGAAAATTGTTAAGGGAACGAATAGCTACTAACATGTGGAGGGATTATGATATAAATCTTCAATGGCAATCAAATTATAATATAGATCCTAGAAAACAGAGAGCGGCTGGAAGGGTTATTTGATGTTTTTGTTCTTGTTCTTACGATGTACTCATTATGTACTCATTTGCTTTACATCAATATAACCTTTTTCTTTTGTTGATAAAACAAAAAAATTGACAAGTTAATTATTATTATTTGAATGTTATCTTAAAATGAATTATATTTTAATTTGTTATTGTATTATGTGAAACATTGCGTTTGTGTCACACCCCAAAATTTAGACAATTAAATATTAAATTAGGACTAAACCCCAATCAATATTCCATCATCCAAATCCTAGGGGTGAAACAAAAAAATTAAATGCCAACTAAACCATCTACCATAATCTCATAACTATCTAATACCTCAAACATTAAAGTAACAATATATAGTCAAAATAACTTAAATAATGTATGGTTACAAACCATGCCAAATTATCCCAATACTAAAGTCAAAAAAAAATAAATAAAGAAATACATAAATTAATATCAACTCTAAGCTGCAGAAAACAAAAGAAGTCCAAACGACAAGTCCAACAACTATAGTAATTCCATGTCACCACTGTAGCCCCAACTAATCCTGCAAAGGAAGCTTGACTGCGCTCAAACAGAACGCACCTGAGTTGCCAAGAGACAAAACGGGTTAGCATACAGGTATACTAGTATGAGTACAAGATTTAACTTCCATGTGTCCACCAGACACAAGCAAAAATACATTTAATTCTTGTTACGGGATAAGACAAGTAGTTCCAACTGCACAGAGACGAATGGGTAATTTCCCGAGATACAGTGGTATTTAGTTACTTGCCCGTACACAACGAAATATAAATTGATTATAAAGTATAAAAAAATAGAAATAAAAATATGGTGGGTCAGCCCTGCATAGAAAAAAGTTAGTAAGACTCACCGACTTGCAAAAAAATAAAGTTAGTATAATTTAATTATAAGTAACTTGCTAAAAAAGTATAAAAATGCACTGTTTCATGCTCAAATAATTCGAATTGACCAAAACTCAAAGAACAAAAGTTGTACATAATCAAATTTCCTAAAAGATATTGCAGATGAATTTAGTTGAAACTAAATAGGTTGAGAGAAAAACTTAATAGAAAATTCTAACCGAAATTCGATCGAAAAATCTAGAATTGAAAACGAAAAGAAATTGTTGTAAGATGAATTTTTTCGGAAAAGTTTAAAACACGAAAAATGTTCATAATAATGTTTTACTTTAGTTTACGCGAAACTAATAAAAATGAGCTTGTTTCGTGGGTTAAATCAGTCTCTAAAATCTGTATTGCTAAAATGAATCAAAATTACATTAACCAAGATCATCCGATTATAAGTTCTAATCGATCTTTTTAATAAAAAGTTAAAACACAAAAGTTGTCTAGAATCACGTATACATGCCTCTACTCAAATTTCATAATTTACCGAGGTCGTTTACTATTTTTCAACTTGTACAAATCAATACAATTCACACTATAACAATAAACTCGTAATTAAATTCTTTGTACCTTAACTCCACCACTTCCGCCTCTACTTCCAGCCTACACATATATCCCATGTGCTTCCCGTATACCAAATATCGCTCCGAAGCCAAACTTGCACGGGGATATCGTCCTAAGTTTGACCCACATTCCTTGGATGGTTAGCATATACATACGCGCGTAAATCAAAGCACTCGTCTACTTATGAAAACGAGACAATAATATACATATACAAAACATCTCACTCATGAGAACAATATAACAATGCCAAGCCTAAGGCATTCAAACAAATCTCATAATCCTCACTTTTTTTTATACACTCTTTCTCACCATCACTCAAATAAAATAACAATCCATGGAGTCATGGTGGAGTATAAAGAATTTATTTATGGGTTCCTAGTTAATTTTAATTTCATATATCCATGAGTGTGATTATAACCATAAAATAAATCCATATAAAAATCCTAAACCTAGTATACACAACTAATCAAAATAATTAAAATCAATCAATCAACTAAAAGCCCTAAACCTTACATATACAACTAAACAAAATAATTAAAATCAATCAATTATTTAAAATCCTAAACCTTACATACACAACTAATCAAAATAATTAAAATCGATCAATCATCTACATATAAACATGAAATCAATTCAACATCAAATAAATAAAAATAAATAAAAATAAATAAATAAAAACAACGAATTAAATATAAATCAAGGAAAATAGATTTTGTACTCACAATATTTTTTTAAAAATCAAAGAATAACTTAGAGAATTAATAAAGTTACCAAAATAAAATCCTAATCTTTTTTATTCTTTTTTCTCTACCTACTCTTCATTTCTCCGTCGTTCTCTTTCTCTTTCCCGGAATTGATCTCCTCTGGTTGTTTTTGATTAATCAATCTCTCTCTCTCTCTCTCTCTCTCTCTCTCACTCATTGCTTGCTCTATTTCTCTCTTTTTTTTTTCTTTTTTTTTCTTTTTTTTTTCTATTAACTTCTAAACCTAATTGACTACTTATATTATATTATATATATAATAATCTAATTTTTTATTATATTATATTATACAAATATATCACAAATATAACATATATAACTATAAAAATCTTATATAAAATTTATATCAATAATTTCTATTTTAATATATATATTAATATATATATATATATATATAAATATTCAGATTAATTATATATAATTAAATACCACATTAAACTAATTAAATATTACATTAAATTCTCATGTAACCACACAATTAATAAAGCCAAAAATAAAATCAAGTAATAATAAATAAATAAAGACTTACGAAGAAATCAGGGTCGCTACAATATACACCCCTCAAAAGAATCTTGTCCCAAGATTCGATAAGAGAGAGTACTAAACAAAAAGCTCTGGGTGCAGATGCCGAACTTTCTCTTCCAATTCCCAAGTGATATCATTTTCATCCTCGCTCCATTGCACTTTCACCAAGTTCACTTTCTTGCACCACAACTGCTTTACATCTCGGTCTGGAATAGTAACTAGTCATACTACATACGTTAGATCGTCACTAATCTCCAACACCTCTGGTGATACTACCTGGGAAGGGTCTTGCACACATTTTCGCAATAAAGATACATGGAACGCATTGTGAATCATAGCTAAAGCAGGTGGTAGAGCTAATTTGTAAGCCACATTACCAATTCTCTCAGTGATCTTGTATGGTCCCACAAATCTAGGTGCCAACTTTCCTTTCTTTTCGAACCGCATGATACCCTTCATCGGCGAGACCTTCAAAAACATGAAATCTCCAACATTCAACTCAACCTCCTTACATTTTCTATTAGCGTAACTCTTCTGACGGCTTTGTGCAGTCTTAATACGTTCCTGAATAATGTTCACCTTCTCTGTGGTCTCTCTCACCAAGTCTGGCCCTAACAACGGTGCATCTCCTACCTCCATCCAACAAGCAGGTGATTGACATGGCCTTCCATACAAAGCCTCAAAAGGTGCCATCTCGATACTGGAGTGATAGCTATTATTATAAGCAAACTTCACCAATGGCAAGTGTTCTTCCCAACTACCACCAAGATCGAGGACATAAGCTCTCTGTTCAGTTTGCCCATCTGTCTGAGGATGATAAGTCATGCTCAAGTCTAACCTAGTACCCAAAGCATGCTGAAAACTCTCCAAAAACTCTACCACAAACAACGGATCACGATCTAAAACTATAGAAACTGGTGCGCCATGAAGCCGTACCACCTTCCGAATATACAGCCTAGCCAATTTATTCACAGTTCAGTGAACACTGATACGAATAAAATGAGCAGACTTGGTGAGTCGATCCATTATCACCCAAATAGATTCATTGCCTCACTTAGATCGCAGAAATCCATCCACGAAGGCCATAAAGATGTACTCCCATTTCCAAGCAGGAATCTCAAGAGACTACAAAAGTCCAAACGGTCATTGGTGTTCTGCCTTAACCTGTTGGCACACATAACGTCGAGAAACATACTCTCCTACATCTTTCTTCATATCTTCCCACCAAAACGTCCTCTTTAGGTCATGATACATCTTAGTCCCACTAGAGTGAATGGTATATCGAGACCTATGGGCATCATCCATAATCTTTTTTCTCAATTCAACAATGTTAGGTACACATAACCTGCCCTTGAATCGCAATCCCCCATTTTAGTCCACAGACCAATTAATAGGATAATCATCAATCAAATCCACTACAAGGTCATCAAGCTTACTGAAGAGAAACCTATCTAAATTCTACATCTGATGAACTTTACCTAGTAACGTCAACTGCACGGTCAAACTACCAATCTATGCCCTCTCATCACTCTCTATTGGTTGAACATCATGCATCGAAATTAATTCTAAGGACTTCCATTCCTGAGTCATCAAAGAAGCTATAATCCCATGTTGTCGACTAAGTGCATCTGCGACCACATTTCCTTTTCCTGGGTGGTAAAGGATCTCGAAATCATAACTATTGACGAATTCAACCCACCTCTATTGCATAATGTTTAACTCTTTTTGAGAAAAAAGATATTTGAGGCTCTTGTGATCTACGTACAACTCAAAGCGCTCCCTAAACAAGTAGTGTCGCCACACTTTCAATGCGAAAACAACTGCTGCCAACTCTAAGTCATGAGTAGGGTATCGTCTCTTATGAGGTTTTAACTATCGAGAAGCATAAGATACAACCTTTTGATGCTGCATCAACACACATCCCAACCCAGTTCCACTTGCATCAGTAAACACTACTAATTTTTCCCCTTGTACTAGTATAGTTAACACTGGTGCTGTAGTCAGCCGCTGCTTTAACTCCTGAAAAGCTTTTTCACATTCATCTGTCCATACAAACTTCATATTCTTGCAGGTTAACTTGGTCATGGGTACTGCAATAGTGAAAAACTTCTCTATAAATCTCCTGTAATAATCGGCTAGTCCTAAAAAACTTCTCACCTCTATAGGGTTCGTAAGCTGCTTCCATTCTTTGACTGCAACAACTTTCTCAGGATCTACAGCTATTCCCTGATTGGACACAACATGCCCCAAAAATTGAACTTCTTTCTCCCAAAAGTGACACTTATTGAACTTAGCGTATAAATCCTCAAAGTCTGCAATACAACTTTCAAGTGTTTTCTGTGTTCCTCCTCATTCTTAGAATACACCAGGATATCATCTATGAAGATAATCACAAACTTATCTAGATACGGTTGAAAAATCCTGTTCATCAAGTCCATGAAATAGACAGGAGCATTGGTCAAACCAAAAGGCATTACAAGAAATTCGTATAACCCATACCAAGTTCGAAAAAGAGTAAGCGGTATACTTTCCTCTGACACACCCATCTGATGGTAACCTGTTCTGAGATCAAACTGAGAGAACATGGCTGCCCCCTTCAACTGATCAAACAAGTCATCAATTCTAGGTAACAAATACTTATTCTTGATAGTCACCTTGTTCAGCTCTCTGTAATCTATGTACATGCGAAGAGTGCCATCTTTCTTGGAGACAAAGATCGCGGGTGCTCCCCACGAGAAATTACTTAAACGAATGAACCCTTTCTGAAGCATCTCTTTCAGCTGCTTCTTCATCTCCACAAGCTCTTTAGGCGCCATTCTGTATGCCACCTTAGAAATTGGTGCAGTTCCCGGCACTAAGTCAATGCGAAATTCTATTACCCATCGAGGAGGAGGTCCAGGTATCTCCTAGAATACATCCTCAAACTCACGCACCATATCTACCTCACTAATATCCTGCTTAGGGATTTCTACTGAGCATAGAAAACTTGTCATCGCTGACTTTTCTCTATCGCTAGAAGTATGGGTAAGCCTTGGCATACTGGGAATATCTATATTTACAGTCTTTCCAGCATAATCTAGAGTCACAAAGTAATTTCATAGCCAATCCATACCCAAAATAATTGTAAACCCCTCAAACCCTAAAACAATTAAGTCTACATACAAGACTCTACTCACAAAGTCAATCTCAAAATCTTTACATATCTCATAAAGAGTAACTGCCCCTCCTAAAGGGGTCTCAACACAAATACGTCTAGACAAGGAGGTAGTTACAATATGTTCTCTTTCTACAAACTGTCTAGATATAAAAGAATGAGAGGCACCAGTATCAAAAAGTACTCTAATGGGTTCTTGAAAGAGATTAAAAGTACCTTAAACTTTGTGAGTTCCTGGCATCACTTCAAATGCCCTGGTTGGAGTTGCCTGACCCTGTCGGGCCTGCTATCTCTGAGGGCAATCCTTGATTACATGCCCCAACTGCTGACACCCAAAACACTTCCTATTAATCGGTTGAGGTGCTACTGGTCTGATAGGTGGGGGCCCCTCTAACTGAGGTACGGAAGGATGATAACCCAACTGTGGCACTTGCTGCCGCTGTTCTTGATAACCCTATGGGCGCGAACCACCCTGTCTCTGATAATAGTGCCCCTAGGGCTGGAAATTGCCGTGAGGCCTGAAATTACCCTGAGGTCTGAAATTTTTCTAACTACCTTGCTGCTATGGCCTCTGAAACTGTTGACCCCTATGCCTTTGATCATAGGGTAGGTATCTGTTCCCATCCCGCTGTTGGAAGTGACTCCCTCTAGAAGTCTATCCGACCCTGGCCTTTCCTTTTTTAAACTGCTTCTCCTTTTCCTCATACCTCAGTGCCAAGTCAAGAACTCTGTCAAGCGGTTCAGCATCAAAGGGAATAAGGGACTTACACCAGTAATGATTCAATCCCTTAATAAACTTCTCATTCTTCTTCTCCTGCGTATTGACCAAATAAGGGGCATAACGAGACAACTCATTAAACTTGGTGACATACTCAATCACTGTTCTACTCTCTTGAGTCCATTTCAAAAATTCATCACTCAGTTGAGACCGAATAGCAGCAGGAACAAACTTCTGGTCAAAACGAGTCTTGAAATCTGCCCAAGTCAAAGTCGTTAAATCTAGACTCTCATTCCACGAGTTCCACCAAAATAGGGCTGCTTCCTCAAGCTGATGTGTGGCCAACTACTATTTTTGAACCTCAGTGAGCTACATACGACCAAACACCATCTCACATTTCTGAACCCAAGCGTTAGCTGCAATGGGTCCTCCATCTCTAGAGAATTTTTGACCTCTCAAAGAACCAAAGTCTTTGTTTCTCTTCGCAAAAGGATCTCCCTGTTGGCCTTGATTATTGTTCTGCACAACCTGAAGTAACAGAGCCATCATCTCACCCACCTTAACCTGCACCGTATTGGTTGCCTCAGTAGCAGTTGCTGCTGCCGTTGCCGCTGCCGCTGCGTTAGCAGTAGTTTCTTCCCCTATGCCATTGGGCTCAGCACTTTTGAAATTATACCTTCCAGCCATCACCTTCAAGTTAAACACACAGGAAGAACTCGTTCATAAATACTTAGAATAAATTCAACCACCAACCTAAACCAGCTAACCCATGTTTCCACAATTTGAGGATCACCTAAACTCTCACAAGTCTAAGGTAACCTAGAGCTCTGATACCAAACTGTCACGCTCCAAAATTTAGACAATTAAACATTAAATTAGGACTAAACTCCAATCAATATGCCATCATCCAAAACCTAGGAATGAAACAAAAAAACTAAATGACAACCAAACAATCCACCATAATCTCATAACTATCCAATACCTCCAACTTTAAAGTAACAATACATAGTCAAAATAACTTAAATAATGTATTGTTACAAACCACGCCAAATTATCCCAATACTAAAGTCATAAAAAAAATGAAAAATACATAAACTAATATCAACCGTAAGCTTAAGAAAACAAAAAAAGTCCAAACGATAAGTCCAACAACTACAGTAATTCCACGTCACCATCGTGGCCTCAACTAATCCTGTAAAGGAAGCTCGATTGCGCTCTGTGGACTCGCCTTTTTCCACGCCTCGCCTTTCCGAAAGGGTTTAAAAAGAAGGCCTCATAGTTCGGACTCCCGCGGTTCTGAATTTAATCTCACAAAGTGCAATGTAAAACTGATAAACACCAAAAAGTCCAAATCCGGCAAATCTTTTTGAAAAATCGATTTTAAATCAAATAATGCCAAAATTGGATTGCTTTGCCAGATACAGAGTCGCCACTTAAATATTTTTTTTTTTGGAAAAATTTAGGAAATCCTGACTTGTGCTGAAGGCCACGTGTCCGTCATCACCAAAGTTGCCTCGGCTCAGGAACTTGGGTACGAGAGGGGAAGGTCATGAAATGAGCACTCCCGCTCGCCCGATCAAAGATTGACCTCTACTAATCATGATATGATGTTTTATAAACCTTATATGTTCTTATTCCGGTTATTAATCTAACCTTACTATGTGATGCGCACAAGCAAATATAGACTAAATCGTAAGAATTTGAACATTTCAAGTCATGTTTGTTTTGCGAAAATAGTTTGAATTTGCCACCCTCAAGTGGGCTTAAAAATGTGGATTTGCCACCAGACATAGTAGGCTTAAAACAGGATTTTCCCATAACAAAGTGGGCTTAAAACGCACATTCGTTGAATTGTTTCAATTCAAACAACAAGCCTTCATCCACAAGCATTCATGCAGTTTAGCAAGTAAGCACATAGCCTCATGGCAAGCATGCTAATCATGGCAACATAGCAATCACACTCATGCAAGTATGCTAAAGCATAAAAACTCACCGAGTACTCCAAGCCAAAATAGAAACTAGTTAGAAAAATGCATGATCCTAACTATACAAAATGCCTAATGAAACACATGTAATAATGCGATTAATAGGCTCGGCTACTAATATGGCATATGAATCAATTTGAACAACATCCTGTTAAACACGTATTCAAAGAAGTATTGAAATTGCAATGTAGTTTGAATGATGCGCTAAACCTCGATGCATGCAAGAAAAATGAATGAATACAAACATGCGATATGCTAATCAAAACATACCCCTAATCTAACCATCAAAAGCGATTAAATAAAAGGGAGAAAGACGTGGGGTTAGGAGACATACACACACGCACGCACGCACACTTATTACAACATTACGCCCTCACGATGGAGGGTCCGAATGAAATAAGCTAACCAACTAGCTACGCTAATTAAGCTAACTAATTATTACAACAATTGAAACGAATTAACAAACTTATTCTAAGCTAATTAAATATTACAAATCAAAGTAACTAGCTAAATACTAAGCTAATTAAATACAAAGCAATTAAACTAATTAATTAGCTACCACTAATTAACTAAACAAAGCAACTAAATGGCCTCGAAGGGTGAGGGATGCATGCATGCTCGGTTCCTCCACCCAAAAATGCCACCGCCTTGCCATTGAACGCCTTTGTTTGCATATTTTGAACACCAAAAAAGCTACCAACTTCCAGAACACCGCTACTCCCATTTTCTATCACACTGAGCAACTTTCTTCATTGATGGCCGGTCGGCCACCCCTGTCCAGAACTTCCCTTTTTGTTGCAACAGAGAGAAAACAAAGGCAAATTAGTGTATTCTCAAGGGTTGCTTGTACTGTTACGCTCCTTATTATCACACAAGTTCAAAGGAGTGTCACTCTCGACTCTCAAACCATCAACCAAGCAATTTCCATGCATGATGGCTATGGAACCAAGCTTGTACAAATTTAATGAGTACAAAACAAGACTCAAAAAAAGGCCACCACTCTATCATGCATGATCAAGGGTGATGGTGACCAAGGAAAGTGGCACATTTCATCATTTTCAAGTATGAAATGTCCCACTTTCCCTGTGTTCGAATTAAAGTCCGATTCAAACACATGCAATGCAACATGAAAGATGTTTATGTTGCCTTTTTTACTTGTTCATTTTGTTTACTCATTTTACATTACCGATTCATTCTTTAATCGATTAAGTCCATTGGCGAGTGTTTTCTAAAGCGAAAGAAGTGTCAACCAAGGGGTAGTTCAAAGCATGAGGGAAGCTTCACGTCGTTGGTAATGACCCCTTAAAAGAGGATTAAACCATTAAGCATGACCCTTAACCTCAAGCTTAAAAAACCCTAAGGTTGAAACAACCCTCAAACAAATGAAAAAGTGAAGCAAAGAGGGACATTGCAGAGATGTTAAGTGCTGGAATTAGGAATGAAAAAGCATTAAAACATGCAACCAAGACACACAAACGATGCTCAAAGCTTAGAAACACTAAGCTAGTGAAGGAAATTACACCACAACTATACAAAACAAAGCTCAAATGACCCAAACAACCCAAAACAGAGGCAAAAACATGCTGGACTAAAACTATGTTAGGCTAGAAAAACATGCTAACATGCGAGGCTAACTAGGCATGCAAGCAAGACACAAGGAGGAGAGGCTAACTCCTCCAATTTTGGACTTCAAAAGAAGGTTTTTGTCACTGAAAAGCCTCTGAATTTTAGTGGTCAAAAGGCCCAAATTTTTTTATTTGAATGTGATGAAAAATGGTGCAAAAGTCTAAACAATTAAGCAACAAGAATGATGGATTACCCCTTAACACAAGATAGCCTCAAACCATCATTTTAAGCCTCAAAAATAGAGTTTTTTATAGTTAAAAACCAGCCAAAAAACAATACAAAAAGATGGCAAAACAAGTATTCAAAGCAAGTATACTAATTAAGTAAACTACCTATTGAAGCTCACGCAGAAATTAAGCAACAATCCGAGCTTAAACCTTCTTCTAGAGCACAAAAAAGACTCCAATAGACCTCAGCTCCAAGGTGGCCAAATTTGATTAAGGGTTGATGTGCAAAAGTGTAGAGAAACTAGACTTTAAGGCACAAAATAACAAGAGGGAGAGAGAATTCTAGAGAGAGAGAGATTTTTGGTCTAAAATGCCTAACCCTCCAAAATGGGGGAGGACACCCCCTATATATAGAAAATCAAGTCTTGAGCTTGAATTCATGCTACCATACACGTGTATGAAGATGCAGCTCAGTGAGCAACAACTAGCACAACTGGCAAACAAATATTTAGAAAAGGAGACCAATGGCCGTCAGCCACCTTTGGTAGCCGACAGGCACAATCCATGGCCGACAGATCCCAGGGCTGGCTGACAGGTCACCCTCTCTTCCAGGCTAGAGGCAAAAAGCTCTAGGTCCAAAAACATGCACAAAATGGATAAGATTTAGAGACTCAAAGACAAGGCATTCCACCGAAGACTTTGGGCTCTCAAAATGAACACAAACAAGCACAATCATCGAGTGCACAAATGATGATGTCCAAGTCTTGAGGTCGGTCAAAAATGAGATGTCTACAGTTGCCCCTCTTTAACAAAACTTGGAAGTTATAAAATGACGGGAGTGAATGTTAAAGCCTAGAGATGACCTATTTTTGACAAGGCCGAAGACTTGGACAAACAAACAAACAAAATAAAGAACGGTTGCGCCCACAGACTGCCTACATATCCCTTTGCAAAGAATCAAACCAGCGTAGTTTTGGGGCAAGATGTAAAAGCTATGCACGATGCAGGAACATAACTTATGATTATGCAAATAAATGTTACAGTTAAACCGAAACAAGGTACAGAAAACTCAAACAAGAAAAGAAGTATAAACATGAATCAAACCACATTTCACGCGGAAAGGATATAAGAAAATTATGCAAGCTTAACTACGCATTATGCAGGAAAGGCAAAGAAAAACACAACCATTGGGCGCACCCAAGGTGTCAAACAAGATCCTAACGCATCGCACGTGGAAGGTGAGATAGAATGGTGTGAACACCGGGGTGTACCCGACTATTCTTAACCAAAGAGAACGGTGATAAATATCGGAACGCATCCAAATATTTGTAACCAAAACAAGGAGTGGTAATAAACATTGGAACACGTCCAAATGCTTTTAACTAAAATAAGGAGTGGTGGTAAACATCAGAACACGTCCAAATGCTTTTAACCAAAACAGGGTGTGGTGATAAACATCGAAACACGTCCAAATGCTTCTAACCAAAACAGGGTGTGGTGATAAACATCGGAACACATCCGAATGCTTCTAACCAAAACAGGGAGTGGTGGTAAACATTGGAATATGTCGAAATGCTTTTAACCAAAATAGGGAATGGTGATAAATATCGAAACACGTCCGAATGCTTTTAACCAAAACAAGGAGTGGTGATAAACATTGAAACACGTCCAAATGCTTTTAACCAAAACAAGGAGTGGTGGTAAACATCGGAACACGTCCAAATGCTTTTAACCAAAATAGGGAGTGGTGATAAATATTAGAACACGTCCAAATGCTTTTAACCAAAACAGGGTATGGTGAAGGACATGAATGATCTCACCTAGAACTCCTCTGAATGAACCGTACATACAATATCGTGCCTGTATAAGAAAGAAACTTAACAAGCATAATACAACAAGAGTGCATGTTATATGCAAGATGAACATCCATGACACAATGTTTAAGACATGTCTCATGCAAAATATGCGAGAAACAAGACAGAAGCATACTTAATGCAACGAGAACTGGAGCATGTTCTATGCAACATCGGAATGCATATTTAATGCAACAGTACAAAATGCATGTTCTATGCACGATCAGTAGTACAAAAATGCATGTGCAATGCGAGATTAACAGCATGTTCTATACAAAACACCAAATGCATGCTCTACGCTAATTGGAAACAAAAGCATGCTCGATGCAAATGCGAGAAGTGCACACTCTAGGAAAGATCACATATGAAATGCACGTTCCGTGTAACGACAAAGAGACACATGTTCTATGCAATGACAAAAGCGTGTTTGATAAAACTGACTCAGTTGCAACTTCCGATTTACCTCTCAGAAGAGTTGCAATATGTTTCAAAAGGATACACCTCGTTCATGTTGATTAGTGATGAATTGTGCACTGAAGACACGGTTCGGAGCTTCTACATAGACAATTTGAGCTTAAAAGTGAACCTTCATTGCACTTTCTCAAGAACTGAGGACACAAAACAATATAAAGACCCAATGTAGGAGCACTGGAAGCTTGTCGGCCACCACGGAAGGGTGTCGGCCACACCTAAAAGTTGTCGGCCACCAATGATGGCCGTCGGCCACCAGTGGTGGCCGGTCAGCCACCGATGGCAGTTTCGGGCCATTTTGGTCATTTCACATCGAGTCTTTACACCCTCAAACTTCATTCCCTTACTTCTCCCTTGCCAAAATTCCTTCCTTTCTCACTCTAGACACTTTTCCCCTCTAGATCCGTGCTTTATACGCATTTTCCAATGCCCCACACGAAGTTGATTCGCTAAAACCTCTTGGTTTCCCTCATTTTGAACCGATTGAAACTTGATTTCGGTACTTTTTTCTTTATTTTCACCACTTGAGGTTTGTTTCCCTCGAGTTTCTCTTGGGTTTGGTGCCTTTTCCCAGGTTTTGACTTTTTCTCTCATTTTCTTCCTCTTAGGTTGATTTTTGGCATCCTCCACCAATTTTTCTCATTTTCGCCCACTTTCTCATCTCCTTTCTAGATGGTAGACGACATCCCCTATGACAGAGCTTCTCCAGGGATGCAGGCAGATCCCAAGCATGTACCATTATCACCCAGGGCTCGTCCCTTTGACCCAGAGACATATCACCCTGAGGTGCATGTGCTACCGCCCAATACTATTCGTCATTTCAGAGGTTTTGCACGAGGCGTGCCAGAGGATCTCTTGCTACGAGAACCAGAGTCTCATTTATCCTACGACGTCACTGAGGTATACACTGTCTTCTTATATTTTCCATAATGTATCTTGCATTTCTTGCATAGATCACGCTTATGCTGTCTTTCATCTGTTTATCTCAAACACATTCTTGCACTTTATTTCTTACACTACCTTCTCAAACACATTCTGATTACAGGAGGACTCTCACTCTATCCGAGGATACGGAGCCACATTTGCGAGGGAGTGGTATATGGACCTCCCTACTGGCGTCTGCCAGATTGTCGATGAGGCCGGATTCGGCTTATTTTGTATAGGGCTATTGTGTCTCATAGTGAGCAGGCCCTTACTTGGCGCACTGGTAGAAAGGTGGTGGGACACCACCAACTCTTTCCATTTCTCTACCGCGAGAGACATGACGATGACTCCCTATGACTTCGCTATGCTCATCGGTATCGAGGTAGAGGGTCGGCCGATCCCTTATGATACAGACATGGACAAGTGGGAGGCCGCCTGGATCTACCTGCTAGGTGCACGTCCACCTCTCTTTCGATCAGGGATGGTTTGATAAACTTGGTTTGCAGATCATTTCAGAGGGACAGAGCCAAAGACTCGAGAGAAGAATGAGCAGTACGCTCGAGGCTTTTTGATGTTCCTCTTTGGCACCACATTGTTCGCCAACAGGGCAAACACTGTCGGGCTATATCTCTTGAGTGCCTTGGTGGACTTGTCTTGGGTCCAGTTTTACGACTGGGGCGGCGTTGGCCTCGCTACTTTGTATGGCTACATGAGCTCGACATCCCACAGGAGCGAGAATAGAGTTAGTGGCTATTGGAGAGCCTGGGAGGTATGTTTTACTTTTCTCCTTTACATTTCCTACTGTGCTTTCTACTTTGCACTTTCTATACATTGCACACACATAGTCTGATCTCTGCTTTGCATTTGTACTTTCTGTACGCTACACTATACACTCTGCTTTCTGCATCCTCCCTGTATTCTACATTCTTTGCACATTGCACACATATTCTGCTTTCTGCATTACCCGTGTTTATCTGTTGTATACTCATTGTCGCTCTTTTACTTTTTGCAGCTATGGGTATATGCATATTTTCCGACCCTTGCCCCAGAGTCGGAGGTAGAGATGTCTCTTATTGTACCTTACTCTCATCGATACGACGACAGGTGCGTGAGGAGGACTAGGGAGACCTTCTCATTCTTCCGCTGGTATTTTGACACGGTGACTGTAGCGGAGGTAACTCAAAACTCACAGTTATTGCTACTTTACTTCAGCTCTGATTTATATTGCATATCTAATGGCAACTAACACTCTATGTATTTGCTGTCTACAGATCTCATGGCAGCCTTGGATGACGATGCCTGAGGGTATCAGATACTAGTTTGCTGGTGCTTGGGGTGCTTCCCGTTACCGGCTTGTACTTGAGGGACCGGTAGGCCGAGCCTGGTTCTTAGGAGAGCGCTTCCTGCGCCAGACCTTGGGTTTGCCGTTGCAGGCGGTTCCCATGTTACCTTTGCCACCCATGCGGGCTACAGAGAGTCTCTCCTCCCAGGAGGTGATCAATTTTACACGAGCAGTGGACGCCGACTACTTTCTTGGAGAGGGGGACTATGCGACATATATCCAGATGAATCTCATACCTTCCTTGATGGGTACTCGTGCTTGTGCAGGGAGAGCAGCAGATGCCCCTTCGACGAGCAGGGCTCGAGCACCGAAGGGTAGGGCTAGAGGGGTGCCTCCCGCTAGACAAAGCTTCAGTTGGCCAGAGCTTCCAACTGAGTTGACAGGTTGGCGGTACACCGAAGAGGCTTACCGAATTTTGATTGAGCCTCCGGTGGCTAGTCACAGATATGTTAGAGCACCTGATTCACCTCCGGTATGCACTACAGTTTTCATTTTTTTCATTCTTGCTCAGATACTCAGATATTCATTTCTTCTGGACACTGATCATTCCAAATTGCATTTGCAAGCACCTCCAGGCTATACTGAGGATCTGCTAGAGATGTTAGCCTCATTCGAGGACATGATTTTGAGGAGGGAGGCACTGCTCGACTTCCACGGCATTCAAGTAATTTCTTTAGTTTTCTTGCATTTCGGTCATCGCATTTCCACTGATACGTTGAAACTGACATTTCAACTAAAAATTTTCCTACGCTGCACTGATACACTGCATTTGAAATGTTACATTTTCATATTGTATTCATACTTTGTACCTGACTTCTGCATGTTCTCATTTTGCACACCATACTTGCATCACATACTATGGCTGACATATACCAACTGCCTTTTCAGGTCCCACATTTATCGACAGCACCGGCGACAGCAGTAGTAGGACCATCTGTCACGACCCAAACCCGCCCCTATAGGTTCAGCATCGTAACCGGCCAGTAATCCTTAGATTACCAAAGACCTCTTGGCATAATGACATGTAGCAGGTGCTGCAGAAACAATTAATCAAGACATACATAGTCCATAAAGCCACGCAGACATACATGGAACTGATAACTTAAAACTTTTATAACAGTAATACAAACTTTACACATTACCAGACGTCTTGTCCAAACACAACATGGTATAAACATAGCCTAACATGATTACAAAAACAGCCATAAAATTTGACTTCAATCGAAACCTTCTCGGGAGACACAATGGTTGGTTGACAAAACTGCAGTGTAGGCCATCAACTCTGGGCCTGATCACGCGCTGGTTCACTTACATACATAACATAAATAGTGAGCTAAAGCCCAGTGAATAATAACAAAGTAAAGGTTTTACTGAATGATGTCCATACAGAAACAAAGCCTTGTACATAATCGGTTATCATAACAGAGAAGATTCATAGGCATAGTTACATTCGTATTCAAGCTTGTACATGCATTATTATAACACGTGACACATCCATTAGCATTGCAAATCTGATGACCCACAAGGGACAGCCATGAAGGCTTTCTGATGACTTATGTGCACAGAGACGTTTTTGATGACCCATAAAGGGACCTGATGACCCATGAAGGGACGCACATCATATGATGCTAAGGATGCAACGAATAACTTTCAGAATTTTGGACAATCATTCATTCGTTTCAAACACAACATAGCATTTCAGAAAACTAATTACTTTATATCATAATATTTAGAAAATACTTAACATTGAACATATCTTTACAAAGTTATTACTCACAAATAACTGGTCGCCCCAACTAGATGACAAGATGGCACTTCACTTATCCTGAGGCGCGTGACCTACACAAACGCACATAAAAATACATACTTTAAACACACGCTCGAATTATACATAACTTACTTCGTTTGTTCTTAGTGTGGTTTTAGCCTTTAACCTCACTATGGAGTCTTAATCATGGCCTAGGAATGCTTAGGATGGATTGAGGATGCAACAATGTACATTGAAACACTTAGCCAAAATTTGCTGAAACAGGGGTCTCGCTCGAGCGTGGCTTTCTTCGCTCGAGCAGACACGTCAAATGTGAGTAGTCGCTCGATCGTAGACTCCTTTGCACGAGCGATCTGCAAAAATATGAAAAGTACTGATTGCTGAAAATCTTCGCTCGATGCTCACTCAAGCATGTGACACAGTTCCTTGCTCAAGCGCAGGTCTTGTCGCTCGAGTATGCTTCTACACACGCAAAAATTCTGAGAGCTTGCAATTTCCGCTCGAGCCAGCTTTCTATCGCTCAAGCGGAAGCATGAAAACAAACATGGTCACTCAAGCGTAAGATCCCTCACTCGAGCGTGGAAGCAAAATTTTGGGTTTTCAAGGTTTGCTCCCAAGCTTCAAAACATGCTTTCAACTCTTCAAAACACACCTCTTGGGCCCCAAAACTTGAGACAACAAAGCAAACTTATAAAACATGAAGAATTGAGGATCATTTCACAAAATTATGGCCCAAGAGTTTGCCAATTATACAAAATTTCAACATGACCTTATGAATACTTGAAGAACATAACATGCATGAATTGTCTTGAATACAACCTCTTTAAAACATTATCAAACTTGGCAATTTAATAGAAAACTTGATGAATTCTCGAAATGTTAGTGAGATAAACACATGCATGAATGAAATCTTTGAAATCATGCTCAATTTGAGAGAAAATGTACATGTATGCATGGATTGATCTCCCTATCTACTCCTCAAGCTCAATCCTTACATCCCATAGTTCAATTTACTTGAATTCATGTATGAATTAACTCAATTTCAAGACTAGAAGCTTGGTTTCTTACCTTAGATTTTTATTGGGCTTTGGGTGCTAAAATCTTGAACTAGATGGACAAATCTTCAAGTTTTCTTCCTTTCTCCTAGCAATTCCCCCTTTGTTGAATTCAATTCTTGAACCTAGAACCCAAATCCCTCAAGTCTCTCCCTCTCTCATGTTGAGCATCAAATTGAGGAAGAATGAAATGAAAAGGTAAGCTTAGTGGGGTCAAAATGGCCCTAAAGGTAGTAATTAATCAAAATAAATCAAAAGGCATTAATTTAATCTAATTTAATCGTTCCGAACCAAGGTTTAATTAAACCTACCATAAAATTCTATAAATCCTAATTAGCATATAAATCAAGTAAATTTCTAATTCAAATGCCGATAAGGCCTTCAATTCGCAAATCGAAAGAAAAACATAAACAGATTTTCCTACGTTAAACAGATAGAGACATACTTTATACAACACACATGTGCAGTTTAATTCAGAATTTCATCCTAATTGCCAATTAAGCATAATTAACCAAGGATTAACGTTAATCAGGGTTCAAGGTTGTTACACTATCAGCACTCCCTCCAGCAGCAGGGAGAAAGTGACAGGTTCCTGCACGCGGCCGAGGCCGAGCTAGGAGCGCCCGAGTTGAGAGTGGCCCTTTAGAGCCTATTCTGAATGAGGATGATACTGAGACTAGCGAGACTGAGGAGGTTGTGGGTCAGCTCGCTGAGTCATCCAAGAGTGGAGACGATGACGCTGGCTCGGATTTTGCTAGTGGTAATGCTGATGCCGAGGAGGGCTCCGAGGTAGAGAGTGACGACGACTCCGGTTCCGGTTCTGATTCAGCATCAGGTTCAGAGAGTGGTGCGGATGGAGACAGCTCTATAGAGTCCGTTCCGCCGAGGAAGAGGATAAAGAGGGCCTCTAGAGCTTGAGATAGCTGGCGTTGATTTCTTGTATTTTGCTTAGTTTCTTTTTTGCTAGTAGTGTTAGCACATTGTACATTTTAGACAGTTTTGTTTTCTTTAAAAACTTGTACTGTTTTGTAAAAAATAACCATGATTGGAAAAAGTGTTGTATTTTGCATTCTGAGCACCGCATAACATCACATTGTACAAAAACGAGATTGATCTTGATTGAAAACTGCACATTGTATTAGCACTTTCTTAATCAGGTAATGAATCAACCAACCCTTAGCAAACAAAATAAGACAACTCGATAAACAACTAACAACAACTTGATAAACAACGCAACAACTCAATAAGCAAAAACAAAAAAAATACAACTTGATGAGCAACACAACAACTTGATAAACAAATTGAAACAACTAGATAAACAAATTAAAGCAACTTACAAGCAACTCAAAAAAATTACTAAAACAAGACAGCAGAATGCACCAAGAGCAAAACAAAACACAGGTTCTCAACACCCTCAACACATAGGAAGACCACAAGAATGCTGTTAGCCATGAACAGAGGCTATCGGCCACTAGTGGTGGCCGATCGGTTACTAGAGGTGGCTGTCGGCCATCACCACTGGCCGGTCGGCCATCAGTTTGAGGGACCTCCAGATTGTTGCCACTTGTGTTCCACTTAGTGCCTTATCTTCTACAAAAGTTGGGACTTCGTAGTTTCTTCATTCTAGCTCTGTTTTTGCCACAAATGGAGCCATTTTTCACCAAAAAACTCTCAAATTGGATTGCAACCTTAGATGGCTCGAAAAAAGTAAATTTCTGAGGTTTCGGGATAAATGCACTATTCATGCTAAGTTGTTCTCTACTGTGTTTTCCATTCCTTCACGCCGCGGCTAGGTGTTGGAACCCAGTTACACATGTTTTCAGTGTTGGGGGACAAGAGATATGTCCAACAATTGAAGAATTTCAAGTTTTGATGGAGTCCCGGCGTGACGAGGAAATCTTGCCCCAGTCCCCATTTTGGTCATATCCAAGCTTTAAGAAAGATGTGTAGGCTCACTTTACATGAGGCTCGATCATTGGTTCACAACGGAGAGCTGGATATCCCTAGTTTGATTCATCGATTTTCTGACGTCGGTGATCACGACGACTGTCTTTGGTAGAGTTTTCGGCAGCATGCCATTTGTTTGTATTTGTTAGCTCATTTTCTTCTTGCCCCAAGTTTCGGAGGGTCTAGCATTCACTTGATCGAAGTGGCCCAAGACTTGAAAGAGGGGAAAAGCTGTATTGGCTTAGCATTGGCCGAGACTTTGATGGGCTTGGACGCCTTCCATCGGCGAGAGACAAACAAATTTGTGGGACGTCCATTACTTTTGCAGGTAATGTTTCCCACCCTTCTCATATGTGTTTCTCACATCTCTTGACACTCAGGCTTTGTTTTTCTCTCAAAACCCTTTCTTACTTTTTCTCTCCACGTACACCTCTTTATTCTTTAATCTCTCTTTTCTTTCATCCCTCCCAAGATATGGCTCATGGACAAGTTGAAGGTAGTAGACTCTTGCCCTGCATATTCAGCACGAGGCTATTTCTTTGACCAACGGCTAGTCGATTTCCCAAATGAGGGATGGTGGTGCCATTGGATATGCAACAGGTCTGTTGCTGACGTTGTTTGGCGTTGCCCCTAGTTTGATTTGCCTGAGATAAGCTACAGCATGGCTCGGCATCTTGGCATTCAGCTGATTGGCTTGACACACTGTGTCTTCTACTTTTTGTTCCAGTTCAGGCATCAGTTCGGACACGACCGAACTTGCCCAGAAGAGGGGATAAAGTACCTGACTTCATTCTTCATCCGAGGCTCACAATTAACTCGATATTCCACTGCTTGGAGGACAAGAGAACTTCTGACTCCTGCTCCCAATTTCAGTTGCACTCTTTCTAATGAATGCCTGGCTTGGCTTGAAGATGAGGCGCAAATCGGGCCTACTTTAGCATCTAAGGCTTCCACAAGCTCATGGAGAGGACGCATGAACACCTGATTTATCTATGCTTCAAGTTTATTGCTTTGATCTGTACTTTCAAGTTTTCCTTTTGAATGTAATAAAAAACAACTTTGATTTGTATCAAGAGTTAGAGAACTTTGTATTGAAATCAATGAAATTGAAGTTGTGGGCACTGAAAATTTTCTTTTTGGTCCAAAAATGGTCTAAGTTGTAAAAAGATTAATTTGAACAAAATCAACTTTTATTAAAACTTTTCATAACCATTTTCGATAATGATCACAACTCGACACACATGGAATCTATCCTCGAGATGTACAACCCCGAATCCAGCAAATGAAAAGTTGCCCCTTGACAGAATAGCACTGCACTGCACTGTAACGAGCTCTCATAGAGAAGATCACAGCCGAACTCTTGGATACAGAAAAGACAAAGATGACCTGAACAATCTCATGGACAAGACAGTTAAATTGGAAGTGTTTATGGCTAAGCTTCAAAAAGAAGTTGCCTACGTATCCTGAAGATGGGAATCAAGCCTTACGTAGTTCGGTTCGGGTTCACTCAGGTATTAACACTCTCCTTTTGCACCCTAACTTTTGTCAAGGCTGCCCTTTCTGAGTTTTCAACCTTGCGAGCTTAGTTTTTCTTATTTCAAATTTTTTTGTTCTAACTTTTGCCTAGGTCGTCCTTCCGAGTTTTCGACTTAGCGAGCCAGTCAAGGATAATATTTCTTCAACTTGTCCATGTTGATTGGTTGGGAGAATTTGAGGCCATCTAGGTCCATAAGAATCGCAACTCCACCCATCTAGATAGATTTTATGATACAAGGACCAGTCCAATTAGGTCTAAACTTGCCCTTCAGCACCAAATCCATTTCCTTAAGATTCCTGGACTTAACTTTCTTATTGAAAGCCCTGGCAATTCTTCGTTGATATCCTTGGACATGGTACAGTGCCTTTAGCCTCCTCTCGTCGAATAGCATTAGTTCTTCGAACTTGCTCTGCTGCCAATCCGCTTTTGCTATCTAGCACTCAGCCATAACCCGCAGCGACGGAACCTCTATTTCAATCGGTAGAACAACTTTCATCCCATAAATCAGAGAATACGGAGTTGCCCCAGTAGATGTCCGAATTAAAGTCCTGTAGCCCCAGAGAACAAATGGCAATTTATTTGGCCAATCCCTGTAACTCTTAACCATTTTCTGCAAAATGTGCTTGATGTTCTTGTTGGCGGCCTTAACTACTTCATTGGTTTACGGCCAATATGTGGATGACTTATGAAGAGCCACGTTGTATTTCTCCAACAAGTCGATCACTTCTCTCTTGAAATGGGAGCCATTGTCTGAAATGATCTCGTTCGGGACCCCATAATGACAAATGATGTTATTCCTAATGAACTTGGCTACATGTGACATTTTCAACACTGCATAGGATTGGACTTCCACTCACTTTGTAAAATAGTCTATTGCCACCAGGATATACTCATGCCCATTTGACCCTTTCAACGTAACTGCCCTAATAACATCAATTCCCCAGACTGAAAAAAGGCCATGGTGAAGTCATGTTATACAGCTTCGACGGCGAGATATTCATGCGATTTGCATGAATTTGGCATTTGTGGCATCGCCGAACAAAACCAATACAATCCTCATCCATGGTAGACCAGTAGTAACCTTGTCTGAGAATCTTCCAGGCTAGCATTACTCCGCTCATGTGCGCTCCACACTCTCCCCCATGGATGGCCTCCATTAGGTGCTTAGACTCTTCCGCATCAACACACAACTTGTGCATTCCCAGATGACCACGTTTGTACAACTTACCCCCGCAGACGATAAACTGAGCAGCCATTCACCGTATTGCCCTTTTATCTTTGGCATTTCCCCCTGGTGGATAAGTTTCACTTTCCAAGAAGTTCCAGACATCATAATACCAGGGGTTTTGATCTTGTACTTTATCTATTGTGACGATCAACTCGTAGGTCGGCACATATCTCTGTTCAATGATAATTGGACGCATTCGGACTCCAAAAAGGATGTCTATCATAGAAGATAGAGTTGATAAAGAGTTAGGGAACATGTTGTTCTCTCTTAACAGATACGTGAAGGTTAGCTTCTTAAACCTAGGAACCAGAACATCCAGGGTTTGGTGATAGATCTTCATCTTTTTTTCATTGACCTTCCAGTCTCTTTTTGCTTGAGACACAACCAGGTTCGAGTCCCCAATGACGTCCAACCTTTTTGCCCTTAGTTCCAGGACGGCTTCCAAGCCAATGACACATGCTTCATATTCTACTTCGTTGTTAGATACCTTAAACTGAAGTTTGAAAGCTAAAGATATATGGGAATTGTCTGGTGCTATTAGCGACACCTCTATCCCATAACCATACTGATTAGACACTCCGTCAAAGTACATTGTCTAAATCTCTTCCTTAACCTGCAGAATAGCTTCATCTGGGAATAGGTATTCTACCACTTCGTCCCCTTCCACTAAGTGATCTGCCAGGAACTCATCTACTGCTCTCCTCTTGACAGACTTATGAGTCACATATTTCAAATCGAATTCGGAGAGAAGAAGCAGCCAACGAGCTAGTCTACCCATAAGCGTTGGTTTCTCGAAGAGATATTTGATGGGATCTAATATCGAAACCAGAATTACAGAATGAGCTAACAGGTAGTGCCTCAACTTCCTGGTGGCCCATACCAAAACTAAGCAAGCCTTTTCTAGCGGGGTATAACAGGTCTCATAGTCAAGCATTTTCTTACTCAGGTAATAGATAGTTTTCTCCACTCTATCCTCAGATTCCTGCGCAAGCATGTAGCCCATAGTCGTGTCGGTAACTGACAGGTACAGAATCAACGACTTCCCTAGCTCTGGCAGTGACAACACGGGTGGGATCTGGAGGTACTACTTGATCTGCTCAAAAGTAAACTGGCATTGGTCATCCCATCGAAATTTTTTTCCTTTCTTCAGGAGACCAAATAGTGGTTCACAAGTCAAGGTTAATTTTGCAATAAACCGTCTTATGAATTGCACTTTATCTAGAAAGCCTCGCACTTCCTTTTTAGTCCTTGGTGGTGGCATTTCTAGTGTGGCCTTGATTTTAGAAGGGTCAACCTCGATGTCCCTCTGCGTAATCAAGAACCCTAACATTTTCCCTGCTGTGACACCAAAAGTGCATTTCTGTGGATTTAGCCTCAACCGATATTCCCTAATCCGTTGGAAGAATTTCTTCAAGGCAGTGTAGTGGCCCTCTCTTTCCTTGGACTTGACAATCATGTCGTCCATGTACACCTCAACCTCTTTGTGGATCATATCATGCAAGATAGTGGTTGCAGCCCATTGATAAGTAGCCCTAGCATTTTTCAGACCGAACGGCATCACCGTGTAGTAGTAGGTTCCCCACGGCGTGGTGAAGGCAATCTTCTCCCTGTTCTCGGGTGCCATCAAAATCTGGTTGTACTCGAAAAATTAATCCATAAAGGAGAGCAACGCATGGCCTGCGGTGACGTCCACTAATTCATCGATGTGCGACAAGGGAAAGTCATCCTTCGGACTAGCTTTGTTCAGATCTCTGAAATCCACACACACCCGAATTCTGCCATCTTTCTTCGGCACCGGAACAATGTTGGCCAACCAAGTCGGATACTCAGATACTAGCAAAAACCCTGCATTTATCTGCTTGGTGACCTCTTCCTTAATCTTCAAAGCCCAATTCGGGCGTATTCTCTGAAGTTTCTGCTTGGCGAGTCAGGCCTCAAGGTCGAGAGGGATCCGATGTTGTATAATCTCAGGATCGATTCCAGGCATGTCTTCGTAGGACCACGCGAAAATATCTTTGAAATCTTTTAATAAAGTGACTATGCGCTCGCATTCCTCTGAAGACAACATGGACCCGATTTGGATCAAATGCGGATTCTTCTTAGTACCCACATTAATTGCAATGATTTCATCAACAAGAGATTTTACAAACCTCTCCTCCTCTCGATCAACCAAATGTTTCAAAACCAGAGGAATTCCTTTCTCGTCATTTTTATCAAAATTTTGAAAGTCATGATCAATGCAATATACAAGTGGCACAGAGAAGTACTCAGAAATAGCAGTGGTATCATTCTCATTCAAAGCTTTCAGCTCATCCAATTCCTCGGTTATAACCGACTCAAAAGAAAAGGAAAAAGACGACCTGGACAAAACTACGGCATCCGGGTTATCAACCCCAGGAGTATTAGACCCTGACTCAGAAGAACTGGAATCTTATTCCGACTCCACAGACTTTATGGAATCAGATTTTGGCTCACTACCTGATTCAAAACTGTAGACAAAAACCCTCCTCTAGCTGCCAAATGAGAGAGTGTACGTTAGATGCATCCAGAATACCACCAGAAGGGTCCATACCTGATTGGTCTCTGATCATGGAAACGGTTAGGTCATCCCCCAAGCTCTCCGGTTTGATCTGAGGAGCCAAAAGGAGATAGGCCAGTGCTGCTTCTATCTCAAGTTCACTGCTATTGGAGTCACTTTCTGTGCTCTATTCAACTTTAGCAGTTGGTTCAGTCTGTTCCTCTGTGGCTTCACCCTCTTGTAGTTGTAGGTCGAAGAAAATCTCAAAGCCGGGCAGACGCCGCTTCTCAAAGTTCAACCATGGCTTAGGAAAACCGTAAAATGGGAAGTCTTCCCCCTCTCGGACAAGACGGCCGTTCAGAGTTTCCTGAATTGGTCTATGCACAAGCTCATAGTGCTTTCCACTTTGCATTGTTTTGGGTCTTCCTACCATTTCCTTTCCTTTTCTCATTCAGTCCTCTTTGGTAGGCGTGTAGCTGAGGCCAAAGGTATGAGGGTTATGTGGCACTTCGGTCAGTGCAGTAACGCCCTTCCGGCCGCTCTTTCTAATCCCAACCCGGGTATATGATGTAGCTTGTTCATGAGGTAGACTAATTGAGCACTGACGTACAATCCCTCATCAATAGCTAAGATATTTTGCACACCCAGGCTCAGCCAAGGTAAAACCAGACAAGAAAACTTCCTCGTCGTTGTGTACAATCTCCAGTACTGGTGTAGTGACCTCCAGTAGAGGATGTATGGAAGAATTCCCGAAAACAATGGCTACCCCCTTTCCAAGAGGGTACTTTAGCATTTGATGCAAGGTGGAAGAAACAACTTTTACTTGGTGCAGCTAGGGTCGCCCAAGTAACAAGTTGAAGGTAGCCGGAACATCTAGGACGTGAAACTCAATATCCTGTTGGGTTGGCCCAACCTATGTTTTGACTTAAACTATTTCCATCACCTCTGTACTTGTGTTGTCATAAGCCTGGATCACCTGGGCCGTAGGTACAAAGTTCGTTGGCTTTAAGCCAATAGCATAGGTTGTGCGCGACGGACAAACATTGATTGCAAACCCAGTGTCAACCAATACAACTGGCACCCACTTTTCTCTACACTCAACCGAGATGTACAACGGATTGTTATGTGCAGAGCCCTTGGGCGGTAATTCCTTATTCGAGAAGGTCAAAGTAGGTGAAGCACCTCCTAGGAAGACAAGGCCCACTAGTTGTACGGGAGTTGTGTCGATAGACAACTTGGCCTTATCCATTGCTGATAGGACGGCTTGCATGTATACTCGCGAAGCCATGAATAACCCCCAGATGGATAAGTCTTCTTGGATCTTCTTTAGCTGCTTCAGTACAGCTTCTTCTTCCAACTGCTTGTCCTTTTATTTTTCAGCCTCCTTATCCTTTCTGGATGCTTCTGGTTGGTCTAGATGTGGGGGCTTGAAGTATCGCCCGCTTCTAGTCATATAATCCACCTCTTCAGAGTGCCAAGTGTCGTCTGGCAGGTCCTGACCCCAATCTTCATCAGTGTGGGCAAGATGCAAATCATCATCTTCCCACCATATTCTTCCGGCAACCGACAGGCAATTGTCCGGTTCCGTTGTAAGTACTCCAATGTCAACATCACAATCATTCCCCACAGGGCCTTGGACTTTTCCAGCCTTCTGATCATTCTCATTCCTTTCCTGTTCAAACTGCTTCAGTGCGGCTTCTTGCTCTGCATCAGCAGTACTAACAATGCCTGATTCCCGAGCAGAATTCTTAATACCGGTGCTCTCCGATAATTTTTCCTTGTCCTCGACCGTTCCGGCCCTTGTAGCAGTTCCTACTTCTGGCTGTTCCAGCTTTGGTTGAAGTCCCTCATCCATATCAGGTTCATCACTGAGCCACCCCAAATTATCTGTCGACCCGTTCAGATCGAACTAATCAATCTGTACATTCCCCGAATCTTGTTCATCGTAGAACTGCAAATTGTCCAAGTCTTCTTTCAACTCCGCTAGATCATCCAGGCCTTGACTCAGGCCATCCTCCCAGACTACACTGACCTCCATTCCTGTTGGCAACCCCAGCTCTAATTCGGCTTGATTGGTTGGCACAACATAACAACATGGGTTGTATTCCTTCTCAGAAAAATCCATAGAGCCCTTAGGCACTGAACTGACATTCTCATTCTTCACCAAGGCTAGCCTACCTTCCTCTACCACAGTCACCACCACAGGTTTGGGTTAGGATATAGACGCGTTCATCATGCACAAATCTGTGTTTTTTTGGGATGAACAACGCCATGTTAGGTAGGTAGGAGGGGGTGATGTATATACTGGGTTCATAAGGGACGGCCAGTGTATGGATGAGGTTTATTTGTCGGGGTGGAGGGGGTTCGTTATGTGGTGGAAGAAAATTTGTAGTGACATTGGGCTTTTCGGGAGGCGTTATCACTTTGTTGTCAATGAGATCCTGAATCTCATGACGAAGTCTAAAGCATTGGTCAGTATCATGAACATGCTGTTGGTGAAAGGCGTAGTATTTGGCCGGGTTGTGTTTAGGAGGGAGAGGATCAAGCAATGAGCATTGTTTTAACGGCTTCAGATGCCCTTTTCTGATCAGGACTCTCAAGGCTGCAGATAAAGACATGTATAGTGGAGTGAAAATCCTTTGGCCTCGGGGTTGGTGCTTCGAGGTTTGTGAGGCTGTATCGGATGTACTGGCAAAGGAGTTGGCAGTTTTTGGTGTGGTAGTGACCATATCCACATCGAAAGGCCTTGTAGCTGCACTATCACTCGTAGTCGCATTGGAACTGCATGTGAAGGAACTCTTAGGTTGCTCTTTCTCATGGTCTATCAGACTCTGCTTCATTGCATCCTCAATTTGCACCCATATTTCATGGAGGTCAGCAAAAGTAAACAAAGGCAAGACTATCATTTTCTATAATAGTCTTGGTTGTAGATTACGGACCACCATCCTGATCTGCTCTTTTTCAGCGGGCCAGACAGTCATCATAGAGGCCTTAGCCCTCCATCGAGTCACAAAATCGGAGAAGCCCTCATTTGCCTCCTGGCGAGTTGCTTCGAGATCACAAGTTGTGACCTCGATTTGAGTGTTGTAGGAGTACTGCGCTATGAAGGCCTCGGCCATTTCCTCCTAGTTTCTCTTCATAGAGTCTTCAAGCTTAGCATACCAGATAGCCGTTATACCCGACAGGGTCCGGCCGAAGAGCTACAGCTTCTGTAGTCTGGTGAGACCCATGGGTTGTAAGATGTCAAAGAACAGCCGTAGATGGACCATAGGATCCCCTGAACCATTAAACCGGTCTATATGTGACATTTTGAATTTGTCTGGCAATGTCACTGCCGACTCAGTATAGCCATCCTCTATATCAGGGATCGAGTTCACACCCTGTGCCCGTTTAAAGAGCTTCTCAAGCTTGCTCACTTTCAGTGCAGTAGGGTCGACCTCGAATTCAAACGGCGCCTCTGTTTGGTATGCCGGTGCTTTGGAGGTCTGGGATGGAATCGGATCCAGTGGAATGTTCGCATTTTCCTGAACATTAGCTATAGAAGTAGTAGTTCCGAGTACCGGAACGTTTACAGAAGGTGGATGGGATGCAGAGGCTACTGCCTGCTGCGGTTGTTGTTGCTGTAGCCTAGCGATCAACTCAGCTTGTTGGGCTACAATTTTCTCTTTGTGGGAGGTGACTTCCGCTTGGCGAGCAGCATTTAGCTGCATAGCCTCAATAGTTTGCGGGAGTTGTCGAAGCATATCTTCCATGTCGGCTGGAGGATTCTGAACTGCCGAAACCGGTGAATACTCTCTGTCTAGAGTGGAAGTAGATGATTGGGCCTGACCGGGTATAAGTAAGGTAAACGGTGACTGCTATATTGGCGAATTTTGCCGAATCCTCCTCCATCTAGTAACCGGCAGAAGTGACACAAACACTGGTTGTCCCCTGACTAGATCTCCAGATCTACAAATCCTTCTAACTCAAGTCCAGAGTGCTTGGGGGGTAATAGAATCGTCTGAAGTAATGGTAAAAGACAACCTTGCAAAAAGAAAATAAAGCAAAAAGAAACAAAAAAAAAAATTAGAAGCCGCACAGCACCTCAGCTCAAACAGAAACAACACGTAGTTGTAATCATAAGCGGGATAACTGTACTTCAAACACTGATTTCTGCCCCAAATTTCTGCCCCAAAATTGATACCCAGACTTGCAACTGATACATACATCCCTGCAGAGTTTCACTCTAAAGCACGTATCAAGCAAGTGAGAGCCAAAACACCCCTATGATGAGGTAGGGTTACCTTGCCCTAGTTTCGTCAAGAGTTAGGAGTTCACTACGCAAACAAGCGGTTTCAAACAGTTTTGCATTCGGGTGGGCAACCTATCCTAGTTTGAAACAGTCTCTATGGCTTCCGATATGCAACTAGGTCGATTGGTCAAAAAGAGTACCTTAACAAGACCACCTAATATACCTCTTAAACCTAACATCGAGAAGTGAAAGGAGGATCAAACGGTACAGCAGTAGTCCAGATCCAAGGGTTGTGTTCCCATCGTGGTAGAGCCCGCAACCGGTCAGCCTTTTGGCAAGCTTTTCCAAGCAAGCCTCCGGTAAATCGTTCAGGAATAGCAGATGATAAACACAGTGACTTAGGCGCACCGATGCAAATACAAATGCAAAGAAACACATAAGTGTAGATAAAATAATATATCATAAGTTCGAGTCAAGTTCTCTAAATCCCCAACAGAGTAGCCAAAAACTGTGGACTCGCATTTTTTCGCGCCCCGCCTTTCGGAAAGGGTTTGAAAATAAGGCCTCACAGTTCGGACTCCCACGGTTTTGAATCTAATCTCACAAAGTGCAATGTGAAACTGATAAATACCAAAAAGTCCAAATCCAGCAAATCTTTTTGAAAAATCGATTTTAAATTAAATAATGCCAAAATTGGACTGTTTTGCTAGATACAGAGTCGCCACCTAAATATTTTGTTTTTGGAAAAATTTAAGAAACCCTAACTCGTGCCGAAGGCCACGTGTCCGTTATCACCGAAGTTGCCTCAACTCGGGAACTTAGGTACGAAAGGGAAAGGTCATGAAATGAGCACCCCCGCTTGCCCGATCAAAGATCGGCCTCTATTAATCATAAACCTTATACATTCTTATTCCGGTTATTAATCTAACCTTACTATGTGATGCGCACAAGCAAATATAGACTAAATCGCAAGAATTAGAACATTTCAAGTCATGTTTGTTTTGCGAAAATGGTTTGAATTTGCCACCCTCAAGTGGGCTTAAAGATGCGGATTTGCCACCAAACATAGTGGGCTTAAAATAGGATTTTGTCACAACAAAGTGGGCTTAAAACTCGCATTCGTTGAATTGTTCCAATTCAAACAATAAGCCTTCACCCACAGACATTCATGCAGTTTAACAAGTAAGCACATAGCCTCATGGAAAACATGTTAATCATGGCAACATGGCAACCACACTCTTACAAGTATGCTAAAGCATAAAAATTCACCGAGTAATCCAAGCCAAAACAGAAACTAGTTAGAAAAATGCATGATCCTAATTATACAAAATGCCTAATGCAACACATGCAATAATGCGATTAATAAGCTCAGCTACTAATGTAGCATATGAATCAATTTGAATAACATGCTGTTAAACACGTATTCAAAGAAGTATCAAAACTGCAATGCAGTTTGAACGATACGTCGAGCCTTGGTGTATGCAAGACAAATGAATGAATGTAAACATGCGATATGCTAATCAAAACATGCCCCCAATCTAACCATAAAAAATGATTAAATAAAAGGGAGAAAGACGTGGGCTTGGGAGACATACACACACGCACGCACACTTATTACAACATTACGCCCTCACGAAGGAGGGTCCGAATGAAATAAACTAACCAACTAGCTATACTAATTAAGCTAACTAATTATTACAACAATTGAAACGAATTAACAAACTTATTCTAAGCTAATTAAATATTACAAATCAAAGTAACTAGCTAAATACTAAGCTAATTAAGTACAAAGCAATTAAACTAATTAACTAGCTACCACTAATTAACTAAACAAAGCAACTAAATGGCCTCAAGGGGTGAGGGATGCATGCATGCTCGATTCCTCCACCCGAAAATGCCACCGCCTTACCATTGAATGCCTATGTTTGCATATTTTGAACACCAAAGAAGCTACCAACTTCCATAACACCTCTGCTTCCCGTTTCCATCACACTAAGCAAATTTCTTCACTGATGGCTGGTCGGCTACCAATGATGGCCGTCGGCTACCATTGGTGGCCAATCGACTACTGCTTGTGGCCGGTCAGCCACCCCTGTCCAGAACTTCCCTTTTTGCTGCAACAGAGAGCAAATAAAGGCAAATCAATGTATTCTCAAGAGTTGTTTGTACTGTTACACTCCTTATCATCACACAAGTTCAAAGGAGTGTCACTCTCGGCTCTCAAACCATCAACCAAGCAATTTCCATTCATGATGGCTAAGGAACCAAGCTTATACAAATTTAACGAGTGCAAAACAAGAATCAAAAAAAGGCCACCACCCTATCATGCATGATCAAGGGTGATGGTGACCAAGGAAAGTGGCACATTTCATCACTTTCAAGTATGAAATGTCCCACTTTCCTTGTGTTCGAATTAACGTCCGATTCGAACACATGCAATGCAACATGAAAGATGTTTATCTTGCCTCTTTTACTTGTTCATTTTGTTTACTCATTTTACATTACCGATTCATTCTTTAATCAATTAAGTCCATTGGCGAGTGTTTTCTAAAGTGAAAGAAGTGTCAACCAATGGGTAGTTCAAGGTATAAGGGAAGCTTCATGCTGGTAATGAACCCTCAAAAGAGGATTAAACCATTAAGCATGAGCCTCAACCTCAAACTTAAACAACCCTACGGTTGAAACAACCCTCAAACAAATGAAAAAGTGAAGCAAAGAGGGAGGTTGCAGAGATGTTAAGTGCTGGAATTAGGCATGAAAAAGCATTAAAACATGCAACCAAGACACAAAAATGACGCTCAAAGCCTAGAAATACTAAGTTAGTGAAGGAAATTACACCACAACTATACAAAACAAGGCTCAAATGACCAAAACAGCTCAAAATAGAGCTAAAGCATGTCAAAAAGAGGCAAAAACATGCTGGACTAAAGCTAAGTTAGGCTAGAAAAATATGCTAATATGTGAGGCTAACTAGGCATGCAAGCAAGACACAAGGAGGGGAGGCTAACCCCTCCAATTTTGGACTTCAAAAGAAGGTTTTTGTCACTGAAAAACCTCTGAATTTTGGTGATCGAAAGGCCCAAAAATTTTGATTTGAATGTGATGAAAAATGGTGCAAAAGTCTAAACAATTAAGCAACAAGAAGGATGGATTATCCCTTAACACAAAATAGCCTCAAACCATCATTTTAAGCCTCAAAAATGGAGTTTTTTATAGTTGGAAATCAGCCCAAAAATAATATAAAAGGATGGCAAAACAAGCATTCAAAGCAAGTATACTAACCAAGTAAACTACCTCTTGAAGCTCAAGCACAAATTAAGCAAAAATCCGAGATTAAACCTTCTTCTAGAGCACAAACAAGACTCCAAGAGACCTCAACTCCAAGGTGGCCAAGTTTGATTAAGGGTTGATGTGCAAAAGTGTAGAAAAACTAGACTTAAAGGCACAAAATAACAAGAGGGAAAGAGAATTCTAGAGAGAGACAGAGATTTTTGGTCTAAAATGTCTAACCCTCAAAAATGGAGAAGGACACCCCCTATATATAGAAAATCAAGTCTTGAGCTTGAATATATCTTACCATACATGTGTATAAAGATGCAGCTCAGTGAGCAACAATTGGCAAACAAATATCTAGAAAAGGAAACCAATGGCCATCGGCTACCACAAGTGGCCATCGGCCACCCCTGGTAGCCAACAGGCACAATCCATGGCCGATAGATCCCAGGGCTGGTTGACAGGTCACCCTCTCTTCCAGGCTAGAGGCAACAAGCTCCAAGTCCAAAAACATGCACAAAACAGATAAGGTTTAGAGGCTAAAAAACAAAGCGTTCTGTTGAGGACTTCGGGCGCTCAAAACGAACACAAACATGCACAATCATCGAGTGCACAAACAATGGCGTCCAAGTCTTGAGGTTGGTCAAAAATGGGGTGTCTACAAGCTCAAACAGAATGCACCCGAGTTGCCAAGAGACAAATGGGTCAGTATACAGGTATACTGGTATGAGTATAAGATTCAACTCTCACGTGTCCACTAGACAAACAAAAATACATTTAATTCTTGTTACGGGATAAGACAAGTAGTTCCAACCGTACCAAGACAAATAGGTCGTTTCCCGAGATACGGTGGCATTTAATTTTTTGCCCGTATACAACGAAATATAAATTGATTATAAAATAAACAAAATAAAAATAAAAATATGGTGGGTCAGCCCTACATAAAAAAAGTTAGTAAGACCCACCATCCTGCAAAAAAATAAAGTTGGTATAATTTAATGATAAGTAACTTGCTGAAAAAGTATAAAAATGCACCATTTCATGCTTAAATAATTCGAAATGACCAAAATCAAAGAACAAAAGTTGTACAAAATCAAATTTCCTAAAAGACAAAGCGGACAAATTTAGTAGAAATTGAACAGGTTGAGAGAAAAATTAATAGAAAATTCTAACCGAAATTTGATCGAAAAATTTGGAACCGAAAACGAAAAGAAACTGTTGTAAGATGAATTTTTTCGAAAAAGTTCAAAACACGAAAAAGTGTTTAGAATAATGTTTTACTTCAGTTTGCGTGAAACCAATAAAAATGAGCTCGTTTCAAGGGTTAAAACAGCCTCTAAAATCTGCATTGCTAAAATAAATCAAAACTACAATAACCAAGATCATCAGATTATAAGTTCTAATCGATCTTTTTAATAAAAAGTTAAAACACAAAAGTTGTCTAAAATCACGTATACATGCCTCTGTTCAAATTTCATAATTTATTGAGATCGTTTACTATTTTTCAACCTGTACAAATCAATACAATTCACACTATAACAATAAACTCCTAATTAAATTCTTTGTACCTTAACTCCACCACTTCGGCCTCCACTTCTGGCCTACACATATATCCCATGTGCCTCTCGTATACCTAACACCGCTCCGAAGCCAAACTTGTACGGTGATATCGTCCCGAGTTTAACCCATACTCCCCGGATGGTTAGCATATACGTACGCGTGTAAATCAAAACCCTCGTCTACTCATGAGAACGAGACAACAATATACATATACAAAATATCTCACTAATGAGAACAATATAACAATGTCAAGCCTAAGGCATTCAAATAAATCTCATAATCCTCACTTTTTTTTATACACTTTGTCTCACCATCACTCAAATAAAACAACAATCCATAGAGTCATAGTGGAGTATAAAAAATTTATCTATGGGCTCGTAATTAATTTTAATTTCATATAACCATGAGTGTGATTACAACCATAAAATAAATCCATATAAAAATTCTAAACCTGACATACACAACTAATCAAAATAATTAAAATCAATCAATCAACTAAAAACCCTAAACCTTACATACACAACTAAACAAAATAATTAAAATCAATCAATCATTTAAAAACTCTAAACCTTATATACACAACTAATCAAAATAATTAAAATCGATCAATCATCGACATACAAATATGAAATCAATTCAACATCAAATAAATAAAAATAAATAAATAAATAAAAACAACGAATTAAATATAAATCAAGGAAAGTAGGTTTTGTACTCACAATATTTTTTTGAAGATCAAAGAATAACTTGAAGAATTAATAGAGCCACCAAAATAAAAACATAATCTTTTTTTTTTTTTTCTCTCCACCTTCTCCTCCTTTTTCCGCCGTTCTCTTTCTCTCTCTCGGAATTGATCTCTCCTGTCTCTCTCTCTGTCTCTCTCATGGTTTGCTCTGTTTCTCTTTTTTTTTTTTTTTCCTTTGTTTGTTTCCTATTAGCTTCTAAACCTAGTTGACTACTTATATTATATTATACAAATAAATCACAAATATAACATATATAAATATAAATATCTTATATAAAATTTATATCAATAATTTCTATTTTAATATATATATAAATATAAATATAAATATTCAGATTAATTATGTATAATTAAATACCACATTAAACTAATTAAATATCACATTAAATTCTCATGTAACCACACAATTAATAAAACCAAAAATAAAATCAAGTAATAACAAATAAATAAAGACTTACGAAAAAATCATGGTCGCTACAGTTTGTTTGGGTGATAATTTGCTACTAGCTGTAGAAGTCCCCGAACGTCCCAGGAAGGAATCCCGTTTTGTCCATTGGGGCTTATTACAGTTTGGACTCAATGTCACGGTCATGTATCTAATCTCGCGAAGTGCAATGCAAGACCGATGAATCATCAAAGAGTCCAAATCTGGCAAATCGTTTTGAAAAACTGATTTTTAAAAAGAAATGTCAAACATGGACTGCTTTGCCAGATACAGAGTCGCCACCTAAATATTTTATTTTTGGAGAATTTAGGAAACCCTGACTCGTGCCTAAGGCCACGTGTCCGTCATCACAAAGTTGCCTCGGCTCGGGAACTTGGGTACGATTGGAGAAGGTCACTTCGTGAGCACCCCCGCTCGCCCGATCAAAGATCGGCCTCTACTAACCATGATATCGAGTTTTGAAAACATTATGTGCTCTTATTCCGGTTATTAGTCTAGAATTACTATGTGATGCACACAACATACAAGTATAGACTGGATCGTTTAAGTTGGAACAAAATATTTCATGTTTGTTTATTTGAAAGATGGTTTGATGGTACTACTCGCAAGTAGGCTAAGACGTGGATTTGCCACCCTCAAGTGGGCTTAAGAAAACATGATTTTGCCACTCTTAAGTGGGCTTAAAACTCTCAATTTGTGAATTGTTCCAATTCAAATAACCCAACCTTCACCCACAGGCATTCAGGCAGTTATATCACATAAGCAAATAGCCTCATTATAAGCATGCTATCATGGCAGTTACTCCACGCATGCAAGGATGCTAAAGCATAAATACTTACGGAGTACTCCAAGCCAAAGAAATAAGCTAATTAGAAATCATGCATGAATCCTAACTATGTTGAAATGCCTAATGCAACACATGCAAAAATGCAACTATGATAGGCTTGGCTATCCTAAAATAGCATACGAAATGCAGCAACTGATACACGTATTCAACTCAGAATTGAAATACAATGCAGTTAGTATGATGCGTCGAGCCCAGTGCATGCAAGACAAATAAATGGATGCAAACATGCGAGCATAAGTATGCTAATTGAAACGTGCCCTAAACTAACCATCATAAGCTGGTAAATAAAGGGGAGAAAGACGTGGGGTTGGAAGGCATGCATCACACACACACGCACACTTATTACAACATTGCCCTCCTCGGAGGGTCCGAATGAATAGTACAGAATAAACTAGCTAATCTAAGCTAATTAAACTAATTATTACACAACATTAATTAATTAACGAATTAACTAAGTAAGAAAGGAAACTAGCATGCAAATTAAACAAAATGGACTGCCTCAGCTCTGTTCCGAATGATAGGGATGCATGCATGCTCAAGTCGCCTTGTCGGGAAATCCATTGCGATGCCCCGATTTGCCTCTATTTGCAACTGGTCCTAGAACACTGTACAAAGCTCCAGAAGGCTGCTGACCAGTTTTTGCTGCTGGTTTCCAGTTTGCTTTAACAAAGAGCGAGAAAGGGACATGACAAAGTATTTTCAACATATGTGTGCATGACCACTCTCCCCATCATTGCATAAGCTCCAGGGAGTATAGTCCTCGATCCTCGTGCCACCAATCACGCATCTCGATGCATGATGGCCAAGGAGTCGGATTGCACGACTCGATGTAAAATAAATGCACATATAAACACAACAAGGCCTAAACTCCATCATGGGTAATTCGGAGTGTCGGCGATCAAGAATCGAGGCACGTTTCATCACTTGGAGTACGAAACGTCCCTCGTTTCCCGTGTTTGGACTAAACCCTATTCCAAACACAATGCAATATACATGGGATACACAGTACGACTAGCATGCAACCCTAAATGCAATGCAACCTAATCATGCTAGCATGCGAAGGATGATATGCAAACGTGCAACTAGCATACACAATGCTATGAACTAAGAATGGCATACTCAATGCACATGAACTATATGGCATACGTAATGCACATACGAAGATGGATATGCATGAAGACATGAACAAGGCATACACAATACGACGATCAAGCATGCGACAACATGGATATGGCATACATAATGCAAGATGGACTTAAACTAAAATGAATAAGCCTCAGCCACACTCAAATCAGTGGCCATACATGATGAAAATGAAGCAACAACACACATGCAAACATGCACAAATGCAAGGGACCAAACCTAAGGCACAAAGTGCAACTCCACCAAAGCATGGTAAGCATGAAATATGGCATACAATCACATATTTTCTAGCTCTGAAATGACATGCAAGATGGTCCCAAATCATGCAAACACCTCACACAATGCATGCTAGATGGCCCGAATACCGAAACTAGTGAAGTGGATTACACTATAGGCATGCAAAGCAATACTCAAATGGCCAAACCAGCCTTAAACAATCCCTATGCAGGCCAAAATAGTAGCAAATATGGACTAAAATGATGGCTCGCAAAGCATGAAAATAAAACTCATGCAATGGTCCAAAAATGAGGTATTCATGCATAACTCTCAAACACATTTAAAGAGTAGAAAATATGGGAATATGGCATATATATAAGCTCTGAAATATGATTCACAATGATGCCAAAACATGGAAACATCTCAAAATACGCATGCAATAGGCTTCAAAACTCAAAGCTAGGCAATGATATTGAACTACAACCATGCATAGAAAACATCATTCGCCCATGAGGCCCAAAAACAGAGCTAAGGTAGTCCAAAACATGCACAAAATCAGTTTAAGGCATGGCCAAAAAGTGCTAGAATCAAAGGTCAAAATAGCATGCAATGTAAGCTAGTAAAGAGAATTTGCACTACAAGCATGTGAGGCAATCAAAAGGCCACTAAACCAGAAAAAGTGAGAGGTATGAAATGCCAAATAAAGCCCAAAAATCCACTGAAACATGGTTAATGCATGCAAGAATGAGATGCTCCTTTGATATGCTATGAAAAGCGTTATTCTACACATGCAAGATGGACATCCAATATGAAAAAACAAGCTCTGGACAGAGCCTATGCAGGTCCTAAAACTCATCAAAAATGGCCTGAAACATGGCTTGGAAGCATGCAAATAAGGGCTCCTTTGTAAGGCCAAAATGCTAGAAAACAAAACAAGGAGAGAGAGGGTCACCCCTCTCTGATTTTGTCACTCAAAACAGCATTCTAGCCACTGAAAATCTACTGGATTTCAATGGCTAAAAGGCCAAACAAAGGCCAACACAAATGCTCTAAGGCATGGCTCAAAACAAGGTAAAAAGAAGCATGCAAGGGGGTAGATGACCCCCAACAGAAAAATGATCTTAAACAAACATGTTAAGGGCCTCAAAATAAGACTTTTTTCAGTTTGCACCAAAGCTCAAATATGCTTGCAAGTATGGCTAAAAGATGGAGCAAAATAATGCTTAAAAGAGGAAAAATGTGTGTTACCCTTGAAGCTCAGCAAGACAGCAACTTTGGGGCCAAAAAATCAGACCTTCAACCTCTGAAAATGGCCTCCAAGGACCTTAAAGCAATGGTGGAGGTGTTAGGCTAGGAGGTGGTGTGCAATAGGCCAAGAACCAAGCAACTTTTGAGCCAAAGTGTAGAGATATAGGGAGAGATGTATGGTATACCTTCAAACAAAATCTGAACCTCAGCCAAGGAAGAGGAGGGCCTCTCTTATAGAGATACAAGGCCAAAGTTTCTCAAAGAAGCTACAAACCAAGGCTCAAGATCCTCCATACACGTGTATGGAGGATGCAGTTTGTGCATTCTAGTTAGCACAACTGGCACACACCCACAGAGACAAGACTGAGGGAGGCAGGCCGACCAGTTCAGGTGGTCGGCCGACCACTTCCCCTGGTCGGCCAACCAGTTCAAAAGGTTCAGGCCCAAAAAATTTGGTCAGCCAGCTCATTTGGTGGTCTCCCAATTGAATACAAGCTAGTGGTGTTGTGGGAGACCAGCAATTGTGGCCCAAAAATGAGGGAGACCAGTTACTTGTCAAGAAAATCGGTCGACGGTAGAAAAGTGATCTCCAAGGAGAAAAGGTGGTCTCACACCCTTGTACCACCTTCCAAACAATGAAAACAAGGTCCATGCCAAAAATGAACCAAGACAAATGCAAAACGAGGGTTCGGGGGTCAAAACGCGCAGCCGGGTGCCCCGAAAACAGGCTGTTAAGCATCGAAAGTGGCGTGCGATCACAAAGGTGGTCTCCCGGGCCACAGTGTTCCTCTAGAGAGAGGAAACAAGGTGTGTGCCAAAAACCGGAGCAAACAGAGAAAGTTAAGCGGTCCCGAACTGAGGCGCACGGCCGACGGCTCCGAAAATTAGAAACTGGTCTCCAAACGAGAACAGTGGTCTACGACCATGAAAAGTAACCTATGGCCACTGAGAGATGGTCTACGAGACCTCTCCCTCCCTTCGGGAAGAGAAAACAGAACTTGATTCGCAAACCGAGACAAAGCACAAAAGAGTCCCGAAGTCCGGAGGCAAGGCTCTCAGCCGAGACTCCGTAACCTCAGAACGAGCACAACATGCACCATCACCGAGCGCTCAATTGATGACGTCTGAGTCTTAAAGTCAGTCAAAAATGGGGTGTCTACAATAACTATGCTCTTCTTCTGATATGTTTGATGGCATTTTTGAGTGTAGGTGGAAGGTAACCAAGAATACTCGGTATAACTTGTCAAAAAACATTTGAAATGGAATAATCAAATGGATGTTGTTCTTATTGACTCACTGTTGGACCAAATGCTCAAAAGGCAAAAAATTGGTGGTAGTTTTACATCATTTGCTTATAAAGCTGCAAGCAATGTGGTGAGTACCAAATTTAGTGTACATTGTGATTCCAGTCATGTAAGGAATCGGTTGAAGACTTTAAAAAGGAATCTTGCAATGGCTAAAGATATGTTAACAACTGATAGTGGATTTGGATATAATCATTCAACACAACTGATTGAAGCTATAGCAGGAGTATGGGCAACTTACCTCAAGGTATATCTAATTGCAAGATTGATATAGTTCTATACTAGAAAATAAAAATATTTGTTCATCATTATTTAATAAAATATTATATATGTTATTCTCTATAGGCAAAGCCTAAAGCTTCTCAGTTTCGATATGCTCCGATTCAAGATTTTCAAAAGTTATGTTGACTCATTGAAAAGGATTGAGCAACTAGGAGTCTTGCTATAGGTCCAAAAGAAAAAGCGACTCCGTTGGGTTGGGCAACAAATTCTTTTGGACAATGAAAATATTGATTATATAGAGTCACTTTCAGAGAATTTTGATGGGATTGGAACTCAAGATGACCAAACTGCTGAAGTATCTTGTTCCTCTAACTCAAAGAAGAGAAAGAATAAATCAGGTGATACTCTGAGTGAGGAAATAAGGTCAATTAAGGATGGTCTAGATGCAGTTGCAGCAGCACTTGATCGTGGTAACCTTCAGAATTACACAAATGGACAATTGTTTGAGAAGATTGAGAAAGTTAGTGGCATGAGTGATGCTTCTCGAATGAAGGTATATCAAGTTCTTGCTAAAGAAGTGAGTGATGCTCGAGCATACCTAGAATGCCCTATTGAACACCGAGGTCTTTGGTTGTCTATTAAATTCGGATCTTCAATCTTTATGCATAGTACTATTTTTCTTTCTTTTGTACTTTTTTATTTGAATATTTCAAGGATTTGGTGAACCTATGAAAATATCATTAGGCTTGGATTTTTTGTATGTAGACTCTCTTCGTTGCTTGCTGCACTTGAATGGTAGATTCATGGCATGTATGTGTCCTTGAGATTCTAAATGGTCTCTATTGCTTAATGGCTTCTGTTGCACTTCTTTATGATGATGTGGATGTGAATGCTATGTACTGTTTATCAAGTTCTATTTTAGTGTTGATTTTTTTATTTTATTTTTTTGGTAACGCTTGTGAGATTATTCTAGGGGTGCTTACATGTAGGTCCTAATAAGTGGACTTATTGTCTAATAGGACCTATGAGAAAAATTTGTAATAAAAAAAAGTCACTAATTGTAAATTTTAGCGACAATTTATAAAAATCATAACAAAAAAAAGTCACTAATTATCAATTTTTAGCGGCATATAAAAAATTGTCACAAAAAAATTATTTTTAACGACAATTTTACCAAGACTTATTTTCAAGAAGATTTGATGGAAATTAAGTCCAACTATTAGAACCTATTGGTAGTTTACCCATTATTTATTATTTTGATCATCATAATAGAAACAAAACTATTTTTTTGTTTTGGTTTTGGTCTAGTTGTATAGGTGTTAGTTGTTCAATTTGATTCTTAAAATCATAAAATCGATAGACTATATGATTTGGTTTTCAAAAACTTGTTTTCAACTTTTTTATCTAAAATATTAATTAGGTGAAGGAAATAAAAAATACTTATCATTTTAATACAATTTTATTTTTTGGGAGCCTATAAATAATTTTTAAAAATTTAAAAAAAAATTAATTTTTATTTTTATCAAATTAATTTTTTATTTTTTATTTCTAAAAATTAAAACTTTTTTTTTTTTCCTGAAAAACAAACAACACTTTGATCATGTGTAGCCTTATTTTTTGTTATTGCAAATCACAACTACAATTCCATGTGTGATGATGGACAATGCGAGAGTTCTTGAGAAATGATTTTTTTTCCTCCTTCAATTCCCAACTCAACCAAATATAATTGGGATTTGAAATCCTATTAATTCTTCCTCTTTTTCTTTTCATTTCTATTTTTTTTTTTAAATTTCCTAACCAAACACGACATAAAATAAACCTACATTTCTAATCCGTTTTCTGTGTTAGTTTCGTAAATTTTTTATTTTTCGTGTAACATAAAAAGTGATAAAATGTGAAAACTGTTGAAAGAGCTACTTTTTCATGCTGGTCAAGTTTAAGATTATAAAAGTCAAACATAGAATTGAGAATAAATTCTTCTTCCAATTACAAATTGGTTACTTGGAATCTCCAATAGCAACCCTTCCATTACAAGGTTTATATCATATTCCTAGTCGGTGGGATTAGTATTATGTTCTCTAGTAGCAGTTGAGTTGCACATTGCTTCCATTTATTTGGCTGGAAAAATTAATGAAAATATTAACTTAAAAATAATTTTTTTTAAATAAAAATGATTTTTTATTTTTAAAATGTAAAAAAGATTTTACAAATTAAAGTCTTATACATACCAATCTCGTCACAATATTACTACCACCGCCCTGTTACTGCTACCACCACAAATACAATCAATCACTGTTACAATAATTTTACAGATAACTAAATGTAGAAAACGTTTTCTACAAAAAAAAAAAGATATTCTAAAAATAATAATTTTGTTATAAATGTTTTGAAGATTTTTCACAGAATAGATCACTGAAGAGATTTCATAAAATAGATCACTGAAGAGATTATCTGTGCTAGATACATACCACAAATGTTGCAAGTTATCAGTTTTATTTTCTAATTTTTTTTTTTCTGCCATTATTTTGTAATAATTAAGGAAATAGTGAAGGAATATGATATCTTGCCATTTGCCTTGTAAATGAGAATTTAAAATAATAAAAGAAAAAGAAAAAAAATAAAAAAAAAGAAGCTCCATACAATATTAATCCAACATGGCATGATTTTATCACAACATGGGCCTGCCTATGCTTTCCTCCAAACAGACATGAATGTAACAGTTTTAAAAGGAGATTGCTAATAAGGGCTATAAAAGAGTTGAATTTAGTTATTAGTCGTTTGAATTTGGTTCACAAATCTATAGAGTACACAAAAACATGCTTAAATTTGATTTATTTATCTTTTAAACCAAACTCAAACAAATTTTACTCAAGTCAAATTTGAATAACTTGATTTTTTATAAAAAATTTTAGTGTTTATAGCCTTGTTTGGGAACAAGTTTTTTAGTAACTTTTTAATTTTTTGGCTAAAATATAATGTAAAAAAAATTAGTTTGTTTGGGATGACTTTTTAATTTTTTACGAAATGATGTCAAAAAAATAGAGACAAAAGAATTTTGACTTTTTGGTATAAGTTGTTAGCTTTTTTATTTTTTTAGTGACTTTTTGACTAAAATCACCCTTTGTCTAACGAGTATATTCAAATTTAGCTTTACTTATATAACAGATAAATCTCAAATAAGCTTTTAACGAACTGAACAAAAATTAAGCTCAAATATTGTATACAACTAAATTTACAATTACAATAATTGTATTCAAAACTATATCTCGGGTTGTAAAATAAACTAAGTCACAAGCTCAACTAGCTAAAAGCATGCTCAAAACCAACTAGTTTAATACACAAGTTAAACTTAAATACATTTTGAAACTCATGAATAGGTTAAAATTAACTCAAAAGTCATAAAACTGTATAAAACTAAACTATTCAAGTTCGGCTTATATTTGGCTTGATTAGAACTTGTTTGCAACCAACTCAAAAGACAAACACATCAAACTTCAACAAAATTTTAAAGTTCGTTAAATTTTTGAACTAACAATTCATGGACTCGGCTCATTTATAACTTCAACTCGGTCTCTCATGAGTTGAGGCTAAAAGTGGATGTAGTTTTGAAAATTTTCAATAGCCATTGACCTACCTAAAATGGGACAATTCTTTGCATTCTCATAACCCATGCTCCTTACTAGATAACTTTATCCATACTTCTAAGAATGACAAAATGGTGCATACCCAAATTAGAAGTGGACTAGCTCTTTTTGTGGATCCCATTTTCCATGGAATACAAAGAATGGTTCTTATTAGAAAAGACAGTTAAATTGTCTACAACAATTTGGAGGGAGAACCAACGACCAACCTAATCCCATCCCACCACCTACAATTACCCTAAATATTTATCCACAACCTGATCTCATTTCTCTTATCCCCACACCACCAAGTTTGACATGCATATTAAAACTTCAACCCTTTTAACAATGGCAAAATAGCAACCCCCGTCTCCCTCCCTCCCTCTCTCTCTCTCTCTCTCTCTCCCTCCATCTGTCTCCCTGTCTCTCTCTTTGAGCTCTCTTCTCTCTTAGCATCACCATGACTCTCAACTGCCTAGCGTGCCAGAGCCTGCCGAGGGTAGACTCCGAGCACGAACTTAGCGAGAGATGTGGTGTTGACAAGCACCACTTTGTGATCCGTTGGCCTAAGGTTGACAGAAACTGGTCGGGACACCTAGTGCCTATGCCGTATGAGAAGGGGAGAAATGAATCAGGCATTATGGGAAAGAGGGCCAAGAGCGGGCATCGTCGGGTTCATAATGACGGACCTATGGGGTTTGAGAATAAACCGAGATTGGTGAGGAGCTCTGGGATGAGAAGGGATTGGAGTTTTGAGGATCTGGGACAAAGAAGGGAGATGCAAGAAGTGGAAGGGCACTGAGACTTTGCTATAGTTTTCCTCTCATTGTCACCCCCCCTCTTCTTTTTTTGTTTTTTCTCCTTGTATTCTTTGTTTATATGTTTTTTTTTTTCACTTCTTATATTGAGCCAAGAATATCACAGATACATGGGTTGAAGATATGTATTTAGATAATGGTGAGATGTGAAAATTTGTTAATTTTAAATATAAGGCATTATGATTTTTACCCTTATACATAATTTCAAGATCAACCAACAACAATCACAGACATTAAGCTACCAACATTCTTCGTAAAGAACGCTGCGATAACTTCAAGGGCCAAATGTATATGTAAGATAAAAAAGTATTGAATTTAAGATAAATAAATAAATAAATACATTTTACGTGATGGACCAATATAATTATTTGAAAATATTCTTAACTAACACCACTGTAATAAAGAAGATTTTCAAAACTTTGGAGGGAGGTCACCCTTGCTCCTCCCCTCCCCCTGTTCTTGGGTCCATCCATGATTATGAAGTATTTTAGTAGTACTGATTGAAGAAAGGATGAGATATAGGGAACATAAGAGAAAGAGGCAGGTAGAGGTTTTGAGACAAGGTACTAATGTCAATGTTAAGAATTTTTATAGTCAATCCAAATATTTAGGATGAAGCTTGTGTGAATTGAGTTAAATATTACCAATTTTTATTTTTAGTCCAGTATGAAGAATGAACATAAATATTTTAATTCAATATATCCTATGGTTACTTGGCTCATGATTATTCTCTACTTTTCAAGCAGCATTTGAAATTACAACATGAAGCCAACATAGACTTGAACATGACACATTAGTCCAATGATCAAAATTTAATTTTCAACAAATCTATAAACATACAAGCATGCCCAGTACAATCAGTTTGGGAAACATGACAAAAATGCATTGCTTCTGAAAAAGGTTTAGGAGCAATCATTAAGCCCTTTTAGACATGCATACAAGGACAATAATCCTATCCTCGCATCAAGGCATTACATTAACATATTATCTTTAAATTGTTCCTCACCACTGACCTGACTTCTCTAACCACGGGTGCTGCTATTATCCTCTGGTGCTTTGCTCCTTGTGACAAACACATCTGCAATCACATAAGTTAAAAGATGTTAAAAAATACTTTTGCAAAAAATAACCGTTACTAGAAGCCCAACACACACAAGACTTACCACAACATCATAAGCTATGCAGCCATTGCTATTTTAGACATCTTCCTACTGAGAATTAGTCAGTCGCTGCTAGCTGCCGGCACTTGATTAATATCTCTAAACATTGATCTCTAAAATTCGGTTTTTCTTTTTCTTGCATCTGCTTTCCAATGTCTTCGGGCAGGTGTAACACTTCTTTCAATATTATTCTGCTCATGAGAATTCAATGTTGAATGAAATTCACTTTCTATTGGTGGCATTGCTTCAGCACCTGTGGGAAACAAGGTTGATTGACTTTCATTGGCTGAGGTCAAACCAGCAATAGCAGCACAGTTTGATATAACTTTTTGTTTCTTCGCTGCATGGGCGGCCATTCTTGAGTCTTTTTTCCAATCTCGTTGACAATGAATTCTCATCACATAATTGTCGGGAATCCCACTTACTTGCACCTCTACTTGCAGTGGAGTTGAGTTGTTTGTGGTATTTGCATTCTTCATATCAGCTTCAAGGCGCTTTCGAGCCCTGTATCTACGTTGTCGCTCTCGGTTCTTTAAGCGACGCGACATAATATCGTTATTGCTTTGCACATGTTCTCTTTGATCAAGAGGCTCCATCAGAAAACTATTTTCTTTTCCCAAAAGCATTCAAATTCTGCCCATTTTCCATTTCAAATATGGGTTGCGGCACCTGCATGAATAAGTTTCAACAAAGAAGGGCTGTAATGAACAATTCCAACTGAATTCTGTTTTCATGGACAAGGTCCTTCTTGTTGTATCACAAATGTTTTTTTTGCGAGTGTCCATATATAGCAAAGCCAATCAAGCAGTTTTCAGAGCACAGACAAAATTAATTAAGAAAGAAGAAAAATAAAAGTGCTTTATAGACACTAAGGCTGTGTTTGGTTGTCTTTTCAAACCCTGATTGTACACCTTCATTCAAGTATGATGTTTGGAGCGAGTGCTGGAATCACGTTTCCAAAACTCTGCACAAAACACTCTGTCTCAGGCGCGGTTTTCGAATTTTTTTTTTCAAATTTGGCCTAACCGGCCACCGGTTGACCGGAACAGTGCAATTTTTATTTATTTTTATTTTTTTTGACATATGTTAATTTTTATATATTCGAAAAAAATATTTTCCGAATTTTTAATTTTTTTTGATGTGTTTTAATAAAATTTTGAGTTGTATGTTTAGTTATGAGTTGTAAGTTTTTGTATCAAATATCATATGTTACATCAAAAATCCCCCACTCAATTCAGAACTTTTTTCAAAACTCTTTACCAAACAAATTTTCCACACTCAAATTATAATTCTAAAACTCACAAACTCAAAATACAACTCATACTTTCAAATCATATTTACAAAACTCTATCAAACACAACCTAAATATTCTTCACTTTCTGGAAATCCCAGGGTACAATAGTAGGTTTAAAAATGAACGAAGATGCTTTCTCAAGATTCTGAAAAGCGATTGCAGTCGTCGTAACGGTGGCAGTGGCACAGTTGCGGTTACGGGGTGTAAAGGCCGTAGTGTAATGGTTGCGGTAATCAGAATCGTGAATTTTTTTATTTTTCACACAATTTAAAAAAAACTTACTGATACACATTTTTTTTCCATGATTATATTTATTGGGTTTAAAATAAATATTGATCAATTTTTGTAAATTTTTAAGTATGATCCAATATATTTCATATTTTTAAATCACTATAAACTGAGGTTTTTACATTTTATTTTAATAATTAATGACTTTATATTATACAAAAAATCAATCACTAACTATTATATATAAGATAAATAATGACAAAAATAAGAGAATAAATAAGAGCCTAAATATATATATATATATATGTACATATTTTAACCAAGCCAAATAGATAATGACCACACTTATTATTATTATTATTTTCAAACAATATATAGATAGACACACACAAACAAAATGATTGAGTGATAGCAGCTGAATAGAATAGTATAGGTCTTACAGCTTCGACAAATCAATAACATGTTCTTCATCTTCCCTCCTCTCTCTCTCTATCTCTTACTCCTCCATCTTCTCTCTTTATCTTCCTTCTTCTCTCTATCCCTCTTCTTCCATTTTCAGTTTTTTTTTTTTTTTTTTTTTGTGTGTGTGTGTGTGTGTGTTTTTTGAAAGAAATAGTTCAGAACCGTTACGTAATGGTGCGTAATATACCGTTACGGCTGTTACGGCAGCCGCTACAGCCGACATACCTGTGAATTTCAATCACACTGCAAAAGTGGCCGTAACGGGTGGGCGGTAACCACCACAACTAATACGTAACAGCATTACGTAACGGTTGCGGCCGCTTTTTAAAACCTTGTGCTTTCCTAAGAAGCATAAATACCAAGGGAGCATCGATATACACAATACGAACGCACCAACATGACAATTTTCAAAATTCAAGAGACGACATGGCAAGGTCACAACAGCAAAGAAACATATACATTTGTGCAGATTATTTCTTTAATTTTTACGTTATAGATACATTAATTTTTTTATTATATCAAAATAGTAAGGTTTTTTTTTTTTTTTTTTTTCCCACACTCAATTAACAAACAAATTGAATTTTTTAGGTTTTGTAGTTACTAAAAGATAAAAACCTAAAGGAGGAGGAATTCATAGGTATAAATTCAAATTGTTTTGATTTTAATCGTTGGATCCCAAGTAATTTTCTTCAAACTCGCAATGTGTTTTATTGTGTTTAAACAACAAACACGTGTTGATCGAGTTTCCAAATCGTTTCAAGTTCTAGAAGTATTAAAAAAAATTGTATGACAAGTTTGTATGTATATCCAACACGTATTGGGACACGTCTAAAAGGCTTTCATGTCCATGTCCACAGACACTGAGCCTAAGAAGCGTCCATGGATTTAGGGTGCTTTCTGTTGTGACGCGGGATGTGTTACAAAGAGGTGAAATGGAAGAGGGCCCTAGTTGGGGGGTTAACAACATAACATGGGTACAAGCAGAACCCTAGAACACGAGTGACAGAGTATGTGGTGTCTCAATGGATATCAGGCAGGGAGACTTCTTATAGATTCCAGAACTTCTCCAAGCCAATACCCCAAAAACCAATGAACTCAAGGCCACAAGGGCTTCAGTGCCGAGGAACAATAACTCTTGGAGGGCATTGGACTAAGCAGAACTGATGAGCTTACCTAGTTTAAACTGCAAAAGAGTAACACCCATCCTTGGCAACCACCTTCATTCTCCCTTAAGAAAACAGTCATTCTATGCACAATAGTACAGTTGCCAGTAAGGTCCGCATTATATGCCTTGTATAAACCACATAAATCCTCTTGAGAGCATGTAAGCTTAGACTATATTCATTAAAGAGAAACCTATTAAACGGAGAAGGTATATAACTACATGAATCAATACATATCATTGATAAATGATAATAATATGATTATTACTATTGATTGATAGGGATTTACTAATTGTTAGACAGTATAGCTAGCTAAAGTCATCAACACAAATCATTTATCATCGATTAATAGAATCCATAGACAAGACATGCCATACCATTTAAACATATTTTCATAAACAAGCAAATAATCAGGAGCTAATAAAAGTTCTATGATATACAGACAGTGAACATGAACCCTTAACAATAAGAAACTCATGCAATAATTGTTTTAGAAATAACCAAATATGTAGCATATTCTAACCATCAATAAATAAAACAAAAGGCATCAAGTATTGTAAAGCATAGATTTCCACCTCAAGGTATAAAACCTAGTTTTAAGGTTTGCAGGACACAGACAAAAAACATGGAATCCGCTAATGCTATATATAGAAATGAAGAAAAAGTGCAAAACAATATGCTGTGAAATGCATAAAAACCATCATTCCAATTGTCTTGGATATATCATAAATAGAAGCAAGTGATTCATAAATTTCAGGTGGATAGTAAAATTCGAACAAGAGGAAGACGCAAACATGTTGATTGAATGGTGAAGAAACATAACATCTTATCATTTAACACACAACAGAATATGGCCTCAAGTAAAGCATCATGACTAAAACAACATTCATGTAGCCAACCATAGCTTGGTGGATCTTGTGCCGTTGTTGAGTTCTAAAAAGCAATCAAATGGTTAAAAATAGAATAGCATTTTTTTCCCTTTCCTTCTTTTTTTTTATTTTATTATATAAATATATATATTATTTTTTATGGACACATACGTTTCTAATAGAGAATTTCATTGACAAATCAAAGAATCATTGAGAATGTTGAGGGCATTTTCTTGGGAAAAGTAACATTTGAAGGATTTTAATATAACGAATAACACAAAACAGCCGTCAAATTAATGCCAAAGAGACAAAATTTCAGAAGCCTCAAACCGATTCTACTCCTGTACGGCTTATATCCAAATAATAGTTCAAAAATTCAACCATAATAACCATATCATCAATCCACACCAGTATCACTATTGAACCCAAATCACTCCCCTGAAGTGAGATCACGGAATGAGTAACATGGGTTCAAAGGACAATACATCCATTCTATGTATTCTACTTTATAAGTGTACAACCCCATTTAGTTTGAATGCTGTCACACTTTATTTTCCAGATTAACTACCACCACATCAATAACTGTGGAATATCATCAAACTGTCCTAAACTACTAAACCACTTTCTTCATTCTATCAAATCACCCCTCAATCATCAAACCATCCAAGAATAAAAACTGTAAAATTTAGAAAGCACTGATCAAATGCAAGATCACATTAAATGGAAAGTGGAAACTAAACCCATTTTGGGTATCAATCATCAACACTAGTTACAAATTACAATCCCATAATAAACACAACCCAAGTACTGAAATCAATCATGAAATAACACCTGTTAAATCCTAACCAAAAAAAAAAAAAAGGATAAATTTATGGTTTTGAGAATTGCAAACAGAATGTTAAACTAAACACAATGATGAACAAAGAGGGAAAAAAAAGAGACAGTACCTTCAGATTTTTTTTGTTTTTTTTACAGAAGAGAGAGAGAGAAGCAAACCCTAGAAATGGCGAATGTGTTGGGGTGTGTTTCACTTGTTCTGAGACCCCACAACGTTCGCGATCAATAGCTACCTCTGAGAGTGTAGATTTCATTGCCAACTTGCTATCTCTAATTACCACGTGTCCCAGTTTTTATCTCTTGGATTATATTGATTTAAATATTTTATCGATGTTTCATGAACACGTGTAGGGTGGTGCGCTGTTGGCTATCGGGCAGGTCTTCCAGCTTAGTTTTCTTGAGGTCGAGAGTTCCAGCTTTTCTCATCCCATTTCTTTTTGAAAAAATTACTCAAAAATCTCATTTAAAAAAATGTTAATTCATTTAGTTTTATATATACATATTTTTAAATCAATTAGTTATTTTTATTTGTAATATATATTATTGATTTGATTTAATAATATTAAAATTTACTTGTTTGCCTTTGTTTAAGATTTGATTTTGATGTTTTTTTTTTTGAAATTTGAGTGTATATGGGTAATGTATGGTTTAACATTTTTATTTTTTTTAGAGATTTCGTGGAGTGATTGCAAGGATTGTTGATATTACGTACTTGGTGTTAACCTAAAATGATTACATAAATTTTAATAGATAAAAAATAGTGGGCTTCATATCCACAAAGCGTATTAACCCACTAAAAAGTATAATACTTCAATATAATATTCAAACGTAACTGATGCAAATTGAATTTTAGAAAATAAATATTTTTATTTTATTGCTTATGTTCACCATAGTAGTATAGATTCGGAACAGAGTAGCAGTTTAGGAAATTGCCTTATATTTTCTTCTATTTTTGGTCGTTGTTTTTCCTTTCCAAATCTGATTGTTTCTTAGTTAGGTCTATAATTTGCTTATAAATATTGGATGTAAGCCTTAGGGCTCTTCGGAGAGTTTTTGATGATTAATATATTTTGAGTTTTATTGCTCTTTGTTCCAACTTTGGTTAATTCTGTGTGAATCAACTTTGATTGAGCCTTTAAACTCGGTATTCTTGGGAATCAACGGGTCTAAAGAGAAGTCTTATTTCCGGTATTCTTGTGTGAATCAACGGATCTTAAGATTGTTACTATTGTTTCGATCAACACTGCATCAGTTGGTATCAGAGCTTGCTGCGTTCTTGCTTCATGTCGAGGAATCGCAGTGATGCTCGAGAGGTTCCTGTGGAGGAGGAGGTAATAGATGATGATTCTAACCTGCTGAGTTTTCATAGTGAAAGACGGAGGAGAGATCATGCATTGAAAAATTATAAAGATCATGTGAACCAAATCACTAAACAGGATGATCTGATTAAATGGCCTTTTACATCAAAATTTATTCCAGATCCGATTGTGGGTTGGAGTAAACCACCGATTTTTGATGATGAACCATTCATTGATGGAACTAATAATATGTTGAATCATATGTTGTCTGTTGGACGCATAAATCAGAGTCATGGAAGGGTTGGTGTTAATTTTATTTTTGTGGAAGATCATATACTTGGTTTTCATGAGTTCAATGAGCATTCAAAATTGATTTCCAATATGGGGAATATTTTCTATGATCCGTTTGAAGAGAAATTTCATGAAGAGTTGACAACTTTGAGTTTGAACCGTTCAAATTTGGGTTTTGATGAAGATGTGTTAAATTTGTTAAAGAAATTTGTTCCTTTAATTTTCGAAGACTCTTCTTTGAAGTTTAGATTTGAAAAACTTAACCTCAAATACAAGGTTGATGCGAATAAGTGCAGACGGGCCAAGTTATTTCGAACAATAGAAACTCGAGGACGAGCTTTCTCAAGCGAGGAAGAATGATGCAGATTGAATTTTAGAAAATAAGTATTTTTATTTTATTATTTTATTACTTATGTCCACCATAGTAGTATAGATTCGGAACAGAGTAGCAGTTTAGGAAATTGCCTTATATTTTCTTCTATTTTTGGTCGTTATTTTTCCATGAGTTTTATTGCTCTTTGTTCCAACTTTGGTTAATTCTGTGTGAATCAACTTTGGTTGAGCCTTTAAACTCGGTATTCTGGGGAATCAACGGGTCTAAAGAGGAGTCTTATTTTCGGTATTCTTGTGTGAATCAACGGATCTTAAGATTGTTACTATTGTTTCGATCAGCACTGCATCAGTAACACTCCAATGCAACACTTAAAAAAAAATCTTAGTGCAATACCTTAATATAACACATAAAAAAATTCATTACTATAATTTTCTCAGTAGCACTCCAAAAGAACTCCTTAGCGTAATACTCTAATGTAACACACAAAAAAACTATCTAGCGTATTTTTCCTAAACGTAACAGTCTAATATAACACTCCAAAAACCCTCCTTAATGTAACACTCTAATATAACACACAGAAAAAACTCCTTAGTGTATTTTTTTCCAAACGTAACACTCTAATACAACACTCCAAAAAACCTCCTTAGTGTAATACTCTAATGTAACACAAAAAAAAAAAAAAAACTCCTTAATGTACTTTTCCTAAATGTAACACTCTAATATAATATTCTAAAAAAACTCTTTAATGTAACATACAAAAACTCCTTAGTGTAACATTCTAAGGTAACACACAAAAAAACTCCTGAGTGTACTTTTTTCAAACGTAACACTTCAATACAACACTCCAAAAAAATTTCTTAGTGTAGCATTTTAATATAACACGCACAAAAAAAAACTCATTGACATACTTTTTCCAAATGTAACACTCCAATGTAACATAAAAAAAATATATATATATCTTAGTGTACTTTTCCCAAACGTAACGCTCCAATGTAACACAAAAAATAAAAAAATATAAAAAAAATTTAATGTATTTTTCTTAAATGTAACACTCTACTATAACATTAAAAAATAAAGGATGTGAGATTTTTCAAATCATTCCAAAATGAGTACAAATGCTCCTTAGTAAGTTTTACTTATATAATTTCAAACTGTGAATGTTACGTTTGGAAAAAATATACTAAGAAGTTTTTTTTAGTGTTTTTGTGTGTTATATTGGAGTATGCTACGTTGAAGCGTTATGTTTGAGATTACACTGATTGGAGGGTTACATTTGGGAAAGGTACACCCAGATTATTTTTTTTATTTTTTATTTTTTGATGTGTTACATTGGAGCGTTACGTTTGGGACAAGTACACCAAAGATTTTTTTTGAGTGTTACGTTATTACATTTCGGAAAAGTACATCAATGAGCTTTTTAGTGTGTTACATTGAAGTGTTACATTCTTGGAGTGTTGCATTAGTGCTGGCACCATAAATCTGCAATTTTTATTATTATTTATTATTTATATAATTGCAGGACATGTGGCATCCTCCTACTCATTTGGAGGTTATGAGAAGTTATGAAATGTGAAAAGATGATGGAGAATAAAGTGGAGAACATGGAGCACGAATTGGAGGTTAAAGAAAGTTATGAAGACATTGAGGGATATGTGGCATTGTGGGAATAAAAATGGAAGAGTGGATAGTTTTAAGTGGTTATTGAGTAGTTATTACTGGAAGTTTTTTCCTACAAATATTTGCCTATAAATAGCCATTCATGGCTGCATTGTAAAGGATCCATAATTCATAATCAAAGACAATTGATTTTAATATTTCTTGTCATTTTCCTTATCTTAGGAGTAGTTTAATATAGATTTATATTTCGAAACATTTATTTTCAGCATTTCCTTTTCGAAATATTTTATGCACCTCCTTTTTGAAGCATAGGAGTAGAGGTAAGTAATTATTGTTTTGATTGTTCACTCAATCGTCTTTCTCCGTTTCCCTCATTCTTCTTTGAATTTTTCTTTTCTTTACACTTGGTAATTTTGAAGTCCTCTTCATTGAGGCAAAAGAACCATCAACACAATCGCTTGATAATTGGCTTGAATTTAATCTGTAAGGATTTTTCAATCATTGCTGGTACACTCGCATTTATGATATTTTCCTTTGTAGGAAAAATAAGCCAATGATTTTTGGCACGCCCAGTGGGACCTCAAGTGTAAGAAATGAAAAATTAATTGGATTTGTCTATTTCAAATAGCCTAAATGAAATTTATTGGCGTAAACAAGAAATTTTGGATCTTCAAAAAGAGATCCATTTTTTTGATGAAATAAACTTTCATCCCTTACAATATTATTTGGTGGAAGAAAAAAGACAATTTAATTGGAGAAATTCATCAACTTGATATGGAAATTCGCCAATGGAACGATGAGTTATCAACTCTCACTACAAAGTCTTTAACTGAGGCTTTAATGGTCAGATTTGGTGAAATTTTTTAGATTTTTTCCATGGTTAAAAATAACAAATGCAAAGAGTTGATTTCGTCAATGGCTTGGGGGGTTCGAGAGTCTGTTTTTAAAGAGCCAAATTATAAAATTAACATAACGAAAGAGCATGTTCTTGAGCCAAATTTGGCTAAGAATGATGTTCCATGCATGGCTCGGGGGGTCTCAAAACCAATTTTTAGAGAGTCAAGTCATAAAAATAGCATATCTATGGGTGATTTTCATAAGCCATTAATGGCTAACATGGAAAAACAACCCACTTTGTCAAATAATTATGAAAATCAATTCGGCAAAAGTCATGTTTTTAAAACAAACATGGTCAAGAATAATGAACAAGCCATTATTCATGAATTCAAAATGTTTGATATTTTTCAAATTGTCAAAAAGTATGAATTTTCATGGTCACACTATACCATGACTTTTGTTGTTCGAAATCCGTTTTGGATTTGTAGATCACATCAAACGTTGACTTTGATGGAATGGCTAACAAATAATATTTTGTTATTGCAATATATTGAGCCAAAAATATTGTTATTAGTTTATCCATAAAACCACCCCCATTTGGTTTTGTGGTTACCTTCAAAGCATGTCTCAAGACACTTTAAAGCATATTATTCATTAAAATATCATTTTATAGCCATTAATGGCTAGTTAAAATGCCAAACTAATTTCATAGTAATCCAACTCTTTGGATTCGGTTCGAAGAGATGTTGTGAGCACTTTCGAATGATGACTTTGATCCTTTAGTAACACATGTGACTTTTGAAGGGTGGTTTTGTCATCAATAAACACTTTCGAAATGTAACATGAAACGAGAAAATTTTCGAAATATGTACCTCTCTTCAAATATATGTAAAATGACAATTAATTAATTATCGAATAATGCCTATTTTTGGCATGATAATTGGTGGCTTTACTGATAACCATTTTTATAGCCATTTGTTACATGAAAATGTAACTAGTATTCTATAAAAGTTGGTTCGAAGAACAAGGTTTTGGTGTCTTCGGAGAATTAATAATTGGTTTAAAGCATATAATTAATATTTTCATTAATTATGTGTGAATCAAAACATACAAAATTTGAATAACCACAATGTTGGCCAAAAGTTGTTTCGAAAGCCCTTTTGCCATAATTTTGTAAGCTTTGAAGCACTCCATTTTGCATCAACAACAACTTCGAAGAAAAAATAGTGATGATTGTGAACCTTCGAAACTTTGCCGAGTATTTTCAAGGATGTAATTCGTCATTTGTCGGTACTTTCGACCTTGGAATGATGATTTTGGTCCTCTATACTACCTTCGAAGTTGGTTATTTAGCATGTGTAACAGTTTGCTAAGGTGAATCATTGGCTTTGCCTTGAAAATATGTGGTTATCCTTCAAAGCTTTTCTGCAATAATATCCCTTCAATGCGTATATATATAATTCGCAATATCTAGTTATAATTTCATGCTCATTTGAAGCATTTTATTGGTGCTATTATATCATTCAAAGCACTTTATTGCTTAGATTAGTCATGTGTTTGGTTCGGCCCTTCAAAAATTCAAGTAAACATCATTTTTAAGGGCCGCGGGGGGTAATGTTGGCACCATAAATTTGTAATTTTTATTATTATTTATTATTTATATAATTACAGGACATGTGGCATCCTCCTACTCATTTGGAGGTTATGAGAAATTATGAAATGTGAAAAGATGATGGAGAATAAAGTGGAGAACATGGAGCATGAATTGGAGGCTAAAGGAAGTTATGAAGACATGGAAGGATATGCGGCATTGTGGGAATGAAGATGGAAGAGTGAGTAGTTTTAGATGGTTATTGGGTAGTTATTGCTGGAAGTTTTTTCCTACAAATGTTTGCTTATAAATAGTTATTCATGGTTACATTGTAAAGGATCCAGAATTCATAATCAAAGACAATTGATTTCAATATTTCTTGCAATTTTCCTTATCTTAGGAGTAGTTTAACATAAATTTATATTTCGAAGTATTTATTTTCAGCATTTTCTTTTCAAAGCATTTTATGCATTTCCTTTTCGAAGCATAGAAGTAGAGGTAAGTAATTATTACTTTGATTGTTCACTCAATCGTCTTTCTCCGTCTCCCTCATTCTTCTTTTGATTTTTTTTTTCTACACTTGGCAATTTTGAAGTCCTCTTTATTGAGGCAAAAGAACCGTCAACACAATCGCTTGATAATTGGCTTGAATTTAATTTGTAAGGATTTTTCAATCCTTACTGGCACACTCACATTTATGATATTTTCCTTCGTAGAAAAAATAAGCCAACAATTAGAGTGTTAGGTTTTTATTTGTAATGTGAGATTTGTTCTGAAATGAGGGAAAATCTAAAACTTCTATAGTGCAAATTGCCTAAATGTGTAATTTTACATTTGGGTAAATTACACTTTGCACCCCTGCACTTTACACAAAATCTCACTTTAGTTCCTACAACCAAACTGTGACAGTTAACCTTCTGCACTTTTAGTCAAGTGTCACATTAGCCTTTCTGTTAATAGTGAGGCTAATAGAAGTTATCATTTAGGGAGCTAAGTGCCACAATTTTAATGTGTATGGACTAAAGTGGGATTTTATGTAAAGTGTAGGGTGCAAAGTGTAATTTATCCTCACATGTTTTTCATGTGACTAACCTTTGTTAACAGTGAGGCTAACAGAAGGGGTAAAGTGACACTTGACCAAAAGTGCAGGGAGTTAAGTGTCATAATTTGATGTGTAGGGGCCAAAGTGGGATTTGATGTGAAGTATAGGGGTGCAAAGTATAATTTACCCTTTATATTTTGAGAAACTCACTTTTATCCATAAAAAATTAAATCCAAACATGTTAGTGACTACCATTTTATGAAATTTCTATTTTAATGGGATCCTTAGGTTCATAAGAAAAAAAAGAAGACTAAACAATTTACAAGATCATATTTTAAGACTTATTGGTACTTCACCATTTCTTTTTTCCTTTCTTTTTCATGTTACAAAATAATTTTTAAAAAAATTGGGATAAATAACACTGTTTATGATCATTCTAGAAATCTCTCATGGAATTTTTGAAATAATGACAATGACCTCTTCTCTCAGTGTCATCTGTTTCACACTGTTAACATTTAATTATTTAATATTTTGAAATTTCATATCTAATTCACTTTGAATGACGCTGACGTCTCATGTCAATGTTATCATCACAACTCTATCGGTAAGGGTTTAGTTAAAGAAAAGCTCCAATGAGTAAACATTTACGTGAGTTCGGGATCGGACTCAAAATTTTAATATAGAGAGGCAAACATATAAATTTTAAAATGAAAGTATATATAAATTACAATATCAATCTTTTTTAATATAAAATGTGAAAATTATTTTGAAAAAATATATAAATAAATATTTTCTTATATCAATATTGACTTATAAAAATACAAGAATTGTAAGACAATCTATGAACCTTAGTTGTGAGCAACCAATTTTTTTTGGGGTGCAAATTGTTAAATTTTATAATTCAAATCATGTATTTTCATATATAAGTCATGCAACCATTTAATCTCTTTTACAACTTAAAGAAAGCAAAGTTATATAATTTAAAAAAATAATTAATATCAATATATATATAAATGATTTTTTTTAAAAGCGATCGCTCCCTCTTACTCCCAAAGAGTTCATCCTTGCGTGGGTTGATTTATCTCACACCTGTAATTGCAATTAATTCCAATTTGATCATCTTAACCAAGTTTTCAGCTTTAAGAATGGTTTAATGGTGATAAGCTTTTGGCATATGAAAATAATAATAATAATAATAAGTTGAAGTCTTTTGGATAAGCAGATAAGTCCAATGTGTTTGTTAAAAACAAAAGTGATAAAGTTGAACGAGGAGATTAAAGCAAGAGCATCTCTAATAGTTTATTAAATTTTTTATTAAATTTAAATAAAAATTTAATCTTATATTATGCACTTTAATAGTAAATTAAAATTTTCATCAAATTTGACGGGTCGTCCAACTAGAGTAGATTTTCAACTTATAAGGCTAAAAAATTCGATCATCCGATCGATTATCCACCAACAACTACCTACAAAATTTGATAAAAGGCTAAACAATCCCTTAATTTGATAAAAATATGCCTCTCTTTCATTTGATTTTAATTTGATAAAACAGTTGAAATACCATTTTCACCAAATTATGAGTCAGTATTGAAGGTGGCCTAAACAATTAGAATGAAAACTTTAAAATAACGATATTAATTTATATTTTGGTTATGATGCGACGTAATGCATTATTATATTAATAACATATATAAATAATGAAATTAAATTAAATCAATATAATTATAATATTTGAAATAATAAATAATTTTTAATAAATAAAAATAATAGTTGTAATTATTTGACTGAGAATCTGAAAGAATTTAGAAATAGACCACTAACCATGCATGCATGGGATACCTATAATTAGACAAAATCCCAATAAGAAACATGCTAAGATCATTCACCAATGTATTTAAGTTTCGCAAAAAAAAAAAAAAAAAAAAAAATTGAGGCTGCTTACACTATTTATTGAATTCTATCGTTGAATAAGGAATATAGATTTTTGTTTTTGTTTTTGTTTGTTTTTTTTTTTTTTTCACAAAAGCAGTCTTTAAAAGACAACCCCAACTAACTTGTTATTTGAGACGCCATCTCAATTTTGAAATTTTTTTTATATATATTTGATTAACCCCAACTAACTTAAAGATTCCGTCTATAAAAGACAATTCCACCTAACTTGTTATTCGAGACACCAATCATTTTTTTTTAATTAAAAATAAATAAATTTAAAAATTGATGACCGTGCATGTTAAAAATTAAAACTGCATTTGGTTTAGTTTTAGAATTGTGATTCTCTTTTTAGAATTGTGATTTGAGTATGAAATTATGAGTTGAGTTTTGAGTAATTGAATATTTGTTCGATTTTGAGTTTTAAAAAGTGTTTTGAAAGAAATTTTTGAATTTTGAATTTTGAATTTTAAAAAGAACAGATTGGGTTTACTTGATTGTTCGCCCGGGCATTCTCTCGAACATTCGGCCGGTTGATCAGAATAGTGCAATTTTTTTTTTCAATTGCAACTTGTTATTTGAAGAAAAAAAATATTTATATTTGTTTAGATATTTTTTAAATATAGAAATTAATTTTTTTAGATTTTTTATAATAAGAATTTAAAGAGTTTTGAGTTTTGAATTTTGAGTTATGTATTTGGTTATGAGTTTTGAAATTAATTTTTGAATTGAGTTTTGAATAATCTTAAATTGTGTATTTAGTTATGAATTTTGAAAAGTGATTTGAAAAGTTTGTCTTTACAATCATGATTTCAAATGCAAACCAAACGGAGCTTAAGATTCTTGAAGGAATGAGCCACAACATACATAAAGTCAACTTGTAATTTATCTTTGAGATGTGGATAGGAGTGCTCGCAGTTCAGTCATGGTTGGGGAACTTTCAATCTGTCATTCGTTTGTCGGATTGGCGGATTGAAAAAAAAAATTAATCCTCATCTGTCCGCATGGATTGGCAAATACGAATTGAGCGGATTGGTGAATGAATTCAAATCGATTTTTGATGAACTCCAAACTCAAATTAAGGATCAAATAGGGAGAGAAAAGACAAATGCCCCAATTAGAGGTAAAACCCTTAAGACTTAGAGAGAGAAACCAAAGTCTACTCCAATCTCAATGTATATTCTTTATTCCAAAAAATAAGTACAAATGGGTATTACATCTCCTATTTATAAACTACAACTAATAGGCTATTTAATACACTTAACCTAATTATATTCTATTACATTAGACTCTCCCTCTTTGAAGAATCTTGTCCTCAAGTTTACGCAGCAACGAAGTGTGCTCAATTTAACCCCATGCATTGAATCTGAGGTAAGGAATAGACGCTACATCTCCATACTCAACACAAACATAGCTTTCTCAATTCATTCTTCCTTGAATACAGGTAACTACATCCCTAGCTAAACAACCATAGGTGCAGACTGATAACCCCCATCATGCCCTCCACACACTTTTGCTAAAGCTTGGATAAACCTCCATTTTCCTGAGTCTTCGTTTCTAATTGGCACACTAGTGAAGAGACATACTTATTTAATCGGAATGGGACCAACAGACTAGAAAAAGGATAGTTTCCAAAGCCACTGTAAAAAATGAGACAAAAGATGAAAGGATCGACTATGCATCCACTAGATAAGAACCATGTATGAGAAGCTAATTAGGAGTAAAATTCTACATTGCGGTATTCTTTGTCCCTTAGACACAACTGGCAAATGAGCATCACTTCCATCAGCTTGGAGCTTCTCTCACCCCATTTCTTTTTTCCTTCCTTTTTCAAGTTACAAAATAATAATAATTATTATAATTTTGTTTTGTATAAATTACACTATTTATGATCATTGTAGAAATCTCTCATGAAGTTTTTGAAATAATGACAATGACCTTTCTCTCAGTGTTTTCTGTTTCACACCTTTGACATTTAATTGTTTAATATTTTGAACTTTCATGTCTAATTCACTTTGAATGATGCTGACATCTCATGTCAATGTTAGCTGTTTCGCATCGTTAACATTCGTTTGTTTAATATTTTCATCATCCATATCGAATTTACTCTTTCCATCATCATAACTCCATTTGCTGAGGGTTTAGTTAAAGAAAAGCTCTTATGAGTAAACATTTACGTCACTACAAAAAAAATTATTTTTTGCGACGGTAAAACGCCGTCGCAAATAATCCAAACGCCGTCTCAAAGCTATTTGCGACGATAAATTTTCTTTTTGCGACGGCAAGTGGGGGTCGCAACAAGGGGGGTTGCAAAAGACCTTTAGCGACGGCTTTGCGACGGGAATATCTTTTTTTTGCGACGGCAAATTTCTGTCGCCGATAATGGATGAAGATCTGGGCTTTTTTGCGACGGACAAGCTTTCCGTCGCTAAAATAGTTTTTTGCAACGGCAAAATTCCGTCGCAAAAAATGTCGGCGTTAATGACTATTGGCGACGGCAATTTCACCGTTGCTAAAGCCTTGTTTCTCAAATAAATTCCACACCTTTTGCGACGGTATGGCTGCCGTCGCAAAAAAGCCTGGCACTATTTTTATTTTTTTTATTTTTTTGCAACGGGGTGTTCTGCCGTCTCAAAAAAAATTAAAAAAAAAACCCTATTTTACAATTATTTAAAATATAAAAATAACCTGTAATGTTGGCAAATGATATAATAATATAAATACATAAATAAAATAACTAATGTTGGCAAGTGAAAAATAGCTAAAAAAAAATCAAAAAATTACATAATAATATAAATCCATACATAAACAAAAGTTGGCAAATGATAAAAATTCATAATGTTGGTCACATAATACATACATAATGTTGGTCACAAATTTAAATAACATATATCAAAATCAAAACCAAAAGTTTTCGTCTTGATTCTTTCGTGAGTTACAAAAACAGAAGTTGGTCATAATCTTCACGCGCCCACATTCCACATGAAGCAAACTGCTACTCAGGAAATATCTAAAAAAAACAAAATAAAAATAATTAATAACAATATAATGGTGTTAATATTTTAATTACAGAAAAATATAAAAAAAATTAATTAACTACCATATAATTAGAAAGATAGTTTAGTAAATAATTTTGACTAGCCTAAAGTGAAATCCGACTCTAACTCCCAAACTGGGAACCCGATTCGAGCCCTGTCTTCTCCCACAAGTCTCTCGTGCCTAGGCAGTCGTGTGTGCCAAGTTTCGTGCTAAACCGACGCCGTTTGGTGATTTTGGGGCGTTAACACATCGAATTCAAGTTTCTTAAGGAACTAGTTTGCCTAAAGTGAAATCCGGCTCTAACTCCCAAACCGGGAACCCGATTCGAGCCCCGTCTTCTCCCACAAGTCTCTCGTATCTAGGCGGTCGTGTGTGCCAAGTTTCGTGCTAAATCGACGCCGTTTGGTGATTTTGGGGTGTTAACACCTTGAATTCAAGTTTCTTAAGGAACTAATTTGTCCAAAGTGAAATCCGGCACTAACTCCCAAACAGGGAACTCGATTCGAGCCCCTTCTTCTCCTACAAGTCTCTCGTGCCTAGGCGGTCGTGTGTGCCAAGTTTCGTGCTAAACCGACGTCGTTTGGTGATTTTCGGGCGTTAACACCTCGAATTCAAGTTTCTTAAGGAAGTAGTTTGCCCAAAGTGAAATCCGGCTCTAACTCCCAAACCGGGAACCCGATTCGAGCCCCGTCTTCTCCCACAAGTCTCTCGTGTCTAGGCGGTCGTGTGTGCCAAGTTTCGTGCTAAACCGACGTCGTTTGGTGATTTTGGGGCGTTAAAACCTCGAATGCAAGTTTCTTAAGGAACTAGTTTGCCTAAAGTGAAATTCGGTTTTAACTCCCAAACCGGGAACCCGATTCGAGCCCCGTCTTCTCTCACAAGTCTCTGGTGCCTAGGCGGTCATGTGTGCCAAGTTTCGTGCTAAACCAATGCCGTTTGGTGATTTTGGGGCATTAACTCCTCGAATTCAAGTTTCTTAAGGAACTAGTTTACCCAAAGTGAAATCCGGCTCTAACTCCCAAATCGGGAACCCGATTCGAGCCCCGTCTTCTCCTACAAGTCTCTCGTGTCTAGGCGGTCGTGTGTGCCAAGTTTCGTGCTAAACCGATGGCGTTTGGTGATTTTGGGGCGTTAACACCTCGAATTCAAGTTTCTTAAGGAACTAGTTTGCCTAAAGTGAAATCCGGCTTTAACTCCCAAACCGGGAACCCGATTCGAGCCCCGTCTTCTCCCACAAGTCTCTCGTGCCTAGGCGGTTGTGTGTGCCAAGTTTCGTGCTAAACCGACGTCGTTTGGTGATTTTGGGGCGTTAACACCTCGAATTCAAGTTTCTTAAGGAACTAGTTTGCCTAAAGTGAAATCCAGCTTTAACTCCCAAACCGGGAACCCAATTCGAGCCCCGTCTTCTCCCACAAGTCTCTCGTGCCTAGGCGGTCGTGTGTGCCAAGTTTCGTGCTAAACCGATGCCGTTTGGTGATTTTGGGGCGTTAACCCCTCGAATTCAAGTTTCATAAGGAACTAGTTTGCCCAAAGTGAAATCCGACTCTAACTCCCAAACCGGGAACCCGATTCGAGCCCCGTCTTCTCCTACAAGTCTCTCGTGTCTAGGCGGTCGTGTGTGCCAAGTTTCGTGCTAAACCGATGGCGTTTGGTGATTTTGGGGCGTTAACACCTCGAATTCAAGTTTCTTAAGGAACTAGTTTGCCTAAAGTGAAATCCGGCTCTAACTCCCAAACCGGGAACCCGATTCGAGCCCCGTCTTCTCCCACAAGTCTCTCGTGCCTAGACGGTCGTGTGTGCCAAGTTTCGTGCTAAACCGACGCCGTTTGGTGATTTTGGGGCGTTAACTCCTCGAATTCAAGTTTCTTAAGGAACTAGTTTGCCCAAAGTGAAATCCGGCTCTAACTCCCAAACCGGGAACCCGATTCAAGCCCCGTCTTCTCCCACAAGTCTCTCGTGTCTAGGCGGTCGTGTGTGCCAAGTTTCGTGCTAAACCGACGTCGTTTGGTGATTTTGGGGCGTTAACACCTCGAATTCAAGTTTCTTAAAGAACTAGTTTGCCCAAAGTGAAATCCGGCTCTAACTCCCAAATCGGGAACCCGATTCGAGCCCCATCTTCTCCCACAAGTCTCTCGTGCCTAGGCGGTCATGTGTGCCAAGTTTCGTGCTAAACCGACGCCGTTTGGTAATTTTGGGGCGTTAACTTCTCGAATTCAAGTTTCTTAAGGAACTAGTTTGCCCAAAGTGAAATCCGGCTCTAACTCCCAAACCGGGAACCTGATTCGAGCCCCGTCTTCTCCCACAAGTCTCTCTTTAACTTAGAATGTCTAAATTATGCAAAGATACATTTTAGCTTAGAATGCAAAGATACATTTTATACATGATCTTCTGGTGGTGGTGTATATAGATTCTCGTCTTCTGCAGATTCCCTAAATGCCCGGTGGCCACTCGATGCATCAGGAACCTATGATAGTCAATACATAATGTGTTAATCAGATTCGAATTTTATACATAATCTTTGGTGAAAATTGAACTATTAAACAATTTAATTTATATCGAACCTGTCTGTTGGGATCCACACTCGCCCCCTGTGATACTAAGGCCATCATCTCAGCTCTCATCTGCTGTAAATGTGTAGAGAACTCTGCTCGCAGCTCCTCCCTCAACTCATCCCTTAGCTCCGCACGAACCTTCTGCGTGATCTGATCAATAGTCGATGGCTGGGGTGTTGACTGTGATAGCCCAGCACCATCTTTATACACCGCTCTCCGAGGCACAATTCTCCCGTATGTGCGACAATATCCATGTTCGTCATAACCTATCAACTCATGGAAAATGGCATTCCTAGCCTCCAAAGTCCGACCATCCTCAGGTAGCATAGAGAGTTGACGATTAAACTCATCCTGTATTGAATAAGACATACAAGTATATGCCAAATTAAGATGGTTGACACACAAAAAATAAACTTTAAATACAATCAAAGGTGTTTGGAAACTACCAAGGTCTGGATAACCTCTGGGTCATTTACTCTACGTGTCATAAGCCAAACATTCATCTTATCAGTAGACTCCCCCTTACTGGTCATCTACATTTTTTTAGAAATATAAAAATTAGAATCTAAATAATTTGTAAATATACAATGTTTATTTATATACAAAATAAAACAATAAAATGTAAACCTCATGCCGTATCTGAGAGAAAGTAGTACGCCCTGTGGTATGAGCTATGCCGTGAGCTCGCCGATTTTTAGCGTTCCTACTTGCAATTTTCTATAACAGGTTCGACAAATGTGAGTATGTAAATTTGATTTGTATGTTTACATATCATAAATATAACTTATTTGTATACCTCAGCATCGGAAGTACGCCAATACTCCACAAGTTCTTCCCACTGGCTTGGCACAATGTGCATAGGAACATCATCCTTCAGATTAGGATCAGAACTTCTAGGCTTGAAATACTTAGCCTTAAGCTTGTTCTTGTGATCCTTCCATATGCTGTTGTAGTTTTTCATGCAGATTGGCTTGTACTCCTCTGGACATATATTCAAATTGTCCTATAAAACACAATTTCAAAGTTTAAATAATAATGACACAATTTTGGAATTCGAATTTGTGGACAAAAATATATTTTTACCTTCACATCCTTCCAGATAGCATCAATAATATCATCAGGCACATTGTTCCAATCAAGAAAAGTAAGAGGAACAATGTTACCATTCCGCACAATAATGCCAAGTTGAGTAGTTAACTTAGCCACGTTATCCCCTATTAGGCAGTAATTTCCATCAAATTGTATGTCTAGCTTTTTACCAGTACCCCACTCTTTAATGCCCTTGGCACATCCTCTACCACGCCTAGTCGAGGTTGATGAAGAACTAACATGACCTGCGAGATACAATAACAATAAACAATATGCAATGGTAATAAACAAATGCAAATTTAAATAATGTGAATACAAATCATATCAAATAAACCTGAGGTGGGTTGTGAAGAAGTCGAAGGGTCTGCAAAATACAATGAGAATAAACAAGTTATATATAATGAGCATAAATGAATGTATGTTTAAATAATTTTCATACAAATCAAAGCAAATTTATATACCTGTGGATGGCTCATAAGCTGATGATGATAGCTGCTGTGGTGCCACTGATGGTGGACGCACCGATGGTAGGCGTGGAGGCTGAGTACATGGTAGCTGCTGCGGTGCCACTAAAGGCCCCTCCGATAGTGGCCGATGTGATGCCTCCTCTGATGGTGATGCTACTGATGTCCTGTTATGTAGCACATCAGACATCATGCGCCAGGGATGATCAAGCTTCCTCTTCCTTCCCATAATAATCTGCAAGCAATATAACATTAATTGACATTAGAAACATAGACAATGGTTTGTCGTCAACTATAATATGACATTAATTGAACTAATACAATTACAAAGACAAAGTAAATTAAGAAATTGATGATTAACTACAACCTTGGCCTTAATTGAATTACTAATGTTTCCACCACTATTAGCCTATTTGAACATCAACTGTTTCCCCTTCTGCGGCTTCCCTCACCCAACCAACTTCTTCATCACGAAGCATTAAATTTTCTTCCAATTGTTGGCTCATGTATGGCTCGATTTGTAGATCAGTCGAACTCATATCAAATAAACCTCTTTGAGACATCTTCACCATGACTTGCCAGTCTGGTTGTAACAGGTCTGCAACATACCAAACTTGCTCTGCTTGGGACGCCAAGATGAAAGGTTCATTGGTAATTCGATCATCTCGGTACAACAAATTATTGAAGTTCACCAACGTGAAATTGAAGACATCTTCTTTCTTTCCGTGAATGTTGTCAATCCAATCACACTAAAACAACACATGTTTCTTCTCATTGGAATATCGAATCTCAACAATATCTGTCAATTGTCCATAATAGTACACAGACCCCACACGAGGATTCTTGTCTTTTCAACTAGCATAACTTATGGTATCTGCCTTCAAAGCTACACCACAATTTTGTGTGGCTCGACGATCATCCATGGCCTTTACTCGATACCGAAACCCATTCAGTATATACCCGTTGAACCTCCTTGCCAAGTTATGAGGACCATTTGCCAATAGAATAATCTCTTCAGAAAATATGACATCAGTAGTCCTTCGCAAAGTTTGGACCTATTTAACACGAAAATGTAAAATTCAAAATGTAGTTCGACTTAAGTAACTAGAATCTATAGAGTTAAATACATACATGTTCCTTGAACCAATTGTGAAAAGTTTCAAAATGTTCACGCTGAAGCTGATGATCGTCAACACGAGGCATTTTGAGCTTAAGTACTTCAAGGTGTTCGCTGTGTATATTGAAATTTTAGCAATACAAAAAATTTTGTAGAAAATTCAATAAAACATAATAAAATATTGAGTGAGTGACTTAACCTACTTTATGAATGGTTAAATTGCGTTTATATCGAATAAGATGTACCGATGAGCTTATACCCAAGAAGTATTATCAAGATAAAAGCTTGTGTTTTCACCAATAGCATGACCCAAATTATCAGCACCACTATAGTTCCTCACGGGTCGACTAGATTTGGTTTCCACATCATTGAGATATTGTGCACAAAAATTCATGCATTCTTCCATAAGATATCCTTTAGTAATTGATCCTTCAGGATGAGCTCTATTACGCACGTATTGCTTCAAAGTAAGAAGATACCTTTCAATTGGATACATCCATCGAAACTGAATTGTTCCACCCAATAAGGCTTCATCAGCTAGATGTATAGGCAAGTGCTCCATTATATCAAAAAAACTCGGAAGAAATATTTTCTCTAGATGACAAAGTGTTATGGCGATACGATCTTGAATATATTGCAAACTCGTCACACGATTCACTTTTGAACACAATTGTCTAAAGAAATTGCTCAATTCAATCAAGGGTTCAATTACATTCTTCGGTAACGATCTTCGAATAGCCAATGGAATAAGTTGTTGCATCAGAATATGACTATCGTGGCTCTTAAGACCCCCAATACTTCTATCATGTGAGCGCACACGACGTGATATATTGGATGAATACCCGTCAGGAACTCTTACTTCCTTCAACACTTTCAAGAACAAATCTTTCTCATCCTTGGTCATCGTGAATTGTGCTGGTAGTAAATAGGCTTTATTCGACCCTCTTAACTGCAAATGTAGAGGTTTTCTAATATTCATATCTTGTAAATCACGCCGAGCATTAACACCATCCTTCGATTTTCCTGCAACCCCTAATATTGTCCACAACACATTGTCACAAACATTCTTCTCTATATGCATCACATCGAGGTTGTGTCTTATTAGATTGTGCTCCCAATATGGCAATTCATAAAAGATACTCTTTTTCTTTCAACTGTGGGTGCGATGTCCAGCTTTCTCCTTCTCTACCTGTCTCCTATGCCTCTCCTTAAGGTCATCCCTCTTGTATTGGGTTAAAATACCCTCAGATTCTAATTGTAGCAACATCTCAGTTCCAGACAACAATTTGGGTTTGAGTCTGACTTCCCGACTACCATCAAATGATACTTTATTCTTCCGAAATTTATGGCCAGTAGGTAAAAATCTGCGATGACCCAAGTATGATTGTTTCCTACTATGCTTCAACCAACACGGTGTAGTTTCCTTATTGCAACAAGGACATGCATATTCGCCTTTAGTGCTCCATCCTGACAAGTTTGCGTATGCAGGAAAATCACTAATTGTCCACAGTAAAGCTGCATGCATTTGAAACATTTGATTTGTTGATGCATCAAATGTTGACACACTTTCATTCCATAGTTCTTTCAACTCCTCAATCAACGGTTGCATATACACATCAATCTTGTCACCAGGTCCTTTTGGGCCGTCAATAAGCACGGCTAAAATTAGAAATGGTTGCTTCATGCACATCCATGGCGGCAAGTTGTATAGAACGAGCACAACATGCCAAGTGCTATGAACTATATTCATCGTTCTGAATGGGTTAAAACCATCAGATGCTAAGCCAAGCCTTACACTTCAACAATCATTACTAAAGTCAATATTCCGACGGTCAAAATCTTTCCATGCAAGGGAGTCAGCAGGATGCCTGAAGACACCATCATCAGTTCGTTCCTCTGCATGCCATCTCATTAACTTGGCCGTCTTGGATGACATAAACAACCTCTGCAACCTTGGCTTTAAAGGAAAATACCTCATCTGTTTTGAAGCTATTCGTTTGCCACCTTTGTTAGGACCATTTGAACCACCATCACCATTTGATTTCCATCTACAACTGTTACATATGATACATTTATCAAGATTGGCGTCCTCGTTTCGAAACAACATGCAACTGTTGGGACATGCATCCCACGTCTCATACGTGAAGCCCAAATCTGTTGTGACCTTTTGAGCTTTATAATATGAGTTCGGGAGTTTCACACCCAACGGGAATGCCTCATTCAATAACTCAAGCAACATGTCAACAAACTTGTCTGTCCACTGATTAAGCACCTTCAAATGTAAAAGTCGAACAATGAATGACAAAGTTGTGAACTTCTGACAACCCGGATACAATTCACTTTGTGTATCTTGAAGAAGTTTGAAATACTTTGCAGTCTCTGCATTTGGACCGAGCTGGGGTTCAAATGCATGGGGATCAGGCCCCTGTGGTTCATTACCCTCAACACTTGTACCGGCATGTGGATTTCCCATAGCCCCTTATATCATTCCAATCATATCATCCCCAATGTCTAAATTAGCTAATGTTTCATTCTCTCGATTACCATGCAGAGATACGTAAGATTCCCCATGATTAATTCAATGTTTGTATTTTTTAAAAAAACCATTCAAAATCAGATGCTCTCGTATACCCTCTCTTACAAAATAGTATCGATTCTCGCACTTCTTACATGGACAACTGATCATCGAACCTTAAACCCTATTGGTGTAGGCAAACAAAAGGAATTCATCAATCCCATTAATGTATTCGCTCGACATCCTATTTGGCAAATCAATCCAACTCTTATCCATCATCTGTACACATTCACAAAAATATCTCATCAAAGTAACTCTAAATATAATGCCTTTAACTCAAACCTATTCAAAAAAATACTCAAAACTCATCTATGCTCTTTAACTCAAACCTATTCAAAATTAAATTCTACTCTCTTTTTTTTTTATTACCCAAAATCAAGAGATCCTTTTAGCAAACTCAAACCTATACCACACCTTTTTAAAAAAAAACTCAGGTAAAATTTTGAATTAGTAACTAAAGTGCTTCATAAGAAATGAAATTTTTAGTCAAAGCATAAAATTTTTGAGGTTACTATCTAATAAAAGAGAGGGTAAGGTAAAAATTCCTTTTCCATGGCATGAGATGCTCTGCATGGATGGCTTTTAAAGCTGTGATTGACAAAGACATATCCCCAATAACCCTCAGACTCAAAACCCCCCTATCATATCTTCCACAAAGTACTTTCTTTCTTTTTTATGCCTTGTGTCATCAGTCAATATTATTACTCATTGATCTTTCACTCACTTCACTCCTCTTTGTGTCCCCACATCATATCCAATTAACCCCAACCTAATCACTCTCCACCCACCCACCCCACCTCGGATGCCCTTTGTGATATGTATATATATATATATATATATGGTGGGAAAGTTCTCTGTAATGCTTTTTTTTTGGTTGGTATAGAATGTTGTTAGGAAATTGTTTTCTAAAATTACTTTCGCACAAAAAAAAAAAAAAAAGAAGGTCCACCAACACAAACATACATGAATTCCCAAATGCAAATTTTTAAAAATGCTACAGAAAATAAGCAATTTTAAAGGGCATTCCTTTCACCTTCATCCTTTACCATAACTAAATGGAACCCCATATATAAATTACCATTCAACACAGGTGAAAATGTCAGCTAAACTCAACAATCAGACCTTCCAGAAGATTAGGCCACGCACACAAATTTTAGAAAGCCTAAAATTCAATCGGTGGAAGGTAAACAAAGACAAGTTGAAAAGTTTGGAGTATCATCCCATTCTAATTCACACCATAATGACCATTCCAATAAAGCACAACCCTCAAAATTAAATTTCATTGCCAAGCAAGAACCTATATCGGCGCCTTCGTGGTCATAGAACTAAATGCAGCTCCCCAAAGTACAACTACAGAAACAAAACCGCGCAAAACCCTAAAACTCCCCGAACCACTAAACAAACTGTTCGAGCAATAAGAAGCCAGCAGTCTCTTAACAATAAATAAGAGTAATTCATATCCTTGTAAAACTCCACAAACGTCATGTGACTATACAGACAAACACAAACCCAACAAAACATGGAAGATTCAAGTAAAATAGTGTGCCTTAATGAAATATGAGACGTGCGTGTGTGTGTATATATGTGGTGTGTGCGCGGATGGAATGAAATGAGGATTACCTTACAGAGTTGATTCAAGACATGCTTGAGACCTAGAAAGTCCTCTAAAATTATCCCAATTTATAATCTAAACACAACCTAAAAAATTAAAATGAAAAAATAATGAAACTTTTTGGGGATACATACATATATAGGCAAATAATTTATATTCATGTATCTTTTTTTTATTTTTTTTTGAACAGCTAATACATACATACATATATATATATATATATACAGAGAGAGAGAGAGAGAGAGAGAGAGAGAGAGCATACCTGAGTAGCTGTCGTCGTCGAAGCACCACCGCTAGCCCTTCGCTGTTCGTCGCCTGTCGCCCGTCGCTCGTTTGGGGATTTTGGGGGAAAATTGAGCGGCAAGATGAAAGGATTTCTATCGGACAATTTTAGGGATTTTAGGGATTTCGTGCTTCAAAACAATTTTAGGGATTTCGATCTAACTAAGCGGCAAGATGAAAAGGAAGAGGGGGGAAAATTGTTTTTTACTTTTTGCGACGGGAAGGTTTACACCGTCGCAAATGATACAAAATGATTAATAAACGACGCCGTTTTAATAATCTTTTTTTTGCGACGGACATTTGCCGTCGCAAATGGTCGAGTATTTGCGACGGCAAACTTTTGCCGTCTCAAACATTTTTTTTTTCCCGACGGTTCAACACTTGCCGTTGCTAATAGTTCCTCATTTTAATACCCGCCCGTGCAGTTTATTACCGACGGTTAAACGCCGTCGCTAAAATTCTTTTTTGCGACGGTTTATTTTGCCGTCGCAAAAGACCATTTTTTGCGACGGGGATCGCGCCGTCGCGAATACTTCCGTGTTTTTTGCCCTATTTTCTTGTAGTGCGTGAGTTCAGGGACGGACTCAAAATTTTAACATAGAGAGGGCAAACATATAAATTTTTAAATGAAAGTATATATAAATTACAATATCAATTTCTTTTAATATAAAATGTGAAAAATATTATGACAAAATATATAAATAAAATATTTTCTTATATTCATATTGAGTTATTAAAATACAAGAATTGTAAGACAATCTATGTCACGACCCAAACCCGATACCCAAAGATTCGGCGTCGCAACAAAATACAAAAATAATTCTAAAATTTCTGTAGTAGTAGCACAACGGATAAATTGAGTAAATTAAAATAAAATAAATAGGTACCAAAAGTTAATTAAAAAGAGAGAAAAATAATTATTTGGGCTTTTATTTTATTACAAGAGTCCAATCAGAAATACAAATAGTACAAAAAAGAAAACACTATGATTTATCCCCCATCTTGATCCCGTAAAATCTCGTCACCTGAAAAGGGGTAATAGCTATAAGCACATAGCAGAATGAGAAATATTATACTGTGAGTATAGGGGTACAAAATAGCCATGGATAGTTATTTAAGCTAAAACATTAACATAATTTAAGTTGAATAAACAAATAATTAAGTGGCAAAAACTGAAATACATAAATTACATAAATAACTATAACTACGGTACAAAACAGAACAAAATAGGGTTCACTGGGGTGACAATCAGAACAAAGATCAATGGATCCATGACAAACAGAGAATCACAAAGTGGCCAAACAGGGGCCAATGGTTATTTAAGTTCCCCAAGGCATAGGACCACGGTGGTGGACTTACAGAAAATAATTATTCACAAGATCATTGTTAAATACTTTTTAAAATTTAAACAAACATATCCATGTGTTTCAATTTACGCAAATAGGGGTCAGAAAATAATTCACGTAATTGAAATATTAATATAATTTATAAAACACAAATTGCGTAAAATAAATTATAATAATTCAAAACATACGTAAAATATATTATGGTGACCTAAGGTATAAAATAACTCACCTTAAAATTGACCCTTACCCTTTATTTTCCTACTATAAACTCCCAACTACTATTAATCAGATCGATCTTCTTCCTTTTTTTTTCGAAACTCACGGGTATTTCACACGTTATAAGCTCCAATTCCTTGCTTTGCTTACACTGGCACTTCACTATTTATAGCCCCAATTTCTTGTATACCACTCAAGGTTGCAAGGCCATTTGTTAACACGTTGCTCCCACGTTTCTATTGAGAAGTGACGCCACCTGTCCTACCCCTTGACCCTTACCTCATGACTTGTCCAAGAGTTACCTAAGTTAATTACATTTGGTTCCATATAATCTAAGGGTTATCACTCTCTTTGGTAATCCATAATGATGTCTAAAATTACGTATGATTATAAGTTAGGTTCACGTCTAAAAATCTCACTACCAAACTATAAAATATCACTTACCACTTTCTAAAATATTTAATATTAAAAATACAGTGTCCCACAATCTACCCCTTTAACAAAGATTTCTAATATTCACTTTTTGATATACTAAGGAATTGTATTTAATTATTATTATTTTTTTTGTTATTATTATTTTTATTATTATTTCCCTTTTATATATATATATATATATATATTTTCCTATTCATGAGTAATTAATATAATCATGATATTAAATTAAAAATTCGGGTGTCGCATTTCTTCTCTCCTTTAAAAAAGTTTGTCCCCAAACTTGACATACCTTGGTTTTTGAAGAGGTGTGGGTACTTGGTCCGCATTTGACTATTAGTTTCCCACGTTGCTTCTTCGACACGATAGTTTCTCTATAAGACTTTTATAAGAGGCATAGTCTTGTTTTGAAGGACCTGATCATGACGATCGAGAACTTGTATAGGTTGCTCTTTATAAGAGAGGTCTTCTTGAATTTTCAAGTTCTCATAATCGACAACATGCTCTAGATCTCGAAGATATCAACGAAGCATCGAAACGTGAAACATATTGTGGACATCGAATAATTCGGGTGGAAGCGTAGGGCGATATGCTACAGGACCAATCCTTTCTAGTATCTCGAATGGCCCAATGTAACGTGGGTTTAACTTTCCCTATTTCCCAAATTGGATAACCCCTCTTGTTGGTGAGATCTTTAGGAATACATGATCTCCTATATGAAATTCTAAGCCCCGTCTTCTTGTATCTGCATAGTTTTTTTGGCGGCTTTGGGCAGTGCGAATTCGCTATTGGATGAGTCGAATTTTATCACATGTAATTTGCACGATTTCAGGGCCTAATAATTTCCTATCCCTGACTTCCGTCCAACACAGAGGTGATCGACATCTCCTCCCATATAGTGCCTCGTACGGTGCCATTCTAATGCCTGCATGGTAGCTATTATTATAGGTGAACTCCACCAAAGGCAGGTGATCATCCCAATTACCTTTGAGGTCTAGCGCATACACACACGTAACATATCTTCCAAAGTCTGGATCGTCCTTTTAGATTGCCCATCGGTTTGCGGGTGATAAGTTGTGCTAAACTTCAGAGTGGTTCCCAAAGCTTCTTGCAATTTGTTCCAGAAGTGAGACACGAAGCAGGGGCCTCTATTGGATACGATTGAAACTGGGGTGCCGTGAAAACGAATGATTTCCTTAATATATAGAGTGGCGAACTTAGAGAGGGAGTACATGATTCTGATTGGTAAAAAATGCACTAACTTCGTCAATCGATCTACAATAACCCATATTGCATCATTCTTCAAGACTAATTGTGGTAGCCCAACCACGAAGTCCATAGTAATGTGCTCCCATTTCTATTCAGGAATGGGGAGTGGTTGCAACATTCCTATAGGTCTCTGATGTTCTGCTTTAACCTGTTGACAATTCAGGCATTTGGAGACGTAGCTTGCTATGTCTTTCTTCATTCCTATCCACCAGAAGTGTTCCTTTAGATCGTGATACATTTTCATATTGCTAGGGTAGATCGCAAACCTCGAGCTATGAGCTTCTACCAATATCTTCTTCTTGTGTTCTGAAAGGTCGGGTACACAAATTCGATTCTGAAATTTTAGCATCCCATTGCTCATTATGAAATCAGGATTGGGCGTGCCTCCTTGCCTCTCATACTTTTTCTTTAAAATTTTATCTTCACATTGGTAGACTCTAATTTCTTCAATCAGCTCGGGTTCCACGATTATATTGGCAAGCAGTCCATTGATCTTCTGGGGAAAGAGGGTACATGTCAAACTTCTGGTAATCTTTCGACTCAACGCGTACCACGTTAGCTTTGCCTGGATGGTGATGGATCTCCACATCGTAGTCTTTCATAAATTCTAGCCATCGTCGTTGCCTCATATTCAGTTCCTTCTATGTAAACAGATATTTGAGACTCTTATGATCTGTGTAAATTTCGCAGGTTACTTCGTAGAGATAATGACGCCAGATTTTGAGGACAAAGATTATTGCAGCTAATTCCAGATCATGGGTCAGGTAATTCTTCTCGTGGGTCTTTAGTTGACATGGGACATATGCAATGACATTCCCATTTTACATAAGAACGCAACCCAAATCATTGTATGAGGCATCACTATAAATTACGAACCCTTTTGTTTACGCGGAGAGTGCTAGTATAGGAGCCGTCACGAGTTTGTTCTTCAATTCTTGAAAGCAACGTTCCTGCTTGTCGGTCCATTCAAATGGTGTGTTCTTCTGAGTTAGCTGGGTCAAGGGTGATGCTATCTTCGAGAAATCTTGCATGAAGCACCAGTAATAGCCAGCTAGACCCAAGAAGCTTCGAATCTCGGACACGTTAGTAGGTCGTGGCCAATCTACAATTGTTGCAACCTTTTGAGGGTCAACTGAGATGCCATCTTTGTTGATGATGTGACCAAGGAAGTGTACACTAGTGATCCAGAAGTCGCATTTCTTTAACTTGGCATAAAGCTTGTGATCACGTAGTGTTTGTAGAACTCTTCGTAAGTGGTGCTCATAATCTTCTGGCGATTTAGAGTATATGAGAATGTCATCAATAAAGACAATGACGAACTCTTTAAGGTAGGGTTTGAACACTCGATTCATGAGGTCCATGAAGGTCGCTAGAGCATTTGTGATGCCAAATGGCATGACGAGAAACTCATAGTGCCCGTAATGGGTTCTGAAGGTAGTCTTTTCGATGGTTTCCGTTTTGAGTTTTAGTTGATGGTAGCCAGAACGCAAGTCAATTTTTGAAAACACTTGGGCGCCTTGCAGTTGATCGAACAAATCATTGATTCGTGGCGAAGTGTACCGATTTTTGATGGTGACTTTGTTTAGTTCACGGTAATCAATGCATAACCTCATCGTGCCATCCTTTTTATTTACGAATAGTAGTGGAGCTCCCCAGGGTGAGGTACTAGGTCGAATGAAACATTTGTCCAATAATTCCTGGAGTTGAGTTTTCAGCTCTTTTAATTCCGTCATGGATATGTGGTAAGGGACTTTTGAGATTGGTTGTGTACCAAGTTGGGTTTCAATGGTGAATTCGTTTTCTCGGTCAACCAGGGTACTAGATAGGTTTTCAGGAAATAGATCCGGGAATTCTCGAACCACATGGATTGCATCAAGGATAGGGGCTTCCTGTTGAGTATCGATTACAAAACAGATACAACTGCAACAACCCTTTCTTAGAAGCCGTTGGGTTGTCATGAAGGATATAACACATGCAGAGGGAGAGACTCCAGTTCCATTAAAGACAAGCTTGAGTTGGTTTGGTGATCGGAAGAAGACCTTTTCGGCTTCACAATCAATAGAGGAATGGTTGGCAGCTAACCAGTCCATTCCTAAGATCACATCAACGGTATTAACGCAGAGGGGAATCAAATCTACGTGTAAGGTTTTCCCTTTTAAAGATACAGTACAAGATTTGTACACATCAGTAATAAGGGCAGAGTTACCAGAAGGAAAAGACACAGATAGTACATATCCTAAGGGTTCGGCTGTTAATCTCAACTTGGTGGCAAATTGTGGTGTAACAAAAGAATGAATTGAACCAGAGTCAAAGAGAACATGAGCTAAGTGACCACAAATAGAAAGTGTACCTGACACAACATTCTCAGTAACTTTCGGGTTTCCAGGCACCAGGGCAAAGGCTCTTCCTTGGCGTTTTTGGTCCATCCTCACTCTTTCAGGTAACACGGGTTTTCAGACTGGTTCAGAGGGGCTGGCTGTAGGATTAGCAAGCTTGGGATAATCTCTCAACAAGTGACCAACTTGGCCACATCTAAAGCATGCTCTCGTATCTCGACGTCATTGTTCCCAATGAGTCATTCCACAAGCAGAGCAAGTTGGAATGGTGCCACCTCTGGGATTTGTAGGACCTTGACTACTTGAACTAGTTGAACTGGTTATGCTCGTATTTACCCTCTTGGGAGGCGCAACACTAGGTCTTCTATTATCTCTTTCCCAAAATCGCTTCATTTGGCTTGGTTTCCTGTAGCGCAAGGCTTTAATCCATTTTTCTACAATGTATGCTCGATCCACCACCTCCGCGTAGGTTGGTAGTTTCAAAACCTCAAGCCTGTCCTTGATTTTAGTATCCAATCCTACTTCGAATTTCTTGGTTTTTCGCGTTTCGATAGGATGACGTATGTCGCAAATCGAGCCAGTTACGTAAACTTGCTCTCGTATTCAGCCACCGTCATGGTTCCTTACCTTAGATATATGAATTATGCCACCTTCTGTTCCCGCAGTGAATCTGGAAAGTATTTTTCACAGAATACCTCTAAGAATCTTGCCCAAGTCACAATATCTTCTTTCTCCAAGGTAAGAAGCCACCATTCTTGTGCATTGTCTTTGAAGGTGAATGTGTCGAAAGTCACCTTCTGCCTTTCTGTGCAAGGTAGTGCGTGGAAAATTTTCTCCACATCTCTGACCCAAGCTTCTACGACCAGTAGGTTTGTACTGCCGGTGAATATGGTAGGTTTCAAATCCTGGAACTGTTTTATAGTAGTTGGCTCTTCTCGTCGTTCAGTCAATCCGCTATTAATGTTGGTTTGCAGGGCTCGCAGAAAACTAGTAACTGCTCTTTCCATGATTTGCTCTATTGGATCAGTACCACTGACTGATGATCCGGTTCCATTTCTATCATTAGCCATTACTACAAGGTGAAAACGGTTAGTGAACTCCCCTTTTTTTTTTGAACCACTTAGTATACATTTAATTATCATAATATCATATCTATGATGCACAAGATATTATAACAATACATATATCATTTTTACTTATACAAAAGAAAACGTATTAGTACAATGTACTTAAAATATAGTCAAGAGTTAGTGTCTAATCCTATTAATACAAAAACAGAAGGATTAGACTAATCATGGTCAGCTCACAAAAAAAAAAAAAAAGGATCTCCTGGTTAGATGTCTAGAAAGGACCATTAGGCCACCATGAGAACTGGCTCTAGAAAATTGGCCCATAAAATAACCCCATGAACTCATTCTGCATGAGGGGCTCAAACTTCCACCCATTGAGCTTTACTCCAAAGCACCGCCATACTACCCAGACCATGTAGACAGGAATACCGTGATCATAACCCCAAAACTCCCGTCCGGTAATTCGCACCAGTATCTCCAAGTATGCTACATTGTCAGTAAAGTCCATAGTTGGGGTTTGGACAATGTGCTGTGGAGGAGGTGTCGTAATGCGAATGTGGTTGCTAGGATATGCATGTCCTCTCAAACTTCCACCCATTGAGCTCTACTCCAAAGCACTACCATACTACCCAGACCATGTAGATAGGAATACCGTGATCATAACCCCAAAACTCCCGTCTGATAATTCGTACCGCTATCTCCAAGTATGATATATTGTTAGTAAAGTCCATAGCTGGGGTCTGGACAATGTGCTGTGGAGGAGGTGTCGTAATGCGAATGTGGCTGCTAGGATATGCATGTCCTCTCCTCTGCGCCAAGCCCAGGGGTAGAGGTGCAACCAGAAAATGCGGCTGTCCTAGGTCTGGAGCAAGACCAACAATGTGGGTCAGCCCTATGTACCTCTCATGAGTGTTGCCTAGGCGCAGACTCCAAAAAAAGAAATCCTTATCGGGGTCGGCCTGCAAATACACGAGTCACCCTATGAGTCGGTCAAGTGTCGGGTGGGCTTGCTTGACAAGACTCTCCGAATCACCCCAGCCTTCTAATAAGTTCAGGATAAGATGAGCTCTTGGGGGCTTGAATCAAAATAACTCCATTAGGGTTGCCATTCCTACACCACAGGAAAACTTAGCCCAAAAATATTTATAACACGGTTTACTTGTGTTAGACAATTTAATAAATTTTTTTGTTTTGAAAAACACATACCATAATATCAAATAATAATATGAAGTTAAATTTATTATTAGTATTTTTTTTTTTGTGCCCAAAACCATTGCTCTGATACCACTTTTGTCACGACCTAAACCCGGTACCCAAAGGTTTAGCGTCGCAACAAGATAAAAAAATAAAATAATTCTAAAATTTTTGTAATAGTAGCGCAACGGATAAATTGAGTAAGTTAAAATAAAATAAATTGGTACCAAAAGTTTATCAAAAAGAGACAAAAATAGTCATTTGGGCTTTTATTTTATTACAAGAGTCCAATTAGAAATACAAATAGTACAAAAAAGAAAATACTGTGATTTATCCCCTACCGTGATCCCTCTAAATCTCGTCACCTGAAAAGGGTAACAGCTATAAGCACATAGCAGAGTGAGAAATATTATACTGTGAGTATAGGGGCACAAAATAGCCATGGATAATTATTTAAGCTAAAATATTAACATAATTTAAGTTGAATAAACAAATAATTAAGTGGTAGAAACTGAAATATAGAATTACGTAAATAACTATAACCACAGTACAGAACAGAACAGAACAGCGGTCACTGGAGTGACAATCAGAACAGGGGTCAATGGATCCATGACAAACAGAGGACCACAAAGTGGCCAAATAGGGGCCAATGGTTATTATGGTGACCCAAGGTATAATATAACTCACCTTAAGATTGACCCTTAGCCTTTATTTTCCTACTACAAACTCCCAGCTACTATTAATCTGATCGATCTTCTTCCTTTCTTTTCGAAACTCACGGGTATTTCACATGTTATAAGCTTCAATTCCTTGTTTTGCTTACACCGGCACTTCACTATTTATAGCCCCAATTTCTTGCATACCACTCTGTCACGACCCAAACCCGCCCCTATAGGTTTAGCATCGTAACTGGCCAATAATCCTTGGATTACCGAAGGCCTCTGAACAGATTAATAAAATTAAGGGGCTAGCGGAAGCAAATACATAAATATAATTATCCAATGAGCTGTGCTGACTTATATGAAACAGAATAATTAAAACTTTATCTACATATCCGATAGTCAACCATACGTTATACCCACACACATTACAGTATTTTAAGTACAGCCAACAACATCAAATCAAGTCTTATACATATACAGAACCCAAAGGACTGAACATAGGACACTTCGGGAACCTCCACGTGAGGCGCAGTGGTTGGTTGACAATAGAAACACAGCACCAGGCAAAAGCCTTCGGGGTTGCACTCCAAAATGTTCACCTATCTACATATATATACAAACAGTGAGCTAAAATCCAGTGAATAACATTAAGGTAAAGGGATTAGTGAATGAAATCCGAACATATCATAAGCGGAAAACAGATCAGAGCATAATCATTCTCATATCAAAACATAATAATGGTACATCCTATAGAACACATCACAGAACGTCTTCCGACTAGAGTAATCGGTTTCGAATACCGATTAAACACATATCATCACAATGAAGTGGCTAACGAGATTTCGTAATTATTTGTATGTCATGGACCCGCATTTTCATGTCGTCCCTCATGACTTGGGACTATCTAAGGATGCCATAATAGATTTCAAACATGGAATATTCGTTCACGAAACCAAATATCATTTCAGAAATCATAGCTTATCACATTTCATTTGGAACATAATTTCATATAAACGTATCTTTACGACAACGTTACTCACAGTGGTTCTAGTAAGTGGCCAATCAATCCTCGAGTCTTGACCTACAATCACAAAATACATAACACAAGCATGTATTATCATTACACATTCAAGTGGCCATTAAGGCTTAACTTTCACTATATTGGTTCTTATTCTTTCTTATCACATTGCCTAACACACACACACACTTGTAGTCTCGAAACTTAGTACATTCTTTTCTTAGTGTGTTTCTAATCCATAACCTCATTACTATGGCTTAATTAAGGCTTAGGAATGCCTAGGATGCAATGAGGATGCCAGAACATGAATTGGAACACTTAGGCAAATTTTCTGAAAATAAGGTCCCCGCTCGAGCGTATACTTCCTCGCTCGAACGGACATGCAAAATGAGAGGGGTCGCTCGAGCGTGACTTCCTTTGCTCGAGCGACCTGTAAACTTGGAAAAAAGTACTGGTTGGTTACAATCCACGCTCGAGCTACAACTCTCACGCTCGAGCGGATCAACAACATGCAAAGGGTTCGCTCGAGCGTCAAAGTGGTCGCTTGAGCGGAGAGCTCATGTCTGAAAAAAAATACTGAGAGCTCGCATTCTCCGCTCGAGCGCAGGTTTCCTCGCTCGAGCGAACTGCAAAATCCTGGGTTTTTCCAAAACAAGGTTTTGAGTTTCAAAAGCAATTTCAATGGCAAATTCGTGCATGGCTTGTTCATAAACTTGCAAAACTTATTCATAAATATGAATGTATGATTTTCATCAATTCTTTTTAGTCAAAACCCATGAATTTACCAAAATTAGAACCAAAACTTTCATGTATGTAGAACGCGCAATTCTTTTCTCTAAAACTCATGAAGTTAGTAAATTTGAGCTTATCAACTCCATGCATGCAATTCAAAACATGAATTTCAATGATTAAACCTGGTGATTCTAACATGCATGCACCAAATAACTCCTAAAATAAGTTAGATGCTCAAAATCAAACTCAAATGACAACCTCTACATATATATACACATGCAAGTGGAAGTATAGTCAAATCCTCCATCCTCTTCACAACCATATGTAAATGACATGCAAATGATCCTAACAACTCCATGAATGCATCTTTATAACACAACTTCTTCATGAATTATGGATTAGATGCTCACCAAAAGCCCTCAATTACACAAGATCCTTGCCAAACTTGAGCTATTCTAGCAAAATTCTTCACTTCTTCCTTAAATCCACACACTCTCTCTCTAAAATGGAGTCTCACTCTCACTCTAGAATGTATTCTCAAATTTATGCACTAAGGGGTAAAAGAAATGAGCTCAAAATGAGTTTAAGGCCCATATATATAAAGCTATGATGTCAAAAATGCATTAATTGGATTATTAAGCTAGCCAAACGCAACTTAACGAATCAGACTGAATCAATTTTTTAATAAAATTTGCCAAATGATTCTAAAAATTCCAAATAACACATTGATATGGTCAATTTCGGTTTCGGATGCCGATAAGGCTTTCAATTTTCATATCAAAGCAGAATTCTAAACAGATATTTCTACAAGCAACAGATAGAAAGCCAAACCTCATGCAATTTACATAATAATCCCGTAATTTATTTTATTCACTTAATTAACATCCTTAATTACTGATTAGTAGCTAATTACGGGTCAAGGTTATTACACACTTAAGGTTGTAAGGCCATTTGTTAACACGTAGCTCCCATGTTTCTATTGAGAAGTGACGCTACCTGTCCTACCCCTTGACCCTTACCTCATGACTTGTCCAAGAGTCACCTAAGTTAATTACATTTGGCTCCGTATAATTCTAAGGGTTATCACTCTCTTTGGTAATTCATAATGATCTCTAAAATTACGTATGATTATAAGTTAAGTTCACGTCTAAAAACCTCACTGCCAAACTATAAAACATCGCTTACCACTTTCTAAAATATTTAATATTAAAAATGTGGTGTCCCATAATCTACCCCTTTAACAAAGATTTCTAATTTTCACTTTTTGATATACTAAGGAATTGTATTTATTTATTTATTATTATTATTATTTTTGTTATTATTATTATTATTATTTCCCTTTATATATATATATATATATATGTATTTTCTTATTCATGAGTAATTAATATAATCATGGTATTAAATTAAAAATTCAGGTGTTACAATTTATGAACCTTAGTTGTGAGCAATCAATTTTTTTGGGGTTCAAATTGTTAAATTTTATAGTTCAAATCCTGTATTTTCATATATAAGTCATGCAACCATTTAATCTCTTTTACAACTTAAAAAGAGCAAATTTGTATAATTTAAAAATAATTAATAATTAATATCAATATATATAAATGAAATTTTTTAAATCGTCTCCCTGTTACTCCCTAGGAGTTCATCCTTGCGTGGGTTGATTTATCTCACACCTGTAATTGCAATTAAATCCAATTCGATCATCTCAAGACCAAGTTTTCAACTTTAAGGATGGTTTAACGGTGATAAGCTTTTGGTATATGAAAAAAAAAAAAAAGTTGAAGTCTATTGGATAAGAAGGTAAGTCCAATGTGTTTGTTAAAAACAAAAGTGATAGGTTAAGCAAAAGTGATAAGTTGAATGATGAGATTGAAGCAAACTCATTAAAAGTATCTCTAATAGTTTATTAAAATTTTAAATTTAATAAAAAAATTGATCTTATATGATGCACTTTAATAGTAAACTAAAAGTTTCATCAAATTTGATTGGTCGTTCAACTAGAGTAGATTTTCAATTTATAAGGCTAAAAAATTCAGTCATACGGTCGATCGTCTATTAACAGTTACCAACAAAATTTGATAAAAGGCTAAACGATAAATTAATTTGATGAAAAATATACATCTCTTTCATTTGATTTTAATGTGATGAAACGGTTGGAAAATGATTTTTATCAAATTGTGAGTCTGGATTGAAGATGACCTAAACAATTACGGTGAAAACTTTAAAATAATGATATTAATTTATATTTTGATTATGACGTGTCGTAATGCATTGTTATATTAAGAACATATACAAATAATGAAATTAGTTAAATCAAACTCGTCCCAAAGGAACGGGTCGGGCTGATCTAGGCCTCCCACGTCGTCATCCGATTGCTGGGCCCACTGAGGAACCTGCACAAGAGTCCAATGAGGAACGAGAGTCCCCCGACAAACCCTCCGACGAGCAAGTTAGTGAAGAGAAATGAACGGAATATAGAGATAGGATGGTGATAAAGAACTTAACCTTCTCTTTGTCTTAGAAACCTGCTTATATCTTTTGTTCATAATTTCCTTATCCACTCCGACCTGTCATGTTGGCCGAAAGTCTATGTTCTAGCCTGCCTTATTCATGGTGAGGCTATTTTGTTCTGACGTGAAGGGGTTATCGCATTAAATGCTGCAGGGAACCTCATTAATGGCTGATATGTGGTCTAATAACTTTGCAGGATCTTTGTCTGCTTATGTAGCTAGTTCTTCTCTTGACACATGTTTAGATGTCATTGGTCCTTGGTGCAACGTTGGGCTCTAGCAATGTTAGGCTTTAGTGTTTGAATTATGTATTGGGCTCTGAGTGGTGGGCCAAAAGCCCCTATAGACCCACTTATGTCAGTAGTCCCCCATTCCCAAGTGCAACTTCAGTCCAACGAAAGGAATAAGGAAGAAGACGGGAGTTGTGGAGGTCGATGGAAATGGGCCAAATGAGAAGGGTGACTGAGGAAGAAGGCCGACCGCAGAGGGTGACCGAGTGAGGAGGCTAACTGCGAGGAGGGCCAACCAAGGGAGAAAGCCGACCACGGAGGGTGACTGAGTGAGCAGGCCGACTGCAGAGGGTGATCGAGTGAAAAGGCTGACTGTGGAGGGTGATCGAGTGAGGAGGCCGACTGCGAGGAGGGGCCGACCGCGGAGGGTAACCGAGTGAGGAGAGGAATGGCGGCGCGCGAGGCTCGAGGCAAGACGGGGCACGTGATGATGTGAAGTGGAATAGACAGAAAAGGGGGAGAGAGTAATGGATCATGGTCGTACACGTGGCACAATCCCATAATAAGGGAAGTGATGCGTCAGTAGGAAATGAAGGGATATGCTGATATAGGGCGTTGAAGAGGCCGGGGGGGGAAGTTTTCAAAATTTTTCAAATTGGCCAAATTTAATCTTAACCCTTGGAATATAGGCAAACCATGGGCATTTGGAGTTATTCGCTTTACCTACCTTATTGTAAAAAACCAACTCATCCCAGAAGTGAACTCATTTGTTTTGTGTGATACGTTTCTGCAACATTTTGCGAACTTCCTTATGCCAGCGTCCGAAGCTATACGCAGACACGTAGGAGGAATGGCTTGAGATGAAGTGCCAACAATGAGACTAGACTCTTTGGGGGAAGACGACGCAGTGGAGTTGGTGGAACAGTATCGAGCGGAACAGAGAGAGGAGAGGGGAGCTGCGCAAGGGGCACGGGCTAGTTCGACAACGATGATCGCGGCCACCAGGCCAATTATCTAAGTGGAGCCGGACCACTGGCACACCAAGGTAGACAAATCTACTTTTACGACGGAGAAGTTAGAGGAGGTATGGAGGAAGTACCAAATTCCTGCAGAAATAGTGTTGAGGCTACCCACGTCTAAGGAGAGGGCGTCAGATGTACAGCTGGCAGAATTCACCTTATACGAGGAAGCACTGCGGGGAGGTCTGAGGCTACCACTCCCCCAAATATTGGTGGACGTACTTAACAAGCTAGAGGTGGCGCCAGGGCAATTGATGCCGAACACCTGGAAAATACTAATAGCCTGTGCGAGCGCCAGGCCACAGGCTACCGGAGGGGCAACAATGAAGCGACAATGACGGTGGAGGAATTCTTCTCCTGCTATAAGGCCCCCAGTCAACAGGAGACGTGGGTGACCTTGCAGGCAGTGGCGGGCCGGGGTCTAGTGGCAGGCTTGCCATCTTCGGTGAAGGGGTGAAGGTCGAGATGGTTTTATGTATCAGCGAACAGTGGGAGATGAGTTCACACAACATGGAAAGTCCCCACAAAATTGGTGGAGCCAAAGTTGGATATGGAGGCTGAAAATAGGGTGAAGAAGGTGAAGGTGAAGGAGTAAAGGGAGGAGAAGGGGGTGAAGTAGGATAAGCTGATCCTTCCTTCAACCTTTTTGCCCTAGGACTGGAACCGCAGCCGACGAAGGAGGATCCAGCGAGGAAGGAGCTATAGGCGCAGACGAAGGCAGAGAAGATAGAAGACAAGAGAGCGTTCGCCAAAGCGGACAAGTATCAGGAGACACAGTTGGGGCCTGCCCCTAAACTGGTGATAAAGGAGCGGGTCCGACCGCATCCTAAACCGCTAGGAGACAAAGTCTTAACTGACTTTGCCACACTGCTGCCCCTAGTAGACCCGCTGAAGGAAAGGGGCAAGCAGGAAGTGAAAACATTGTTGAAGAAGACAAGAAAGAAGAGGGCGGCTATAGAGGGGGGAAAAGCCGCCCTTGTCTTGAAAAAGATGAAGGTTGGGAGCGAGGACGCCCCTATAGTGGGGAAGATGAAGGAGGGAAGGGTGAAGGCAACTCCAGAAGGGGAGACCACCCAAGTGGCGAAGGAAGACAAGGTCCAAGTGCCTAAGTACTGAAAGAACACTTGGGCCCAAGTGCCCATGTGGTGGCAATGGTAGAACCTGTACCAGAAGCAACCCCCAGTCCTAGTGAAGAGAAGACTGGGATCAGTAAACTAGAGACGAGTGTCGCGTTGGCGACCACGTTGTACCACGAGTGCGCACTGACAGGTCGCTCGGCAAAAGGGGAGGAAGCCAGGGTCGCAACTGACTGCCTTGTTGGTGTAGTGGAGGATGCGGTCGTGCGATCAATGGCGCGGTTGACAGAGGCCGACCTTCTGAGGGGGTTTTGCTCAGCCCAGATGGAGGCAGCGACCCTAGCAACTGTCTTGATGAACAAAGTAGTGCGCTCGAAGATAGAAGTAGAGCCACTGAGGGCCCAGCTGGAAGAGGTGAAGTCGTAACTGCAGAACCTAAGGGTTGAGACAGCAGGCTGGAGGAGGGCCGCTCGGAGCGCATGCGTGAAGGGGTTAGAGTATGCCCAAAAAGAACATGGAAGTGTTGGCATTGGTGCAGAGCTACTCAGTCGGGCGAGCTAATACCGAGCTCCTCATAACCAAATCAGAGCTCGAAGCGGAGTGCCACAAGGCAGTATCGCTAGAGTTCAAGTTGGCGGGCGAGAAGAGGAAGCTAGAACAGGTCCAGCAAGCTTGCACCACTGCCAACGAGAGGTGGGAGGAGGCCATGACCAACAACGAGGAACTGCGTGACCAGGCGGTCAAGGACAAGGAAGAGGTCGATGGTCAAATTGCGGAATTGAAGAAAGCCCTAGCGGAGGAGAGGGCCAAATTGGCATCTGAGAGGGCGGCGTACCCCGACTTGTGTATGGCAGCTGTAGCAATTCAAGGGGTCCGCCGACTATTAGATGGCCATTGATATCGCTGTCGCCAGTAGCTTGGCAAATGAGAGAGATGGGGGGGCTGGGCCATCGGGAGCAGCCGTTGGATGTAGAAGTGAAGAGGAAGTGATCCAGAGCTTCCAGCGGTCTGACTTCTACAAGCACAAAATGAGCGAAGTCTGGGATAGCGACTGGATGACTTTCAAAAATAAGGCGCAAGAGCTGTGCCCAGACATAGACTTCAGCCTCGTGAAGATAGGCGAAGACGACGTCGCCCAGACCTCCTTGGACGAGGGGATTGAAGAGGAAGATCTTGCCACTAGTGAGGAGTGATTTGTGTAAAAATTTAGTGTTTGTGTGTTTTGTTTTTTTTTTTTGTGTGTGTTTACATATAATTTTGTGCTACGATTTGTATGAAAGCGTAATTTTATGAATAAAACATCGAGTTTTCTTGTATATTATTGTTGTCGTTATTCTGAGTTGTAAATTTGAGATGGTAAAAGTGAAACTTGTAAGTAAATTGTGAAACTTGTAAGTAAATTGTGATGTAAAATGGTCAAAATGGGCAATCAGTGAAAAGTGAAAATATTAAACCATGTTAAACATGGATGATCAGTGAAAACGTTAAAAATGGGCAAACCATGTTGTAATATGAAAGTTTGTAACAGCTAAGTAATATGAAATTTCGTAAGTAAACCATGATGTGAAAAATGTTTAAAATGGGCAGACAGGGTAACTTGTATGACTAGTGAAAATGGATGGTCATGAACTTGGATTTTAAATAAGTATGGTAACCATGTCGTAATATTGAATTGTGAAAATGGACCGGCCGAATTGTTCATTCGAGTTCTGACTAAGACTTGGAGGGCTCTGTCGCATAGAGGGTTTAGTTAACTCGGTTTGCCTAAGCTCTGCGTGTTCAGTCTGGCTGAGGTTTTAGTTGACTCAGTCTGGCTGAGCTCTTCGTGCTCAGTCTAGCTGAGGCTTTAGCTAACTCAGTCTGGCTGAGCTCTTCGTGCTCAGTCTGGCTATAAGCCGTTATTGAAACACAACGCAGATAATGGAGATATAAAGTCATTGTCATTTAAGGCGTAGCCTATTGATCACAAGTTTACACCATGTATGGAAAGAACAAAAACGAACAAGTGTGTAGATTGTCAAAAAGAACATACAATAATTTGATTAATACAAAAATAGGAGACGTCATTTTACTGGAAATAACGCTTCAAGTGCTCGGTGTTCCAGGGATGAGGGAGGTCTCTACCTTCCATGTCTTGGAGTCGGTAAGTGCCCGGCCGAGGGCTGGCTTTACCGATGTAGGGTCCTTCCCATTTGGTTGCTAGCTTGCTCCTAGCGGCATTTTTGGTGGCAATAGTCACTTCGCGCAAGACTAGGTCCCCAATTGCGAACTCCCTCGGTCGGACTTTGCAATTGTAGTGTGTTCTCATTTTTTGTTGATATGAGGCTCGTCTAACAGCAATGGTCTCTCGGAGCTCTTCAATCAGGTTTAAATCAGCCCGACGCAATTCTTCAGTTAGTTCTGGATATGGGTGCAAAACCCTCGGCGTCGGCAGGCCGATTTCCACTGGGATGACCGCCTCAACGCTGCATGTTAAGCGAAAGGAGGTCTCCCCAGTAGGGGTTTGGGAGGTAGTGCGATAGGCCCAAAGTACGTTTGGTAATTCCTCAGCCTAGAGTCCCTTAGCGGCTTCCAACTTAGTTTTAATGATCTTCAAGAGAGAGCAGTTGGTGACCTTGACTTGCCCATTGGCTTGGGGATGACTTGGGGAGGAGAAACATGGCTGAATGTGGACCTTTACACAGAATTTCTTGAACTTGGCATTGTCGAATTGCTTGCCGTTGTCTGAGACGATGGCTTGAGGGATTCCAAATCAGTATACGATCGACTGCCAGATAAATCTGGTTGTGTTCCGTTCAGTGATCGTGGCGAGGGGTTCCGCTTCTATCCATTTAGTGAAGTAATCAATGGCAACCACAGCGAACTTGGTTTGGCCCCTACCGGTAGGCAATGGACCAACTAAGTTAATGCCCCACTTGGCGAATGGGTAGGGACTACTGAGTGTAATTAGTTCTGTAGGTAGAGCATGGGGGACGTTGGCAAAGCGCTGGCATTTATCACACTTAACCACGAATTCAGTGGCATCTTGGTTGAGAGTTGACCAGAAGTAGCCAGTGCGAAGGATTTTATGGGTCAGCGACCTGGCACCCGAATGATTACCACAAACGCCCTCGTGAACTTTCCTCATCACATAGGTCGTTTGAGTGGGACCAAGGCACCTGAGGTATGGGTGTGAAAATCTACGTTTGTACAGTAAGCCGCTGATGAGGATGTAATTGGACGACCAGGCTCTGACTTTGCCGGCCTGCTGTTTGTCGTCTGGCAACTCCAATTCACTAACATTTGTCGGTATAGACCAATTCACTACTGCTTCAATTTTCTGCGAATCAACTGAAATTCCATCCTTACTGATTACATGTCCCAAAAACATAACATTATCGAGCCAAATTCACATTTTGTCAGTTTAGCATACAGTTTCTGTTCTCTTAGGGTCTGTAGGGTAGTTCTCAAATGATGTTCATGTTCTTTCGTGTTTTTGGAATAAATTAAAATGTCATCTATGAAAACAACTACAAATTTATCAAGGTATGGTTTGAAAATTCTGTTCATAAGGTCCATAAAATACAGCAGGTGCATTGGTAACTCCGAAAGGCATAACAAGAAATTCGTAATGTCTATACCTCGTTCAAAAAGCAGTCTTTTCAGTGTCCCCTATCTTGACTTTCAATCTGTGGTAGCCGAATCTCAGGTCAATTTTAGAAAACACTTGAGCACCCTGTAACCGGTCAAATAAATCATCAATACGAGGCAATGGATATTTATTTTTCACTGTTACCTTGTTTAGTTCACGGTAGTCAATGCAAAGTCTCAATGAGCTGTCTTTCTTTTTCACAAATAAGATCGGTGCGCCCCATGGTGAAGTACTGGGCCTGATGAACTTCTTATCTAACAATTCTTGCAGCTGAACTTTCAACTCTTTCAATTCAATCGGTGCCATTCTGTAAGGAGCTTTAGATACTGGCTGTGTACCCGGAATCACATCAATGGTGAATTCAATCTCCCTATCAATCAAATCCCCTGGCAAATCATCTGGAAAAACATCTAGGAATTCTCTGACTATGGAAATTCTCTGACTATAGGAATACTGTTCATATCAGTTTTAGCATCAGTAGGTACAGTCAATACACAACACAGATACCCTTTACATCCCTTTTTAATCAGTTTAAAAACTTTCATGGATGAAATCAGATATGAGGGAGGTACTACTCCAACCCCATTAAACACAAATTCAGGCAGTCCAGGTGGACGGAAAACAACTTGTTTCGTTACACAGTCTATGGTGGCATGATATTTTGTTAACCAGTCTATTCCCAATATCACATCAAAGTGATCAATATTCAGAGGCAGTAAATCAATATACAAATGAACATCCCCAACAATAATTTCACATGCAGGGTACATATAAGCACAAGTCATGGATCCTCTAACAGGTAAAGATACAGCTAACAGATAGTTCATAGGTTCAGTGGTCTATTTAATTTTAGCAAAAAAACATGCGATACATATGAATGTGTAAACCCCGAATCAATCAGAACATATGCATTTCGAGCACAAATTGAGAGTATACCTGACACAACGGTCTCGGTATTCTGTACATCTCCCGGTACGAGTGCAAACACTCGGCCTTGCCTCATAGGCTCTTTTCCGATAGCTTTCGGATTTGGTTTCGGTGCAACAGTTGATGCTGTGGCTCTGACTGCAGCTTTACTATTGCCTTGAGGAGCAGAAGGGCAATCTTTAACCATGTGGCCCACCTTGCCACACCTGTAACAAGCACCAGATATTTTATAGCAAACCCCTTTATGTTTCTTAGCACATTCAGAACAAGGCGGTATGGAACCACTTCTCTGACTGGAACTGGTTGTTGACCCTGTATTTTATTTTTTATTCAATGAACTATTCCAGCCTTTCTTAAACTTGAAGCCTCGTCTCTTACCATGCCACTTGGTTGCTGGTGTTTCAGTCTGTTTCAGTGCCTCGATGTTTGACTCAGCCATTATTGCTCGGTCAAGAACATCTACATATTTCAGTAGTTTCAGAACATTTATCCTGTCAAGGATTTCAACATTCAAACTTCCTGGCCTTTTTGTAATCGGTATCCACCATGTGTGGTGCATATCTAGCGAGTTTAGTGAATTTCGATTCGTACTTAGCTACGGACATAGTGCCTTGTTTCAGTTGTTCAAATTCAGTAACTTTTCGGTCCCTACCACACTATGGAAAGTATTTCTCAAATAAGGCTCCCTTAAACTGAGCCCAAGTCATAGCAGTATTGGTGTCACGGACAAGCATCCACCACCTTCTGGCCTCTTCTTGTAAGGTAAAGGTAGCCAATAGTACTTTGTGTGCTTCAGAACACGGAAAGACTTCAAACAATTTCTCGGTCTCTAGGAACCATGCTTCGGCTTTTAGCAGTTCGAGGCCTCCTTGGAATGACGGTGGTTTCATTTTACTGAACTTCTGTGTTAGAGTAATTATGTCATCATTCACATTCGGTTCCAGCTGTACCGGAGGAGATGGGGCCCGTTGGTTCTGTTGTTGCCTTAAGGCCTCAGTTAGCAGTTCAACTATTCTTTCTAGCCTTGCCATTCTGGCCTCAGATGATTAAGGTTCATCAGCATTTCTTGTGTTATCCATTTCACTATAGACAATTATGGCAATTATAAACATAGACAGTTGCATACTTAACATATTAACACATTAGCACATATATTCATGTCATGGCCACACACACTTTTTTCAATGCTCATGCAATGCCCTATTCACTTTTCTAGGACATCCTATAACTCATTTGGACACGTGTGTGCGGTATAACTCGTGGTTTAGTATCGCTTTGATACCACTCTGTCACGACCCAAACTCGCCCCTATGGGTTTAGCACCGTAACCGGCCAGGAATCCATGATTATCGAAGGCTTGCTTAACAGTAATAACAGTAATACAGAGTACAGGGGCTAGCGGAAGCCAAAATAGTAATAAAAGATGTCCAATGAGCTGTGACAGTCTGTATGCAAAAAGACTTTTCATATCACATTCACATTTGGAACAAAAGCAGTATGTACATACATATACAATTATCCAGGACAGGGACCTAATCCTTATTAGAACAGTATAGTATAGGTACAGCCAGTCTATACAAAAACAGAGACAGAAATGATGAATCTAAAACACCCCAAAAAGCCCTAGCTTTAAGGACTTGGAACCTCTCAGTGAGGCACAGTGGTTGACTTGACAAAAAGGGAGTTAAACCCAACGCTCCTAGTTTCGATCCAGTACCTGGACACCTACATATATATATATATATATATAAACAGTGAGCTAAAGCCCAGTGAATAACATATACGTAAAGAGGTTAAGAATGAATGTCCTTTCAGTATTTAAAACAGTCAGTTATAACAGTATATCAGTCATTCAGTCATAACAGTCATATGTGGTACATCCCATAGCAAAGCAGTACAGTAGGTCTTAACAGACCGAACAGTCAGTTGATGGCCATCATATCAGTAAATAGTAGTGGTTCCAACATGGGAACCGATAGAGATCTCTGTGATAGTAGCAGTACAGTACAGTAACAGTAAATTGCTATGGATGCCGCGAATACAGTTCGCAAATAGAACAAGCATTCATTCAGTAAGAAATATCATTTCAGAAAGCTGTACAGTTGATCATTCAGAAAATATTCATCATTAAATATATCTTTACAATATTGTTACTCACAGAGTTCTAGGTTACAGATAGGCTAGTGAGTGTCCTCGGATGCCAACCCTACACAGTTACAGGATGAACACACACTAAGTTGCACGTTTGAAAAATAATAACTTAGTCCCTATCTTGACTCGGTGTGGTTCTACATCAATATCCTCATTAAGATGCCTTAAACATGGCCTATGAATGCCTAGGATGGAATGAGGATGCAAAGATGCACTTTAAAATACTTTTCAAATTTTTGCTGAAATAGGGGTCCCACTCGAGCGTGGCTTTCTCAGCTCGAGCGGACATGCAGACAAAAGATCTACGCTCGAGTGGACTGCAAAAGTACTGGACGCATGAAATTCATGTTCGACGGGCGCTCGACCCCCGCTCGAGCGTGAGACACAAGTCCTCGCTCGAGCGTGCATTCCCTCGCTCGAGCGGACTATAAATACATGCAAAGTACTGGATACACGTATTTCACGCTCGAGCGTTACTTTCCCTGCTCAAACGGACTGCATGAACTCAGAGTGTACGCTTGAGCGTGGAGTTCCCTGCTTAAGCGTGGATCCAAAATCTGGAATTTTCAGATTTGTCTCCAAGCATGAAACTCAACATTTAAAGCATCAAATTCGATCATTTTGGGCTAATTTTTTGAAAAACACTTTAAAACTCATAATATGACATGTTTCAAAGATCAATTTGCAAAATCAAAGCCCAAAGGTAGTTTTATTGCACTCATTTCCAAACAAAACTTCAAGAACATAATGTACATGCAACATACATGAATTTAATCAACTTCAAAGCTTCTAATACAAGAACAAATGAGTCAATCCTTCCAAAAACATGCTGAATTCATGAACCAAAACTAGAAGATGGACATGCATGTGAGGATTTTCATGAAATCAACCTCAAAACTCAACAATGCATACATGTATGCTAGAATTACTACTCAATTCAACATTTTGAACCAAAACTTGACTCTATACTCTAATGATGAATTCTCTACTTTAGGTCCTCAATTTCAAAGGTAGAAGCTCAAATATGCAATGAATCCTTCAAATCTTCTAAGTCTCAAGCAAATTTTGATGAACTCAAGCTTACGTCCAACTCTCTAGCTCTCTCTCACGTTTTTGGTCTCTAGAGGAAATGAATGACATATCAAACATGAGGGAAGTAGAAAAAGAATGGTCTAGGATTGTCCACTAAGTGGCAATTTGGTAATAAAGCCAAACTAATGTAATTTAACCTTATTTAATCCAATTTAATCATACCAAATCAAATTTCAATTAAACATACCATAAAATCACATAAATTGTAATTAACATGAAACACTAAACAATTTCAGATTTGGTCGCCGATAAGGCCTTCAATTCACAGTTCGACACTTAAAACATGAACAGATCAATTAACAGTCAAACAGATAGAAATGCGTTTAAACCAATACACTCAATCAATCAATTCAGAATGTCAGTCAAATCAGTTACTTAATCATGTTCAGTCACAGTTTAGCAGTAATTAGTGGTATTATCAGTAAATAGTGGTGAGGGTTGTCACAGATATGAAAAGTATTGAAAAGGCGAACAAGAGGGAGTGCAATATCCCTGTAAGCTCGCATCGTGTCCTCCTTCGCGTCGAATTCCCCCGTAATTTGCCCGACGATCAATTGGGAATCACTGAACACTTGAATATGGGTTATACCAATGTCTCTGGCTAGGCGAAGACCTGCTATCAAGGCCTCATATTCGGTTTCATTATTGCTGGTGTCGAACAGAAAACGGATGGCACATTTGAAATAACCGCCCTGGGAAGCGGTGAGGATGAGGCCAGCACCACTGCCTTCTTTGCAAGATGAGCCATCGACATTAAGGGTCCATGAGTAGGGATCTTCTGCCTCAGTGTTGAATTGCCTTGGCGGAGGGGGCGTGGTTAGAATGGGATTGGTGAATTCCAAGATAAAATCGGCGATAGCCTGTCCTTTGATCGCTGTTCGAGGTCGGTAAGAGATTTCAAATTGGCTAAGCTTAACAGACCATTGCATAAGTCTGCCGAATAATTCTAGTTGTTGCAGTACCTTCTTCAAAAGTTGATAAATGAGGACTACTATGGAGTGAGCTTGGAAATAAGGTCGGAGTCGTCTTGAAGCTATGACCAATGCAAGGGCCATTTTTTCTAGCAAAGGGTAGTTCTGTTTTGCCCCCCTAAGAGCTCGGCTAATGTAATAAACCGAACGCTGGACTGAGCTGTCCTCCTTGATGAGGGTCGCACTGACTGTAGTGTTTGATACGACTAAGTGGAAAAAGAGGGTCTCACTTGAGAGCACCTAAGAGAGTAGGGAGGGTTGGCTATGCACTGCTTCAATTGTTGAAAGGCCTCTTCAGATTCGGTGGTCCATTCAAAGGCCTGTCGAAGGACTTTAAAAAAGGAAAGACACTTGTCTGTTGCGCGGGAAATAAAATGGTTGAGGGCAGCAACTCTGCCGGTGAGTCGTTGAACCTCTTTGACCGTCCTGGGAGACTGCATTTCTATCAGAGCCTTGATCGTTTCGGGGTTGGCCTCGATGCCCCGCGGACTTACCATAAAACCTAAGAATTTTCCAGATCCTACGCCGAAAGCGCACTTCTCCGGATTCAGCTTCATGTGATACTTGCGTAGGGTTTCGAAGGTCTCTCGCAGGTCCGTCAGATAATCGGAGGAGAGTTTTCTCTTGACAAGCATGTCGTCGATGTAGACTTCCATGTTCCAACCTATCTGATGGTAAAAGACGACATTGACTAACCGTTGGTAAGTTGCGCCAGCGTTTTTCAATCTGAATGACAGAATGGGATAGTGATAAGTTCCTTTGTCTGTGATGAAGGAGGTGTGTTTCTGGTCTGCCGGGTGCATCAGAATTTGATTGTAGCTGAAGAAGGCGTCCATCAAACTGAGCATCTGATGGCTAGCGATGACGTCGACAAGCAGATCTATGCGGAGGAGGGGATAACTATCTTTGAAGCAAGCTCGATTAAGGTCGAAATAGTTGACGTAGAGTCGCCATTTACCATTGTTTTCATGGACCAGGACCACATTTGACAGCCATCTGGGGTAGTCTACGTTTTTTACGAACCGTGCCTTCAGTAGTTTGTCTACCTCAGAAGCAATAAGGGCATTGCGTTCTGGGTGAAAGACACGCTGCTTCTGGTGGAAGGGTTGAAAGTGAGACTCGATGTTGAGACGATGAGTGATGAAGGAGGGATCGATACCCGGCATGTCGGAATGGGTCCAGACAAAAATATCATTGTGCTCGGTTAGGAGGGCTGTAAGGTCGTCCTTGGCTGGGGAGGATAGTTGGTTGCCGATCTTGGTTATTTTTGTTGGGTTAGCAGGGTCGATGGGGACTTCAACAAGTTCTTCCATTGGTTCCCCTCTGACTAACTCGTCTTCGTCTTTGACATCGAGTCCTTCGATGATCATGGCCTCCTTCAGCTTCACCTCTTTGAGTGAAGCGACGTAGCATTCTCTGGCCACTGTCTGTTCTCCCCTTACAGTACCAACCCCGAGGTCGGTAGGAAATTTCATGGCCAGATGGTACATGGATGTGACAGCTTGAAAAGGATTCAGGGTTGTGCGGCCAAGGATGATGTTATAAGCAGAGGGGCAGTCGACGACAAAGAAAGTGAGTAACTTGGTGGTTTGTCGTGGGTACTCTCCAATGGTGATGGGAAGATCGATGGAGCCTATAGAGGTCACCCGATCCCTAATGAAGCCGACCAGTAGGGTTTAGAGAGGGGACAAACTTTCTTCTCCGACCTTGAGTTGGCGGTAGGCGTTCAGGAAGATGATGTCTGAAGAGCTGTCGTTGTCGACAAGCACTCGTCTAATTTTGTAATTGGACAAGAGAGCAGAGATGACAAGGGGGTCGTCATGAGGGTATCGGATGCCTGTGCAATCGATCTTTGTAAAGGTGATGGGCTCCATCCACTGCTTGGGGTGCTTGAAGGGGAGATCCAACGTCGCGACTTCTTTGTTAGAGCCTTGTCTGATTTTTTTGAGCTCAGCTCATTGGGCCAAATGGGATGGTCCTCCATACGCAAGTCTGCCAGCAATGACTCTGATCTCTCCAGCTGGGGATGCAGGGTTGCCTTGTGCCTGGGGTTGTGGCGGGGGTCGATCATTGCCTTGGTTAAGTTGTGCGGGTTGTCGGGGAAAGATACGTCGGCGGTTGCCCCTAGCAGGTTCGGTCCTTGGCCGTTACTGGAGATGGGCTGCTATGAACTGACCGAGGCACCCCTGGCGTATAAAGCTTTCTACGTGGTCTTTAAGGTTAACACATTCCTCGGTGTTGTGGCCGTAGTTCTGATGAAAACGGCAGTATTTAGATTGGTCTCGCCGGTTGAAAGGAGAGCGTGAGGGTTGTGGCCATTTCAAGTTGTAATCCCGCTGGATCTGGTTTAAGACTTGTTCCTTGGGGAGTTGAGGTGTGTGTATCGTGCGAACCGATCGGGCAGTCGGGTAGGTACCGATCGGTCAGCTCGAGTGGTTCAGTCGGTATATTGAGGTATTTGTTGTGTGTATTGGGTGGTTCTGGTTTCAGATTCCTTTCTCTTCTCTCTAAGGGTTGGGTTTTTGGTCGTGGAGTCTTGGCGGGCGGCCAGAGAATCTTCAGCATTTATGTATTTTTAAGCTTTGGAAAGGAGGATTACCATTGAGGTTAGAGGGTTTTTAGAGAGAGAGAAAAGGAAATCGGATGATCGTAAGCCAGCCATAAAAGTCGTGAGAATAACCTTGTCGTCGTTTTCTGCCACCTGCAAGGCTTCAATATTGAAACGGGTGACAAAGCTACGTAGCGACTCCCCCTCCATCTGACGGATGTTGAGGAGCTGGGTCGCCAGACGCTATTGGCGCTGGGTACCGATGAAGTGGCTAAGAAAGGAGTCATTTAGGTGCTGAAAAGTAGAGACGGAGTCCGTCGGCAGCTGACTAAACCACAGTCGGGCCGACTCCCTAAGCGTCACGAGGAAAGCCCGACACATAAGCTCATCGGGGAATGCATGAAAGACCATCAGAGTTCTGTAGGTCTCCAAGTGGTCAACTGGGTCCATTATGCCGTCAAAGGAGTCGATCGAGGGAATTTTGAACTTAGGAGGTAGGGGTTTGTCCCTGATAGAGGCGACGAACGGTGAGTTGGTTGTTGTAGAGGGTTTATTTTGCATGTTCTGCATGACTCATTGAAGCTGGAGTTTCATGGCTCGGAGTTCCGCATCCTAGATAGGGACGTTGTTACCACCAGAATGGAATGGAGGCTGAACACTACTGGCCTCTCCCTCGGGAGCAGGTGCTTGGGCTGATGGATGTAGACCCCGAGGTAGTGGGTTCATGTCTTGGGGAGGGGGTCGCGAGCCCTCTAAGTTGGAGGGGTGGGCTTGTTGGAAGTGATGGCTTAGGGTTCGTTCTAGGTTATGTGGGATATCTTGTGGTGGTGGAGGAGGCACAAGGAGGTCTCGCTGAAGCAAAGCATTGATCAAGGCTTAGTTTTGTTCGGCTAGGCGGTTGATGCTATTAATGAGTTCTATGAAGTACTGAGGTGAGTTATTCGGGTTAGAAGGGTCGGCTTGGGGGTCAGCAACGTTGTGTTGAGAAGCTATGGATCTAGCTGTGACCATCCACCTTGGTAGGTAGTAGGTAGGGATTATCGAGAATGGGTCTCTGGCAACAATGAGCACAATTGTCACACGTAGTGGAAGATTCCCACAGACGGCGCTAACTAATGATACCACTCGTCCCAGATGAATGGGTCGGGCTAATCCAGGCCTCCCACGTTGTCGTCTGATCGCTGAGCCCACTGAGGAACTTGCACAAAAGTCCAACGAGGAACGGGAGTCCCCCGGCGAACCCTTCGACGAGCAAGTTAGTGAAGAGAAATCAACAGAATATAGAGATATGATGGTGATAAAGAACTTAACCTTCTCTTTCTCTTAGAAACCTACTTATATCCTTTGTTCATCATTTCCTTGTCCACCTTGACCTATCATGTTGGCTGAAAGTCTATGTTCTAGCCTGCCTTGTTCATGGTGAGACTGTTCTGTTCCAACGTGAAGGGGTTATAGCATTAAATGCTGCAGGGAACCTAATTAATGGCTGATGTGTGGTATAATAACTCTGCAGGATCTTTGTCTGCTTATGTGACTGGTTCTTCTCTTGACACGTGTTTAGATGTCATTGGTCCTTGGTGTAACGTTGGGCTCCAGCAATGTTAGGCTTTAGTGTTTGAATTATGTATTGGGCTCTGAGTGGTGGGCCAAAAGCCCTTATAGGCCCACCTATGTCAAACATAATTATAATATATGAAATAATAAATAATTTTTAATACATAAAAATACTAATTTTAATTATTTGACTGAAAATCTGAAAGAATTTAGAAATAGACCACCAAGATTGCATGCATGGGTACCTATAATTAGACAAAATCCCAATAAGAAACATGCTAAGATCATTCGCCAATGCATTTAAGTTTCGCAAAACAAAAAAAAAAAAAATGGAAAATTTGAGATTGCTTACACTATATATTGAATTCTATTGTTGAATAAGGAATATATTTGGTCAACCCCAACTAACTTGAAGATTCCGTTTATAAAAGACAACCCCTACAAAGGCTTTGTTTGGGGTATTTTAAAAAAGTCAAAAAGTCACTATTCTATTTAAGTCATATCATCTTATTTAAGTCACATCACATCTCTACCACATCACTTCAAACCCAACCTATGCACAACTCATATTTCATAAAAAGTCAAAAAGTGCACTTATTTAGATCATCCCAAACCACCCCTAACTTGTTATTTGAGACACCATCCATTTTTTTTAATTAAAAATAAATAAATTTAAAAATTGATGAACGTGCATGTTGGAAATTAAGTTTGCATTTGGTTTAGTTTTGAAATTGTGATTCTCTTTTTGGAGTTGCGATTTGAATGTGGAATTGTGAGTTGAGTTTTGAGTAATTGAATTTTTTTTTGATTATGAGTTTTGAAAAGTGTTTTGAAATGAATTTTGAATTTTGAAAAGAGCAGATTTAGTTTACCCAGCCGTTCGCCTGGACATCCAGTCGGTTGACCGGAACAGTGCAATTTTTTTTTTTTTTTTTTTGCAACTTGCTATTTGAAAATAAAATAAAATATTTATATTTGTTTTAGATTTTTTTAAATATAGAAAATATTTTTTTAAAGATTTTTTATAACAAGAATTTAACAATCCCATTACTAACCTTCCTAACACTATATCATTAAAAGAGTTTTAAAAAGAATTTTGAATTTTGAATTTTGAATTTGAGTTGTGTGTTTGGTTATGAGTTTTGAAATTAATTTTTGAATTGAGTTTTGAGTAATCTTGAGTTGTATATTTGGTTATAAATTTTGAAAAGTGATTTGAAAAGTTTGCCTTTGCAATCATGATTCCAAAGACAAACCAAATGGAGTCTAAGCTTCTTGAAGGAATGAGTCACAACATGCGTAAAGTCAACTTGTAATTTATCTTTGAGATGTGAATAGGGGTGTTTGTGGTACAGTTACAATTATGGAACTTCCAATCTGTCATTCGTCCGCCGTATTGGCGAATTGAAAAAAATTGATCCTTATCTGTCTGTCAGATTGGCGAATGCGGATTAAGCGGATTGACAGATGGATACGAATCGGTTTGTGATGAATTCCAAATTCAAATCAAGAATCAAATAGAGAGAGAAAAGACAAATGCCCCAATTAAGGGTAAAACCCCTAAGGGTTAGAGAGAGAAACCAAACTCTACTCCAATCTTAATGTATATTCTTTATTCCAAATACTAAGTACAAATGGGTATTACATCTCTTATTTATAGACTACAACTAATGGACTATTTAATACAATTAACCTAACTATGTTCTGCTACATCAGACTCTCTCTCTTTGAAGAATCTTGTCCTCAAGTTTAAGCAGCAACAAAGTGTGCTCAATTTAATCTCATGCATTGAATCTGAGGCAAAGAATAGACACTACATCTCTATGCTCAACACAAACATAGCTTTCTCAATTCATCATTCCTTGAATATAGGTAACTACATCCTTAGCTAAACAACCATAGGTGCAGATTGATAACCCCCATCATGCCCTCCATATACTCTTGCTAAAGCTTGGACAAACCTCCATTTTCTTAAGCCTTCATCTCTAATTGGCACACTAGTGCAAAGACATACTCATTCAATCGGAATGAGACCAACAAACTAGCAAAATGATAGTTTCCAAAGCCACGGTAAAGAACGAGACAAAAGATGAAAGGATCGACTATGCATCCACTAGGTAAGAACCATGTATGAGAAGCTAATTAGGAGTGAAATTCTACATTGTGTTATTCCTTTTGTCCCTTAGACACAACCAGCAAATGAGTATCACTTCCGTCAGCTTACTCAACTCAAGCCAATGTCTAAAGGAGGCATGAAAGAGTCCCAACAATAAAGGTTCAAACAATGTTGAATACATCTTCAAAGAAACTCTTTGAAGCTTTAAAAAATATATATCATAGTACCTAATCCAAGGCATAAATTGTTACTCATTTGTTTTAATTCATCTATTTGATTATGAGTTTGATTTGATTAACATCATTGCTCCTTCTAATTAAGAGATTCATCACAATATCTTCACCAAAATTCGTAGCACAAACTCTACCTTGGCCATCGCTTCGACCATGACCCCAATTAACCATTGACACCAAAGACAAAATAATCCAACAAAGCAACATAATTCAACAAGTATGCTAGTTTACAGAACAGTGAAACCACACAATATGATTACCCAAAGCAAGAAATGGAACTCAGCAGTTAAAAAGAAATTCCAGGCACAATTTGCACATGCAAGATCAAAATCAAAGACTAGATTTCTCACAACACCAATCTAGTTCCAATTCAAGAACCAAAGTTAGTACAATCATCTCAAGAACTGAACATAATGGTTTCCTTTTGTTACCGAAACTGATTTGAAGCAAGAAAATGGAAAAAAGGAAATCGAATCACTTACTCAACAAGTTAATTTTAGTTAACCGAGTCTAGGAACAAGTTTCGTTCAACCCAGATTGCTATAGATTCAAGGTCGACTTTGTAGATTTCTAGATCAAGTTGACTTTCATTTGCAAACACTTAGAAGCCCAACTTTGGAGGATCACAAGTTGAATCTTGGTCACAAAGTCATATCCAAATCTTAACTTCGATAGGTTTGACTCAAAATCATCAGAATCTCGATCGCATGTGAGTTCTGGATCTCACCTATTACTTTCGATCAATTTCAGATCTTACCCAAGCCTTTTGGATCAATTTCGGATTTTCCTCTGAAGCCCTTGATTTGATTCGAATACCTATCGTGGTCTAAATAAACAACAAAGAAATTTGAAATGCAATTTCCAAGCTTAGAATTGATTGTGAGAAGTCCAACTTTGAAGAATTTGGTTTGATTGAAGAAGTTCCAAATCTCGAATCTTCAGCGTAGGCTCCATCTTTCAAATCTCAACTTAGAACTTTAAACCGAGTTCAGATTTTGACCAATGATCAAGTTCAGATCTGAATAGGATCTTCAAAACAAGTTCAGATTCGAAAAAAGAACTTGGACATGAGTTCGAATCTCGACCAGGTCTTCAGATCTCAACGATTCAATGATCGCGATCGGCTAGGGTTTTTGTAAACTCGAAGATCGCAAATCGACTTCCGACTTCAGACTTTAGAGAGAGATCAGATAGCCAAGGTAATCCCCTAGTTTTCTTCGAACTGGGATTTGAACTCGATTCAAGAACTCAAGTCAAGAGTTGGATTATAGTCGCGATGAACGCCAGTAACTTCGAATGTGCGATGGGTCTTCAAATCATGATGGGTTTGTGAAGATTGAGTTATCTCTCGTAGAGTTTGGGTTCACGAAGATTAGGCTCGCAGAATTTGTGTTGCTCCAAGTAATGATTTTACATAACAATTAGAGGAATAATGAAGGAGACTAGGATCTAAATCTTTTGCTCTGATACCAAATGATGAACTCTAAATTCAAATCAAGAATCAAATAGATAGAAAGAAAAGACAAATGCCTAATTAAAGGTAAAACCCCTAAGGGTTAGAGAGAGAAACCAAACTCTACTCCAATCTCAATGTATATTTTTTATTCCAAAAACTAAGTACAAACGGATATTACATCTCCTATTTATAGACTACAACTAATAGGCTATTTAATACACTTAACCTAACTATATTCTACTACATCAGTTTGGTAGTTTAAATTTTTACAAATGTTGAACATAATACAACTTGTTAACATTTTTTTTTGGATAAAAATCTAACTTAGCATAACCAAAAGATTATCAAATAAATTTTTAAATACCAATAATAAATACATATAAGAAAACCATGCATTATCAAAATATTTCATTACTTTTTTTTTTTAATTCAAAAAACTATTTAATTTGATTTTTTTTTTTAAAATGACAAAATTAAGCCCTATATTTTTCACACAAAAATACTAAATATTAACACTAGCTATTTGATAAAAGGATTTTCAAATTGAAAACACAACAAAATATCTAAACTTTTTTTCAATTGAAAATACAAATAGAATATCTAAACAAATTAAAAACATAAAGTTTTACAAATTATTAAGGATGCTTGCGGTTTGGCAGTTCGATTGCTGCCAAAGGAACCTCAAATCTGTCATCTGTCCAAAACTAGGCAGATTCAAAAAAATCAATCCGCAAATGTCCGCTCATCATTACGCATCCATCCAAAATAAGACAGATCAGTTCTATTCAATTGATTTGGACGGATCATGATATCCTCAATCACCCATAGATGGGACCATGCCATAATGCACCCAAAAAAAAAGTGCATGTGAACAAGTATTGGTCTAAAACATTGTGCTTGCAATATTTTATTTATTTTTATATTGATCTTATTTATAATTTTAGACCATTTTAAACTAATTAAAATGTGTGTTTTGTTAACATATTTTGAATTTATGTGAACATACTTCTTCTTCTTCTTCTTTTTCTTCTTTTTCTTTTTTTTTTATCCCCATCAAAAGAGAGAGAGGGAAAAAAAAAAGAAAAAAAAAGGGTAAAAACACATCTCCTTCAAAATTATATGTTGAAATTGAATAGAGAAGGTTTCCAATTTTGTAATGTGGTTCGCCAAATCTCAAAATGTAAACCACAATTTAAGAATGGGTAGTAATTCTGCACAGAGCAATGGTAGAGGGCCCAAATTCTGTGGCTCAAATATGGCTCAAATAGCCAAAACGACGTCGTTTTGAGTACAAAACAACATCAAAATGGCCAAAACGACGTCGTTTTGGCCATTTGAGCCACATTTGAGCCACAGAATTAGGGCCCCCAAACATTTTTCGTCTGCACATCCTCATTGAATGAAGATAATATGACTTACATTAATAAATTTCAGATGAGGCTAGGTTTAGCAAGTCTTAAAAAATTCAAAAAGCCAAAAAGTTATACAAAAAAACAAAAAAAAATCATTACTATTTACAAATAAAAAATATTAAAAAAATATTTTATACATTTTTGTAATACAAAAGTTTGAATTACACTGTCAGCCGTACTGCCCCAGCAGGAAGGTAGGTCACACACTTTTTAGGCAAAAAAAAATAAAATTACATATGTAAAGTCACAAAGTTTGATGATAATGTTGGGCCCTTGGGAGGCCACTAAGGGTTCCGTTTTGATAATCCGAACCGTCAATATGTAGAACTCGTCGAGTACTATATGCTTGTAAAAAATCACGTTGATTGGATATCGTTAACTATATGATCAAATCAGTTTTATATAAACAAAACGAATGGTGCGATAGTTAACTGTTGAAAAAAAACTAATCCGATCATATAACTATCGATACCCGATTAACGTGATTGTTTAGAAGTATATAATATTCGATGAGTTATACATATTCAACGGTTCAGATTATTAAAATGGGACCTGTGGTGGACCCACGGACCGACCATCACTGTCCAAACACTTTGCCCTGAAGGAGGCAATAATTTGCTGTGTAAGACATGCTACCCAGCGCAGGATAACCATACAACCTACTCAACTTTCTTCTCCTATACACTTTATTTATATAATTTTTTATTACATATTTTTTCGTAAAAAGATAAAAAATTAACCCACACATCTATCTTTTTTTCTCAACTTTTTATTTTAAAAAGACAAAAAATGTACTTATTTAGGACACTCCAAACAATCATTAAAGGAAAATGTTTAGGAATTCTAGAAGAAGAGCTCTAGAGCTTTAATGGTGGGTCCTATTATGTGATGTGATGTTTTGAATTGTATTTTTATTTTTATTTTTGTTTTGTTTTGTTTTATTTTTATTTTTTTTGTTTTGCCATATAATTATATTAGAATTCTAAGGGGTTATTTGGGGTGTCCTAAATAAGTACACTTTTGTCCTTTTGGAATAAAAAGTTCAGGAAAAAAAATATGGATGTTTGGGTTAACTTTTTGACTTTTCATGAAAAAATGTGTATTAAAAAATTATATAAAGAAGTGTGTAGGAGAAAATTAGAGATGTGTTATACAACTGTACAATCTGCATAGCCGAATTGATGATAAGAAATTATTGGCTACTTTTCGGGCATTGCACTGGACGGTTTTGTTCAGCCCGTGGGGGCCATCACGGGTCCCATTTTGATACTCTAAACCGTTCAATATGTAGAACTCGTCGAGTACTATATGTCTGTAAAAAATCACGTTGATCGGATATCGATAGCTATCTGATCAGATTTTGTTTTTTTTTCAATCGTTAATTATAACACCATCCTTTCTTTTATACAAAACTGATTTGATCATATAGTTATCAATATCCGATCAATGTGATTTTTTATAGAGATATAGTACTCGATGAGTTCTACATATTGAACGGTTCAGATTATCAAAACGAGACCCGTGATGGCCCCATGGGCCGAACAGCAGTGTCTGAAAATTGTACCCAAATTGTGTAATTTTTCTTAACAAACGCTGCACAGCGCTAAACATACATGATTGATGAGTTGTACTTTTGTGTAAAAAATTAATTTTTAAATATTTTTTGGTGAATAATGATAAATTTTTAACTTTTTAAGTAATTTTATATCTTTTTAAAAAGATATCAAACTTGACCTAATTTTATAACTCTTAATTACTTCCCATTTTAAAATTCACTATTTGTGTCTAATAAATTAAGACGGTCGCAGAAGAGGATTTCATTGTGCAATTGGACAGTCTTGCTCTAGTTTATATAAAGCATTCATCTTTATCAAGCTATATGTGTGCATCTTTATTATAAAAAAAAAAAGAATAATGCTTGGGACCCCTTTTGGAGGTCATCCTCTTACCCTTTTGTCATGTGTCAGGTGGTGATTGGAGGAGTAGGAAAAAAAAGAAAAAAAAAAAGAAAATGTAACCAATGAGAGAGAGGGGGGTCAAAGGGGATGGGGGAGAAGGGGGATGAATCATTGTTGAATAAAAAAAAGAAGAGCAAAATGATTTGATAAATAAATTAATCTGATTTTATTATATTACAACTAAAAAGAGCTAAATCATAAACCACACGTGAGCATCTTGCAACGCGTTTTCAACTATTGAACATTTCGCCCTTGTTTTACTACTTATTACTCTTCTTTCATGATTAAGTCAACAAACTTTATAAAATATTGTGACAATGGTGGGTTTGTGTTGAAATAGAGTTAAGAATGTTATAAAATATTACCATGATTTTGCAATGGAGTCCTCGGAAAGACAAACACTTACAATAAATTTTAATATCCTTGTGGATCCACCGTTTAAGGAGTTAATTATTTGACCACGTTGAGTTTGTGAAGAACACCTGAAAAGTTAAACATGCTTTACATAATTAAGGGTGAATTACGAGTTTTTATAGTTTGGGAGGCGTGTTACTTTGATTCTTGAATTTTTAATTATGACTCATTTGATTATGAATTTTGAATTTTTTTTTAAATAAAAATAATTGAAAATACCATTGCTCAATTTCAAAGGCGAAATCGTCAATTCGATAAATCATAAACTAATTTGACAAAAATAAATATCAATCTTTTTTTAATTTTTAAAAATATTTTCTACCCACCAAAAATAAAATTATGTAAAATTGATAAATTTTTTAGACATTTATTTATTTATTTTTATCAAATTAATTTTTATTATGTATTTGGATGATGATTATGTAATGTGTGGTCGTTAGGCTTTTAATATATAAAATGTTTTTAGTTTTAGATTTTTTGATTTAATGGATTGGTTTAATAACGATATCAAAGTTATCATCCTATTTGACTTTTGAAAAAATAAAAACTAATTTAATGAAAATAAAACAACCACTCATTACACATAATAAAAATTAATTTGACAACAAAAATAAATAAATAATTGTCTAAAAAATTTATAAATTTTACATAATTTTATCTTTAGTGAGTATAAATAATTTTTAAAAATTTAAAAATATTTTTTAAAATTTATTTTTATCAAATTAGTTTATATTTTATCAAATTGACGATTTTACTCTAGAAATTGAGCAACGATATCGTTAATTATTCTTATTTGAAATAAAATTTAAAATTTAGGGTCAAATGTGTCACAATTAAAAAATTAAAAATTAAAATGACACAAGACCTAAACTATAGAGACCGTTAATATAATTTGCTCTATAATTGATTAATGAAATTTTCTTACTAAATTTTGTAAGTTTGACTACCACTTGAGTAGGGATGGCAATGGATAACCTATTCTGTGGGTATCTATGGAGACCCAATCCAAATACATTGGTTTTCCCCTCTTGTTCTTATCCATTGGGTAGGGTAATTGATATTTTTTAAATATCCACAGGGGATGGGTATCCACTAATTTCCTCATATATATATATATATATATTTTTTTTTTTTTAAGATTCACAACCAAAACTAAATATATATTCAATCTTTTTTCTTTTTTTATTTATTTATTTTTTCAGGTTCACAACCGATTTTTTTTTTTTTTTTTAAGATCCATAACCAAAGCTAAATATACCTCCAATCTTTTTTTATTTTTATTTTTAAGATTCACAACCATTTTTTTTAAAATTTTTAAGATTCACAACCAAAACTAAATATACATTCAATTTTTTTCTTTTGTTTTTTTTTTAAATTTTTTTTTTAAGATTCACAACCTTTTTTTTTTTAAGATTTACAACCAAAGCTAAATATACATACAATCTTATTTTATTTTATTTGGCTCAACAATAAAATCAAATACACATTAATTAACATTGTCACATTATTCTTGTCAAATTTTATGCATATTTAGAATTTTTTAAAATTTATTTTAAAAAATTAAGGACACTGTCTAGTGTAGGTTTCGGTTTGTTTTTCTATGTTATTTTATTTTGTTATGCATTGTAATTTTCAGAATGGTTTGCTTGTTCTGAAATTTCAATTAACGAGTATGAATCTATTTGTTTTATGTTATCACACAATTTATATATATATATATGAATGTATTTGAAAATAAGGAAATTGTAGAGAATCAAAACAAGCATGAGTCGTGATTGGTTAGAAATGATGGGTACAAAGATTTATTTGCTAGAAAAACAAAAAGGGGATACAAAGTCTTACTAAATAATTTTTTTTTTAAATTAAAAGAATTTTTCTTAGTTATGAACAGATTTAACTGAAATCAGCTTGTTTCTCAATGTTATGTTTCATTTATTTAGATAAAAAATATTTTTTAATGAAAAATATATTTTATAAAAGAATTAAAAATATATGTTTTTATATTTGGTAGTGGTGGTGATGAAACGAAAGTGAAAGTAGAAATTGTTACATAGTGGTGGGGTGATGGCGGCAGTGATGATGATAGTGGCTATGGTGATGGTAGTGTGACAGTGAAAGTGAGAATAGTGGTGATGGTGTTGTGAAATTAGTAAAAATTTAATTGAAAAAACATTTTTTGTTTTTTAAAAGTAACAAACAACAAAATTCGTGAGGGACTAAAGGAAGAAGATGGAGGATGGATTGGGTGTAGTAATGCATAGATATCTTAAAATGAGTGGTTCAGATTTGTTAAAGGTATAATTAGATTTTGGATAAATTAAAATGAATTGTTCAAATTTGCTAACAGAAAGATGGTTTAATGTCTAAAATGTCCGTGGCTAAGAGATCAACAAACAATTCCTTATTTATGCCCTGATGCAATTTAATATGAGACTTATAACACTTTCTTCAAACAGGTTCTTTCACATTTTATTTTTTCAAACAGACTCTTATAACATTGTAATCAGGTTCTTATAACATGTAGGGGAGAGAGTGAGAGAGAGAGAGAGATGGTTGTAATTTTTTTTTAATCTTCCACGCTCTTCCACGTTTTTTTTTTCAATTACTAAAACTTATTTGATTGTCTCAAAATTATATATTTGATTATTATAAAACAAAATTTTTAATTAATTAATTAATGTGTATTTGATTTTGTTGTTGAACCAAATAAAATAAAATAAGATTGAATGCATATTTAGCTTTTGTTGTGAACCTTAAAAAAATAAAAAATAAATAAAAAAATAAGTTGTTAACATTAAATATATTAAAAAAGATTGAAGGTATATTTAGCTAAAACCTTTATAAAAAAAGAAAAAAAGAAAAAAAGAAGGTTGTTAACATTAAATATATTAAAAAAGAAAGAAAAAAGATTAAAGGTATATTTAACTTTTGTTGTGAACCTTTAAAAATAAAAAAAAATAAAAATAAAAAATAGTTGTTAACATTAAATATGAAAAATAAAAATGGGGATCAAAGTGGGTTGGAAAAAATCCATATCCATTAAAAAATGGGGAGAATAGTACCCATGGAGAATGGAGAAAATTTATTATAAAAAAATAGGAATAAAAAATTAATATCCGCCCCATTGCCCCCCATTACCATTCCTACACATGAGATTTGCTAGTATATATTGCAACGCGTATTTGAATTATTTACACACGTTTTCACCATGCATAGCTTTCATTAGTTTGACCCAGTAAAACTTTAGAATGTTATAATAGAGGGAAAATTTTGGTGGTCAAAGTCTCTAATAGACCCCAATTGATGAGTAGTTATTTAGTAAAAAAATATAAATAAATATTGAGTGGAATAGTAATATCTTGTATCAGTCAGTACAAATAATAAATTAAATACCAGTCATTCCTTGTATTTAATTAGAAAAATGATCCGGACTCCCTTTACTCCCCATTCCTTTTGACCCTCTCTCTTTCTGATTGGCTAATTTTTCTTTTTCTTTTTTTCCTTCTCTTCCCATCATCACCCGGGGTCTCAATTACATCCAATTATATAATCAATTGATTTCGTTCAATTGACGATCTCTTGTATACTTCTATTTGAGAGTTTAATCTTTGTTAAATTTTAAAGTTGATAAAGCTGATAATTTCTCTCCTATTATTAAACTCGTTGTGCTGTTTATTATTCTCTATTAGGAGGCTCTTTCTTAGATTGGTTGTTAAACTCGTATAATTGTTGAATTATGATTGTCATAATATAATTATCTTCATATTATAAATACTGTCTATCCATTGACATTTAAAAAAAAAAAAAAAAAATTTACTCTGCTATGTAAGATTTCTCATTAATTAGCCATAATATTAAATTATATATTACTATACTCAATGTTAATTCTAAAAGTACTTGTGCCTCACTATTCACTTATTTCTTTTTCTCTTTTAATTATTCCAATGTATTTTTTGTGTGATCTAATACTTTGGTTTATAAAGTAACAAATATAATTTAGAATTAATTATCTAAAAGTCTTATTTACAAATGTTATAGTAACTCAGGTCTTATCTAAGATTTTTTAAACCAATAAGTCCTATTTAATAAAACTGAGATATTATCAATTTTTTTTAATTTTTAAAACTAAGAACATTATTAATTTTGCATAGTAATGTTTCAGATAATTGTTTCATTAACTGCTAAAAAAATAGAGTATGAGATTATTTGTTTTGCCCTTTTACTTATTGTTTTAATTCAATTATCAAATAAAATCGAGAACATTATTAGTTTTTTTAGTTTTAAAATAGAGAGCATTACTAGTTTTTTCATTTTTAATTTTTTTTTTTTTTAGTTTTGCATATCAATGTTCCATCATCATACTCTTTTATAGATACAAAATTTTTAATTTTGCACAAAAAAACTTATTCCGTTTTTTCAAATTTAAAAAAAAAACATTTTTTTGCACATAATTATTATTTTTTTCTTTCAATTTAAAAGTTGATATTTTAAAATTTTGAAAATCAAAATAAATGTCAAATCATCATATTTCTTTATAAATAATAATAAATGATGAACAATCATTATTTGAAGAGTGATTCTGATTATTAAAAATTTAACGAGACTTAAAAATTTTAAAAATCTTAGTTAAAATTTAATGAAATATAAATTTACAAATTAAGACTTGTATATAAATGCCCATATAATTTAGGGGATAGTGTTTCAATATTTTTTATTCAGCATTTTAAAATTACTTTTCTACCTACATAGATAGATCAACAATTCTAAATCCTTCAATTAAGACATTAAAAGGTATTTTGGGAACAAAATAAAAAGTTAGCTTTTAGTTTTTTACCCATTTTGAATCACATCATCTCTCATATTTTTTACCTACAAAAAAAAAAAAATAGACTAAAAAAATCAAAAAAATTAGTTTTTTACCAACTTTCTAAAAGATTACTAATTTGATACTCTATTACTTGATAGGTTTTGAAATAATTAATAAAAATAAATAAATATGTAATAAAAATCTTAAATTTTACTGCAGATACGTAATGAAGATGCAAGAATCGATCAATTTATTAACACTTGAATAATTATGTTTTTAATTTTTAATTTTTTTTAGAAATCATTACATGGGAAAAGCCATTTAGGGGTTGTTTAGAATGACCTAAATAAGTGTATTTTTATTTTTTTACAAAAAATATGTGCAGAAAAATAGAGAGGTGATGTGATGAAAAAAAGATAAAAAAATAAAAAGATGAATTATTTTGTAGTAGCCAAACTTGGCCTTAGATTCAACAAGTACAAAACAGGAAAAGGACACGTATGATATGATTCAAAATTCTGTTACTTGTCTTCTCTAGAAATTTTTTTTTTGGGTAAATTACATTTACCTCCACTGAGGTTTCTGACAAATACAAGAACCTCCCCTGTAGTTTGAATAATTACAGTAACCTCCCCTGTTTTACCTGACAATATCAAGATTCTCCCCTGCTGTCAAAAATTACTAAACGGTGTTACTTTTTCCTTAGGAAATTACCTTATTGCCCATCCCTTGAAAATATTAAAAAATGTTTTTGGATTGGAGGATAGGTTTGGAGTGTTTGGAACAGTATTTTTTGATTTATTGTTTTAAAATATTAAAAAAGTTTTTAAAAAATTATTTTTTATTTTAAATATATAATTTTTATTTAAATATTTTAATATTTTAATTTTAATATTTTAAACTCAAAACACAATTTCACACTCAATTGTAACCAAACACATAACTCAAAACTCAATTCAAAAATTATTTTCAAACCTCATAACCAAACACATAACTCGACACTCCACATTATTTTTAAAACTCTACATTCAAATCGTAATCAAACGCATAACAAAAAAACAAAATATTTAAAAATATATTTATAAAATAAAATAAAATCTTTAAAATAAAACTATATATTTAAAATAAAAATAAAAATTTTAAATTTTTTTAATATTTAAAAAATATATTTAAAATATCAAAAAAATGCAACACATAGATGTATGAAATATAATGCACATTAAAATAAATAAATAAATAAATATTTAAAATATAAAATATTTACCCTAAAAAAGTAAATTCAAGAAATTATTTCTATTTGAATTGTGATTCTATGAGTTTTGAAAAGATTTTTGAAAATTTCTAATTAGAATTGTGTATTTGGTTAACACTATGAGTTTTGAAATTTTTTTTGAAAATTTGTAATTGGAATTGTGATTCTAAAAGAGAACCAAACATGTTTCTAAAAAAAAAATAAAATCGGAACATGTTTTTATTACTCAAAACTCAATTCAAAAATTATTTTCAAAACTCATAACTAAACACAAACTTAAAACTCAATTCAAAACTTTTTTCAAAACTCAAAACTCTTTCCAAAATTCAAAACCAAACTTTTTCAAAAACTCTATTTTAAAAGAAAAAAAAATTAAAAAAAAGTTTATTTTATTTTTTAAAATTATTTTTAGAATCATGCTTTGAGTGTGGAGTCGTATTTTGAGTTATGAGTTTTGAAAAAAAAAAATTTGTTTGGTTATAAATTTTGAAATTTTTTGAATTTATTTTTTTAGGATACATATTTATATTTTAAATATTTATTTATTTATTTTAATGTGCATTATATTTCATACATCTATGTGTTGTATTTTTTTTAATATTTTAAATATATTTTTTAAATACTAAAAAATTTTAAAATTTTAATTTTTATTTTAAATATATAGTTTTTATTTTAAATATTTTATTTTATTTTATAAATATATTTTTAAGTATTTTTTTTTTGTTATGCGTTTGGTTACGATTTGAATGTGGAGTTTTGAAAGTAGTGTGGAGTGTTGGGTTATGTGTTTGGTTATGAGGTTTGAAAATAATTTTTGAATTGAGTTTTGAGTTATGTGTTTGGTTACGATTTGAGTATGAAATTGTGTTTTGAGTTTAAAATATTAAAATTAAAAATTTAAAATATTTACAAAATAAAATAAAATATTTAAATAAAAATTATATATTTAAAATAAAAAATAATTTTTTTTAAAACATTTTTTAATATTTTAAAAAAATAAATCTAAAAATACTGTTCCAAACACTCTAAACTTATCCTCCAATCCAAAAACATTTTTTAATATTTTTAAAGGGAAGGGCAATAAAGTAATTTCTGAAGGAAAAAGTGACACCGTTTAGTGATTTTTGACAGCAGGGGAGAATCTTGATATTGTCAGGTAAAGTAGGGGAGGTTACTGTAATTATTCAGACCACAGGGGAGATTCCTGTATTTGTCAAAAACCTCAGGGGAGGTAAATGTAATTTACCCAATTTTTTTTCAATGGTTTTACTATTAGAGCACTTAAATTTTCAAAGCATGTTTAAATTCAGCTCCTCATGCCGGCTGCTAAGGAAGGAATCAACTGGTGATTATGCCAGATGCCTAACTCATAATTATCTCCTTCAATTTTATTTTTATTTTTATTTTTTGTTTAAGGGTCGGATGATTAATAACATTAGTAAGAACAAATTCATCAATATATGGGTAACAAATACAATTATCCTTGGGTTGTAAGATATGATGAGTCTTGCTTTCAATTTTTTCTTTGTCTATTTTAGTTTAGTTTATCATATATAAGCAAGAATTGGAGTAGTTAGGCCTCGTTTGGGAACCCTCCGTTTTAGTCAAAAAGTCAAAAAATTACTAAATTAGCCAAAAGGCTAACAATTCATACCAAAAAGTCAAAGATTCTCTTTTCTCTCTACTTTTTGCACATCTTTTCGTAAAAAGTCAAAAAATCATCCCAAACATACTAGTTTTTTTTAACTCATATTTTAACTAAATAGTCAAAAAGTTAAATTAGCCTGTTCTCAAACGAGGCCTTAGTCTAATAATTTACATGTGTAGATGAAATTATTATATCGAGGTACGTGGATAAGATTAGACGAAATAAATTAACTGTATAAATATTATCTTCATAAATGTATTTTTTGAATTCTAAAGTAAAAATGTTATTATAGAATAAATTACTCCCTCAAGATAAAATAATCCCACAAATACATAATAAAAGGCCTCATTAAAATTATATAAACAGTGTAAAAAAAATGTGAATCAAATAAGAAATCATTTTATCTTGGTATTTTGAATTTTTTTACTTGTTGCATGGACAAACTCTAAAATTATGCTAATAATAAGTAAGGTAAATTACACCGACCTCCTTTAAGGTTTAGATAAAATACAATAAGTTCTGTAAGTTTAACATAATTATATTGGACTACCTTAAGGTTTTGATTCATTTAATACTTGATGTCCGTTTCATTATAAATTCATTAGGTGTATGAATGAAATAATGATTGTCATCTTTTTTATATTGAAATATATATTTTATATTATCTATCATTGTATCTTTATACTATTTATATTAATTTTGACTTCTTTAACTTTACTAAAAAAAATCTGTATAATTATATCAAAACTATAAAATTTATTATATTTTTTTAAATCTCAAAAGAAATCAATATAATTTACCGTAAATCAGTATAACCAAAAAAAAAAAAAAAAAAAAAACACATGTGGACAATCAATTAATTTGTTTCGTTAGAATTCTTATCAATAATATTATGAATCCACACTTAACTATCTAAAAATTATTATCTTGCGATTCAAATTTATTTTAAATGTGAATCTCACACAATACAAACTTAATCTTCACCATACAAACACAGACCCAAAAAATATGAATGGGTAAATCTGAATTACCAGACTTTTTGAATTCTTATATCTCGTTACAAAATTAGTGATTAAAATCTTTTTATAATATTTATTTGACTAACAGTAAAATATATATTTACTTTTTGACTAATAGTAAATTATATATTTTTATTTATCAAAAATAAATAAATTTTATATTTCTAATTTATAGCCCACTCAATCTCATACATATTTTTATAATTCAAAAAGTTCTATCTCACAATAATTTTTTTTAAATAAAACATACTACATTTAAAATCAAATTTAATACAGTAAAAGGATCTCACAATGTACGTTTTTAAATTCAATGAGACTTAACTGTTTACAAAAAAAATTTCATGAAATTTTTCAATACATACTTTTTGAGATGAGATTTCTAGATAAATTCTCTTTTATTAAATTTTTGGATAAATTACAAACATACCTCCTGAGATTTTCTTAATTTACAAATTATCTCACGTGATTCTACAAAATACATTATGCCCCTAGGGTTTATAATTTCATAACAAATAGGTCCTTTTAGAATAAATCATCAAGTTAAGTAACAGTTTTCAATAATGTTAAAATTTTATTTTAATTAATAATTCAGATAATTTTATTATTGTATAGGTGAACAATTAGAAGTTTTACTTTTTTAATTAATTATGTTAAATAAAAAATTCTTACAGAAAGATATTTGTAATTTTCTAAATCACAATGAGTAATTCGTATTTTCTACAAATCTCAAGAGTATTTATAATTTATTCTAATTTTTTTTTTACTAATTTTTTTTTTCTTACCACCTTATTACAATTTTGAAATTATGTTTTAAATTGTTAACATTTTGTGAGAATTTGGGGGCCCACTCAGCTGCCACCATGCCACACCAGTGTCCACTACTTCCAAGTTGCATGCCTAATTATTCATTTCCATTCCCATTTTCAAACATATTGACCGACAAAGGGACGTTACTTCCTTCTCTTCGCTAGGTTTTCACACCTCCCTCTCTCTCTTCGTCTTCTTTCTCAGGAATTCAACTCCTTAGAGATAGAGAGAGAGAGAGAGAACAAAGATCCAGAGCGTGGACTCAGCTCTCTGTTTTGGTTTTATTACTATTCTAGAGAGAGAAGCAGAGTCAGTTTCAATCGATTTTGGGTAAAAGATATCTTGATTGTACACGAGCTGGAAACTTCGAATTGGTGAGAGTATTGGGTTTAGATTTGATCTGGGATTTGCGATTTGGAGAAGCCAAGAACAGGGTATGCTTTCTACTTTCTTAATTTCAATTCTAGGGTTTTTCTTCGGTTCTTCATTTGAGCTTGATTTTGTTCCATGATTCGATTATTGGTGTTTGAGATTCGATTTGGAAGTTCTGGGTATTTCGTTTTGGATGCTAGAATGGTTTCAAAATTTGATTGATTTGTGGAAACAAAACTGAATCTGCGATTCTCGAGCTGGTTAAAGCTTGGATTTTTTTATTTGTTTTTTTTTTGAAAATGGATAACCGGAATAAGCATAATGATCATTTGGGTGTGAACAAGATGGGGAAAAACATAAGAAAGAGCCCACTGCACCAACCCAATTTTGCTAATTCTGCTAGGCAACAGCCTCAACCTCAGGTTTACAATATTAACAAGAACGATTTTCGAAACATTGTTCAGCAACTAACTGGTTCGCCTTCCCAAGAACCGCTGCCTAGACCTCCCAATAATCCGCCTAAACCCCCGAGCATGAGGTTGCAGAAGATCAGACCTCCGCCATTAACACCCATTAATCGACCCCCAATTCGAATTCACCCCCCACCTCCACCTCAAGCCCCACCTATGCCTGCAGCACCAATTCCTTATGGTAATCCCTTTGTTAGACCACCTGCTCAATTTGGTCAGCCATCACCTACAATGTTGCCACCTTTTACTCCTGGTGATTCAGTTTGGCCAAATACAGCTGAGTCTCCTATCTCAGCGTATATGCGCTACCTGCAAAACTCAATTATAGATTCGGGACCTAGGCAACCACATCCTCAGGTTCCGGGTCCATCGTCTGGTTTACTTCCTAACCCACACGTGCCTCTTTCCTCACCACGAATGAGTGGTCCTCCGCCTCTTTTACCCTCTCCTACTTCTCAATTCCTTTTGCCATCACCTAGTGGTTTCTTGAATTTGTTGTCTCCGCGGTCACCTTATCCCTTGCTGTCTCCTGGGTATCAGTTCCCTCCACCGCTGACACCAAATTTTGCATTTTCTCCCATGGCTCAGCCGGGGCTTTTAGGTCCCGGGCCTCAACCTCCACTTTCTCCTGGCATTGCATTTCCATTATCTCCTTCAGGATTTTTCCCCATTTCAAGTCCTGGATGGCGGGGTCAGTAGTCCTAGACAGCTGTAAACTGTTTGTGGTTTCCACACCTGAGCCTCAGTGAGGATGTTCTTTCTGGTGACTAACCTCCTTGGTATGGGAGCTTCACTTGTGAAAATCTGATGTATACAAGTTCTTTGGAAGTATTTAGTTTTAGTTTTTTGGTCTTGTTTCCTTTCCTTGTTTTCATTTGTCAATATCGATATCAAGGTTTGTATTGAGATTTTGATTATGTAACAGCTGCAATCTGTCTGTTTCCTAGGGCTAGTTTAACTTTAGGTGATTTAAAATTAGTGAAGATTGGAGAATTCATCCAGACCCTTCAGCAATGTTGTAACATGTAAGAAGGTAGGATGATATACATTGAAATTTATACTCTGCTTGAAGAGTTTTTGTATTTGTCCAATGTCATCAATTATTTTGAATTGAAATCATTCTTTGGTTTGATTGGCCATGGGAAAGAATCTCAATGTGTTGATTTTACGCTCCTTGTATCATTTTATGAATTATTGCAGGACTATGATATTGATTTGTTAAGCATCTTTGTTAGATTACCTATTGCCCCCAAAACTTAAGCATCTTTGTTAGATTACCTGGGGATTAATCGGGTTTTGATCTAGACATCCCGGTGCCAACCAAAAAAATTATAATGCTAGATGCATTGCTGGTGTAATAGCAGTTAATTAATTATTGAATACTGAAATAATTTGGTCTGAGTTAATCAAATACCAAAAATTTGGCCAAATAGTTAAGTACTTTTTAGTTGAAATAAATTTGACATAATAAATTCTGTAAAAATATAAAATTTAAACGTTTCCCAACTGTATCGTGTTCAGTATTTTTTTGAAATTGCAGCTTTAGTGTGTCACGTGTTGGTGTCTATGCTACTTAGTTTGTAACAATGGTAACCTTGGAAGTTGGAACTTTATCCCTTGCCTTTCGGATTCTCATTAATATCTCTTCTTATATTCCTCCTCCCTTTATCTCTCTGGTTCTTTCATTAAGATTCCTGTGCCCTTTGAATATGGATTTTATTTAGGAAGTCATATTTTTGCTCTGAATATTCCCATTCCTGAGTCTAAAAACTATCCTAATATATATATATATATATATATTCTATCGTTGTTGTATTATTATTTGACACTGACTGTTGCTTTATCTATCTTCTTGTGTCTGTGTATCACTATCTGGTAATTCTACTGGGAGAGTTTTTGGGACTTATGTTATTGAGAGTGTCTTGATTATTATATTAGATCTTTCACATGTACCTTATAGTATATAATTATGAATTGATTCTTCTATTGTATATTTGCAAATTGATTTAAGCCTGCATGAGTTGAATCACAGAAAGTTATCTTCTATGAGCCTTCTATTTTTAATGAGAAATGATTTTCTGAATTTTTAGTTTGAGGAGTTATTTTTCCATTCTTTGCTTGGAAATGGAAAGGTAAGAAAGAAAAAGGAAAATCATATAAGGTTATCATCATTTAGATACATCTCTGATGCAGGTTCCCACTTATTCAAGTGGTATTCATAGCCTTCTTGGGTGTAGTTTTTGTTCCTTGTGGATTGATTTGTTAAATAATTAGTTTCATCAACCTCTGGAAAGGATTTGTGTGTTATGCGGAAAATTTCTCAATTGCCAATAGCTAAGCACAGCCACTGTCAAAAGATGATAGGTCCAGGTCAGTTAGTTTTCATCCTCTAAACTGATTTGATTTGAGATGTAATCCTTTAGGTCTTAAGATGTACTCTGATCATTTACCTGAGGATATAGACAAGGTCTATTTGCTTGATATTGGTTGCTGCATCATGCTGAGTTTTGGCTGCATTTTGGTAGATCCTTCCAGGTGGATACTTAAATTAGATATCTTAAGTTAGCCTTAGGTGTGTGTTTAAAGCAGTAATATAGACAATGGGCTGAAATATTTCTCCTTCCGTGGTTTGATTTGAGGGAGCCTCTTGTTCATTGAATACCTAAACTGTTGGGAAAACCAGAAACATTTTTCTGTAGATTGAACCAGCCATTTTATTACTCTCTGAAAAACAGGTTAAGTTGATTGCTTTTATGAATAGTTAGAAATTAAGGAAAGGTCAATATGTGTTGTGCATGAGCTTGATTGTTTGAATTATGTGCTTCTCCCATTGATGAAGAGAACCGTCCTCGGATTCAATCTTTTCATAGCATTTGTGTGAAGGACTGTGTTTGTCTAGGTCTAGTTCTTTGAATTTTGACTGAAGATTTGAGCTCTGGTGAACAACTGGAAGGTATTAGGAACTTTCTGGCAAAGCTTGAACCAAAACTTTGCATAGGTTTGGTGTTGACGATTCTGCATTGTCATTTAGTTATGGTCAATTGTGGAGGTCGGATGGATGGGTGGGCTGGGGAAGGAAGAGGGCTGGTTCATGAGTTGGGGGTGGGTTAGGGGGGGACAATGGTGATGGAGGGAGTTGCAGTGACTGGGACTGATGGAGAGCGGTGGGGTAGTGGAACGGAATCCCCAGTGGGGTAGAGTAGTTGGAGTGGGGGAAGGAAATTATGTGCGAGTTCCAGTAATGGGAGATAATTTGGTGAGGGAGATTGGGGGGGAGGAGTTTGAGCCCACGAATTTGCTGTTGTGGGACAATCATTGGATGTCCGTGTACACCCTTGAGTTCACTAGACAACATTTTATAATTTTATTTCAGGGGATCATTCTCTAATCTGTTTTTAGAGAACATTTTGAGATTTGTATCACACGTACAGTCTATGCCATGTCGGCTTTATCCCCTACCTAGTCGATTAACATTGGTTAGGTGAGTTTTTACTTGTGAAGACTATGGTAGCATTTGATAGAGTTTTAGAATTATGATTTAAGAATAGAGTTGTATTTTGAATTTGTGAGTTTTGAAATTATGATTTGAGTGTGAAAAATTTGTTTGGTTATAAGTTTTGAAAAGAGTAGAAAAGAGTTTTGAATTGAGTTTGAAATTTTTGATGTGATATATGGTATTTGATTAAAAAATTTACAACTCATAACCAAATATACAATCCAAAATTCTATTCAAAACTCATAAAAAATTTTGAAAATATTTTTTATTTAAAATATAAAAAATAACAAGTGCCAATTGTCTCCCCTTCCAAAAAAATAGTACTGTTCCAGTCAACCGGCCGAACGATCGGCTAGATGTTCGAGAGGATTACCGAGTAAGCTAAATTTCAAAATTCAAAACTGCACTTGAAACGAGTTTTTAAAAGTAAATGTGGAATTAATTTTTGAAAAACAAAAATATGGGTGTGGAATTATGATTAGAACTTCACACCAAATACAACTTACATTTATATTTTTATTAGTTTGAGAGAATCATCTTAGTGTGGTGAACAATGGAACAAATTTTGTGCGAGTTTCGAACCCCCCTCATCTGTAAGCAAAAAAGGTCTTTTGAATGAAAAATTATTAGATACTCTTGATGGCAAGAGAAGTACTCGTAATTAGCTACGAACTTAGGAATGCTCAAGTCCGTTTGTGCATTTATTTATGCACGTGTGAAAGAAAGAAGGAAAGAGAGCGAAAACGAAAGTTGAGATTGTGTGTCTTTATGTTAGGATCGGATAAGTAACTGTTACATTCGTTATAAGGTTATTCTTGTCTTTTTCCTTTTTCTTTTTTGAGAAAGATAAAGATGATTCTATGGGGTGGTTTGGAATGTTTTAAATAAGTACATTTTTTTGACTTTTTATAAAAAAAAGAATATGTAAAAAAGTTGAGAAAGTGGTTAGAACAGCAGAGATAAGATGTTGATTGATGTGATCTAAATAAATATATGTAGGTAAAAAAAGGTACATTTTTTAGTTCTTTCCAAACACTTACGGTATGTAAAGGTTATTCTTGTCTTAGTACGAAAGGTTTATATTAATTTTGAAGAGTACAAGAAAATGAGGCAAAGATTATCTAAAGCTGATCTTTGTAGCTTATGTATGCTTCTGGCGCTAAAAATTTGTTTAGTGTTCTCAACATCTAGTATTGTGTGTCATATTATCACAATAAATAAGAAAAGGATAAATTAAACTTTGCATCTTTTATATTTGGTCATTTGAAAATTAATTTATGTTAAAAGTTAGACAGAAAACGACACATTAATAGTCACGTCGTATAAAAATATTTTATTATATATAATTTGCATTTCTAATATAAATATAAATTTTAATATAATAATATTTTTTTTATGTTATGTGATAGTTATTATGATATTTTTTGTCTAATTTTGAACATAAATTAACTTTATGAGTAAATTAAAAATTGCTGGAACAATTTTTTGTGTAAAATAAATAAGTTGAAACAAATTAAACAAATAAAAATAAATTACTTATCGAATTTATTTTACCAAATCGAATAAATAATTAAAAGATCAAGTTGAGTGTGTGACACTCTATTCTTAAGACAGATTTGCCCTGTTTTGGTGCTTGCGGATTAATGGCGTCTATTTTTCAGGATACAATGATCTTCACAAATTGTAGTAGCACTCCAAACAATTTGTTCGACGGACAAAACTTGTGTTTTATACTCTCTAAATTTTTCTTAAAATTATATGAAGAATATATATGCAATAGAGCAAAATCTGGACAGTAAGAAAATAACTTTTTCAGACTATTTTGAATGCAAAACACTGTTGGAAATGGCCTCTATTTATAGGCAAAAAGTGGTTGTCCGAACAGGTTCAATTTCAAATGAATAGATCTGAATTTGAATAAACAGGTGCAGTAACTGAAGAACAGATAACTGCTGGGCAGTTTCTATCTGTTGGAAACTGCTTGTAGTTATAAATCTGTTAAGGGAAGAATACAATCTGTTGGCACAATTTTTGGATAAAAATTTGAATTTAAACTTCTATTTTGAAATTCAAATATTTCCTGCAAAAATTTAAAAAAATTTAAATAAATTTTGTTCAAAAAATTAAAATTAGAACCGACTCAACCCACAACTGCGCCCAGTACGGTTCAATTCGGCTTGCCGGTCCGCGGTGTGCGTGTGTGGTGGTGTGAGCCAATGTTTCATTTGTCCATAACTCTTCTATTCTACAAACTTGGGGTGCCCATTGGGGCCCAACCCAAGTTTGTACACCTAGAGCTTATATACTCACAAAAGTTCACTTAAAGTTTCAATATAGGACAAGCTTTATAAGGAAACCCACATGTAATTATTTAACTGTCCATTCCACGAACTCGAAAACGACGTCAAGTTTTCATTCACTCATAAATGGTTTTGAGGAACCGTCTTCACCGTGTCACTTGTCATGCGACAAGGAACACGTCACTTTTTCGAACTTACCCCAAAAGACGTGTGAGACTTACTCAATTTTGGACTCAAAGTAGGCCCAAAATGAGCCTATAAAAACTAAGGCTGTGTTTGGTTGTGCTTTTGAAATGTGATTCTACATGCTAGTTTCAACTCCATGTTTGGTAAGAGTTTTGGAATTAATTTTCCAAAAATCTGCCGAAAGCTCTGTCCATTCTGCGCGTTTCTTGTATTTTTTTTGGCTAGGGGAAGACCGCCCGGTCGTCCCTAGGGACTACCACCCGGACATCCTTGGGGACATCCACCCGGATGTCCTCTGCTGTACAGATTTTTTTTTTTTTTTTTTTTTTGCAATTGATTTATATAATTGGGAAAAATATTTTCTAAATTTTTTTTTAATTTTTAATGTGCTTTAAAATAATTTTGAGTTGTATGTTTAGTTAGGAGTTGTAAATTTTTGTATCACATATTAAATATCACATCAACAATTCCCCACTCAAATCAAACCTCTTTTCCAAAACTATTTTCAAAACTCTTTACCAAACAAATTTTCTACACTCAAATCATAATTCTACAACACACAAATTCAAAATACAACTCATACTCTCAAATCACATTTACAAAACACAACCAAACGCAACCTAAATTTTTCAATAATCTCCTACATGAATGGAATTTGACGGAGAGAAAATACAACAATATAATCTAATTTTAGAGAGTACAGAAATTGGAAATATATTGCAAAGGATAGGTAATTTTTGGCTTTGAACATTCCCTTGTGAGACACTATTAGATTTATTAGCTAACTAGTAAACATGATGTCTTGAACTGTTCAACCGTTTGTGTAAACCAAAACAATAGAACTCACACAGTATTTTACCAGACACAGTTTAATTTTCACTATTGTGTTCATTTTAGCCCTGAGCAACATGGTGTTTCATGAGTGTTCTAGAGAATTGAAGCCATTCACAAATCTCATAGAACCGGTTTAGTTCAACTCGTATAGGTAATTCTTATGAAAAGTATCCTACCATACTCCACTAGGTATACCTAGATATAAGAATCATTAAAAGTATTACTTACCCTAAAACGTTGTAGACATCACTATTTCATTATAGAAATCGGTAGGAGTTTGACTCCCCAGTGATCCTTATGAGTCATACATGACTCGGTTCTCCATTTGAATATAGATTTTGGAATCTCCAGTTAACTAGGTTGGATTGCCATTGTGGTAACTCTTATTTAATAGGCTTAAGTCCCATTCCCCTCGATGAGTTTTCAACTAACTCTCTTGCTAACCTTTTGGTTAGTGAATTCGCTATGTTGTCTTTAGACTTCACATATTTAATAGAAATAATTCCATTAGAGAGTAGTTGTCTCACGATGTTATGTCGACGACAAATGTGTCGTGACTTACCGTTATACATATGATTTTGTGCTCTACCTATTGCTGATTGATTGTCACAATGTATGCAAATAACAGACACTGGTTTTGGCTACATTTGAATATCTTCAAGGAAGTGGCGAAGCCATTCTACTTCTTTCCCAACTTTATCTAAAACTATGAATTTTGATTCTATAGTAGACCTAGCAATGCAAGTCTGTTTGGAAGATTTCCAAGATATAACTGTCCCACCAAGAGTAAAGACATACCCACTGGTGGATTTTGAGTCTTTAGTATCCGATATCTAATTTGCATCATAGCATCCTTCAAGTACTGCTGGATATCTAGTATAATTAAGCCTAATGTTACGAGTAAATTTGAGGTATCGTAAAACCCTTATAATTGCTTTCTAGTGTTCTACTTCTAGATTACTCGTATATCTACTTAATTTACTTACTGCATAAGCTATATCTAGGCGAATATAGTTCATCACGTACATTAAGCTTCTAATAATTTGGGCATACTCTAATTGAGAAATACTTTTCTGTATATTCTTAGAAAGAAACAAATTAATATCCACAGATGTTCTAGCAAGATGATCATCATCTTTGCTGAATTTGTCAAGTATTTTCTCAATATAATGAGATTGTGACAAAGCATAAACTTATGATATTTTGGTAATTTTCATACCAAGTATTACATCAGCAATCCCCATGTCCTTTCTGTCAAAATGTTTATTCAATATTTTCTTGGTAGTTTTAATCATATTATTATTACTATCTATGATGAGCATTTCATCCACGTAAAGACATATTATAACATAACCGGTGTTTGTGTTTTTAATATAAATACATTTTTCACATTCATTAATTTTGAATCCATTTGACATCATTGATTTGCCAAATTTCTTATACCATTACTTTGGCACTTATTTTAAACCATATAATAATTTAACCAATTTACATACTTTTTTTTTTCTTTTTTTGGAACAGAAAATCCTTTTGGTTGTTCTATGTAAATTTCTTCATCTAACTCACCATTTAAGAAAGCGGTTTTCATATCCATTTGATGAATTTCTAGATTTTGCAAAGATGCAATGGCAATTAGCATTCTAATGAATGTTATTCTAGTAACCGGTGAGTATGAGTCAAAATAATCAAGACCTTCTTTTTATTTAAAACCTTTGACCACAAGTCTTGCCTTGTATTTGTCAACTAATCCATCCGCTTTCATTTTTCTCTTGAAAATCCACTTGTACCCAAGAGGTTTACAACTTAGTGGTAAATTAACCAATTTGCAATTGTGATTTTGCAGGATGGATTTAATTTCGCTATTTACAGCTTCTTTCCATAAAGGAGCTTCAGGATTGGACATAACTTCTTCAAAAGTTAAAAGCTCATTTTCTAACAAAAATGTTAAAAAATATAGATCAAACGATTTTGAGATTCTAGCATGTTTACTACGCCTAGGTTTAGCATGTTTACTACGCTTAGGTTTCCCTTCCTCATTTTGATCTATTTCTTGCTCTTGTTCTTGATCATGTTCTTGATCCTGACTAATAATAGCATTATGAGATCTTTTGTTAGTACTAGTCTCTTGTCTAGTTTTATTTGGAAACATATGTTTAAAGAAAGACGCATTTCGAGATTTAATAATAGTATTTACATGCATTTCGGAATGTTCTGATTTATAAATCAAAAACTGATATGCACTACTATTTTTGGCATAACCAATAAAAATGTAATCAATTGTTTTAAGACCTATTTTAGTCTTTTTAGGACTAGGAATAGTTACTTTAGCCAAACACCCCCACACTTTTAAGTATTTGCAGGATGATACTCTTTCATGCCATATTCATAAGGTGTTTGATTCACTTTTTTTCAGAGTACTTTATTAAGTATATAATTAGCAGAAAGTATTGCTTTCCCCCACAAGTTCTGAGGTAATCCAGAACTTATTAACATAGCATTCATCATTTCTTTTAAAGTCTTATTTTTTTTTTTAGCAATTCCATTTTGTTGAGGTGAGTAAGGAGCGGTGGTTTCATGAATTATTCCAAGTTCTTTACAAAATTCACCAAAAGGTGATACCACCTCTATCACTTCTAAGTTTCTTAATTTCTTACCAAGTTTATTTTCAACTTCATTCTTATATTGAATGAAAGTTTTCAAAATTTAATCATTGGTTTGAATTAAATAAACATAACTGTATCTAATATAACCATCTATAAAAGTGATAAAATATTTTTTCACACCTCTAGTTTGAATTGATTTAAAATCACAAATGTCACTATGAATTAATTCAAGTGGTTCCGTACTTCTTTCAATTGAATGAAAATGAGTTTTTGATAATTTTGCCTCGACACAAATTTCACATTTATGATTTAAATCAATATCAAATTTAGGTAAATATTCCATATTAATTAATCTACGTAAAGATCCATAATTAACTTGTCTAAGTCTACCATGTCATAAATTTGAAGAGTTAAGCAAGTAAGAAGAAGATGTATTTTTATTAATAACAGATGATACAATAGTCATGACATTCATTTTGAAAAGGTTATCAGACATGTAACATTTTCTTACATAAGTACAAACTTGTCACTTTAAAAAACTAGCCTAAACTCATTTTTACTCAACAAAGATCCGGAAACAAGATTCTTGCGAATGTTCGGTACATGCAACACATTGTTGAGAGTGAGTTCCTTTCCAGATGTCATCTTTAGAATAATATTTTCTCGTCCTTCAACTTTGAAAGTTGAAGAGTTGCCCATAAAAAATTGTTCACCATTATTCACTATAGAATAACATATGAATATCATTTTGTCGACACATATATGACGAGTAACACCAGTATCCACCCACTATTCTTTAGGATTTCTGACAAAGTTTGCCTCATAAATAACTGCAGAAAGATTTATGTCATCTACACCATTGGAAATTTTGTCCACTTCGGTCATATCGGCTTGACCAAATTTTTTACTTGATTTTCCTTTGCTTTTGCAAAAATCAGTTCCAAAGAACTTTTCTGTTTTTTTACCATGATTTATTGGCACAGTCCCAACATAAAGAGGGGTTGGTGCAATTGTGGCCACCATACTAGTACTGGTTTGAATATTAGTTTGACTAGTTTCTGTAGCCATAAATTCTAAATTATAAAACAAACTTATAATTAGAATTCTATACTACACAGAAAATTAAAACCATAAACACAGGATTTTAAATTCTGTAAAATAAAAGAAACAAGAATTGTAACGTTTATTTTCAATTAATTTTGAAGATAAAATAAAATTTTATTTAAACAAATTAATTCCACACAGAAAATTAAATTTCTATAACACTTCAATAATTAAAATATTGAAACATAATTTTAATTAATGAACACTTAGAAATTATTTCTGAAAATCAAAATTAATTTCTGACAAACTTCACAAATAAATATTCTGAATTGTTAATGACACCAGTATATTACTACTAATTGTCAAAGAAAATAAACAGTATATTACTATTATTTATCAAACAGTATATTACTACTATTTGTTTTTCCAACCATAATATTTCTTTGTAAAACCACAAAAAATAATTTTTGTAAGTAGAAGAAAGAGAATAGGAAACAAACGAAAAATTCTGTATAAACAGAATAATTTGTATCTGTCTTAAGATTCTTGGAACAATTTTCTGTGTAAAATAAATAAGTTGAAACAAATCAAACAAATAAAAATAAATTACTTATTGAATTTGTTTTATCGAATCGAATAAATAATTAAAAGATCAAGTCGAGTGCATGACACTCTGTCCTTAAGACAAATTCGCTCCGCTTCAGTACTTACGGACTAATGGCGTCTATCTCTCAAGATACAATGATCTTCACAAATTGTAGTAGCATTTCAAACAATTTGTTCGGCGAACAAAACCTGTGTTCTATACTTTCTAAATTTTTCCGAAAATTATATGAAGAATATATATGCAACAGAGCAAAATCTGGACAGCAAGAAAATGACTTTTTCAGACTATTTTCGGATGCAAAACAGTGCTGAAAATGGCCTCTATATATAGGCAAAAAGTGGCTGTTCGAACATGTTTAATTTCAAATGAGCAGATCTGAATTTGAATGAACAGGTGCATTAACTGAAGAACAGATAACTGCTAGGCAGTTTCTATCTGTTGGAAATTGCTGGCAGTTATAAATCTGTTAAGGGAAGAGCAAAATTTGTTCGGTGATAGATTAATCTGTTGGCACAATTTTTGGACAAAAATTTGAATTTAAACTTCCATTTTGAAATTCAAATAATTTCCTCAAGAATTTGAAAAAATTCAATTAAATTTTGTCTAAAAAATTAAAGTTAAAATCGACCCGACCCAGGCACGGCTCAACTCGGTCGACCGGTGGTGGTGCGCATGTGTGGTGGTTTGAGCTAAGGTTTCATTTGTCCATAATTCCTCCCTTTTACAAACTTGAGGTGCCCCTTGAGACTCAACCCAAGTTTGTACACCTAGAGTTTATATACTCACAAAAGCTCACTTAAAGTTTCAATGTAAGATAAGTCTTATAAGGAAATTCACATTTAATTATTTAATTGTGCATTTCTCGAACCCGAAAACGACATCAAGTTGTCATTCACTCATAAATGGTTTTGACGAATCGTCTTCACCGTGTGACTTGCTATGCGGCAAGAAACACGTCACATCTTCGGACTCATCCCAAAAGACGTGTGAGGGGCTCAAAGTTGGTCCAAAATAAGCCTATAAAAACTAAATTTTCTAACAAAAAAAACTTGAAATATAAAGGGTCAAAATGGGAAAAAAATAAATTTTAAAGACCAAAATAGGAAAGTGATCAAACATAAAGGAAACAAAGTGTAATTTATCCATAAAAAAATTATTTGACTCTTTTGTGCTAGGGGTGGGCGCTGGTCGGTTGCGGCCATGGAACCTCCAATCTGCCATCCATCCGCCAGATTGGCAGATTGGAGAAAATCAATCCGCATCCGTCCGCCAATCCGGCGGATGTGGATTGAGCGGTTTGGCGGTTTGGCGGATGGATGCGAATGGGTTTGGCGGTTTAAAATTTTATAAATTTTCAACATAATTCAACTTGTGCACTTTCTCAAAAAAAAAAAAAAGTATTACAGTCAATAACTTAAAAAAAGTATTACAATCACTGTATGCCTTATCTACAGAAAGAAATTTTAAAACTTTAGAATATCACGATCACTGCATGCCTCATCCACATATTACAATCACAGCATGATTTATATCCACATAAAGTATTACAATCTGTGGTTCTTAAAATATAATAACAATTCAAACTACCAAAACCATAAACAGAGCAGTAGTAGAGATTGTATGTCTCTTTATTATTACATCTATATATGTTTTTGAAAACAAAAACCAACCAGCATATATCATATTTTCTATTTATTATTTTTAGAGTTAGATTTAAAAACAAAAAATATAGATAAATAATACATTTATTTTTTTCAATTCAAAAAATATATTCAAGTTGAAAATTTTTTTTGAACAGAATATTTAAACTCTTTTTCAATTGAAAACACAAACATAATATTTAAACAAATTGAAAACACAAACTCTTATAAATTACTAGGGGTACTCGTGGTTTAGCGGTTCGGTTGCGGCCAAAGAAATCTCAAATCCGCCATTCGTTCGTTAAATTGACGGATTGGAGAAAATCAATCCGCAACCGTCCGCTCGTCATCACGCATCTGTCCAAAATGCAGCGGATCGGTTCGATTCGGTCGATTTTAACGGATCGATATATCCGCTGTTCACCTCTGTTTTGTGCAATGTCCAAAGTCGCACGCTTTATACTTTAGGCCAAGCTTGACACAAGTTCAGACAAGTCTCTGTATTTTAGGCAATGCTCGACGTGGTCATATAACTAATAAGTTTGACACACAAGTCTCTGTACTTTAGGTGAAGCTCAACACGATCATGTGCCTACTAAGATTGACGCACAAGTCTGTGTTTAGGCCAAGCGCGACATAGTCATGTGGCTACTAAAATTGTTGAAATATCACAAAGACTGTAACAAAGTGAAAAAAGATAGTAACAAGAAAAATGCAAAATATCTTGTAAGTGAGTGAGTTTCATGTAAACTCATTATATTGGGTTCACTCATTATCAAACATTTTCTTTGCTCTTTACACAAATATTTGAAAACATTTAAATTTTTTAAACAAAATACAATTTCTTATTGTCTAAAATAATGAATTTTTTATATAAAAATAAATTGATCTCATTTAAAATTGTGAGTTTCATTGTTTTAAACTGATTAAAAATTGTGTTTTAAAGTTGAGCCCATTACATCTCAAATTTTTCTTTATTGTCAAGTTGGCAACTTGCAACGACACCGAAGAGGAAGTCCTTTTCTTGGACTCCTTTGTCATGTATGATGTAATTAGTGCTCTTCACGTGGTCTTGCCCATCAATTTCTTCTAAGGTGTGATGACCAATTTTTTATTTTTTATTTTTTTAGTTAGAAGGTGTGATCACCATTTAAGTCATTACTATCAATTAATATCTCATTTAATTTTGTTATGAGTACAAAAATGTCATAATGTCATAAGACATGCTGATATGTTAATTAGTATACCAATTAGTGCATGTAGTACCACCGGTTTTTTTTTTGTTAGATAGAAGGTGTGATCACCATTTAAAGTCATTACTATCAATTAATATCTCATTTAATTTTGTTATAAATATAAAAATCAAACATGAAAAAATTACAACAAAAAATAAAATAAAATGGTTTGAGTCTTATAATAAAATAAATTTTAAATTTTATTTATTTAAATCTTAATTTTTTGATTTATTTTCAATATAAATTATTTGTCTATTTTCGTTAAATAAAATTAATCAGAAAAATGATATTTTAGTCATTATATTCAATGTAGATGTACAAAAAATATTTAATATTCTATTTTTCATTGAGTTTAATGATTAATTTTTTTCCTTTTAATTTTACTTGACAAAAATAGACAAATAGTTTAAATTAAAAATAAATCAAAATATTAGGATTTAAATTGATAAAATTAAAAATTTAATGTTTATTTTGTTATAAGGGTTAAATTTTAGATTTTTTCTTTTGTTAATTTCCTCTTAAATATTTAATATATATACGTATATAAGTTTATTTTTTTTAATACAAATTTAGAAAAAATTTAAGGTATGCACCTTTGTTTATGACATATGTGTATTTGATTGACCTATTGTGTAATTAGTTATATTAATTATGAGATTATTTTAATTATGATTAAAAAATTATTTAATTATATATTTGGTTATAATTTAATTTTTTTTAATTATAATTCTTATAATACTAAATTATGCTATTTGAGGGTGCCTAACATAGCATGACTTACAAATTATTGGTGAAAAGTAAGAGTATAAAAATGGTCCACGGTCTGTGGACGGTTCAAAGCTTGCCCGCGGCGGGGTGGGTTCGACTTGTTTAGGCTCGTTTGGACCCTAGCCTGAGCCTAGCCCGAGACCTTGGGCCTGAGTTTAGGCCATCATTTTGAAACTCGGCCTGTGAGCCCGGCTCGTGGCCAGACCTATCTGTCAACCCGAGGCTTAGTGTCTTTTATTTGTGAAAAATAATAAAATTTTAATAAAAAAAATAACAAAAAAAAAATATTCAGACCCACCAAAACTCGAGTCCAAGCCCAGGCCTAGACGTACCGGCCCATTCAAGAATCAAATACCTCTGCACTTAGATTTAGGGTTGGTTTGGAATGTTTTTAAAAAGTACACTTTTTGACTTATTGATTTATATGGGTTGGGTTTGGATTTGATTTGATGTGATGTGTTAGAGAGGTGATGTGATTTAAATAAAAAGATGTGACTTAAATAAGATAATTACTTTTTAACTTTTTGTATTATTCAGATCATGTTAAACTTGATTTTAATTTTTTGACTCGTGAATTGACGTAGCCTGAATTTTGGCAAAAAGGAGCGAAGTGAGATTTGATGAATGATTTTGGATATTAATTGTGTCATGCATCAATCAATTGTGTCATATATCAATCAAATCCATCAAATCAATTGATGAATGAATTTGGATTTTCAAAAGAAAAAATGAGTGAAGGTACTAATTAGTGCTATCACTAATAATGTGACAGTAGGTCCCATCATAAATGATTTGATGTTTTGACCTTAATGTTATATTTTTTTTTCTTTTTTTATTGAGTGCCATATCATTAATGATCTTTTTAAAATTCTAAAATTAATAATCTCTAACATTGTTGTTTTAAAACGGTTTATATCCATGATAAAGCTGTTTTGCAAGAACTGCACTATGCCCCCACGGCCTCAGCCACTTTATCCAATCCAATCAAGGATAAAGATGTTAGACAACCTATCCTTCCATTCGAACAATTATTCTTCAATTTTTTTTTTCTCCATTTTTTTAAAATTATTATTAAAAAATATTTAAGACTTATAAAAAATCTCCTCTAATTTGATTTATAATAATATAACATAATATATGTCAATTTTTTATTTATTATATACACAATCGTGTAGATATTGTCTTTCCTGTCACATCATTATAAGTAAATTTAAAAATTCAAATTATAAGTTTCTAACATTATTCAATTGTTATTATATGCATCACCTCTAATAAAGAATCGGTATATATATATGTAACACCAAAAATAGCTTCTAAGATAAGAAGGGTATTTTGGTCAAATAATTATAAGTGCCATTCTCACTATATATATATATATATATATATTTTTTTTAAATAAATAATTATCATTGCAAAAGATTTAACTTTTTTAGTGACAAATTTTGCTATATTTTGCCAAGAATAATTGGTTATACTATTATTAATATTTTGCAACAGAGCTATTGTGATCATAAATACTCTTTGCGAGTGTCATACTTGCGTCCCCCACTTGATGGTGTCATTATTTCAAAACAGCTTTGCCATGTTGACTGTAAAAAATAAAACAATTTTAAGACGACTAAGCCATCACAATAATAAGTTTTTTTATTTTAAGAAGAATGCTTCAGAGGTCGAATTCTCCGTGGCTCAGGTGGTTCGAATTTGAAACGACATCGTTTTGATTTTTTTTCTTTTTTTCCTTCTTTTATCTTTTATATCTGAAACAAAAACAGAGGGAGGAAGGAAGAGATAGAGAGAATGAAGGGGAAAGGAAGAGAGAAGAGGGAGGGGAGACCATCACCACGGCCCGCCTTCCTTTGTGTGTGTACACAAATCTGTATCTCTCTCTCTCTCTGTATCTCTGTCTCTGTGAAGTCTCTGTGATAACGATGATGCGTTGATGATCATGTGTTGGTTGTTGATGATCTCTTCTTTTCTTTCTTCTTTCTTCTTCTTCTGTTTTCTTCTTCTTCTATGAGTCATGGAAAGGATGAAGAAAAGAGGAGGGGGGGGGGGGGGGCGGGGGAAGGGATTTCAAAACAACGTCATTTTGGAATTTTAGGTCACTCGAGCTACGAAAAATTCGAGTTAGCAGAATTGTTATTCTAAAATTGATTGATCTTGCCAATATCAACTTATAAGCTTAGGCTAATTTATAATATTTGCTTGGTGAATATATCTTTGTTGGGGTGCTATGCCATCTGCAATGGACAACAACCATAGCTTGTTATATATATCTATTCTACTCTATAAAAAAACATAACTCTCAACATTTTTCAAGAATACTCATATATTGTTAATTTACTACCGTAAATAATTGTTGAAAATTTTCAAATTTATCTCATTATTCTTGTTCATCAAATATTCTAAAAATTTTAATGTGAAATTAGAAACGCATCATGTTTGCGCTCACTACTAATATATATATATAGCATGCACTTCCATTGTCAACACCATCATGCCATGGTGCAGCAACAATTACTTTTGTGTTACCCTTTTGCTTCCAGAAACAAGTATTAAAAATATAAGTGTTTTTCATTCAATTCCATTCGGACACAAAACGATTCCTTTCAAAGTTTTGTAATCCTTCATTCACATGCACCTATTTGCCCCCTCACAAATATAATATACAGTACCTTGAAATAGCAATATAAATATATTATATCCTTCATGCATAATGTTATCCCTATATATATAAATAAATTTGAATTTCTTTGATAAGGTTTGGTATAGCAGATGCCATTATGGTCCGTTTGGCAAGCAAGGTTGGGGCTAAAATAGTCACAAAAGACAAAATAGGCTATTTTAGTCACAACAAATAAAACATCATATCAAACCCATAATTATTACACTCTTCTCTCACAAAAAAAGTCAAAAAAGCCAAAAAATCAAAAAAATCCTTCCCAAATCAAGCTTTTTAACCCAGACTAAAATAGTCAAAAAGTCAAAAAGCCAACCCACTTCCCAAACGGATGCCTAATATGCTTACTTTCTTCCAATTCAAGACATGATAATGAATGGCAATATATATATATATATATATATTAACAACTTGTTGCCTACTCTATTATCACATTTATAAATTAATTTAACCCACTTGAAGTAAATTAAATAATCAACATTTGTATATATGCAAATATATTATCAATACCAAAGTTTGATTATCTAATAATGGGCTTATTGGTATTGCTTATTATAATTTAAAAGTTAATAATTAAAAAATAAAAATTGCACTTAATGATTCTTAAAATAAAATAAATTATAAATAATTCAGAGAAAGTACTGAGGCCTCGTTTGGGAACAGGCTAATTTAGTAACTTTTTGGCTATTTGACTAAAATATGAGCTAAAGAAAATTAGTATGTTTGGGATGATTTTTTGATTTTTTACGAAAATATGTGCAAAAAGTAAAGAGAAAAGAGAATCTTTAATTTTTTGGTATAGGTTGTTGACTTTTTGACTAATTTAATAACTTTTTAACTAAAAGGAAGGGTCCCCAGACAAGGCCTGAGCTTTGGTTTAATCTTTTATGAATTGTTTATATTCTGACATGAAAATCTGATATAACTAAATAAATAATTATTTGCGAGCTTAATAACGCTTCATAGGTGATTTTTTTTTTTTTCAATAGGTGATACTAGATAATATATATATATATATATATATATATATATATGATCTGCACTGTGCATTAAATATATGTATATGATGTAGGTGGCCCATCACTGCCTCCCAAGCACCAAATTAATTATTAATGTAAACAGAGATAATAATGATTTCACCTGTCTATCATTATGATCAGATCACTTCTCTACCCTAATATGTGCTAATGCTGTTTACGGTGGGTCCAACCAGACGAGCGGAGTTTTTCATCTCTTCTTTTATTTTGTTTCTTTCTTTCTTGTTTTTTAACAAAAGAATCTATTCATTCAGAAAACAAATAAGAAAATGACTCAGAACCTATGACATGTATTGAAAGTTGTTATTATGTTACTACATTATGATTGAATCTTAGCCTTTTGATTGTAAATTTTGAATAATTTTTTTGATTTCTTTAACATGGAGATGGAGAAGATGTTGGTGCAAAATTGGTAAGTAAGATAGAAATAAATAAAATAGAAAATAATTAGTATTATTTTCAAATAATATTGCTTTCCTTAATTCCACCAATTCTGTCAAATATGGTGTGCACTGGATTACTCGCAAATCCTCCTCCAGGATACAATTAAACTTAATCTAAAGACAGATGTCTGATTGCGTTATGTACGAATGAAATCAGATCTCGAATACCTTTGAATTTTTCTAACCCACTAAGTAAAGAGGAAAATAACAATATGTATCATTGAGAGAACTTTTATGGAAAAATATATATCCAATTTTCAACCCATTCGGCCTTTATATAGGCATGAGTTTGTTCCTCAAATCAAAGGTCGTGTCCTTTAGATTCAAAAGTAACACTCTTTAAATCAAAGAGTAATGTCTTTTGATTTAAATCCAATGGTCATACCTCATGATTTAAATCCAAAAGATACTTTTTTTTGTTTAAACTCAATGGTTACACCCTTGTAGATATCCCATTTTGATCGGCTTTAAGACTTAGGCATTTTCTTTTAATCACCTGATAATGAAAATTGAAATATACTATTTCATGAATTTCTCAGCAGAAAAATCAAATTTAAGCTTTAATTTCAATCTTACACCCATTTTGGCCAAATTATTTTAAACCTATTTAAAAATCTTTTTTTGCATTTTTATTGTTCGGAAAATTTAGCAGTTTTGAAAAAATTAGCTCTTCAAAAAAAGAAATGGGTCTTGGCTTTTCAAAATTGGTTCTTTAAAAAATGAATGGGTTTTGGCTCTTCAAAAAAAATGAAGGAGTGTTGGCTTTTCAAAATTGACTTTTTAAAAGCTCCTCAAAATTGACTCTTCAAAAAATGAAAGGATCTTAGCTCTTGACCTATATATAGAAGACTATTAGAGCTATGGGGGGAGATTGAGAGAGAGGTCTTACTTTTGATCAAAAGAAAATTTATTTTGTCAAAATTAAGAGAAAATACCAAGTGAGATATAAACTTCTTACCTTTCACAGATATTCCACTGATATACACCACCCAAAATTTCATTAAAGCTAAAACTCAAAACTTTTTGCTGAGATTCTAAAGCATATTCCATAACCGTGATTGTATAAAGGAGAAAGTTTGATAAATCAGAAAATTCACGATTTCCTCCAAAGGTGAATCTTTGCAATCTTCTCATTTATTTTATTGTATTTTCTTTATTGTTTTAAATATGTGATATTTAGGTTGTGAAAATGGAAGGCTAAGCCTCTCTTCCTTAAATTTCTTCTTATTTATTTTATTGTATTTTTTTATTATTAAATATGTGATTTTAGGTTGTGGAAGTGGAAGACTAAACCTCTGTTTCTTAGATTTTTTTATTTTTATTTTCTTGTGTCGTCTTTATTAAATATGTGATATTTAGTTTGTGGAAGTTGTTCCTTAGATTTCTTCTCATTCATTTTCTTGTATTTTCTATGCGATATTTAGAATATGTGATATAAATATGTAATTGAAGTTATAAAGATTTTCTCATCAGAAGTGTTAAAAACTCTCTTCTCAACCAATTTTGAACATGGAAATGGATTTTACATATATATTTCATGAGTAAGAAGATAAGTCTTTAACTAATTGTGATAACTTATATGTATTTTTTCCCTTTTCTTCCCTATTTTCTTAGAAGTCCTATAGAGCTTTCACAAGTTTTGTAAGACTTCCCCTTTGAAATAATGGCAATCTACTCTTTCTAATTAATAGTATGGATTTGAGTATTAATTTACTCTTATTCACAACGAGATGAATGTAGATTTCCATATATTTTTTTGGTTTGGTGTTTCCTTGTTTCAATTCTCATGCTTGTTAGATTTTTCATTTGATAGCTTTTTGTACATATGTATCTCTTGGAAATGTTTTGTTTGTTTTGTCTTGGTTTGGCTGCATGAAAAATAGGAATTCCCAAAAACAAAGTATTTCCTAAGCAATAAACAAAGCGATTCTCGGCGGATGATTATAGTTCTTAGTTAAATCTCTTCCGTATATTCTTATGATTTTGCTGTAATAATATTCAGTCCCACGTCTTTTATTTTCTTTTATTTGGTTTTGTAATTATTTAGTGTTGTAATAATTCCCAACCCCTGTTTCTTTCAACCCCTTTCTATGTATGTCTTCCAACCCCATATCTTTCTATCTCTTTTATTTACTCGTTTCCCATGTCTATACATAGTATCATATTTTCTTTTCATCGTATCCATATTTCATACTTCTAGATTTATCTCATTTTCATATGTAGGTTTAATCAATTTCTATGTGATTTTGTGTGCTACCTCATGTCTTGAGATGATTCACATGTCATATATTAGAAGCCAAATCTTTAGTTGCATTTCATGAGTAAATTGCATTAGGATTTTGTATATAAGATTATGCATATTTCACTAACTTTGTTTTGTAACTGTTCACGGGACATCAAAAAATATATAAGTTGTTATTCTTTAGCATCTCGTTTTTTTGTATTTTTCTTACTATGTTTACCATCCTATCATGTGACTATTTGCTTATATAATATATCTTTATGAATGCTAGTAAATGGGGGCTATGCTGTTCAATTTGGAATAATATCGATTTTCATGTTTGTTAACTCAATTTCTGTTGAGTTGAACATTATTCAAATTCTTTCAAAATACATTAAATCAAGTTGTTCCAAAATGAATGACACATTCTATACTTGTTTGCTTTCACATAGTAATTTTTAGAATTATTAATAATCATAACATGAGCATATAAAGTTAATAAAATTCATATCATGGTTAAGTAGAGACCGATCTTTTGATAGGGTGAGCGGGGGTGCTCAATTAATGACCTTCTCCCCTCATATCTAAGGCTCCGAGCCAAGCATCCTTAGTTACAACGAACAATGGCCTTGGCATGATTCATGGGTTTTCTAATTTTCCAAAATATTAGGTAGCGACTCTGAAATCTGATAACTCAGTCCATTTTTGGCAAATGTTTTGCAATAAAATGGATTTTCTATAAAATTTTTCGAATTTGGACTCTCATCTATGTTTCACATTATATTCGTGAGATTAGATCAAAGAAATCGAGGGTTCAAACGGTTTAATGCGCACGGGTACCCCTCGGGGTGATGTTACAGTTTCTAGCAACTCTGTAGGAGATTTTATGAAACCTTGACTCAAACTCCATGATATGACTTTTATTTTCAATTATATGTTTATTGCATTGCATGCATTGGTGCACTTAAAGTCCTTGTGTTGCCCAGATACCGGTGGGAGCACAGGTAAGCTTTTTGTGACACTATACCTATCTTCAAGTCGCTGCTGGGACCTTGTGTTAATAATCTTTCAAGATCTGTCAAAAATGTAGCTTTGATATCTAAGATTCTCAGACTTCAACAAGAGGCTATATTGACTCTTCTGACTTCCTGGGATCTTCACTGGTTATTACCTAACGGACTCTTTCGCAATGTCACCTTGACTTTAACCCCTAAAGTAGAGCCGACCTTGTACATATAGTGAGCCATAGTACCTTCCAAAATTAGGACATGATGCTCTCTCATTTCTAGCATGTATGATACCACTTGTTTGAATAGTGAAACCCTAGATCATTTCAAAGGTAGGTCTGAGTAACCCTACCTCCCATAAGGGTGTTTGTTATCTTTCCTGCTATGTGCTATGTGCAATATATGGGATCAGTACAAGGATTCTTAGATTCAGATAAATGGTTCAGGCATTTTAGTTTGTGGGATTGAGTTCAGTTTTTCAACATGATTTAGCAGTAATCATTTGAGCCGATATGCTGCTAAAATTTTGATTAGGGGTTTCATTTTATTTTTGTGAGGTAGTGTGGCACCATAGCTTCAAAACGGTTTGATATCCCTCAAGTTCTGTAGACTCGCGTCGGTAGACTTTGTAAGAGTGTAGATTTGGTTTAAGGACAACCAATGTTAGTTTATTTACCACCAGCTATATGAAGAAGAAGTGCAAAACCCTCATCAACTGTCCAAAGTACCTTTTCCTTACCAACTAGATCATCCTCGCTTAATTCATCAAAATCAATGATGGCTCAAGTTCAAAAAAATATAGTGGGACATGTTGTTGGCCCTTCAACAAAGTATGGATACTATTGCTAATATAGTTACCACTCATGGTGATACTTATGTTGAATTGCAACGCCTATCTCGAGCATCTACTACTCAACCACCTCCGGTGATTCATCCAATCCCACCTCCACCAGTTGAGGAATTTCCTGAACCCAACTTCCAAAAAGACCTGAAGGTTCTTGCATAATCATTGGGAGGACCTTTTTCCCTTTCATAACTAACATGAGGGCTCTTTTCTCTGGAAACGAATGAATTTGATCCAATAATGCTAAAACTAGCCAAGTTGGAGAAAATGTTTAAAAGGTCGCAAGGAATTAACTATATACCAGATATTGAAGACGGATATACTAAAACAATTGTTAAGTTGCCTGAACGATTTAAGATGCCACATATTGATAGATTTGATGGTTTTGGTGACCCTATGGTGCATATCCGCTTATTTTCTGATGTTCTAAAGCCTATGGGTTTGACTCGTCCACAAAAGTTATCTCTATTCGAACGAACTTTGTCAGGAGTGGCTGCCATTTGGTATGCCAAGTTAGAAGATTCGATGAAACAAAGTTGGGAAGAAATGGCTGAAGCTTTTTATCACTCAATATGCTTATAACACTCAAATTGAAGTGACCACTTGGGAGTTAGAAACAACCTGACAAGAACCAAACGAAGGTTTTATAGCCTTCATTACCAGATGGAGGGCCAAGGCGGCAATGATGACTAACAAACCACCTGAGAAAGGTCAAATCCGCATGGTAGTAAGAAATCTGCATGGAAAAATGTTGCAAAAAATGATAGTTCTTCCACTTTTCACTTTCAAAGAGCTACATAAAATAGGAGTTCAGATAGAAGACACCATCAAGCAAGGAATTATAGTGGATGACAAAGAACTGGTACGGAAGACCTTTGGTCGTTATCCAAATAGCGCCACCAGTAGTAGCATGGCTTAGAAGTCTTCTAAGGTTAACAATGTCACTACCACCACCGCCAAAATAATCGACCCCTTTGACAACGTTGGTCCACAAACAACAAACTCAACCTGAGTCTTAACCAGAACCTTCAACCCACTCCATATGTCCCTTATTAAAACCATGAAGATCTTAGTAGAAAAATGGTATCTCAAACCTCTTGACCCACGACCTTTTCCAGATCTTCTCCCAGCCAAATACTGTGCCTTCTATCAATAGCCTGGACACGATACCGACCGTTGTTCTTGTCTCCGTTATGAGATTCAAGATCTCATTGACAATAAAGTCATAGCTCCCCTACAACCGCCAAAACCCAATGTCACTACTAATCTAACTCTCATGTTGATCAAAACCTTTTTATAAGAAAACCAAAAAAATAATCAAAGTCATGAACTAGAGGCACAGTCGAGTCAAGTTTTCCGTCTTTCCCCCGTATTCTCAAAATCTCCATTTAGATTGTCAATCACTCGTCGGAAAGTGTGTAATCATCGTAACAAAACCCTTTAGTTGGCCGGTTGTCCGGGTTGTTGGCTGGTATTTTTTTTTTTTTTTGGATCTTATTTTTCGATATCGCACCCGTGAGTGTTGCACCCGCGATATTCTAAACCACGCCTACGATTGTCACACCCGCGGTATTTATTATTGCAGAGGGCTCTTTCGTGACGTCACCTTGACTTCAACCCCTAGAGTAAAGCTGACCTTGTACATAGAGTGAGCCTTAGTAGTTTCCAAAATTAGGACAGGATGCTCTCATATTTTTAGTATGTATGATACCGTTTGTTTTAATTTCCCCTTTCTTCGTTATTTTCTTAGAAGTCATATAGAGCTTTCACAAGCTTTGTAAGACTTCCATTTTGAAATGATTGCAATCTATTCTCTCTAATTAATAATATGGATTTGAGTATTAATTTACTCTTATTCACAAAGAGATGAATGTAGATTTTCTCTATTTCTTTGGTTTGGTGTTTTTTAGCTTCAATTTTCATATTTGTTAGATTTTCCATTTGATAGCTTTTTGTACTTATGTATCTCTTGGAAAGGTTTTGTTTGTTTTGTCTTGGTTTGGCTACATGAAAAATAGGAATTCCCAAAAATAGAGTATTTCCCAAGCAATAAACAAGGCGATTTTTGGCGGATGATTGTAGTTTTTAGTTAAATCTCTTATGTATATTCTTATGATTTTGCTGTAATAATTTTCAGTCCCACGTCTTTTATTTTCTTTTATTCGGTTTTGTAATTATTCAATGTTGTAATAATTCTCAACCCCCACTTCTTTCTACCCCCTTTCTATGTATGTCTTCCAACCCCATTTCTTTCTATCTCTTTTATTTACTCACTTCCCATATATGTACATAGTATCATATTTTCCTTTTCATCATATCCATGTTCTGCATCCATATATCATGTATCTTGATTCGGTTCATTTACATCTGTGAATTTCTATGTGATTTTGTGTACTACCTCATGTCTTGAGATGATTCACATGTCAATCTTTAGTTGTATTTTATGAGTGAATTGCATTAGGATTTTGTATATAAGATTATGCATATTTCACTAACTTTATTTTGTAACTGTTCACGAGACGTCGGTAAATATGTAAGTTTTATGTTTTTGTATCCTGCTTGTGTGTATTTTTCTTACTATGTTTAATATCCTACCATGAGGCTACTTGCTTACTAGATATAACTGTATAAATGTTGATGAATGGAGCTCATGTCATTTGATTTGAAATGATGTTGATTTTCATATTTGTAAATTCAATTTCTTTAAGTTATACATTATTCAAATTCTTTCAAAATATATGAAATCAAGTTTTAATCCCTCACGACCTTTTAATGAGGAAGTCTTTATTACTTCAATTACATAATTATATCACCGGTGGTGCTACATACACCAATTAGTATACTAACTAGTGTACCAACACTAGTTATGACATTATTATTAACCCCACTCATTAATCACATTACAAATTCTAAAAACCTCTGAAATTATACCACATCATCAATTGGTACACTAGTTAGTATACCAATTGGTACATATAGCATTATTCTTATATCACATATTTAATAAATAAAATACAAGAAAATGAATGAGAAGAAATCTAATAAACAACTTCCACAATCTAAATATCACATATTTAATAAAGAAAATAAAAAAGAAAAAATCTAAAGAATAGAGGCTCAGCCTTCCACTTCCATAACCTAAATATCACATATTTAATAAAGAAAATACAAAAAAATAAATAAGAAGAAATCTAAGGAATAGATGCTCTACTTTTGACTTCCACAACCTAAATATCACATATTTAAAACAATAAAGAAAATACAAGAAAATAAATGAGAAGATTGCAAAAATTCACCTTTGGAAGAAATGGTGGATTTGTCGAACTTTTTTCTTTATATCCTCATGGTTATGGAGTATGCTTTAGAATATCAATAAGAAGTTTTGAGTTTTAGCTTTAGTGAAATTTTGGGTGGTGTATATCAGTGGAATATCAATGAAAGGTAAGAGGTTTACATCTCACTTTGTATTTTCTCTCAATTTTGACAAAATAAACTTTCTTATTAAGACCTCACATATTTAATAAAGAAAATACTAGAAAATAAATAAGAAGAAATCTAAGGAACAGAGAGGCTCAGCTTTCCACTTCCACATTCTAAATACCACATATTTAAAACAATAAAGAAAATACAAGAAAATAAATGAGAATATTGCAAAAATTCACCTTTGGAGGAAATTGTGAATTTTCTAATTTATCAAACTTTCTTCTTTATACCCGCATGGTTATGGAGTATGCTTTACAATTTCAGCAAGAAGTTTTGAGTTTCTTTAGTGGAATTTTGGATGGTGTATATCAGTGGAATATCAACAAAAGGTAAGAGGTTTATATCTCACTTTGTATTTTCTCTCAATTTTGACAAAATAAACTTTCTTCTGATTAAAACGAAGATCTCTCTCTCAATCTCCCCTTATGGCTCTAATAGTTATATATATATATAGGCCAAGAGCTAAGACCCCTTCATTTTTTGAAGAGTAAATTTTGAAGAGCCAAAAATTTTTCATCTTTTGAAGTGCCAAAACCCATTCATTTTTTGAAGAGCCAATTTTGCAGAGCTAAGACCCATTTCGTTTTTTGAAGATCCAATTTTCCCAAAACTACTAAATTATTTGGACAAGAAAAATACAGAAAAAGATTTTTGAATAGGTCTAAAATAATTTGGCCAAAACAGATGTAAGGTTGGAATTAAAGCTTAAATCTGATTTTTTTATTGAAATATTCATGAAATAGCATATTCCAATTTTTATCATCGAGTGATCAAAAGAAAGCGCCCAAGTCTTAAGGCCGATTAAAATGGGGTTTCTGCAGTTGTCCATCTTTGACAATGCTCGAAATCATTTCATGTCGTAAGGGAATGTGAAAGCCCGAAGACGACCCTTTTGACAAGGTCGTAAGACTTGAACAAACAAACAAGATGCAAATGCAGTTAGTAGAACCTAAAGGTTGCCTGTGTATTCCTTTGCAAGGAATCAAACCAGCGTAGTTCAAGGGCAAGATGCAAATGATATGCTAATGCAATTGAAAGTTGGACTTACACACTTCGTGTAGAGTGTTTTTTTTTTTTTTTTGAAAATTCTTGATTATGCAATGCCATGCAATAAGTAATATGCAAGGCACGCTTCATACAAATGATATGAAACATAATATGGGATGCAATGCAAACAAACGTGTTTCACATGAGTTAAAGAAAGCCTATCTAACAAGCAAGCCCAACCGTGCCTCACATGGAAGGATAGAAGGTATAACCAAGTAAACTCGAGATCGTCTCGTGCGAGAGGAGAAAAAAAAAAGAATCAAGATCCAAACGTATCTTACGCGAAAGGAGGAAATGTGAAATTGAGATTTACATGTGTCTCACGTGAGAGGAGAAATTGCGAACATGAGATCCAAATGCGTCTTACGCAAGAGGAGGAATTGTGAACTTGAGATCAAAACGCGTCTTATGCGAGAGGAGAAAATGTGAACTTGAGATCCAAATACGTCTTACGCAAGAGGAGTAATTGTAAACTTGAGATCCAAAAGCGTTTTGAGCGAGAGGATGAAATATGAACTTGAAATCCAAATGCGTTTCATGCGAAAGGAGAAAAGATGGTGCAACCAACAAGCGTACGTAACCATATTTCATACAGAGATGAGGAAAATTTTAATTGAGTAAACTTCAAATCTTAACACGTGTTATGTGAAAGAAGAAAATGTGGTGTAACTAACAGGAAAACGTAATCATATTTCATACGGAGAAGGAAGGTTTTAATCGAGTAAACTTCAAATCTTAACACGTTCCATGTGAAAGGAGAAAATGTGGCGTAATCAACAAGCGTACCTAACCGTATCTTGTACGAAAAGGGGGAATGTTTTAACCGAGTAAACTTCAAATCCAAACACGTTTCACGTGAAAATGAGAAAAGGTGGTGTAACCAACAGGCGTACCTAACCATATCTCATACGAAAATGGGGACGTTTTAACTGAGTAAACTACAAATCCTAACACGCTTCACGTAAAAGAAGAAAATGTGGTGTAACTAACAGACATACCTAACCGTATCTCATACGAAAATGGGGAAAGGTTTTAACCGTATTTAATTGACGCACAAATACATCAGTATACATACAACATACACTAGTATACATACACATACATTATATATACAGACACATATATATATATACATACCAAATATATTCATACAGATACACATACATATACATGCATGTACATATACAGATATATATTTACATATAAAGACAGACATACAGATACGCATATACATACGGACGCATATACATATATACCTATATACATATACATAACATATATACAATATACGGCATACACATATACACAATATATGCATACAGTATACATATACATATACGATATACACATTTCCCTTTCTTGTTCTAGTTTCTCTCTTTCCCAGTCGTCTTCTTCAACTGTCGCGTCTGGTGTGCGATTTCAACAATCACAGCGCCTAGCCGATAGAGCTAGACCTAACTTGATCTTCAACGATTGCCTCGATCTCCATATTGTCTTGTTCTTCGCTTTTGTCTTCTTCTTAACCCCAGCTTGCAAGGAAGACAAAGTAGAAGGCTGCTAAACGAAACTCTCTTGCTACCTCTCCTTTTGGCATTACTCTCATCTGACATGGCCTCTTCCCACCGTACTCTTTCCTTTTTCTCAGACCTTAATGAATCCTTGATAGAGATTATTGATGCCAACTCCTCTGAGCCTCGATAAAGTGCCCTTACCCCTGCCCTTGTTTTTATTTTTCTGCACTGTCGATCGAGCAATTGATGGCAGCGTAATCTGATAACGATGCCAACTCTTATATACTAAAATCCTGTGTGGAGATCGTAACCGCGGTTTTCAATTTGTCCTGCTAGGTACATAGCAGAACAAATGAGGTGCAATGGTTGAAAACACAAACTTTCTCTTTTCCATAGCATGTTTCAAGATGCTCGAAAGGAGATTAACCAACTAAAAAAAATGAAACAAAGAGATAAAACGCCAGACAACCTCCACAGCCTGATTGGAAGCTTCTTAGTGCTGCTCATTTGATGACAAAGAGTCATCTCTTTTAGAAGCTCTGGAAATGCTGAAACAAAGTCTTCAAGAGCCTCCAAGGAGTAAAGATGTGGTGAGGCAACTGACGGATAGTCGAGCAATGAAGCCATCTGCAAATGACGTCGATTTGCAATCGCCGAGTTGCCACCAATGATCCAAGAACATTCCTCCATCTTTCTTTTTGTTTTCTCTGTTTTTCTTTCTTTTCTTTTTTTTTTTTGGCAATGTTATAATTTCAATTGCATTAGCATATTATTTGCATCTTGTCCATGAACTAAGCTGGTTTGATTCCTTGTAAAGGGACACGCAGATAACTCTTGCGTTTAACCAACTACATTTGCATCTTGTTTGTTTGCCCAAGTCTTAAGGTCTTGTCAAAATGGTCGTCTTCAGGCTTTGACATTCACTCACGTTATGAAATGACTTCGAGCTCTGTCATAGAGGGGCAACTGTAAACACTCTATTTTGACCGGCCTTAAGACTTGGGCACTTTTTTTTTATCACCCAATGATGAAAATTTCATGAATTTCTTAGCAGAAAAGTTAGATTTAAGCTTTAATTCCAACCTTAAACCCGTTTTGGCCAAATTATTTTAGACCAATTCAAAAATCTTTTTCTGCATTTTTCTTGTCTGAAAAATTTAGCAATTTTGGAAAAATTGGCTCTTCAAAAAAAAGAAATGGGTATTGGCTCTGCAAAATTGGCTTTTCAAAAAATGAATGGGTTTTTGCTCTTCAAAATTAACTCTTTAAAAAAAAATGAAGGGGTGTTAGCTTTTCAAAATTGGCTTTTCAAAAAATGAATGGGTTTTGGCTCTTTAAAATTGACTCTTCAAAAAAAAAAAAAAAAGGTTGTTGGCTTTTCAAAATTGGCTCTTCAAAAGATGGAAAAGTTTTGGCCTTTCAAAATTGACTTTTTAAAAAATGAAGGGGTCTTAGTTATTGACCTATATGTAAAAGACTATTAGAGCTATGAGGGGAGATAGATAGAAAGGTCTTAGTTTCGATCAAAAGAAAGTTTATTTTGTCAAAACTGAGAGAAAATACAAAGTGAGATATTGGGCTCACTACAGTTCGGACTCTCAAATTGTCACGGTTCTTAATCTGAACCAAAGAGTCCAAATCCGGCAAATCGTTTTTCAGAAAATAGATTTTTAGAAAAGAAGTGCCAAACATGGATTGCTTTGCCAGATACAGAGTTGCCACCTAAATATTTTATTTTGGAAAATTTAGGAAACCCTGACTCGGTGCCAAAGGCCACGTGTCCGTCATCACCAAAGTTGCCTCGGCTCGGGAACTTGGGTACGATTGGGGAAGGTCAGCTATGAGCACCCCCTCTCGCCCGATCGAAGATCGGCCTCTACTAACCATGATATCTCGTTTTTGAAAACACATGTGTTCTTATTCCAGTTATTTGGCCTAGAATTACTATGTTATGCGCACAGCAAACAAGTATAGACCAAATCGCCTAAATTAGAACAAAACATTGCATGTTTGTTTTGAAAATGGTTTGCTACTCGCAAGTAGGCTAAAATGCAGGTTTCGCCACCCTCAAGTGGGCTTTAGAAAAGATGATTTTGCCACTATCTAGTGGGCTGAAAACTCACAGTTTTAATGCATTATTCTAATTTAGGTAATTCAACCTCTACCCACAGGCATTCAAGCAGTTATATCACATAAGCAAGTAGCCTCATGGTAAGCATAATGTCATGGCAACACTCACACGCATGCAAAGATGCTAAAACATAAATGCTTACCGAATACTCCAAGCCAAAACAGAAACTAGTTAGTAATCATATGCATGATCCTAGTTCATGTTAAGATGGCTAATGCAACACATGCAAGATGTAGCTACAATAGGCTCAGCTAATCTATGGATGGCATATGATGATGCTACAATTAACACGTATTCAACTTAGAATTGAAATACAATGCAGTTAGTATGATGTGCCGAGCCCGGTGCATGGAAGACAAATGTATGGATGCACGCATGCATAGCATAAGGTATGCTAAATTAAATATGCCCTAATACTAACCATCAAAGTAAGTAAGTAAAAGGGAGAAAGAAGTGGGGGTTGGAAGACATACACACACGCATCCACACTTATTACAAATTTGCCCTCGCTCGGAGGGACCAAAAGAATAATACAATTAACTAACCTACAAGCTAATTAATTATTATAACAAATTAACTAGTTAAGGAAATTATCTAAGCTAAGAAAGCAGTAAAGGCCTCGGGAGGAGGGCCCAATGCACGCGTGCTCGGGTTTGCTCGGAAATCCATCGCCATGCACAAACTGCCTCTGTTTACCCTGCTCTGCTCTTCTAAAAATTGCATAACTCCCAAGGAGCGCTCCATGGATATTGGGGAGCATCACCGACCAAGTGGGATCATCACCAGCCATTTTTAAGTGGTCATCGACCATCCATTGAGCTCTCGGCCAAATATATTTCGTCGGTCGGCAGTATATATGGCCGGCCGGCCAAAACTTCCTGCAGAAACCTGTTTGACAGTAGCAGAGGGTAGACAAGGCATGGCAATGCACTTTCAAAGCAATGTTTGCACCACCACCCTCCTTATCATGTTCATGACTCAAAGGAGGATGGTCCTCGACCCTCGGACCACCAATCGCGCATTTCAATGCATAATGGCCCAAAGAAGCCAAAGTGTGCAATTTCAATATGGAATGAAATGCACAAAACAAATAATGGGCCCCAACCTCTATCATAATCAATTCAAGAGGCATGGGATGCATGCAATGCTATGCAACCTAAGCATGCAAACTAAGCATGCGAATGTGCAATGTGTCAAACATGCAAAATGCAATGTAACAAACATAGAACAAGGCCAAATATGCAACAACATACAAAGCAAGCATGCAACAACATGCTAGGATGGTCTTGAACCGAAGTGGACAGCCCTCAAGTAGGCCCAAAATAGTGGCCAAAATGATGCAACAAAAGCATGAAAACATACACAAAAGCATGCATGCACAAGGGCCTAAACATGGAGCATAAGCCAACAATTCTTCAAAGCATGAAAGGGATGGAAAATGCAAGTATGCAAACATGGAACATGGACTGAAATATGATCTCCAATGATGCGAAATCATGAGAACAAGCCAAGTAAAGCATGCTAGTGACCCACACACCCAAAGCTAACAAGCTAGAATGCAAAGAGACCATGCGAAACATGTTGAGCATGATCAAAGAAACTAAAAACAGAGCTAAAACATACTAAAACATGCATGAAAGCTTCACAAAGCTTGGCCAAAATCATGCTAGAACAAGGGTCAAAGCCTAAAGCATATTAAGGCAAATTCATGGCATTACAAGACAAGTATGCAAGGCATGCATAGTGTGTCTAAACCAACTTAACACAATGCTATATCATGGCAATATAAGCACAAAAATCAGTTAAGGCATGCTTAACATGAACCTAAACTAGATGCTCCCTCAAGAGGCAAAAATGGCCCTTTTCAAGGACAACAAGGAGAGGGGGTGGCCCTCTCTTTCTTAGGACCTCAAGGCACCATCCTCCCCACTAAAATCCCTCAAAATTTCAGTGGTGAGGAGGCCCAAACAAGGTGGTCCCGAAGCTCACCAAAAACACACAAAAATGAGGCCAAACAAGGCCTAAGAGGGGGTAAACGATCCCAAACACAAAAGTGACCTTAATGAAGTATCTTAAACACAAAAAAACAGAACTTTTTTATGTTATACACAAAGCTCAAAACAGCAAGAAAGATACGCTAAAAGTGTGTGCAAAAACGGGAAATAAAGAGGGAGAAGGAGTTACCTTTGTAGCCAAAAGGGGACAGCAGCCTCTTGGTCCAAAAACACCGTCCCTTAGCCTCTGAAAATGACCTCCAAGCTCCTTAGGTTGATGATGGAGGTGTTAGGCCAAGAGTTGTAGTGTAAATGTGCAAGAACTAGACCCTTTTGAACCCTCTAACCTACTCAAATGTAGAGAGAGAGGGAGATATAGAGAGGGAGTGATATATATATCCTATATATCAGATTTTTCTAGCCCTTTAAAGGGGAGGAGAGGCCCTCTTTTTATAGAGAAACCAAGGGGGCAAAGCTTCTCTTAGAAGTTTTGAGCAAAGAGGCCAAGCTTCTCTTAGAAGCTTGGAGCAAAAGGGCCAAGCTTCTTGGAGGAGCTAGGCAAAGGGGTTAAGAGGTTCAAGCTTCTTTAAGAAGCTAAAAAAGGATCAAGCTTCTTGGAGAAGCTAAAAAAGGGTCAAGTTTCTTGGAGAAGTTAAATAGGGTCAAAAGGTTCAAGCTTCTTGGAGAAGCTAAAAAAGGGGTCAAGCTTCTTGGAGAAGCTAAAAAGGGTTCAAAGGATTCAAGCTTCCTTAAGTAGCTAAAACCAAGAGTTCAAAAGGTTCAAGCTTCCTCAAGAAGCTAAACAGGGGGTTCAAAAGGTTCAAACCCCCCCTCAAGAAAAGGTCTCGGCCAGAAAAAGTGGCTAATCGGCCAACAAAGTTGGCCGACCGACCACAAAATGTGCTGACCGACCATCAGCAGTGCCGACCGACCATCACCAGTGGCCGGTGGCAAGAAAACAAGGCCGGTGGCCTCAAGCCATGGCCGGTGAGATGTGGGGATGGCCTACAAGCTATTTCCCACCCTCAGAAGCAAAACAGTAAGTGTTTGATGTAAAACCAAATACAAAACAAACAAGTCGAGAGGTCTTGAGGCAAGGTGCGTAGCCGAAACCCTCGAGAACTCAAGACGAACACGAACATGGATGATCATCGAGTGTTCAAACGATGACGTCCAAGTCTTGAGGACGGTCAAAAATGGGGTGTCTACAGTTGCCCCTCTTTGACAGAACTCGAAAGTCATAAAAATGATGGGAGTGAGTGTCAAAGCCCAGAGACGATCCATTTTTGACAAGGCTGAAGACTTTAGACAAAGCATACAAGCTACCGATAAATAAATGGTTGTGCCCGCAGGCTGCCTACGTATCCCTTTGCATGGAATCAAACCAGCGTAGTTCAGGGGCAGGATGCAAATGATATGCAAGAAGACTTTGAGAATTGGCCTTATACGCTACGCGAAGCTGGTTTGAAAATTAGACTTATACGCTACGCGAAGCTTGTTTAAAAATTGGACTTATACGCTACACGAAGCCGGTTTGAAAATTGGACTTATACACTACGCGAAAGCCAGTTTGAAAATTGGACTTATACGCTACGCGAAGCCGGCTTGCAATTGGACTTATACGCTTTCGCGAAGTCGGTTTGTATTCAAAACAATGTAATGTACTAACAAGTACAGGTGAGGTGCGCAAGATAGCACGAATGAAATGCTATGATAGTAAAGATGCAAAGGGTGACAAACTCCAACCATGCCAGAATCATGAGAGGAGGTCCAAAACAAACAATTAGGAGTGCATACAACGCAACCTAAGTCAAATTCCAAACACATCGAAATTGTGTGAGGAAGGAACAAAGAGAGAAACATAGGGACATATCCCAGTGTTTCGAAAAAGGAGAAGAAACATAGGGACATATCTCGGTGATTCGGGAAAGGAGAAACATAGGGACGTATCCCGGTGTTTCGGGAAAGGAGAAACATAGAGACGTATCCCGGTGTTTCATAGTGGTTCAAGCATTGGAACGTATTCCAAGTGCTCTTAACCAAAGAGGGAGAAACATAGGGACATATCCCCGTGTTTTGAAAAGGTATAAGCATTGGAACGTATTCCAAATGCTCGTAACCAAAGAAGGAGAAACATTAGGACATATCCCGCTGTTTCGGATTGAGTGAGAAACATAGGGACGTATCCCGGTGTTTCGGAATGGTGTGAGCATTGGAACGTATTCCAAATGCTCTTAACCAAGGGGGGAGAAACATAGGGACGTATCCCGGTGTTTCGGAATGGTGTGAGCATTAGAACGTATTCCGAATACTTTTAACCGAAGAGGGAGAAACATAGGGACGTATCCCGATGTTTCGAAAGGAATGAGAAACATAGGGACGTATCCCGATGTTTCGGAAGGAATGAGAAACATAGGGACGTATCCCGGTGTTTCGGAAAGAAGGAGAAACATAGGGACGTATCCCGGTGTTTCGAAGAGAGAGAAACGTAGGGACGTATCCCGGTGTTTCGGAAAGAAATGAGAAACATAGGGACGTGTCCCGGTGTTTCGAAAGGAAGGAAAAACATAGGGACGTATCCCGATATTTCGAAAAAGGAGAAGAAACATAGGGACATATCCCGGTGTTTCGGAAAGGAAGGAGAAACATAGGGACGTATCCCGGTGTTTCGGAAAGAAGGAGAAACATAGGGACGTGTCCTGGTGTTTCGAAAGGAAGGAGAAACATAGGGACGTATCCCGGTGTTTCGGAAAGAAGGAGAAACATAGGGACGTATCCCGATGTTTCGAAGAGAGAGAAACGTAGGGACGTATCCCGATGTTTCGGAAAGAAATAAGAAACATAGGGACGTGTCCCGGTGTTTCAAAAAGAAGTAGAAACATAGGGACGTATCCCGGTGTTTCGGAAGGAAGGAGAAACATAGGGACGTATCTCGGTATATTAAAAAAGAAGAAGAAACATAGGGACGTATCCCGGTGTTTCGGAAAGGAAGGAGAAACATAAGGATGTATCCCGGTGTTTCGGAAAGAAGGAGAAACATAGGGACGTATCCCGGTGTTTCGAAGAGAGAGAAACGTAGGGACGTATCCTGGTGTTTCGGAAAGAAATGAGAAACATAGGGACGTGTCCCGGTGTTTCGAAAGGAAGAAGAAACATAGGGACGTATCCCGGTATTTCGAAAAAGGAGAAGAAACATAGGGACGTATCCCGGTGTTTCGGAAAGGAATGAGAAACATAGGAACATATCCCGATGTTTCGGAAGGAATAAGAAACATAGGGACGTATCCCGGTGTTTCAAAGAGAGAGAAACGTAGGGACGTATCCTGGTGTTTCGGAAAGAAATGAGAAACATAGGGACGTGTCCCGGTGTTTCGAAATGAAGGAGAAACATAGGGACGTATCCCGGTGTTCCAAAACAAGGAGAAGAAACATAGGGACGTATCCCGGTGTTCCAAAAGGAAGGAGAAACATAGGGACGTATCCCAGCATTTCAAAAAGAAAAGAAACATAGGGACGTATCCCGACGTTTCAAAAGGAAGGAGAAACATAGGGACGTATCCCGGTGTTTCAAAAAGAAAAGAAACATAGGGACATATCCCGTCATTTCAAAAAGAAAAGAAACATAGGGACGTATCCCGGCGTTTCAAAAGGAAGGAGAAACATAGGGACGTATCCCGGTGTTTCAAAAAGAAAAGAAACATAGGGACATATCCCGGCGTTTCAAAAAGAAAAGAAACATAGGGACATATCCCGGCGTTTCAAAAGGAAGGAGAAACGTAGGGACGTATTCCGGTGTTTCAAAAAGAAAAGAAACATAGGGACATATCTCAGCGTTTCAAAAAGAAAAGAAACATAGGAACGTATCCCGGCGTTTCAAAAGGAAGGAGAAACATAGGGACGTATCTCGATGTTTCAGAAAAGGAGAAGAAACATAGGGACATATCCCGATGTTTCGAAACAAAGGAGAGTGCAAAACAATGCAATTAAAAGGGTGCATAACAAAGCGAGTGGAATGCGCGTAACAACGCAAGTGAAGTGCGCATAATAATGCAGCTAGAACCATGCATAACAATGCAAGTGAAGTGTACATAACAATGCAACTAGAGTGTGCATAACAATGTGATTGAAGCGTGCATAACAATGCAAGTAGAACATGTGTGACAGCACATGTTAGAGATGTGCAAAACAATGCAATACAGGCACACAAGATAGTGCGAGTGAGGTGCACAAAACAAGTGCAATAAGATGCATCTTCTATGCAATTATGGGGGCATTTTCTATGCAATCGTGGAAAGCATATTCTATGCGGAATCGAAAGCAAGCATATTCTATGCATGAATCATACGCATACAACAAAAGTGTATATGAAAGTGCACATCCTATGCAATAGAGGAGCATTAAACATGTACTCTGGTGCCTCTGATTTACCTCTTAGAGGACTTTGCAACACACTCTGCTCGAAAAAGGGACACCCTGTTTACATTGGCGGGAGATAACATCTCCTGCTGCTTTAATTGCCATTCTGGCTTGAAGCAGGCTTAAGCTTGGAGTAGAGGCACACTCATTCTTCGGAGCACTTACAAGGCCTGAAGAGGTACATCCGGAATACAATCACGGAATTTGCTGAAGGTGAAACACACTCAAATGCTTCGATTTTCCCTCTTTCCTTTTGCTTTACAGTCGGGAACTTATACAGCTTCAGATAGGTCCTGGTTTTACTGTTTTCACATGACCTAGGTTGAACCCTGCGGCTTTATGAAAGAACAAATCTTGTTTTGCACAAATGTGAAGAATGGCACAGCACTCTGAGCACAAAACGATTCATTTTTGAAATTGAGAATGAGTTCTCGACCGGGTATTGAGCCTACGACTGAACACAACGCACTATGACTCAATCAACAGAAAACAAAAGGTAAAATAACCTAAACACAACGAGACATGCTCGGAACGACTCAAAACAAGATTTGAGACAAACAAACAAAAGACACGACATACAGACGTGCACAGGGAGCCTGTTTCTCTGGGTATCGTTTCCCACCCTTTCTTATTTGTGATTCTTACATCACTCGGCCCTCAAGCTCTATTTTTCTAAAAAAACCCTTTTCTCACTTTTCCTCTCATCGCACATCTCTCTATTATTCAATCTCTCATTTTTAATCCCTCTCCTGGGTAGTTGATGAATAAACAGATAGTTATGGGCTCTTGTCCCTAGCATTCCGCTAGATTTTTCTTCTTGTTCACAAAAGTGAGTTTTTTCCACAGAGGGGCTGTGCTACAACTGGGTGTGTAGCAAATCTGCAGCTGACATCGGTTAACGATACTCTGCTGGGGAGTTTGGGCATGATCAGATCTGTCCAGATAAGGGAGTGGAATGTCTTGTCCCATTCCAGTTCGTGCTTCGCACTTAGCTTGATACCTCGTTGCTTGGAGGATGAGAGAGCTTTCAGCCATTTGTTGTTAACTTCAGTTGTGCCCTCTTCTGGCAGGTAGAGTGCCCTTCTTGGCGAGTATGTTGAAAATAGGGAAAAGACAGGAAGCCTGACTCTACTGTGCCCCAGTTCATCATTTTGACCATTTTTGTTTTGGGCTTTCTACTAAAACAATTTTGACCAAAATGAGAGTTAGATTAACATGCTTGTTCGATTTTTGATTTGAAATCATGCAAGTCAGGTTATGAGCACTGGAAATTTTTATTTTTGGGTCCAAGAAAATGGTCCAGTTTTAGAAAAAGGGAATAATTTTCGAGAGAACTAGTCAACCTCAGTAAAAATTCTCAAAAACTATTTTTGCAAACGATCATTGCTCAACGAGCACGGAACCTACTTTTGAGATGCATGACCTCAGATCCAAAACAATGGAAAGCTGCCCCTTGCATGGCAACAGAAAGTTGCCCCTTGTTTAAATGGCACCGCAGCGCACTGAGTGGCAACGGAAAGTTGCCCCTTGTTTAAATGGCACCGCAGCGCATTGTAGTCAGTCCTCAAAGTGACGAACACAACCAAATTCTCGGATACAGAGAAGGCAAAGATGATCAAAACCATTACATGGACACAATTGATTTGGAAGTGTTTGTGGCTGGACTTCAAAATGAAGTTGCCTACGTATCCCAAACATGGGAATCAAGCCTTACGTAGTTCGGGGTTAAGGTACACTCGGGTATTAACCTTCACTTTTTAGGCTCTAACTTTTGCCAATGCGCCCGTTGCGGGTTTTCGACCTTGCGAGCTTTATTCTTCTTTTCTTTTCAATTCTTTTGTATTTTCTTTTTTCTTTTTCATCTTTTCTTTTTATTTTCTTCATTTTTTTTTGTCTTCTTTTTTTTTGCATTCTCATTTTTTGTATTTTTCTCTTACTCTAACTTTTGCCTGGGTCGCCCTTCTGGATTTTCGGCCCAGCGAGCCTCTCAAAGGGTAAAAGTGTAACAAGTCCATGTCAAATGGTTTTGAGATCCTAAAGTCATCTGAGTCCAGGAAAATGGCTGTTATTCGCTGACGATGCAGGAGTCCATCCAATAGGGGGTTGAATTTGCCCTTAGTGTTGCGAATAGGAACTCAGTTGTTCTTCAGTAGAAACTGTCTTCTTTGCTCCCTTCTGGGATTTGGCATTCTTGCCGACCTTCTTTGATTTATGGAATGATCCATCTTCGGCTCCTCGAGCACATTTGAAATCCTTTGCCCCTAGTTCAAGGGGTGCTTCTGATCTAGCTTTGCAAGCTTCTTTTGATGGCATCTGATCTTCTTGATCTAACTTTCTTGCCTCTTGTTCGAGGGCTGCTTTGAATCTGGCCACACAGGCCTCACGTTGTAGTTGACCATTGAACATTTCTGAACTTAAGTCCAAGGTTTGACAATGAGGGGTCGAGTCTTGAGGCTGAGAGCGATCCTAGGCTGCACAATCTCAAGAGTGATTCCACATAGGTCTTCGCAAGATTGCGCAAAACAGTTTTTGAAATCTTTTAAGAAAGCGACAAATCGCTCGCGCTGAAGACAATGTGGAACCAATCTGGATCAAGTCAGGATCCTTCTCAATACTCACATTAACAAGCATGATCTTGATCATTAAGGGCTTAGCATGCCTCTCTTTCTCTCAATTGATCAAATTTTGCAAAACCCGAGGAATTCTTTCCTCTTCATTTTTATCACAATGTTTTGAAAATTTTTTTGGAAAACTTAGGTCCGATGCAATGAATTCAAGGCACAGAAAAGACACAGCTTCTAGTCAAATACTGCCATCTCATTTAGAATTTCTAGCACAACTGGCACACGGCAGAAGCAAACACAAGAGTGTGAGAATTACTGCTTTTTCATTCAGATCTGTTGGCGTAACTGGCTCCAAGACAGAAACAGACTCAAAAGAAAGCAAAAAAAGACAAACACAAAACATGCAAGTGATGTCCGAGGTAACACCCTCGAAATCACCCGACTCTAACAAACAGAACTGACTCGATACAACAAGGCAGACCCGGCTGACTCAGCATGAAAAGACTGACTCAATACAGAATGACAAGACTGACCCAATACCCAAAGTCAGAAAGTACAAAACTAACATTTGCAAATGCTCAAAACAGTGCGTGCCAAACGCCACATGTTGGAATAAACTGAACGCTGCCCGTAGGTGGTTCATCCCTCGATCATATCACATTATCCCCCACAAGTTCACTGATCAAGTGCCGATAGACTCTGCAGGACCTGGTGCGGGGATGACCTTGTTGTCAATCAAATTTTGTATCTCGTGACGGAGACGAACGCAACTGTCGGTGTCGTGACCGGTTTGTTGATGAAAAGCACAGTACTTAGTCGGGTCATGCTTTGGAAGGAGAGGATAGGGTAGAGGCCGTTGTTCCAATGGTTTCAGATGTCCTTTCCTGAGTAGGACCCCTAGGGCTTTAGACAAAGGCATATAGAGTGGGGTGACAACCCTCTTGCCTCGGGGTAGATAGTCTGAAGTTTGGGGGTTTGAAGTGGATGTACCAACAAAGGGGGTGGCTACTCTTGGTGTGGTGGTGGTGACCATGCCCACTTCAGAAGATTTTGCAGCTGCATCACCGCTGGTGGTCGCACTTGAATTGCGGGAAAACGCCCTCCTAGGCTGCTCCTTCTCCTGGTCAATGAGGCCCTACTTCATAGCGTCCTCGATCTGTACTCCCATCTCATGTAACTCTGAAAAGGTCGGGAAGGGGAGCACGATCATTTTCTGCATTAGTTTGGGCTGGAGGTTGCACACAATCATCCGTATTTGATCCTTATCCGTTGGCCTAATGGTCATCATTGAGGCCTTGGCCCTCCAGCGGGCCACGAATTCCGAGAAGCTCTCCTTTGGCTCTTGGCGGGTGACTTCAAGTGACCTCAATCTGTGCGTTATAGGAGTATTGATCACTGAAGTCCTTAGCCATCTCTTCCTAATTCTGTTTCATAAAGTTCTCCAATTTTGCATACCAGATTGCGGCTATCCCAAACAGGGTCCGGCCAAACAATGATAGCTTCTGTAATCTGGTGAGGCCCATCGGCCTTAGTATGTCTGAAAATAGCCGCAAATGTACCATGGGATCCCCAGATCCATCAAAGCGGTCAATGTGCGGCATCTTAAATCTGTCCGGCAGCGTCATAGCCGAGTCTATATACCCATCTTCAATATCAGGAATGGAGTGGGCCCCCTGAGACTTCTTGAACAATTTCTCAAGCTTGCTCACTTTCAATGCTGTGGGGTCCGTCTTGACATCAAAATGGGGGTCTAGTAGGTTGGTGGGTGTTTTAGATAGTCGGGGTAGAACCGGGGGCGGAGCTGGCCCTGTCGGAATGTCCGTATCTTCCTGGACATTAGCTGTCTCCCCGAGTGTTGGAATTCTTGGTGGGAGAGGAGCCTGGTGTGAAGTAGATACTCCAGTTTGCTGCTCTAACCTGGCAATTGTCTCTGCCTATTGGGCTATGACCACAGCCTGTTGCTTGGCGAATTCTGCTTGACGGACAGCGTCTTACTGCATGGCTTTCATACTATCCTGGAGTTGGCGCACCATCCCTTCCAGACCCGACATATTGTTCTAATCTAACTGAGCAACCGGTATATCTGTGTCGGCAGTAGGCTCGGAAATCTTAGCCCGATTGCTCAAAGATCACTGATCTAGTAGCTGTTGTACTGGTGGTCTGTGCCTGACTAGCCTTCTCTGGCCCTGATTACCCTTGAACTGAGTCTCTGACCTGACAAAGTCTATCAGTACAAATCCAATGAACCTCGGGGGATATTGGAGCCTTCTGAAGCTATGGTTCCAGGACTACCTAGCAAAAGAGAAAACAGGTAGCATCTCAGCCCAATTTCATCAGAACAGGCATAGGCATAACTGAATAACTGTATTCTACTACTGATCACTGTTCCCCAAAATCACTGCCCCAAAATTGAATCTGATATCCACGGATATAACCGATTCTCAAATTCTGATACTGATGCCCTAAGACCTGATGCCTCAGACTTGTAAACCGATACATGCATTCCTGTAGAGACCAACTCTAAAGCACATAGCAGATAAGTGAGAGCCAAAACACCCCTATGTTGGGGTAGGGTTTCCCTGTCCTATTTTGTCAGGAGCTAGGGTTTCACTATGCACACAGCGGTTTCAAACAACCTATGATCAGGTAAGTAACCTGTCCTAGCTTGGAATGGTCACTATGGATTTCAATATGCATTAGGTCGAATGGTCAAAAAGGGTGCCCCGGTAAAAACCGGGGTTTGTGTTCCCATACTAGCAGAGTCCGCAACCGGTCAGCCTTGTGGTTATGCCTTGACAAGGCAAGCCTTTGGCAAACCACTCAGGAATAGCAGATGGCAAACACGGTGTCCTAAGCACACCAATGCACATGTAATGCAAAGAAACACATAAGTAAAATCAAAACAGGATATCATGAGTTCGAGTCAAGCTCTCTAAATCCCCAGTGGAGTCGCTAGAAACTGTAGACGTCCCCGAACGCCCCGGGAGGGTGAGTCCCGTTCTGTTCGTATTGGGCTCACTACAGTTCGGACTCTCAAATTATCATGGTTCTTAATCTGAACCAAAGAGTCCCAATCCGACAAATCGTTTTTCAGAAAATAGATTTTTAGAAAAGAAGTGCCAAACATGGACTGCTTTGCCAGATACAGAGTTGCCACCTAAATATTTTATTTTGTAAAATTTAGAAAACCTTGACTCGGTGTCAAAGGCCACGTGTCCGTCATCACCAAAGTTGCCTCGGCTCGGGAACTTGGGTACGATTGGAGAAGGTCAGCTATGAGCACCCCCTCTCACCCGATCGAAGATCAGCCTCTACTAACCATGATATCTTGTTTTTGAAAACACATGTGTTCTTATTCCAGTTAATTGGCCTAGAATTACTATGTTATGCGCACAACAAATAAGTATAGACCAAATCACCTAAATTAGAACAAAACATTGCATGTTTGTTTTGAAAATGGTTTGCTACTCGCAAGTAGGCTAAAATGCAGGTTTTGCCACCCTCAAGTGGGCTTTAGAAAAGATGGTTTTGCCACTATCTAGTGGGTTTAAAACTCACAGTTTTAATGCATTATTCTAATTTAGTTAATTCAACATCCACCCGTAGGCATTCAAGTAGTTATATCACATAAGCAAGTAGCCTCATGGTAAGCATGCTCTCATGGCAACACTCACACGCATGCAAGGATGCTAAAACATAAATGCTTACCGAGTACTCCAAGCCAAAACAGAAACTAGTTAGTAATCATATGCATGATCCTAGTTCATGTTAAGATGGCTAATGCAACACATACAAGATGCAGCTACAATAGGCTCGGCTAATCTATGGATGGCATATGATGATGCTACAACTAACACGTATTCAACTTGGAATTGAAATACAATGCAGTTAGTATGATGTGCCGAGACCGGTGCATGCAAGACAAATGTATGGATGCACGCATGCATAGCATAAGGTATGCTAAATTAAATATGCCCTAATACTAACCATCAAAGCAAGTAAGTAAAAGGGAGAAAGAAGTGGGGGTTGGAAGACATACACACACGCACCCACACTTATTACAAATTTGCCCTCGCTCGGAGGGACCAAAAGAATAATACAATTAACTAACCTACAAGCTAATTAATTATTACAGAAAAATTAACTAGTTAAGGAAATTAACTAAGCTAAGAAAGCAGTAAAGGCCTCGGGAGGAAGGCCCAATGCACGCGTGCTCGGGTTTGCCCAGAAATCCATCGACATGCACAAACTACCTCTGTTTACCCTGCTCTACTCTTCTGAAAATTGCACAACTCCCAAAGAGCGCTCTATGGATATTGGGGAGCATCACTGACCAAGTGGGATCATCACCAGCCATTTTTAAGTGGTCATCGACCATCCATTGAGCTCTCGGCCAAATATATTTGGTCGGTCGGCAGTATATATGGCCGGCCGACCAAAACTTCCTGCAGAAACCTGTTTGACAGCAGCAGAGGGCAGACAAGGCATGGCAATGCACTTTCAAAGCAATGTTTGCACCACCACCCTCCTTATCATGTTCATGACTCAAAGGAGGATGGTCCTCGACCCTCGAACCACCAATCACGCATTTCAATGCATGATGGCCCAAAGAAGCCAAAGTGTGCAATTTCAATATGGAATGAAATGCACAAAACAAATAATGGGGCCCAACCTCTATCATAATCAATTCAAGAGGCATGGGATGCATGCAATGCTATGCAACCTAAGCATGCAAACTAAGCATGCGAATGTGCAATGTGTCAAACATGCAAAATGCAATGTAACAAACATGGAACAAGGCCAAATATGCAACAACATACAAAGCAAGCATGCAACAACATGCTAGGATGCTCTTGAACCGAAGTGGACAGCCCTCAAGTAGGCCCAAAACAGTGGCCAAAATGATGCAACAAAAGCATGAAAACACACACACAAGCATGCATGCACAAGGGCCTAAACATGGAGCATAAGCCAACAACTCTTCAAAGTATGAAAGGGATGGAAAACGCAAGTATGCAAATATGGAACATGGACTGAAATATGATCTCCAATGATGCCAAATCATGAGAACAAGCCAAGTAAAGCATGCTAGTGACCCACACACCCAAAGCTAACAACTGTCGAGTATTTGATGTCGTCTATCACGTTGTAGACGGCGTCATGGTCGTAGTCTTTGAAGCTTATTCTGCCGGAGAAGTAATTGTGTCATCCGAGGCTTCTGGTCCAGGCGGTTTTGCCTGTTCTTAAGGGTCCTTCGAGGTAGAGGGAGATTGGGCGGATGGGCCTCTGCTCTGGTTCCTGTTATCAAAGGAGGAGGAGAGTTCTTCGTCAGTATATAAATTGTTTATATTATTTTTGTGTATCCCTAATCTAAGGAAATCGTCTTCCCTCCAAATGGAGAGACAACAATTTTGACATAACTCGTACTGAACGTAATTTTGACTTACAAACAAAATATTATTTTCTGCCCATTTTTTTACTTCTTCATTTAAGAAAGGAAATGAATTAAAAGGGCTAGTATATGGGGGCCTCTCTCTTTTGTAATGATCCTTCGAAAATGTTTTTAATTGGGGGTATTTTGTGACGTAATCGGTGGGACATTTTTCTTTACAGAGAGCAAAGAATTGTTCCTCCGTTTCTGCTTCGCCAAGTATTCCCCTCCAGAGTTCGTCTCTGTTTTTCGAAGGACTTCTCCCCTTAGATGAAAATTCTCCCCATTCAACGAACTCGCCCCCTTTCTGTATATACTGTCGACTTGCTGTTGGCGAGTAGAGTTTTTCTATATTTGGATGGTAGATCCTTCCATTGGTTCCAGTGAGATCGAAAAATCTCGGGTTGGAGGTTTAGATCTTCTTCGTGCATTGAACCACGGTATGAAGGTGAGGGTTTCCATTTCATGGAGCTCCCTTGTGACAAGTATGTAGTATGGCTGACAGGCTAGTTGGAGGAGAGATTGGAGGAGTTCTAAGAGTTGTTCTTTTGGGCATGGGCATTGTGGGTAGGTGAGGAAAACATTCTTGGCATAAAAACGGAAAGAGGCTTGGCGAGGCATTATTTAGCTTATTTAGTGATTAACACTTAACTTACACAGGTGTGAATGTTGTTTTTCGTGGCTTTATATAGGGGGAGGTCACACCAGCTGGGGGGGTGCTATATATAATATTACTAGCGCCCCCCTGTTGAAATTGTACCCGTTAGGCAATTTCATCCGTTGATGGACGTACGGATGGTGACGTGTAAGGCGGAGATCAAATCCGTACTCGCACCAAATAGTAATCACTATTTGGTGTGAGTAGCTGGGGCTTGGTGTGAGTAGACGTGGCCATCTCCTCTCCACCCACGTGTCACGATCGTGGTGGTTTTGCTTGGATATAAAGCAAAGGTGCACAGAATTCCGCGTGAATGAACAGTAATGGGCGAGAATTCAAATTTTAAATTCCGAATCTCCGTATTTACAGCTGTCTATATATCTGGGTCCAGCCTCAGATATTTGTCAGTGGAGAGAGATAAGAGAGATATGCTTTTGCAGTTGGAGAGTTATTACACTGAGGTGATTTTCTGGTACCTTGTTTCGTCCCTCATTTTCTTTCTGCCAATTTTGTCGATTTATTTGGTATACAATGTTGTACTCCTTAGAAGAGTATCCCGAGAATTACGGGCAGTTCACTCAAATGTGTGTAGATCGCTTTTTGACATGGCAACTAGGACTGTGGGAAGAGAGCCAGCGGAGAGCTCCGGTGAAGTTTGTTCCGGTGTACGAAGATCAGAGGGCAAAAATATCAAAGCTAAGGTGTCTGAACAGAAGGGTTAGCAAAGGTAACAGATCCTGCAGAAGTGTTCGTATAAAAGATTTAGAGTTATTTATAAAAAATGAAAAGAATAGGAAGCAGCCATTACTGGACCCCCCTTGCGTACCGGAGGTCAAGGACACCGGCGGCCAGTGGATATAGGCGTAGTTACCGTAGTCGTGCACCTTTTAAGACCCAGTATGTTAGCAGACGGTACGTTTAGAATATTCCCCGATTTATTAAGAAGACTAAGAGGGGAGTAAGGAAATTACAACTATACGATGAACAATTAAGGGACGTTAAGTTTGATAATAAAGGCGTGGCGAGATTACTTAATGGTATTGAGTTGGGTAATAAGAGATCTGACCGTCAATCAGACAAGATCGTGGTTAAGGGTATCAAATTCATTGGTAATGTTCAATTGGGACAGGATGCTAAGGACGAAGCTGTGGTCCACCACGTGTTGTTTTTTGTCTTCAGTGATAATAGTTCGTCAGATTCCGTTTCTACACCTAACAAGATATTTATTGGAGTTGGCGTGGGTAATCCTGAGACCTGGATTGTTGATCCTGACCAATCCGACTGTTTTCGGATGCTAAAGAAAATGAGATTCAAGCTCGTTGGTGGTAAGGACAAAGAGTACGTTCGTCACGTGATAGAAGTTGTAGGCCGGTTCTTCCCAGTTGATGTTTGGACGGACTACAAAGATACGTTGTTGGAAAATGTTGGAAGCATTCAAAAAGGTGCCATATATTTAGTGGCTACTAGAATGCAAAGAGACCATGCGAAACATGTTGAGCATGATCAAAGCAACTGAAAACAGAGCTAAAGCATACCAAAACATGCATGAAAGCTTCACAAAGCTTGGCCAAAATCATGCTAGAACAAGGGTCAAAGCCTAAAGCATATTAAGGCAAATTCATGGCATTACAAGACAAGTATGCAAGGCATGCATGGTGTGTCTAAACCAACTTAACACAATGCTATATCATGGCAATATAAGCACAAAAATCAGTTAAGGCATGCTTAACATGAACCTAAACTAGATGCTCCCTCAAGAGGCAAAAATGGCCCTTTTCAAGGACAACAAGGAGAGGGGGTGGCCCTCTCCTTCTTAGGACCTCAAGGCAGCATCCTCACCACTGAAATCCCTCAAGATTTCAGTGGTGAGGAGGCCCAAACAAGGTGGTCCCGAAGCTCACCAAAAACACACAAAAATGAGGCCAACCAAGGCCTAAGAGGGGGTAAACGACCCCAAACACAAAAGTGACCTTAATGAAGTATATTAAGCACAAAAAAATAGAACTTTTTTATGTTATACACAAAGCTCAAACAAGTAAGCAAGATAGGCTAAAAGTGTGTGCAAAAACGGAGAATAAAGAGGGAGAAGGAGTTACCTTTGTAGCCAAAAGGGGACAACAGCCTCTTGGTCCAAAAAAACAGTCCCTTAGCCTCTGAAAATTGCCTCCAAGCTCCTTAGGTTGATGATGGAGGTGTTAGGCCAAGAGTTGTAGTGTAAATGTGCAAGAACTAGACCCTTTTGAACCCTCTAACCCACACAAATGTAGAGAGAGAGGGAGATATAGAGAGGGAGTGATATACATATCCTATATATCAGATTTTTCTAACCCTTTAAAGGGGAGGAGAGGCCCTCTTTTTATAGAGAAACCAAGGGGGCAAAGCTTCTCTTAGAAGCTTTGAGCAAAGAGGCCAAGCTTCTCTTAGAAGCTTGGAGCAAAAGGGCCAAGCTTCTTGGAGGAGCTAGGCAAAGGGGTTAAGAGGTTCAAGCTTCTTTAAGAAGCTAAAAAAGGGTCAAGCTTCTTGGAGAAGCTAAAAAGGGTCAAAAGGTTCAAGCTTTTTGGAGAAGCTAAAAAAGGATCAAGTTTCTTGGAGAAGCTAAAAAAGGATCAAGCTTCTTGGAGAAGCTAAAAAGGGTTCAAAAGGTTTAAGCTTCCTCAAGAAGCTAAAACCAAGAGTTCAAAAGGTTCAAGCTTCCTCAAGAAGCTAAAACAGAGGATTCAAAAGGTTCAAACCTCCGTCAAGAAAAGGTCTCGGCCAGAAAAAGTGGCTAATCGGCCAACAAAGTTGGCCAACCGACCACAAAATGTGCCGACCGACCATCAGCAGTGCCGACCGACCATCACCAGTGGCCGGTGGCAAGAAAACAAGGCCGGTGGCCTCAAGCCATGGCCGGTGAGGTGTCGGGATGGCCTACAAGCTATTTCCCACCCTCAGAAGCAAAACAGTAAGTGTTTGATGTAAAACCAAACACAAAACAAACAAGTCGAGAGGTCCTGAGGCAAGGTGCGTAGCCGAAACCCCCGAGAACTCAAGACGAACACGAACATGGATGATCATCGAGTGTTCAAACGATGACGTCCAAGTCTTGAGGACAGTCAAAAATGGGGTGTCTACAGATATAAACCTCTTACCTTTCGTTAATATTCCACTGATATGAACCATTCAAAATTCCACTAAAGCTAAAAGTCAAAACTTCTTGCTGAGATTCCAAAACATACTCCATAACCGTGAGGGTGTAAAAAAAAAAGTTAGATAAATCAGAAAATCCACAATTTTCTCCAAAGATGAATTTTTACAATTTTCTCATTTATTTTCTTGTATTTTCTTTATTGTTTTAAGTATGTGATATTTACTATTGTACATAAACTTTTATTTTTTTATTACTTTAAATAAACTGTTGTAATTTACCACTTTGAATGGTTGGTACCACACCGCTTAAATAAACTATTATAATTTATTGCTTTAAATGGTCGGTCAGAATCGCCTAATTTGTTAAAAATCTGACCCCGCTGGATGAATAATGGTTGGTGGTGAATAGTAATCTCTAGTGGTAAATAGTATCCTCCAGCGGTGAATAGTAACCCCGATGATGAATAGTACCTCCAGCGATGAATGGTAACCACGGATGAATAAATGTCCGATAAGATGAGTAATGACCAAAGAGGGTGAATAGTACTGCCAGCGATGAATAATACTCCGCTAGATAAATAATGCTCCCACAAAATTAGTTTTCCCGGGCGAAATAGAGTAGTCAATAGTGGACAGAATAATTTTTGGTAGATGAATAGTGCTTCATCGAATGAACAGTAACCAGCAAATGAATAGTAACTTTTTTTATTTTTATTTTTTTATCTTATTCATATGATTTGTTAGTTTTAGCCGTGTTGTAATAATCTCCCAATCCCACGTCTTTTATTTGGTTTTGTAATTGTTCAGTATTGTAATAATTCCTAACCCCCACTTTTTTCTACCTCTTTCTATGTATGTCTTCTAACCCTATTTCTTTCTATCCTTTTTATTTACTCGTTTTCCATATTTGTATATGGCATCATATTTTCCTTTTCATCATATCCATGTTCTGTATCCATGTTTTAGGCATCTAGATTCAACTCATTTGTATTTGTAGGTTTAATCAATTCCTATGTGATTTTGTGCGCTACCTCATGTCTTGAGATGATTCACATGTCATATATTAGAAGCCGAATCTTTAGTTTCATTTTATGATTGAATTGCATTAGGATTTTGTATATAAGATTATACATATTTCGCTAACTTTGTTTTGTAGCTGTTTTCGGGACGTCGATAAATATGTAAGTTATTATGCTTTAGCATCTTGCTTGTGTGTGTTTTTCTTACTATGTTTAGCACCCTACCATGAGACTACTTGCTTACTTAATATAACTGTATAAATGTCGATGGATGGAGGTTGTGTCGTTTAATTTAGAATGAAGTTGATTTTCACGCGTGTAAATTCATTTTCTTTGAGTTGTACATTATTCAAATTCTTTCAAAATATGACACAGTCTATATATGTTTGCTTTCACATAGTAATTTTTAAGATTTATTAAATAATCGAAATATGAACATATAAAGGAAATAAAACTCATATCATGGTTTAGTAGAGGTCAATCTTTTGATTGGGTAAGTGGGGGTACTCAATTAATGATCTTCCCCTCTCATACTTAAGGTTCTGAGCCAAGCATCCTTAGTTACGACGAATAGTGACCTTAGCACGAGTCATAAGTTTCCTATTTTTTTTGAAATATTAGATGGCGACTCTGAGATCTGATAATGTAATCCATTTCTGGCAAATGTTTTGCAATGAAATAGATTTTCTATAAAAGTTGTCAAATTTGGACTCTCATCTATGTTTCACATTGCACTCGTGAGACTAGATTAAAGAAATCGAGAGTCCGAGCTGTTTAACGCCCACAAGTACCTCCTGGGCAATGTTACAACCTTTTGATTTAAACCCAAAAGTCACATCTCTTTAATAATTCATATAACTATATTACACATTTAAATATATATATATATATAAATATATTATGAAAATGTTCCAACAATGCCTCACCATTTTCAAAATATATGAAAATAACAACTTGGATAGATTAGGAAAATTTATGGATAAATGAAGATATCTTTCGATTTAAATCATTCACTTAGTGAAAATACATCAAAGTTAATCAATGTGACATAGTAGACTTGTCTTTGAACTAGCGATCTTATACGATTAACCAGACACGTCTCACACACAATTTTTTTTCTCCTTAGGTAATTCAAAAAGCCAACACATGGATTGGCCTTGTGTCTATATCCTGTTTCATAAGCATTCTAAAGTCAAGCCCTTGAACTCATAGGAAGTGGTACCACCTCCAACACTCATATAGATAAGTTTACTGAGAGTATCCCTGTAATTAAAGTACCCTAACTCACCGTTGTAAATTTATTAAGAGCTAAGTAGCTCAACCTCCTTTTTTGCATTACAGGTCCCAAACAATTTACCTAGGGATGGTTATAAAAATAAAAATTTGAGCACTTGCAATCACGACATATGGTGTACTTGGACTCATTGAACTCAAGGACTTTATGTTTCTTCAAGCGTTGTGTTGAGTTTCCACCAGAAGTGATACATTACTTGGAATTAAGACACATCCCCTTTGATGATCTCACATCAAATCCCTTACAAGTATTTCTTTGATAATTCACAATCACATAGATAAAAATTTTACATAGCTATATATTACCATAGTTTATGATGTGATCAATATGTCTGGACCAACAATCACTGTCATAACTATCAACTCATATTGATGATGAGTTTGCATCTTGAAAAATTCAAGAAAAATCTATGACAAAAATACCATGTCACTCTATCTCTTTTGTTACAAGAGACTAACAAATTGTAAAAAACATCTCTTTAATTCTTAGAGATAAACTCCCGTCAAGTGTAATATTTATTTAGTCTAAGCCATAGTTTTAATGTTAAGTGTTCAAACAAGCGCCTTTGTATCCTTTCAAATAACTGAATACCCACTTTAACATATAAATTAACTATTCTCAATAATTTTGAGAAATAAATTGTGGGGCTTAAGCAATCAAATACTTTAGATATGTAGAACCAACACTTTCTTATATCTTAAATTTCATGATTTGTGCTTGCATTTGTTTTGAATCATAAATTGACCAATCAATATAAAATTTCCATTCAAATAAAAGTTACATAAACTAGAAATTCTAACTTATTTATTCAGAAAATTTACCAAGTATATAACATATACTCTATATTTTTTCAAGTTTCAAGAATTTACAAACAAAAAATCATATGTGATTTTTATAATTAAAATCATAATTTGATTTTAAAAATACATTCTTAAAACTTCTGCAAAATAACTACTTCTTAAATCCAAAAATAGGATTTAAAGTTCAGTTTTGAGTCTCATCCTTAATCCATTAAATGGATTTATTAGATTCAGAATACTATTTGGGCCTTTTAGTAAATTTAGTACATGGATTTAAACACAAGTGACCCAAAGAATTTGATTTTATTATTGATAAGCAAATGATACTTATTAAACTCACAAATAGATCACTGTATATGAGCCTTATTAAAATCCAAAAAGTGGCAGCCGATGGACCAAACCTCTGTCCATATGATGAACCAACGTAATTATAGACAATAGTCTTTTTTGATATCAACACGGACACAAGGCAAAATTACTGTATTTTCTGTGCATAAAACCTACTTATACATAACACCAAATCTATACTTCCCGCTTCTTTTCGAATAAAAAAGTAACTGTCAACAAATAAGCAAAAATGTGTTTCGTTTTCCATCTCGTTGGGTTATCTACCCCAACAATGATAGCTATCAATGGAATTAACTTTGTTTTTGTAAGACACTGACGGAATTCAATTTGCAAAGAAACCTACATAACCTCTGTACCACAATACTTTGCAAAAACATAAAATGCAAAAGTAATAGTATACAAAACATGATAATTATTACTAATAATGACAACCGAAACTAAATGATAAAAAAAAAATTTTAAGGTTTGTGTTTTGTTCACACGAAACAATAATACTAAAAATTAAATATAATCACACATGCTAACTATCAAATCCAATACCATAAATATTCTAACAAATGTATGAAACATGCTTGTTAAAATGTCAATAAGCAAAATAGGTTATGAAAAGAATCATAACACTAACTCAAAACCACTTCAAAACATGTGAGAAAGAGACTACACAGACATGAATATACTATTCGAAATACCAAACTCACCAATTTTACACATATTTGAAGTAAAACTCTTTGTAAGTTGTTTCACTTTTAAAAATATCATCATCATCATCATTAATATTGCAAGCTATCAGATATGCAAAAACAAGTTCCTATGTCCATTTTTATAATTCTCATGAATTGGTATGAACTTCAATAAATATCACTTTCATAACAACAATAAAATATATTTTATGTGGTGCATCTCAAGAATATTAACTATATGAACAAAGAGGTAACATACCTTTCTCCACTATTATAGAGAATAAAATTTAATCACCTTTGATAGTTATGCAACCTTGTTCGTTGAATGGATAAACATTAATAGGCTTCTATCTCTTCGAAAATTTGTGTGTGAGACGTGTCTGGTTAATCATATAAGATCGCTAGTTCAAAAATAAGTTTACTATACTATCTTGATTAACTTTGATGTATTTTCACTAAGTGAATGATTCAAATCGAAAGATATCTTCATTTATGCATAAATTTTCCTAATCTACCCAAATTGTTGTTTTCATATATTTTGAAAATGATGAGTGATTGTTAGAACATTTTCATAATTTATTTATATATATTTAAATGTGTAATATAGTTAAATGAATTATTAAAGAGATGTGACTTTTGGGTTTAAATCAAAGGGTGTAACTATTGAGTTTAGACAAAAATGTGTGTCTTTTGGATATCATGGGGTGTAACAATTGGATTTAAATCAAAAGACATTACTCTTGAATTTAAAGAGTGTCACTTTTGAAACTGAAAGACACAACCTTTGATTTAAGGGACAAACTTATGCCTACATAAAGGCAGAATGGGTTGACAGTTAGATATATATTTTTCCATGAAATTTCTCTCAATGATACATATTGTTATTTTTCTTTTTACTTGGTGGATTAGAAAAACCCAAAAATATTCGGGATCTGATTTCGTTCGTGCATAACGCAATTGAACATCAGTCTTTAGATTGGGTTTCATTGTATCCTAAAGACAAGTTCGTGAGTAACCTAGTATATACCATATTTGACAAAATTAGTATGGACAAATATCGTCTTAAAAAAAATGACATTATAACTCCTCTTAAAGTAATACTAATTATTTTTTATTTTATTTCTTGTCATCTCATTTACCAAATTTGCAACAACATAATAGTTCTATGAATAGAATGAGTTGTACGAAGACTTGGTAGTGGTTGGTTTTTTTTTATGGAAACAAACATAAAAAAGTGAAGGAAAAGAAAGGCAAAAGAAAAGATAGAGGGAATGAGATGTTCTTTTTTTAATCTTTACTTTGAAAATGAAATAACTTACCAGAAATGGGTGCCTTGTGAGTATCCCTAGAAATTCCATACCTCCCACACCCCTGACTCACTCAGCTGCCCCCACAAACATAAAAAGAAAAGAAAAATGAAACAACAGAAACTCTCTCTCTCTTCCACAGTTCCATCTAACCTAACATGCAGTCAACTGACCTTTCCTTGTATGTTAGGGCCAAAGGATAAGGACCATGACCAACAAGTTGCTAACCTTTTCTCTGTTTGGTGGGGCAAAGGATAAGGACACTGTGACCTACAAAGTTGTTAATTGAAATTAAATTTATAGGGTGTAATGTTATAATATACTATCTGATTATTTTTCATTGATTCAAAATTTCCCACTGGAGAGAGTCTCGGCAAATTGCATTTGCAATTTATTTGACACCACATAAAAATATTTATTTTTAGCATGAGGCATCACATAACAATACCTCTTTATTACTCAACTAGAGCAATGCTATACTTAAGTTTGATCATTTACGAATACTATGTGATATTGTACATTTTATTATTCAATGATATAATAAGTTTATAAATATGCTATGGATCACAAAAAATATTTCATGAAAATAGTTTTGAAATTATGGCTAGATGACTAGATGATTGACCGGGTAAGCTGAAAAGCTTAGGATTGATCGGCCAGTCAATTGACAACAACTTCAAGATAATTTTCGTAAAATTTTTTCTGTAATATTGTTGATAAGCTTGACATATATAACACTAATATAGAATAAAGTTGCGTCAAATAAGTGGTGAATATAGCATTTATTAGGCCTCGAACTGTTAGATTGCTAGCCCCTAGCCTCATTCCAATCAACTTTTTCATTTTGTATTCGCTGGAACATACTCCTTCCTCTTTTGGGGTATTAGGGAAGCTCACACTTTAATTATATTAACCATAAATTAGACTAACTTTGTGAGGGAAGGAACTTTAAAAAATCATCTTTGCTTTAAACAATCTAAGCCAATGCTAATTCTAGATATATTAATTTTAATAATCCATGCCAATGCTTTATTAACAAAGCATCTTTGACTTTGTATCAAATTATATATCATCATTCAATAGATTAAGACATTATTTAATTTACAGAAATGGAATAATCATTTTGTCAAAATAATTATTCTTAGATTTGATTCATTAAACAAAATGAATATATGTTGTAAATAGAATAACTAGTTACCAACTTAAGAGAATGAACAATTCATTTGGAGGTTAAGAATAACTATTTCATTTTTACACAAAAATTATTCTACTGAATCAAACACAACCTAAAAAATTTACCTCATTTTCACTATAGGAAATTACATTTTTTCCGACTAAAAATTTATTCAGTAAAAATCTATTTTTAGTTGGCAAAAGTTTTCTACGACTAATTTTTTTGGTCGCCACTTTGATTGCAAATTCATGGTTGGCAAAAGTAATTTGCAACTAAAAAATTTTTAGTTGGGAAAAAGAATATATTTGCTGACTAAAATTTTAGTCATCAAATATATAATATAATTATCGCGACTAAACCATTTTGTAACTAAAAAACGTTAGTCACTAAAAGTACTAATTTTCTTTATCATCAAATGTTGTTTCATATTTGTGTGAGTGTGTTTTGAGTTATTAATTTCTAGTATTATTGTTTCTTACAAATTCAAGTTAACTGTGAGCTTTTTTAAATTGAGTGCCATTGACACAGATCATGCACTAATAAATAAATAAACATATGATTCTTTGTATGAAGCATATGATTCTCTGTACTGTAAACAAATAAATATAAATAAAAATTAGCAACCAAATAAATAAACCAAAAAATATATATATATTCCAATTGACACATACAATGGGTATAATAAAGAAGCCTGATAAGAAGTCTAAAACTTTTAACAAATATAAAACAATAATTTCATGGCTTTTCATAGAAACCCATATAAACATAAACCAGACTAGAGAAATCCATAGAAACCAAAATAAGAGAGAGATAAAGAGAGAGCATACCATTTGTTGAAGGATCTCAGGAGTAGATGGTTGTAACCAATGAAACCCTAAACGATCTCGTTTGTCCATGCCGACACTACAACAAAAAACACAAACGGCGACTAAAAAAAAAAAATTCGTCGCTGAAAGTGCATGAAATGGCGACTAAAATGGAATTAGTCGCCGAAAAGCAGGTTTTTAGCGACTAAAAGGGTTTAGTCGCTGAACAGCGTGTTTTTAGCGACTAAAAGGAAGTTTTGTCGCCTAATATACGGTTTTCAGCGACTAAAGTTTGTTTAGTAGCCAAAAGTCACGGTTTTTAGCGACTAAAATAATTTAGTAGCGAAAAGGTAGGGTTTTGGCGACTAAAAACAGGTTTAGTCGCTGATTATAGCAGTTTTGCCGACTAAAAGCAATTTAGTCGCTGAAAGTGGAGGTTTTGCCGACGAAAATCCATTTTAGTCGCCGAAAGTAGTGGTTTTGGCGACGAAATTTCTCTTTAGTCGCCAAAAGTGCTGATTTTTAATTGAGAACTTGTTTTTTTAGCGACAAATAAATAATTAGTAGCCCAAAATAATACAATTAGCGACTAAAAAATGGTTTTAGTCGCCAAAAGTCGCCTAATTTTTTTTTATTAAATAATTTATTTTTTGACAAAAATTATATTGAATTAAAAAAATTATATTTATAAATATTATTTTGTATTAATTGCGGTTAATATAGTATATAAATAATATATATTGCATATATGATCATGTGATGATGTACTGGCATAGTGAAGGGAGTGTTGTGCAAAGGGTTTGGCGTGTGCAAAGGGACGTCGCAAGTTCGAAACCTGTTGGGAGCAACGGAGGCGAAATTTTTTTTTTCTGAAAATACTTTCAGCGACTAAAGTGAATGGTCGCCAAAGGTATTAATAATAAAATAAAAATGAACTATTGGCGACTAAAAGTTTAGTCGGCAAAGGTATAATTTCCAATACAGAAATTGACTATTGGCGACGAAATATTTAGTTGCTGATGACATATATATTGGCGACTAACAGTGTTTTAGTCGCCAAAGGCATTCGCGACCGTTTATTGGCGACAACACGGGCGACTAAACTTTTTTGTCGGGAAAAGTGAAATTTTGACATTTGGCGACTAAAATCGGACCTTTGGCGACTAAAAATTTAGTCGCCAAAGGTGTATTTTCTTGTAGTGCGACTTTCGAAGTTTGTAATCAACGAAGCCCTAAATCATCTCAATCGCTTATTTATATAAATATAACTAAAACAGGGGAGATGGTTGATGGAATGAAGGAAATCGAGAGAACGAGAGGCTAAGAAGGTGTCTGGGAAGAAGGTTGAGGAGCGGCCGAGAGGGAGAGATATATGAAAAAGAGAGGCCGGTGGTTTTTGAATTTCAAATTTTGAAACTCATTAAATTTTGGTGGTGACTGATTGTATGTGTGTGATAGAGAGAGAGAGAAACAGAGAAAGAGAGAAGAACCCTGCTTATATTCAAAAAATGCTGTGAAGAATTCTTGGGCGCTAATCTCAATTGTTTCCCACTAATTTATTTAGTAACCAAACAGTTAACAAATGGTGACCAAAATTTTAGTCGCCAAAAGTAATAATTTGCCGACTAATTTTGTTTTTGTCAAAAAAGTTCAGTATACCACGACTAAATCTGTTTTAGTCATCAAAATTGCATATTCACCGACCAATTTTTTGGTTGCCAAAGAGTAATAATCAAATTATAGTTGTTATTAGGCGACTAAATTTCTTTTAGTTAGCAAAAATTAGTATGCACGACTAAAACAAATTTTAGTAGTCTAAAAATTAGACTAATGCAGACTCTTATTTTTTTTTTTTTAGTCGTCAATTATGGCATATTTAGTGACTACTTTTTTTTTTAGTTGCCAATAGATAATATACATCTACGAAAAACATGTAGTAGCTAAATCCTAAGCCAACACCGACTAATATATCTGTTAGTCACCAAATTTAATCGCCAAAAGTATAAATTGTTGTAGTGTTTATAAAAGACATTAAATTTGAAGAAGAAGCAAAGTTGATACATACAATCAAAAATGGATTGCCAAGAGAGAGGAAGGGAGAGAGAGAGGAGGCCATTTGGGAATATCATAAAAAATTCAAAAGTCAACTTTTAACTTATTTTGAATCACATGACCTCTCTCACATAAAAAAGTTAAAAAAATAACAAAAAAAAAATTAACTTTTAACCATCTTTCCAAAAGACCATTTGTGACTATGGATTGTGCTTCCATCACAATGTTCTATTCATTATCTAGGTACAATAACAAGAAATAAACAGCATTGTGCTATTTTCGGTTTTATGTTTGGATTAAGGTCTATAATTTTTGTACAAGAAATGGTGAGTTGAGTGATCAATCAATGAGCAGTTCTAGGAACCAATAAATGGAGACCTAGATATCTATCCAAAATTAATAATAAAAGGGTTGAGATTTATTCACAATATGACTTACAATAATAACTTTAAATATGAATCATAGATTAAAATCACTTTGATCAATTTTTGATTCAAAATTCAAGATGGTGGACTTTCTGGTGATCAATATATAGTTTGAAATTTCATTATAAAAAAAAAATTACTTCAAAGTTTCATTCTCTTTTAAAGCTATCACAAAGATTTGGCCAATAATCACTTAGTAATATTACACATACAAAAAAATTTATTTAAAATTTCATCCAAAAATATTAATGTACGGTTTATATTTGTGCATATCTCACAGCAAAACAAATCTCAGTCATAAATCAAAATTCTTGTCGTTTTTCTGCAAGCTATGGACTAAAAATAAATAAATAAAAAACAAAAAACAAATAACAAATAACAAATAACAAATGGAGAGTAAATGTACAACATTACCAACAATTTAATTAGGAAAAAAAATATAATTCAAAATAAGATTCTGGCAAGAAGAAAATACACCGAACAAACGCCAAACCACCTCAGCTCAATCTCAACTTTTTTTTGTACACTGCACCATGTGCACCGTAGTCACTGAAAAAAAAAAAAAAAAAAAAAAATCTCTCAAAAACTTAAAAATAAATAATAAAAAAAAACCCAAGATTTTTTTTTTTAAACTCATCTTTAAATTTTGTATAGGATTATTATGAGTAAATCAAAGAGTGAGTGAGTGAGTCTGTATTCGATTCTGTTAAAATCATCAGTGTACTTAGGAGTTCGTATCACGTGCCGTTCCTTCGGCGACCGACGCCAGCTTCTGCAGATTCAACCTCACCACCGTATCAGCAAACAGATGCGTGTCCGCTTCCGTATTCCCTTCTGGCACATCCACAACGTACGATTCCAAAACAACGGTCCAGATCCTCCCGTCACGCTCGAACTCGTGCACGCTCGTCACCGACCGGTAATTCTTCAGCCGATGCTCACCCCCAGTAATACTGAACCCTGTGACGTGCCGGTCATCGTCCAGCAAATCAAGCCTCTCCGTACTGGTATCAGCCGGTAACCCGGAGATAACGTTGACGTCACGCGTGCAACCCACGGTCATGTTAAAACCTTCCTTGACGGTACAGCTCTTGATGAAATGCTTGTATGTTTGGGGCTTGTCGAAGCGTCGGAGGATGGACCAAACGACGTCGTTTGGGGCTTGGATGCGCCGGGCGAGGAGGGAGGAGCATTGGCCTGACTTGACTCGGTAGGTGTGGAACTCGGTGATGGACTGAGTTAGGACTTCGAACTCGTCCTGGGTTAGACCTTGTGGGAGGGTGAGGTGGTGGGTGGTGGTGGTGGTGGTGGTGGTTTCCTCGGTGGCTGGTTGTTGGTGGTGGTTATCTTCTTCTGCCATTGAGGGAGGTTGGAGAGAGAAAGAGAGAGAGAGAGGGGAGAGTGGAGGTTTCTATAGAGAGAGAGCGAGAGAGTGAGAGAGGAGAGATAAGAGGTGGTTTTGTTTATAAGTGGGGAATTGTGGGAAAAGAAGGGGGTAGAATTGGGAATTAAGAAATAATTGGAATTTAATAGGCGTTATGATAGGTGTAATGAAAAAAAATATCATAAAAATAATAATAAAAAAAAATTTATCATTAAATTACACATATAAAAAAATATTACACTAAATGATTTATTTTCATAATTTCTCATGTTATTCATTTAATAATGATATAATGATGGTAGTGTGAGTGAATATTTTGGAGGCTAGAAAGGTGTCACTAAGTGGTGACGGCAGGTGGCCTCGCCCATTTCCAACCACATCCATTAAATTTGATTTTGCCTGAATCATTTAAATTTATACATGTCAATTGATCGTTCGATTGTCATTTGGTAGATATTAATTGACAAAAGTAACAATTATAATTAATAAAAGTAATGCTAATCATTTGGAGAGTGATTTAACTTACATAATTCAAATGATTCGAACACACTTAAATTTTATAAAGTTGAAAAAATGAGTAAAGTTATATATATTGAGTTTTTTTATTTTATTTTATTCATATGAGATATTATAATAAAACTTAATAAATTATAATTATAGTAATGAAAATCAAATATAATGTAAATTTTTTTACAAAGAAACCCTCAAAATGAGAGAGAAAATTTCAATTAATATACAGAGCATTGTTTTCAAATCCGGACTGGACCGGGCCTTGTTCTGGTCCGGTAAATCCCCTAAATCCGGAGTGGGGCCAAAATCAAGAAAACCTGGCGATCCAGTGGTCGAACCGGTAAAACCGGTGACCCAGACGGGGTCAGGAGGGTCAGACCGGATTTTTTTTTTTATATTCAGTTTTCCTTTTTTTTTTATTTTCTTTCTTTCTTTCTTATATATTTATATATATATATATATAAATATATTTCAAAATTTTGACTAAAAATTCTTATTTCAAGAGTCTCCTCTCATACAGTACAGTCTTATTGAAAGCTTAAGAAGATTATGAAAGTTTATTCCTATTTATAGGAAAAGATTTTTTAAAGAGAATCTACAAAATTTTATGTGGGATTCAATCAAATTATTTGAAACATATTGATTGGAGGGAGAGTTGAAAATTTCATTTCCCTCCAAAATTAAATCTAGCATTCAATCGATTTATTTGGAGGGAATGTTTAAAAAATTTAATTTCTTTAAAATAAGTGACTTTTTTTTATCAATTATGACTTTATTAAATATTATTAATAAATACTATGCAATAATTTTTATTTTTATTTGATTATTTATATATATTTTCATTTATTTATAATTTATAATTATATTTTTTAATTATATAATATTAATTATGACGTCACGGTTCGACCGCTTTGACCCGACGGTTGAACCGGTGACCCGTCCACCCGATCCCTTTTCCGGTTCGCTCACCGGTCTGATTTTGAAAACATTGATATAGAGAATAAGATTCACACACAAGTGAGAAGATTCAAACTATTAACCTCCTAATAAGGTGCATGAGTTCTGGTCAATCAAGCTAACCCCATTGATTTATATATAGAGAGTTATATGGTGAAAATTTTAATTTTTTTATGAATAAGGATTAATTTACGTACACTTCGACTAATTTTGAGATTCACTCAAAGCTCTACGTGGATTGGAAAAATCTTGGACAAAGCTCACGGACATACTCTTAAGGAGTTGATAGTAGGAATTGAATCTGAGACCTGAAGAGAGCACACCCCAGGCCTCTAGTTACACCCACTAGACCAATCCCTCCAAACACTAAATTACATCTATTAGGCCAACCCCTAGGATTGTGAGTAAAAATGCACATTGAAAAATCATTGAAAAGTGCATAGAAAAATTGATTAAAAAAGTCACCATGGCCATCGGCGGTAGTTGGTGTTGGTGGTGGAGGTGAACATATATGTGAACTTGAACAAATAGGTGAATAAATTTGTGATCTTTAAACAAATAGACGGATAAGTAAACTTTGAACACATAGGTTTTCTTTTGAACAAATAATGTTGTTTTGGTCCAAAAAGAATTTAAACTTGTGCCTATTAGCCCAATAGTTTTAGGATTGAATTTTGGTCTTAGTGTTTTTATATACAGAGTAAATTACAAAAACACTTCTTGAGATTTGCTTAAAATACGAATTGCCCCCTGTGATTTAAAAAATTACAAATACTCCCTGTCAGAATTTTTTATTTAACAGAATTAATTGAAAAGATAAAATGTCTAACTGTTCACCTATACAATAATAAAATTAACTGAATTATTAATTGAAATAAAATTTTAAGATTGTTAAATACTGTTATTTAACTTGGTGGTTTATTAATAAAATAACTTATTTGTTATGAAATTAGAAACCTTAGAGGGCATAATGTAATTTCTAGAACCATAAGAGGTAATTTATAATTTAAGTAAATTTCAGGGAATGTATTTGTAATTTACCCTTATATATATAACTGAGGATTTATTGAAAATATAAAATTACACATATTTTTAAGTTAACAAAATCCTTTAAAAAAATTTAAAATATTTGTCACACATGAGTGAATAGATATAATTGCAGCCTGTTTGGATTGGATAATTTGGTAAGAAAAGAAAAGATTTTTTTTTTTTTTATGGTCCAGCTTGTCTCATATTTGAGATCAAGATTGGACTGTCCAATCCGGCCTATGGGCCCATGTTTTGGGTAACATTTTAATAATTTGAATCGTTTAATGTGTAAAACTCGTCGATTATTATATCTCTCTAAAAAAATCACGTTAATCGGATATTGATAATTATTTGATCGGATCAAATTTTTGTTAACCGTTTATTTTTTTACCGTTTATTTTTTTATACAAATTTGATACAATCAAATATCTATCGATATCCGATCAACGTGATTTTTTACAGAGATATAGTACTCGACGAATTTTACATATTGAATAGCTTGGTTATCGAAACGAAGCCCAAAAATGGGCCAATCGACCTGACTGGACGATCTAATCTTGATCTCAGACGTGAGACAAGTTAGACCCTTTTATAAGTACAGAGGAGAGAAATGGAGTAAAATGTAAAGAAAATTTTCTCATATATTTTGCATCTATCCAAAGTGGAGGAATTATGGGAGAAAAGAAATCAGCTAAATAATATTTTGTTATGATACCAAAACTGCTTTTTAGATATAGAACAAATGAAAAGATTAACACCTATAAAAGATTAATATGATAATATAATATGATATCATTTCTTTATATATATATATATATATATAACTTAAGCAAATAAAATAGGAGGAAAATGATTTTTTTTTTCCCTCTCCTATTTCTCCAAACAAGAGAGAGAAAAATCACAATCTATTTTTTTCATATATAAATTATTAATTACAATTTAACAAGTGTCCTATCTTAAAAAAAAAAAAAAATACACTTAAAAATTGTTTCAATTAGTGTATTAACAATCAAACGGAATATAAGAAAACAAAATTGTAATACCCAACAATGATATGTGTTAATGTACACTAAACCTAACCCACTACCCTAACCCACTACATTCACTCCACTAAACCTAACACACTTACCATCTCCACTACCACCCACCACCTCCACTACCATCCACTACCACCACTCACTTACCTCACACCTCTCCTATATAATAGCTTGTAACATACAAATCAATACACATCAATCAAAATATCAATCAATAATACATTTATTTTAACTTGGTATCAGAGCTAGGTTGAGAACCTAGTATTTTCGTTCCACCGGCGGGCGGCAATCTCGCCTTGGCCGCCCGCCGGACAAACCCAAATCTCACTCACCTTGGCTGCTTCATGTTCTTCTCAGGAGATAAACTTGAAATGAAGAGTTTACCAAGGTTGCTGGATCTGATCTGATTAAGCCTTGCACTGTTCAAGCAAAAACTACATCTGATCGTAACACATACTTAACCCACTCCAAGATCTTCCCACACGCCGGAGCTCCAACATCACAGAGATCCTCTCTTCCTTCCCACTCCATACACCCACTCCATACACACCCAAGATCTTCCCACACCATGCACAAGAGACCCAGCTAACACACACCTCTCTCTCACCCACGGCTCTCACACACGCCACTCACCCATGCACACTCAGCCACCTCTCTCTCACCCACGGCTCTCACACACGCCACTCACCCATGCACACACCCAGTCACCATACACTTCTCACACACAGCCCAATCAGAGCTACACACACACACTGCCATCTCATTCTCTCTCTCTCGGCAAGCCCACATACACACTGATACACACACCATGGAAGTTTCACTGCAACACACACATAGAACACACACACACAACACCATTCACACACACGGTTTTAGAGAGAGAGAGCACACACACCATAGACAGCACACATACAGAGCTCCCTTGCATGAAGGACACTGATACAGATCAACACACACACATGCATCTATTCTCGGGCTCTCTCACTCTCTCGGCAGTTTTGGGTTGGAGCTGAACACACACCACAAAAGATGAAGCTCTCTCATGGGATAAGGGATACTCAACATGCACTGATCTCTCTCTTCTCCCTCTGGGATGATACACGGCTGCACCAGCACACACCAAACAACCAGCACATGGGGGCACCCACTCACTCTCTCACTCTCTTTCCCTCTCATATTTTATTACTCTCTCTCTCTCCATCTAACCCACCAACTTAGCCACTTTTGTCCCCCCACCATAATTGTTTTCACTTCCCACCACCCCACACCAGCACTCACTTCCCTCTTTTATTTCTTTATTTTACCTACTTTTCCACGGAAAGTGAGCCAGCCCTTTTCAAATAATTTTTCATTACATTTTTTATTTTACAACCAAAAAAAAAAAAAAAAAAAAAAAAAAAAAACCACAAATACATTCATTCCACTTGGTTTTTCTGCCTTATCACACCTCCCATTCGAGTTTGCACAACACACTTATTTTATTCATATCAGGGATTCACCCCGATCACCGTTTTACACCACAAAAAAAAAAAAAAAAAAAAAAAAAAACAACAACAACAACAACAACAACACCGGCTTTGTTTACTTTTCTGCAGATGGCCACACACCGCCATCCCTTCTCTACTCTGCCGCCGGTCTCTTCTTCTTGCCTCCGTCTTGGCCAGCCCTTGACGGTGTTGCCTCTGTGTTTTCCACTCCACTGGGCATGATCACTACTCCCTGCTCCTCCACTGCAACATATGGCGGCCCTCCAAATCGGAACATCACGGTGGCCTTCCGCTTCAGCTCCTTGTTTTCTGCCCTTAGCACGCTTATCTCTGCTCGCGCATCCTTATACATGCGTTGGAGCAGAGCCAGCTGGGAGTTTAATTGCTGCACCTCATTAGTCCTACTCTGTAGCCGGTGCGACAGATTTGTGACCGCCGTCATGGACTCCACACATGCCTTCAACGTATACTGATTGGCTTCCACATCCGACTGCACCGCCATTTTTTGCTCCACAGACCGCATCGGAAAGTTCAGCGGAGCAAACCCAGCAGTGTTTGGTTGAGGTTCACTGGCCACCGCACCAGTTCTCTCTCCTGTGGACTCGTTGAGGTCGGGAAAGAGGGTAAGCAGCCCACGGGACGACGAAGCCATTTTCTGGGCAACAGCAACAGAGTGTTACAGCCTATCTCTCTCAGCAAAATGACCTCTCTTTCTCAGCAAAATGAAGAAGTTTTCAGAGGTTTCTCTCAGTTTTTCTGTCTCAGTTTCTGCCTCCTCCGCTTCGGTTTATAACGACCATGACACAGAGACAGCCACGCGCATCGCGCGCCTTTTGACACCGACAACCTGGCACGCCTTTTCATGGCACACCTTTTCATGACTCGGGCACGTCTTTTGATGACACGCCTTTTGATGGCACACCTTTTGAGGGCACGACTTTTGAGGGCTCGATATCTACATCCATATATATTTTTTGGGCAGCCTACATACACACTCATACAGTGTCTTCTACACCGGTCAACTTTATCAATCCCTTTGTTTCAACCTCAAATAGGTTTCTATCTTTACACCTATTTGAGTTTGAGGGGGGGTTATACACAGTATCATGTATAAGTCACTCATGGCGCACTCCCTAAGTCGCCCCCTTGGTACACCACCACAACCTGCTACAACGGTCCGACATGACCCCGTAAACTGTCTTTTACAACGGTCCGACATGACCCCGTAAACTGTCTGCTACATCGGTCCGACATGACCCCGTAAACTGTCCTGCTACATCGGTCCGACATGACCCCGTAAACTGTCTTCTACAACGGTCCGACATGACCCCATAAACTGTCCCGACATTGATTCCGGTCAGCTTCTACAACGGTCCGACATGACCCCATAAACTGTCTGCTACATCGGTCTGACACGACCATACCGTGTCTCCTATCCTGTTTTATTTATCAGTTTATTTTTCTGTTTTGTGACTCTCTCCAAACTCAAGTTGGCTAGTGCCTATCCTCCTTGAGTTTGAGGGGGGCTGTTAATGTACACTAAACCTAACCCACTACCCTAACCCACTACATTCACTCCACTAAACCTAACACACTTACCATCTCCACTACCACCCACCACCTCCACTACCATCCACTACCACCACTCACTTACCTCACACCTCTCCTATATAATAGCTTGTAACATACAAATCAATACACATCAATCAAAATATCAATCAATAATACATTTATTTTAACTATATGGAAAAAAATTAGTCAAAAGGAATGGAGAGAGGACTAGCAACCCAAAATCTTGAAGTGTGGCCAATTGGGAGGGACACCTTTCTTCCCATTTTTGCAAAATTTGTCATCTTTGTTCCCATGTTGTTGTTCCTGCTGCTTCACACTACTTGGTTGTTTTAGCCTCTGCTGCACTCTTTGAGGCTTTCCCTTTGCACAATGCGCAAATTCAACACAACAAATAGATTAAAAGTTCAATTTGATATAAAGACTAATTATTTGACCTATTTTGAATAACATTATGGTCATGTTTGTTTGGGTGGACATAAGTTTGGGATTGGACTAATAGTCCAATAAAATTATTAATCCGATGTTTGGTTAAACAATTGAAGTACGGATTAATTATTTTAAACTTGACTATTAGTTAAGATAGGATACATAATCCAACGAATTGGTTGTCCTAGGACTATTAGTCATGGGAATGCTAATCCAGTCCGCCCAAACAAACATGGCCTATATGTTTAATTCACCTATTGGGTAATTATTTAGTAGTTCCAAGTCAATAAGAACAGTAGTCATGAAATGGGTGGAGTTGACCTGACCCACCTTAATTGGTAGAGTAAAAGACAAAATTAATCTCATTTATCTTCTTTTACCAGGTTATATTAGTCAAGAGTACCATGTGCACATGCCATAATGGTCCCATGGAGTAATTAGGTTGTCGGAGAAAGCAACTTGTAAGGTACTAAATGATGTGTATTGTTCACATCATAGTTATCATTAAAAAATGAATGAAGTTGATAGGGGAAAAAAAATATTACCTGGAACTCAAACCTATTGGTTTGGGCACAATGTTGTTGTTGATTGTATATAGGCTTTGGATTGTTGAAAGTAGGAAATGAATAAGATAGTTCCCTTTTGGATCCATAGCCAGAGGCTAAACCCCAAGATTTCTGTATTGTTGAATGTGGTACATTGCTAGATTCGATCTCCAAGCACAGCTGTTAAAGTACATATAATCAAACATAAGATCAGTATGTGATTTTTGTGTTAGCATGCATTCTTTTTAACCATTAGTTTTGAATCAAATTTCATACAAATTTTTTGACATCGTGATTTAGCCTATTTATGCAGTTGTGACAATTTGTCATAATTATTAACTAATACTCCTAACTCAACCTCTATTGTGAGTCTATAATTGATGAAGATTAGATTAGGCCACTAAAACAAGTTAGGCTAAACTTAATGGCTGCTAAAATCTGTTCTACAATAGTTATTCTCAAGATTCAAGTCATATCAATGATGGATAGTATTGTCATTGAATCAGGTCCCGTGACAATAATATTAGAAACTCTTTATTTTTATATAAGACTAGAATCCTCTATAATAATTCATATTGCAATAATTCATCATGAAAGAGTATATCATAATTTTGAAATCATAATTTGATTAAATTATTTGACACAGACCTGAATAAGTCGATCTTCAAGAGATGCCACCCGATCCAAGAGTGAGCCTTTGGAGTTGGCCTCCCTCACTGCCACATCCAACGGTTTGCATTGTCCCTCCACTCTCCTTACCAAACTCTGGTTGCTCCACCTCCTTAATTTCTCTTTTCCTTCAATAAATTTCACCTATATGTATACATACACAAACTCATAAATTTTTATTTTTTATTTTTTTTTAAATGAGAGGAGATAAAAGAAGAAATAATTTTATTGACAAAAAGTTTTGAAGATGAAACTGAAATATAAAAATAAAAAAAATAAAAAAATAATTTAAAAAAAAAAAATTTAAAGAAAAAGAGGTGGAAAAGAAACTCACAATAGAATCCAAGCGATCCAACCTTGAAACAAGAGGAATGGAGGAGTGACATCGTTTGTTGTCCTCACCCATCTGCTGTCACAAGCCAACCTTACTAGAATGCTTGTGTTTGTTTGTTAACCCTTTCTCATCTTCTTATATACATTCAATAGTATTGAGAGAGAGAGAGTGAGGAATTTTTCCTATAACTGTTACACCCTGATATAGGGGCGTTGTTAGTTAGTATTTGAGGGGGCTGGTGGATCGAGTCATGGATCCCTTTCTATAGCGGTTCAGAAATATCACGTGATTGTGTGACTAATTAAAGATATTTTATAATTTTTCATATTTTTTTTGCTAGTTTTTGGGATCATGTAAATACATAACCTCATTATTGAACAGATATACTGTTATGATGAAATTCCCAAAATACAGTTTTACTTAGATTGCTTCTATTTTATGCAGTTCTCTCTCTCTCTCTCTCTCACACACACACACACACAGATCACTAAAAACAGATTTTGATGTGGAAAGACACATTGAAAGGTGAAAATGGAACTTAAATAAATATGGTTTGTCAAAAAAACCTTCTTTAAACTCTAAAATGTATCTTATAGTATCTCAAGGCATGTAGAACCAACCTACACTGAACATGATTCAACACGCCATGAAAAACATAATTGATTCAATGGCATAAAAAGAGTTAACATTCAACCAAATTCTTAGTTGTCACCCCAAACTAGACCTTGCTATCTCATATGCCAAGAAGCACGCTGCATTCGCTGGAACGCTCCGAGCCATGGCAGGTCCAAAGCCCCTGTACAGACCTTTCACTCCCTCTGAGGCCATAATCTTTCTAAAAGCATCGACTGAACCAGAGAACTTTGGATTTTTGTAATCGTCGACTTGAATTACACTCTTGACGACATCAGTTGGATAGACAGAGGCCCAGAAGGAAGCTCCAGCCAAGCCTCCAGCGACAATCAAAGAACCTCTTCCCAACTTGGAAGTGTCTTGCCCTCCTGCGAGGTATTGCTTGAGGCCTTCATAGACGCCAAACATTGCAGCATTTCCTGGTATTTCACGTGCCATAGTGGGAAACAAGCCCTTGAAGAGACCTCTCATACCTCCTTCTGAGCGGAGAACGTGCCTAGCTACATCCATGGGCCCGCCATATTTCACAGCCACAGCAGCTGAGCCAGAGTCTGCCAGTGCACTCTGGGCTTGCAACCTGAGCAGTTCATTGGTAAATCTTAAAAGTACCAAATAGAAGAGTTTGAAAATTAAAAATTCAGGAATTGTACAGCGCAGATTTGTTTTGAATTTGTAATCATTGAAGATAGTCATGAGCAAGGAAAATTCAAAAAAAAACTTTGATGAGAGGGAAAAAAGAATGTGTAAATAATCAAGTTGCAGTTGATCTGAAACATTAGGAAGGTTTCTGAATGGTTAAAAAATTACTCATAACCAGGATTTCCAATGTTCAAAAATCGAAGAACTCAACACAATCAGGTTAGGCAGGCTTAGTAAGGGGTCCAAGTCGGACTTTCAAAACCTGGAAAACAGGGTTTTAGAGGGAAGAAGTGAATTTAAAAAATAAAAAATAAAAAAGGGGGGGGGGGGGGGGGGTTAAAAAAATTCTACATAAGATTTTCCATACAAAATAATATGGTCGATTTGTGTTCTCTCACTTCAAAACGAAAGACACACAAAGTGACAAATAGAATATGTATGTTAAAAGTTTCCTCAGAAAATTAAAGAGCACCATAACACTGACCTGCACTTGATCAATTCAGTGGGGCAAGCCAAAAAGGAGACTGCAACTCCAGCCCCAGCACCGCAAATGACCTGTTGGTTGACTGTAAGAGGGGCACCAGGTTCAGACCTCAATAAAGCTTCCATTTGTCCTCTCACTGTGAAGAGGATGGCATTGAAGGCCGCCACTGTGGCAAGTGGTGCTCCCATACCTTTGTACAAACCCCTTGGGCCTTCTGATGCTAATGTTTGCCTGACAGCATCCATTGCACCCGAGAATTTGGGAGGCTGGCCTGGAAGTGGGGCGGGTTGGCTTTGGAGTTTGACCTTGATGGTATCAAAAGGGTGCCCAACAATCAACTGTGCTGCCCCGCCAACAGTCCCAGAAACTAGGTCCTTGGCTACATCACCCATCTAGGAATTAAAATATATGAAAAATAATCAGCTTGGAACATCTGATTCATCTAATTTACGACTTGAGGAGAAAATCGTTTGACAAAAAAGCAAGTACGACACGGTATGCTACTGCCATTATATGTATGAGAATGGCAGGAGGATGAAAAGACTGATTACCAACCCAGAAGGCAAGCTTATTTATATCATCCAGATTTATGAACAGTGACCATTGGTCACCAACAACTGGGGGGAGCTAGTGATTTACATAAAAATGGTAAAAAAAAGACCACTAAGTGAAGAATACATTCTTGACAAAAGAGAAAGGAAAATCCTTGTTGAAGGCCTTAAAACACCCCTGTTATAAAGCTTTGCAGCTTTTACCTCTAGAGGCAATGCCATAAATGATTATTGATTTAAATTTCTCTACAAGATGACACCTTCGAAATACTTGGGATTAAGGTACCTGAAACTGCCCTCGTAGTTGTGCTAGTGTGGGCTTACTCCAACATGGGACTAATTTTATTTGGCCCTGAAATTCTGAAACTTATTAAACAAAATTCTTGAGAACATATGTCGTCTTTTACATCATGGTAACAACACATTCTACCACACCAACATGGAGATAATGCAAAACTACATGCTACACTAATGCGTATGGCACAGGAAAATGATGTCTCCTCTTTTTTCCTATTTTCTCTTTTTATTTAAAAAGTTAGATAATTCATTGAAAGGCACCAAAAAAGGGATGCAACTCAAGTACACAAAATGTAAGAAAAACCTATCTTCAACAGAAAAATGTCCTCTATTATCTACAAAATCTAAAAATGTCTTGAAGCTACAAAGGACATATCAATCCTCCACAAAAACCAAGCACGCAAGAGACTCAGAAAGAATTGCTTTTTCAATGAATAAACCAATTCCCTACATCTTCACAGGCTCTCTATTTGTCTCCCTCCAAATGTACTGTTGTGCCTCAACATCACTATATTGGTGCAATTCAAACATATAATACACCAACGCATAAAAAACCTCATGTTCGCATAAGAATCTTGTTGCAAGAGTTTCCACGTTCAGCTTATCTTAAATTTGCACTCACAAAAAGGAAACACATATACAGTAATCTTGAGTATCTCAATCTAGACTACTTCTAAAGAAAAGATGAATATTTGACTAATTTGCACTCACATATCTGAATAGAAGAGATGAACAGAAGAAGCTTGACTGTCCTCTTAAAAAACTATACGCAATAAGAGCAATAACAATCCAGTCGATTTTACGAAACACCCAACAAAAGAAAAAGCCTACTACTAAATAAGCACAACTTTGCTTATGCTGTGTTTTGTTGATGAATTTGGGTAGGAATTTAAAAATGGAAAAGCAAAAAGTATGTGAAATGTGAATGAGTTGTAGTTATATTTCATTCACATTTTCCCTTTCCATTTCCAAATCCATTAACTAAACAAAGGCCTTAGGAAACGCAAATTTTTGAATTCAACCCAAGCAACATTTTTTAATTCAACACAATATCATTTACATTTCCAAATGATTTCATTATATGACAATCCAAAAGCTTTAAAAGGTTTGTGTTTTGAGATTGAGAACCCCTTTTGATGAACAAACAAACGGGCTCAAAATGGATGCAAAATATAATGAAAACCAAACACCATTTTATACAGAATTGATGCCAAGAGCTCTGTTTGATGACCCAATGATGAAAAGAATCCAATTATAGATTATGTAAGGTTGGAAATAACGAATATAAACATTTCTGAGAAACCCATGAATCTTACCTAGCCGATTTTTCTTGACCCAGATAGAAATTTGAAGGAGAAGTCCCAAAGAGTAGGCTAACAAATTCAATACCCAGAAGAGAAGAGGGAGGATGATTTTCAGAGGCAGCTCTGTGGAGATGAGTTTGTAAAAGAGAAATGTGAGAAGTAACAAATTTAAAGAAAGAAAAGAATAGAATCTTCAAAGATTCATAGCCACATGAGAAAGCTCAGTAGTGGTTGGTCCGGAGTGGATTTCACACTCTATATAGAGAGAGAGAGAGAGCCGCGGGTGAGATGCGAACCAGAAATGAGACCGCTTGAGATGAGATGCGGACACAACCTATGGTTTATTTTTTATTTCTCTTATTAGAAAAAAGGGCAAATTACATATACACCCCTCCAGGTTTGGTTAAATTACAGATACCCCTGAGGTTTCGGAAATTACATCCCGCCCCCTGAGGTTTGTATTTTCATAACAATTTACCCCCTGAGGTTTATATTTCATAACAAATTACCCCCTAATTTCTTATGCAAATATAGCATTCAGGGGGGAATTCGTAATTTCTCAAACCTCAGGGGGTATCTGTAATTTTGTCAAACCTGGAGGGGTGTATATGTAATTTGCCCTAGAAAAAAAAACGTACTGAAATATAAAAAGGTGATTTATCTAAATAAGTTAATAAATTGATTTTTTTAAAAAAATTTATCTCAAAAAAAGGAATCAAAAACATTTTAAAATATTCTTGTTATCAAATGTTTTAAATTTTAATATGCACATCATTTTAATGTTTAACTTGAGATTTCAAAAATTCTTAAGCAATTACTGTATATAAGCGAAGCGAATCGAATGTCAACCTCTCTTCCCTGCTAGAAATTCCACATAGTGTGAGTTCCTTAGCATCTCCGATCTTCCATCAATTTTTTCATAGAAATTTTAATTTGGCATGAACTATTTCAATAATTTTATGGGCAAAATACCATTAAATTCCAAATTTGAAAATATTAAACCATTTAGTCTTGTGTTTTTTTTAAAGATTGATAGGTCCTATTTCAATGTTAAAGACTTTACAACCCATGGTTTATGCGTGTAGGTTTGAAATAATGAGGGTAAATACGGGTTTGTGTTCATGTTAAAATTACTAAAGTGTCCAACAACGAAAAATAATGTTCTTTTGTTGTCCCTCATACATGATCGGAACTATGACGGTGAAGATGGAAGGTTTTGGATTTTGATTCCAGTGTCGCAGCGATTCACTAACGTGATTTCTAGGATTGGTGTTTGGTTTGTTAACGTTGATGTTAATCTTCCAAATTAACATTAGCATACCTCACAAAACCCTAGCCTGCCCAAAACCCCCATTATAGTAATATTTTGCAATGTTCGTGACGTTGCATGTGATAACCATTTCGTCCTTGCATTAGTGGTGAATACAACATCTAAACAATATCGACGCTGGAGATCGTTGCGGGAACACATGGCAACAAGTTTGTAGTGTATGTTTTTCTGATGTATGTATTGGTTTTTTGGGCATGGATTGGTGAAAATGTACGTGGTACGTTGTATTTCTCCGTTGATTGTATGTCTTGTATTTGCCATTGCAGTGATGTTACAGTGCACGTCGAATGTGGGTTTGTGTCAATAGGAGTACGGGAAATGGAGTACTGTTTAGTGTTTGATTTTGTTGTAACCTTCATCATATTGTGGCTTTGTGATAATGTACATTGGTGTGTTATTGTGATTAATTCAATTAGGTAAAACATAATCTCTCACATCAATCCACGCAAATCCCCTCAAAGAAAAAAAAAAAAAAAAAGGTAATGTTACAACATATCTTAACACACACATAGTAAAAATCAAAATGAAATCACAACATGGGTAAAAAAAGTAAACTCCATACACAATATATTAAACAAATATATCATATCAAAAATAAAAAGGACTAAATGGTTTAATTAAAAACCTCCAGGACTAGATAGAGCAACATTTTTCAAATTAGGATTTATGGGTAATTTTTCCTAATTTTATTTTATTTTATTTTTTGTTTTTTTAAAAAAAAAATTATCACTTATCCCAAATTTCAATTTTTCATCAAATTTGATTAAAGCCTCTGTTTGGGAAGAGATTTTTTGGGCTTTTTTGGCTAAAATAGTCACACAAAAATAAAATAAGTTATTTTAGCCACAATAAACAAAATATCACATCCAACTCATAATCATTATACTCTTCTTTTACAAAAAAAGTCAAAAAAATCAAAAAGCCCTTCCCAAACCAAATTTTTTAGCCTAGGTTAAAATAGCCAAAAAAATCAAAAAGTCAAAAAACTAACCCACTTCCCAAACCAACCGTTTAAAATATAATTTCTAATATTTCATCTATTCAAATTGTCATGTAAACAAATAGAATATAAGTTTGGGAGAAAAATTACAACACCACCATGAGCACAAAAAATTCTTCACCAAAATCACTTAAAATATTTTGTTCACAACTGTAACTCACATTTATAGAAGTGAATAAAATATTTGAAATCAATTAGGGGTGTTTTAGAAATATGATTAAAAGTTGACATTTTAAAAAAAAAAAATTTTGTTGATTTTTTTGGACTGTTTTATGTGAGAGATAATATGATTCAAAATGATGTAAAAGCTAACTTTTTAACTTTTTTGATTTGTTACCACAATAGCCCTCAATGCGCCTATCTTTTTGTCAAAAACTCATGTACCCCGTGAAATTTTTTGGTAAAGTGAAATGTGTTGTTTAGATTCAAAAGAAAAATTTGTTGTGCACACCTCTAAAATGAATGTGGTCTACACATTTTTTTATTTTTATTTTTTTTAGATTAATTAATTTTTTAATCCCAATAGTACACAAATTGTATAATTTTAATTTTTAATATTTATATTATGTTAATTAATTCTTAATACATAAAATATATATATATATATATATATATATATATTTTGAATTGGTCTCTCAATCCAACTCCATTCATAACGTTAAATTCAAAAGTAAATGTAAAAATATAATTAAAAAATGTTTGGTTTGTATTTTAAAACATGTTTTTAGAATAAAAATTTCAAAAATATGTTTGGTTACAAATTTTTTTTTTAAAAAATTCTAAAATTACTTTTTCTCTCTATTACACATTAATCAATCACTTTTTCTCTCTCCTTTCTCCTCTCTCATTCTCAATCACTTTTTCTCTCACACATATCTACTCAATTACAACAAAATATCAAATTATCTCAAACTCCCAAACTCCAAACTATTTTCAAAATATACAACCAAACAAATCAAAAAAAATAAAAAATAAACTCTCAAAAAAAATTTAAAAAATTTATCTCAAAACAAAAACCAAACACACCAATATTTTCAATTCCTAAAATATGCAGTATGCGTCCTTTTGGACCCCTAGGGTTTGAATTGTGTCAACCAGTCTACAATGTATAAGAAAAAATGTTAATTTAATCGTCATCCTAATCCCCTCTCCCTCATTTAAACCAAGAGTGAAGAATGAAAATTATAAGTACACATAATAATAAAAATTAAACTAACTAGTTCTAACTTAGATGGCCACCATAACTTTCTTAAGACTTAATCCTAAGGAAGTCATGGATTCAATTCTCCTTAGAAAAGTTGAATTAAGGAAGTACAAGCACTTAGGTGCTTTGTTAAGGGTGAAAAAATTTTCTTCCATAAGTACTAATCTAACCACTAACAACTAACATTTGCCGATCAAAACATAATAATAATAATAATAATAAAATTAAAAGTAGCAAACACTAATTCATTCACTTAAAAAGTTTCTAGATCATGCTCTGAAACTCCCACTACTCAAAGTTCACATTCATTTTATTCATCATGGATTGAATTGGAATTGATCATCTCTATTTTATGCTGTTTCATTTATGCAAAGTTTTTGGGTTCTCTGTTTCATTTTCTGAATCTAAGAACCAGCAATGAGCCCCATGGGCCTACCAACATTTTGAGTAAGAAGTGAAAAATGCAATGATCTTAGTATGAGTGCTCAATGAAAACCATGTTAATGTACACCTAAACCTACTCCACTAAACCTAACCCACTACACCACTCCACCTCCACTTCACCTACTCCACTACACACTCCACTTCACCTACTCCACCACTCCACCTCCACTTCACATCTCCATCTCCTATATAATGTACATACAATAGATCAATCAAAAACACATTCAATACATAAATCAATATACATAATTCATTCTGTATGTATCTCTCTCTATCAATTTATCTTACATGGTATCAGAGCTATAGGTTAAAGATCTTGGTGTTCTTCGCCTTCCGGCGGGCGGCAACCTTGCCTTGACCGCCCGCCGGATCTCAACCAATTCACTGAAACACACTACCATGATCATCACTCAATCAATTCACAGACCCACCCATCAGCGTCACCCGAGTCGGCAATGGTAGCTTCGGAAGCTACCCTTCTTCCATCATCATCGCCCAGCGACGGTGACAGGTCCAATTCCTCCAACCACCCTCCATTTCTTGCAATCCGCTAGCCTCGGGTACCCGCCGTCACTGCTGCAGTCACATTTCTTCATACACTTGGACCGTGATGTCCCGCCCCACAAGCACCTTGCCATGCACCTCAACATCAGCACACAGGGTGGACAACTGTTCTTCAACCGATCAACGATAGTAGCCCCATATACACAGCAGCTATGGTGGTGGTAGACAACCTCCTTTTCTTCTTCATTTTTCACTGCTAAAGGTGTTATACAGCCACAACGCCACAATTTATCTCTCTCTAGTGGTGCCGCAGGACGAACCACCACGCACATCTATCTCTCTCTAGTCTATTATCAAGGAGCTTTGTGCTGTTATCCAGGAGGAGAGCTCTCTCTCTCAGCCTCATCTCCGAATCTATCTCTATCTCTCTCATATTTCCACTTTCATCTCCGAATCAACCCACACTCTCTCTCTTATCTCTCTCTCGAGTTGCATTTTGCAAGGGGAAGCTGAGCATACACACAGAGCTTAATACACACACAACCCACTCACATTTTTTGATGCTCTCTCTCATCACAGATTCACGCGGGTTATGACCATCTCTCTTTCACTCTCTCTCTCTTTCTCAAATTCGGGAAACAGATTTTCTCTCTCTCACCTTACTTTTTCCACCACCCACAAAACATTATCATCGCCATTCCCTAACCCACATGGGCTTGTTCCCATCTTTTCATACAACCCATCCTTCATCCCACTCGAGTATATAGAATATATATATATATATATATATATTTTATAATAAAAAAAAAATGCGCGATGTTTTTCATATGACCCATCCACAAATATTTTTTATCTATTTTCTTTCTCCATTGTTTTATTTTATTTTATTTTGTTTTATTAAACAAAACAACAACACAAAATAACACCACCACCATTCCACAAACTTGTCCTTTCTTCATGCCGGGGATCAACCCCGGTTCCAAAAAAAAAAAAAAAAAACCCACAACAATTTACAAATTTGCACAACAACCCATATTTTATTCATCTCCGGGATCAACCCCGATCACAATTTTACACACACAAAAAAAACAAAAACAAAAACAAAAAAAAAAAAAACCACAAAACAAAACAACAACCAACCACATCCACAGGCGGGATTTTTCTTCTCTACTCTGCCGCCGGTCTCTTCTTCTTGCCTCCGTCCTGGACGGCCCTTGACGGTGCTGCCTCCGTGTTTCCCACTCCACTGGGCACGATCACTACTCCCTGCTCCTCCACTGCAGCATATGGCGGCCCTCCAAATCGGAACATAACGGTGGCCTTCCGCTTCAGCTCCTTATTTTCCGCCTTTAGCACGCTTATCTCTGCTCGCGCATCCTTATACATGCGTTGGAGCAGAGCCAGTTGGGCGTTTAACTGCTACACCTCATTTGTCCTACTCTGCAGCCGGTGCGACAAGCTTGTGACCGCCGTCATAGTCTCCACACATGACTTCAATGTGTACTGATTGGCCTCAATATCCGTTTGCACTGCCATTTTTTGCTCCACAGACCGCATCGGAAAGTTCAACGGAGCAAAACCAGAGGTGTTTGGTTGAGGTTCACTGGCCACCGCACCAGTTGTCTCTCTTGTTGACTCGTTGAGGTCGGGAAAGAGAGTGAGCAGCCCACGGGACGACGAAGCCATTTTCTGGGCAAGTGTTACAGAGTCTCTCTCTCAGAAACGGAAGAGTTTTTTTCAAAGGATTTTCGCAGGTTTTTTTTGTCTCAGCCTCAGCCTCAGCCTCCGTCTTGGTTAAATAGCCGAGGCCGACACGCGCATCGCGCGCCACTTGACGCCAGACGACAAAACGGGCGCGCAAACCAAGGTAGTCACGCGCCTCGCCATCATGTCCGGCACACCTTTTTATGGATTGGGCGCCTTTTGATGGCACGCCTTTTTATGGATTGGGCACGCCTTTTGATGGCACGCCTTTTGAAAGATTGGGCAGGCCTTTTGAGGGCGCGACTTTTGAGGGCTCGATATATATATCCATGTATATCTTTTGGGCAGCCTATATACACACCCATCCAGTGTCTTCTACAATGGTCAACTTTTATCAATCCCTTTGTTTCAACCTCAAATAGGTTTCTATCTTCACACCTATTTGAGTTTGAGGGGGGGTTATACATATATCATGTATCATGGTGAGCATGGTTACACACCATGGGAACCACCCAAGCCACCCCATGGCGCACTCCCTAAGTCGCCCCCTTGGTGCACCACCACAAGCTTCTACAACGGTCCGACATGACCCCGTAAACTATCCCGACATTGATTCCGGTCAGCTTCTACAACGGTCCGACATGACCCCCATAAACTGTCCCGACATTGATTCCGGTCAGCTTCTACAATGGTCCGACATGACCCCGTAAACTGTCCCGACATTTATTCCGGTTCGCTTCTACAACAACGGTCTAACACGACCACACAGTGTCTGCTACATCGGTCCGGCATGACCTCGTAAACTGTCCTGCTACAACGGTCCGACACGACCCCGTAAATTGTCTTCTACATCGGTCTGACACGACCACACAGTGTCTGCTACAACGGTCCGACATGACCCCATAAACTGTCTGCTACATCGGTCTGACACGACCATACCGTGTCTCCTATCCTGTTTTATTTTATTTATCAGTTTACTTTCCTGTTTTGTTACTCTCTTCAAACTCAAGTTGGTTAGTTCCTATCCTCCTTGAGTTTAAGGGGGGCTGTTAATGTACACCTAAACCTACTCCACTAAACCTAACCCACTACACCACTCCACCTCCACTTCACCTACTCCACTACACACTCCACTTCACCTACTCCACCACTCCACCTCCACTTCACATCTCCATCTCCTATATAATGTACATACAATAGATCAATCAAAAACACATTCAATACATAAATCAATATACATAATTCATTCTGTCTGTATCTCTCTCTATCAATTTATCTTACAGTATGAAGTTAAAGCTTATTCCTTTGTGAGCCTTTTGAATTTATGAAGTTTTTTAGAAGCATACATGTCATATGATTGGAGCAAAGATTAACATGGAGATCATAGTTGTGACTGTGATACAGACTACTGTCATACTTGTTCTATGCACATGCATTATCTCTCTCTATGTGGGGCTTAACTAATCCAAAACCCACGCAAAGTGTTACTTCCACACAGATTAGGCAAATCTCAAGCTTGACATAACCTTAATAGATTGTTTATATCTTACATAACTTTATTCATTGTTATATCCTATTAATATGGTGTGTTTACATATTAAATAGGATCACACGAATTCAATAAGTTAACTCGAATTCAATAAGTTAACTATATGATATGATTTCAAACCAAGGTATCATGTGGCATGACAAGAATTGCTGAGATAATAGCAGAAGTCAAAGCCCGATAAAAATATGACCCTAATTTTGAGTGGACCTTCTTAAATAACTTGAATAGATAAAGTCCAATCTAATTAGGAAAAGAATCCTAAGTAAAGAATACTTATGTTTGTTCATTCTGGATTCATAACTTTCTCAATTGGTGTTAGTGTTCCAAACAACATAGTCGTTAATTTTAACATTGAGGTGAATTCCAATCCACAACATTTCTCAATTTGTGGTAGTGTTCTAGACGACATAATTGTTAACTTTAACATTGAAATGAACTCCGATCAACAACATCGTGACCGGATAGATACTAATCTCAATTTTGCAAATGTGAAACTTAGGCTATTCATTTTCATCATTAAATACCATTTCCCACCTCAAAAGAAGATAGTTATGTCAACACACGTTATATAAATTTTTTACACCCACATAATATCCAAAGCACGTGGTATAGATTTTTGTCCACACGCCTTGTTTGGGAACTTAAATTTGTAGTCAAAAAGTCACTATAAATTATCATATCACTCTCTTTAACTGTTACCAAGAAACTTGCAACCATACAAGAAGAAGACCAATGGGGATTTGTTAATAATACTTTCTATATCTACTTATCTGATAACAGCTTAATTACTTTTAACTGATAACACCATAATCTCACTATGTATTGGCACAAAAACTGATAAATGAAACAAACAAGCTATGCCTATTGAGGTCATGCTCAAGAATCCAAAGTTTTGACAAGGAGATCTGATAAATAAAATTTAAAAGTTAGAATACAACTTGGAGGAAGTCCAAATGTACAGAAGAGGGGCATTAGGTAGGTCTCACACTTTTCTCTTTCCATTATGCGAAAATCTTCTCTGTTCCTAACATAACTGGACAATTTGACACAAAATGTATACAATCGCAGTACTTGACAACAAAAGTTGCATCCACAGGTGGAGAAAGAGGAAGCATTTAAATTATGCAACAATAATCTACAACCAAAGAAATCATCACTAACAGCTTACAAGCAATCAATGAAGCCAACATGCTATCTAGCACTTGGAAAAAAGAGTTGCATATCCATCAAGAAAAGGGACAACTATGAAACAATTCCTCCAAGGTTGCTTTTCATCAGCTTTATACAAATGATGGTGCAAAATTGAAAGATGTATAAACCAACAAAAGATGAAATAGGTATATACATATATACACACACACACACACACATATATATATATATAAGCAATAGAAAGACAAGAGAAACAAGAAAAGAAAAGATTCCATGTAATTACAAAGATGAAAAGTTTGTTCCCTATAGAAAAAGTATCTAAGTCATTATTGGTGAACCGGGTATACACCTATGTTTGTGCATGTTGTTGGGGTCTATTTACAATACATTGTTTTGTACCTAAGTCTTTGGAAACCTATCATTGAAAGGGAACCTATTATTAAAAAGAACAGCCTAGTATTCATACCATTCCAAGGGCAAAAGTTGCTTTATGACACCAAGTCAGGCTTTGGGGCATCCTCATTTATCATAGGAAGACAAGGTGAGAGCAAGTTCAACTGACGGTGAGAATTTATCATCAACACCGTGGTTATTTTGGTCACTTGCTATTGAATTTGGATTCATGTCTCTGTTGTTATTATTATCCACAACCCCGTTGAAGGCGGGCACTAGTGCCTGTTTTTCACTTTCCTTGCCAAACCCTAATGAGAGACCAAGATCTAGGAACTCGGATTTCATACTATCCTTGCAATCTGATGTAAGCACTTGCCACCTTGAGGAGTTCAGCCCCAACATGCCATCCACTGGACCTGGTTCTGCTGATGAAAATGGAGACCCGTATGTGGTCCTTGAGTTGTCAGTAACCTCCATGCTACGAGCTTTGCCACCGCTCCAACTAACACAATCCATATTATAGTTACTTGCTTGGAGACTGGGTTGGTAATCTTCCAGCTTTCTCTCGGGAAGTCTGAATTCTTTCTGCAAGATGAAACACGTGTACATTACCACAGCTCACAGGCACACTAAGCATAGACTGGAAAATGGACACTAAAAGTGGCACAAACACTTTTTTAGAGCTTTTTCATTCAAACTCAAGCATAGACTAGGAAATGGAGACACCACACACACAATTTGTAGGAGAGTTGTGTTGTGCTAGTGTCCTTGTCCGTGTTGGATATCAACACTCCTTGAACATCCACACACACGCTTCCAGCACTTCTTGGGCACATCGACAAGGACCATAAATAAAAATAAACTTAATAATTTTGGAAACTTTGTCTACACTTCTGGGCCAATTGGCTCACATTTAACAGGAGCATAGCGTGAGACCGTTGAACATGACTCCCCAAGTGTCCAATATTTTTCAAACACAAATAAAGAAAAAGAGAGTTTTTTTGTATATGTAGCATTTATAATTCAAGCATCCAATGGACACAATGGACACCTTCAAACATATAAGAAGAGATCTAGTTGTCCTAATCATTGCCCATTTTACATACCTTGATCAGGTTGAAAATCTCTTGTTTATGATGCTTATTTCATATCTTTGAACTTCGTTAATGTTATTTACCACTATTTCATGTACAATTTATTTGTCTCCGAATATAAAATTTGCTCTTATGCTACCTCTCCTTTTGGCTCTATTAAATTTATAACCTCACTAAAATTAATAAATTTTTATTCTCAGCCAGTGCTTTTACTGCCAACTGCAGAATAATGAATTGCAGTGAAAATTAAATGAAAAATTAAATGGAAGCATGCTGATTTATCACAATTAGGAAGCCAATTTATTTGTTATTATTAATTAATTGATAAAGATATCTTACACTTATTTTCCTTCAATTTAACAGTTAGCCTTTTCTTTTCTTAAGCCTACATTCTTACTGCCAAATTATTATTATTATTTTTTTTAAAAAAAAAAAAACTCATTAGAATACAACTCAGGTTTATGACTGCAGCTGTGCACAATTGAATGCAAGATAAAGCTGGACACACATACAGAAAAGCACAGTTGAAACAAAATTTACCTGGGAGGTAACTGTATGTTGCATATCCCTGCACAACTGGTTTTGCATTGGAATACTTTTAGGGATGGCATCATCCGCACTTGATCGCTGGTCAAATTTTGTTTGTAAATGGCTACATTTCTGCTCCCTTGAAGATTGTTGATGTTCATAATTCCCATCCCTTCCACAAGAAAAAACAGATTGCAACTCCTGAGGATCAGTCGAGCTAGATGACTTTTGGGTGTTGTAGAATAACTTAGATGCAGATAAACACTCCCTTGGCTTCCCAGAAGAGCACATGTTTTTGATCCCAGTGGACAAATCTTGGCCTGAACAAACATTACTTGAGCCATGGATAGATGGTTTATCCTGAGAGCTAGGCATGGTCTGTTCATTGCTGACTCTCCTTCCTCTAAATACACCCCATAAGAAAAACAACGTATTCCAACCTGCATAAAATGAAACATACAATTGAGCAAAGACACTGCGGCCTCGTAAGCTTATGTGTTTGATTGTGCAGGTGCATGGCCCAATCAAATAGAGAAGTCTAAAAATAGCATGCAGATCAATTATTACGCTGGGATTTTTCAGGAAGCAAGTTGGATGAGAATATTAGCAGCTCAATTCCATCAACATCCCCTTTAAGAGCTAAATCGTGATTAATCATGCATTCCATCAAGCTCCTGTAGTTACCTTCGTAACTGCATGAAAAGCATTTCAAAAAGTCCCTATGCATAAAAGATAGTACATTGAATGTATATGTATGAAAGTAGCACACCCAAACAAACCTTGCTACATCTTGTGCAAAGAAATAAACTCCAATGCTATCTTCTTTGGGATGATTTTCCAGGAACTGGGTAGGCCACACACTTGAGCGAGACACTTCCTCCAAAAGGACTTTGCAAGGAAACTTCTTCACTACTTCAGGAACTTTAGGTGAAGCGCATGTAGACAAGTGGGCTTGAATCCCATAACAGAAACTGGGGAGTCTTCTGCTACTCTGTATTTCAAATCCACCTCTGCATAATATGTCAGAGAGCCTTGTGGATGAGAAATTCTCAAAATGCACAGCAACTACTTACACTAAAAAAACCAAATTCAACGATCGACAAAATAAAATATGAGAGAAAGGGAAGACATCATACTTCCAAATAAAATCGAGCTTTGGAATGGCCAAAATGCTAGATGCATTGGTTTGATCACAAAATATTGGGCCACAATCCTTATAATTACTTCGGTTTGCTTCCTTTGAATTCTTCGTTTCAGGAACAGAAGCCTGAGGACTTGTAACTGGGCAAGACTCTATAGCTTCATCAATATTTTCACATTTACGTGAGTGTGCACTTTTGTTGCCTGCCAAAATGTGCTCCCTAGCAGAACTGAAATAAGATGTCTTTTCAACTTTTGGGCTTTTTGGCCCAGTTAAATCAGAACTATTGCAATGTCTACCAGCAGCCAGTGAAGCACTCCTCTTGAATCCATCTTTACCAGTAACTACATTTGGCTTCAATTCACGAGAAGAGTTAGACTTTGCAAAAGAAGATGGAACTCCAACCACTTTGGATACACACGATTGCAGTTTCTTTGCCACAACAGACCCATCTATCCACCAAAAGATGATCAATCAGTGAAAAGGCACATATTAAAGCATACCAAAAGCAAAAAATGACTGAAGAAAACAATAACATCAATGATTTTCAGAAAATAAAGGAAACTCCCACCTTGGCCATTATTTTGATAATTGGAGCCTTCATGAGCTAGATGGAACTTACGCTTCAATGGAATATTTGAATTCCCATGACTCTGAACAGGCTTCGGATAACATTTGGTTCCAGAGCGTGGTGACATAGTTTCAGGATGAGATGCAATTACTTTGTCATTTCTTGATGCAGAAATACAAGAACCAGCCATTTGTGAACTAACTGGAGGGTTATCTAATCTGGCTTTGTACTTCTTTGGACTTAAGTCATGCTCTTTACCATTTGCAAATCTCTTCAAATCCTTGCCAAGATTATTATTTGAAGAGAACATTTTAGTTTTTGAGTCAGCAACCTTTGAATGGCTTGAGCTTACATTGTTAAATGACAGTGATTTACTCATCCTTCTGACAATGTCAGGCTTTCTATTGTCACTGGCAGCAGTTTCCAAGGAAAATTTCTGCTTTCCAAGAATATCTTCCCCTGGTGCTTGGACCTTCAGTTTCAAGTCTGGGATATTGAATGAATTTGACTTGGTGAGTAAACCTGTAAAAACCAAAATACAAACTCATAGAAACCAAACACAAAGTAAACAATCATGCTGATGAACATAGCATCTACTTCATATCATAAATGAAACAACTTTCCCAGAGTAGAAGAGAGGCTAGAAAATTACCTCGTGAAATCTGACGATTCGTTTGAGACTTGGGTGAATTAGAAAAAGAAATCATGGATGAGGGTGAGCGCTCACTGAAAGTAGGTACGTGACACGTCGGTTTTACCTTCACATTATCCACATTCTTATGCAGAGAACCCTGAGAAAGTGGACTTTTTTTGCAAGGGTTGGACATCCTTGGAGATCCAACACTCGTTTCAAGAGCCCTTCTTTTTGTAATAGAGTCAAATTCTAAATTGCCCGCAGGTCTCTTCGCACAGATGCGTGAAATTGAACCAACTTTGTCTCGTCTACTTTTCTCAACATCTGAGCCTTTAGTGTCCAATTCCACACAAGTTCTAATATTGGTATTTAGATTTCCAGCATTTTGGAGGTTTTTATTTGAGGATGGACCTTGCGGAGTCCTACCTACTTTTTCCAATTTATTTTGATTCTGTTTCTCAATTTCTTCCTGAAGCAAGCAATCTTCACACATCCAATTGCCTTCAGGAACTTTTTCCAGCCTAACACGCATGCAGTAACTGATTGATTGAAAATAAAACAAAATGTGAATGTTCACATTTTAAAGAAAAGAATAAGAGAAGATACCAAATGAACTACAGTAAAAATAGTAATGTCTAAGTGACAAATCATAAATGGCTTACGTGTGCTCTGCCCCATCACTGCACTTGCTACAAGTAGCAAGAAAATCCTCCCGACCAGCATCACCACAGATATCACAAACTTTTACCTGTTTCACCATGGGCACCAACTAAGCAATGTTATTCTAGCGAGTCAATCACAATACGAAAGAATAGGTATTACTCAAAGCAATATAAGTACAAAGCAAGTAAAGGCTAATAGACGTAAGAAAAAAATGAAAGAAATGAAGATAGCATGCCTTCACCAACATGAAAAATGTAATATATACATTGTTTATTGACCTTGCATTAGTAGAATCTTATTACCATAAGACGTATTATTTGCGGTTATAGTATTTCCACCCTCCTTTCACTTACGATATATCAACAGCCAAAAATCACGAAAATATGTATGTTGTGGATATATATACACAAAAAAGCCAACCAACTCATGATGCTGATGGATTGTCAGTTCTATCCACTGATGCAAGGCACCCTAAAAATTCCTTAGGTTTGCAGGCTGAACCACAAAAGCAAATGGTGGATCAAGAAATTACAATAAGGCATATAAAGCTAAGGTTTGCACAACAGTGGCTTTCAAGACTACAGTTTAGATTCTAGTAATTAAAATTGTTGTCAACGATTCTTTTACAAGAAAACAAAGATAAAAGGAATCAAATAGAAGAGACAAAGGAATGAGCAATGTACCCTTTACAAGGGCTCATTAGAGCACCACAATCGAATCCATATAGATGTTCAATATTATTTCATTAACCAAAAAATATCACTAAACTCTAATCTTGTCATACAACATGCTTAAATCCACAGAAAAAATCCACATTACATCATTAATCCAAAAATAGGCCTAAATTATATCGTTAACCATAGAGGATGTAATTACCACAAAACTTACAATTATTTAAAGGATTAATGGATAGGAAAACAATCTCTCCCTCCCCCCATGGGGGCAAAAAATTCTCAACTAGATCAAAGAAAGTGGATAAAGCCTCCCAAACACCAAGAATAGCTCACTAAACAAACATAAGAAACAACAAAATCACAATTAACTGTGTACTGACTCGAATAACAAATAGCTTCAGCATGCAAACTTACTAAACGCCCTTATATTAAGATGTAAAATTTAGCTATTCACTTTTGATCTGGTTTCCCTTTCTTTTCACTCCCGTATTACCTATGTGGTTTGCTAAATGATCAATCATTGCTTACTCGGCAAGTCAAGCAAGTTAGGTCCTTTCCAAGACACTGAAAGTGGTTCTTCATAGTTAAAATTATTTTATTAGCTAATTCTCAGCCCAAAAAAAACAGGGTATCCCCATTTTTTCTCTTCAGTGACTTCGCAATTTCATCCTAAGAATGTCAGTCAATGCAATGAAACAGTGCCACCTAAGAAGCATGGACACGGACACACGATACGACATGGATACGACAAGGACATGTCGACACGCCAATTTTCAAAAATGAAAGACACGATATGTGGAGGACACGCACGAAATATATAATTTTATATATTTATTATATGTTATATATAAGAACATATCATTCAAAGATAATAAAAAGTGCAATATAACACTTAGTTTTATAAATTTACATTGTTTTTGTTTTATTATTGTATCTTAAGTTATTTGGTTCAAACTTATAATTAGTTTCATCTGTCCAATCGATGGGCATGTGTGTCATCCAAGTGTCCAAATAGTGTCCGGGTTTAAGAAACCTTTAAAAAAATAAGACACATTTTGACGAGTACTGGTGCCCAACACGGACATGACACTGAATTGACACAGACGTGACATGGATACGCCACCTTCTTAGAAGTGTCCATGCTTCTTAGAGTGCCACAATTATGTATCTTGCAAAAAAAATCAGTAAAGTAGTGGTACGTACATCTATCAGAAGATCCGATTCTCCACTACCCATGACAGTCTGAGATTGCTCTGGAGGTCCTTGTACATCAGGTACCTCAGGCAACACCAAATCTTCATTCTGGTCCAAATGCTTTTTCGCCACAGTTGATGGATCCCCCTCCTCGTTCACTTCAGTTTTGGGTTTAACAGATTCAACAATATCAAGTGCATCATGTTTGTGACCATCCAGACTAACAGTTGCCACTCTCACAAAGGATGATTTTTCTTGTTCCTTGGAGCACTCAGAAAGATCTCCCTGGAAGGAAAAAAAAAACACAGGAGTTGCCCTTGTAATCATTAGTCATTTCATTACATAAGTAAATTTCCAGTTGACGGGAAAAAATAAAAAAATCCACACCTTTAGTGACTTAGCACCGGTATTATGAACATCTCTTAAGGAAGAAACTTCACCTTTTTCTGATTTTCCAGAAAAAGGTGCAGTCCCCTGTTCCCTAGCAAACTTGGTTGGCCTACAAGAGCAATTGTGTCCCTCTTTCACTTCATAATTGCTACTGTCTTGGACAGAAGAAGCTATTTGCACATCAACTGCCTTCTCAAGTCCTCGAGGAAGAAAACTACTTACTGAAGCTGAGCTACATGATACATTCTTTCTGTCTATGTCACACCTATGATCACCACTCATGTTTGGGCTTTCAGGTCCACTGATGCATGAGGTGTCATCACCATTGCATTCTGAAACCTTCTTCATCTCAAGCTGATTTGAGATGGTTTTATTACCACAAAAAAATTTTGGTTCAAGAAAGCCCTCATCTTCTGCAGCAGCGTGACTAACAGCTGCCTTTAGAAGCATTGATATGCCTTCAGAAGCATCAGAAACCCTCGGAATAGCTTTACTTTCTTCATTTTCAATCGATGAATCATGACTTGAACTAACACTGAGGGGATTACTGGTTTCACTACTTGTATGACGTCTATCACTGCATGCCCTGATCTCCAAAGGAGATGGTGAAACATCATCTTTAGAAAAACCTGGACAAGCTGCCTTTTCCTGAGAGATTTCGTCTGATAAGTTGCCCGACTTCCGTCCCATTGGAGCTAATGATGGATTAAAATATACAATAGATGAGAATCAGGTGGCAGAATTCAGATCTTGCACAAGATTTCCCACTAGTGAAATGCTTTTTAGATACATTTTTCACTCCTGGATAACCAACGACATAGAGAAGATAAAAATCACCAAAAAATAGATCTGACTGAAGAAGATTCATAAATGTAGATAGAGTCTAAAGGAAACAATAACATATAACATACAAGAGGAAAAAACAGAGAAAGAAATGAGGACTTCTCCCTTCAAAATCAGAGAAACAATGTAGTATTCATTTTATGCCGCGTGCATCATGCGTGCATATTTACTAGTACGTGATCAGTATATTTTATAATGGTAAGCTTGCAAAATTACACAAGTTTATACTGCGACAATGACAAAAATTGAAGAATGCGATTAATATTAAAAAGCTATATTACAAAAGATGCTAAAACATAGGTAATTACACAATATACACAAGTACAAAAGATAGATGACTACCATAGTGTTTAAATGAATTCACCAGTAATAACAAAACTTTGCTAGAGTGTATACACATGCATACAGATTTAAATCAATTACCCCCAAAGATTACTAGCCTAATTATCTAAAAGCTTAAGCTATTAGAGAAAGGGGCAAGTTTATTATTTATATCAAATTCTCAACAGTACACACACTATTTAAACAGATAAAAACACACACACAGAGAGGCAAGTAAGCCAATTTGATAACCTCCTTAGTATGTAGCATTTTCAGAGTGACATATTGTCATCTATTCATTAAAAACCAAAATTTGACCAATTTGCTTCCTTCATAAGAAAGACAAAGAGGAGACAAGTGAAACAACAGAGCATTCAAAAGTCGGGTCTACTACAATCTGATACTGACTACATAAAGACATACAGCTTAGGTCGCATTCCCCTAGTTAAACCTTACATTTAACAAAAATATATTCTACGGTGATATCTTTCTCTCTTTGTTTTCCCTTTTATCCTTGCCACAAATTAGTGTCCATTTTATGCCACGTGCATCATGCGTGCATTGCAAGCTTGCACACACCATGCATGCATTTTGTGCTACATATTTACCAGTATGTGCAATAATCATATTCTATAATTGTAAGCTTGCAAAATTACATAAGTGTGATACTGTGACAATGATAAAAAATTGAAGAATATGATTAATATAAATATACTATACAAAGATGGTAACGATAAATGCTAAAGCATAGAGAGGTGGAGTTAGCTGAAGGCAAAAAAATGAATGTATTTAAGACACACCAAAATGTTACTACAAAACGCTCTTGACTAACCGAAAATCACAGCGAGAGGGGTAGTGGGCGGTTACTAGACTGGGCGACACGAAAAAGTGAATGTAGAGGCGGATGAGAAAATGGAGGCTAGATCAAAAGTTAAATTGATATTTTACATAGCAATTAATAACAACTTGGCTAAAATACATACACCTACATACAGATATAATATAAATCAACATTGGTGTGAACTAGAAATAAGGTCATTATTGACATCAATTACCCCCAAAGATTACTTGCGCCATAAAATATGGATTACACCACTCAAAATATCATGTACCCCATAAAATATAGATTCCACCATATAAAACCAAAAGCTGAAGGTAGAAGCGGATGAGAAAATGGAGAGAGAGGTGGAGCAGGCCGGCGTGCATCATGCGTACATATTTACTAGCATGTGCGATCAGTATATTTTATAATGGTAAGCTTGCAAAAATTATAAAAGTATGATATTGTGACAACAACAACAATTGAAGAGTACAATTAATATTAATGTACTATACAGAGATCTATGTTACATGGATTCGAGTACGGCTGTCGATTGCTAGTGCATATCTAAGTGTTGGACACATGAAACTCTAAATTTTAGGATATGCGAATACGAAAAAAAAGGATCCAAAAATTAGATATGGATACGAGGATACGTTGTCTAATTGGAAAAATTAATATTATATATGCAAAAATAAAATTTATTCATGATAAATCATATTATATACAATGATGTTACTATAATTTTAATATATTGACAATATAAAATATAGAATACAATGATTTTACAATATTTTTAATATATTGGTAATGATTTTACTCCAAAATTTATTTTTTCCTTAAAAAAAATAAATAAATAATTTAAAAAAAAAACACTAAGAAGTATCCATCTCAAAACAGAAGGATCGGATCTGTATCATATACCTACACAAGTGTCAGGTCGCGTCGGCATAGTACTTCAGCAAAGAGTCCATGTAACAAAGGTTTCACCATGCGATTATTTTGTCATTTCTTGATGCAGAAATACATGAACCAGCCATTGGTGAACTAACTAGAGGGTTATCCAATTTGGCTTTGCACTTCTTTGGACTTAAATCGTGCTCTTTACCATTTGCAAATCTCTTCAAATCCTTGCCAAGATTATTATTTGAAGAGAACATTTTAACTTTTGAGTCAACAGCCTTTGAATGGCTTGAGCTCACTAAGATGCACAGACACGGACAACGACATTTTCAAAAAATACAGGATACGACACGTGGGGACACACATAGAATATATAATTTTATATATCTATTATATGTCATATATATAAACATATCCTTCTAAGACAATAAATAAATAAAATATAACACTAATTTCGATAAATTTACATTATTTTTCTTCTATCATCGTATTTTAAGTTATTTAGTTCAAACTTATAATTATTTTCTCACCATGAGATGCAATTATTTTGTCATTTCTTGATGTAGAAATACAAGAACCAGCCATTGGTGAACAAATTGGAGGGTTATGTAATTTGGCTTTGTACTTCTTTGGACTTAAATCATGCTCTTTACCATTAGCAAATCTCTTCAAATCCTTGCCAACATTATTATTTCAACAGAACATTTTAATTTTTGAGTCAACAGCCTTTGAATGGCTAGAGCTCACCAAGAAGTACGGAAAGGACACGTGACATGACATGGATATGACACAAACATGGCAATTTTTAAAAAATACATGACACAACATATGGAGGACACACATAGAATATATAATGCTATATATTTATTATATGTCATATATATAAATATATCATTCTAAGACAATAAATAAATGAAATATAACACAAATTTCTATAAATTGAAATTATTTTTCTTTTATTACCGTATTCGAAGTTATTTAGTTCACACTTATAATTATTTTGTCACCATGAGATGCAATTATTTTGTCATTTCTTGATGTAGAAATACAAGAACCACCCATTGGTGAACTAATTTGAGGGTTATCTAATTTGGCTTTGTACTTCTTTGGACTAAAATCATGCTCTTTACCATTTGCAAATCTCTTCAAATCCTTGCCAATATTATTATTTGAAGAGAACATTTTAATTTTTGAGTCAGCAACCTTTGAATGGCTCGAGCTCGCTAAGAAGCACAGACAAGGAGACATGACACGACACAGACACGGAAATTTTCAAAAAATACAAGAAACAACACCTGAAGGACATACATAGAATATATAATTTTATATATTTATTATTTGTCATATATATAAATATATCATTCTAAGACAATAAATAAATGCAATATAACATTAATTTCTATAAACTGACATTATTTTTCTTTTCGTATTTTAAGTTATTTAGTTCAAACTTATAATAACTATGTCACCATGAGATGCAATTATTTTGTCATTTCTTGATGCAGAAATACAAGAACCAGCCATTTATGAACTAATTGGAGGGTTATCTAATTTGGCTTTGTATTTCTTTGGACTTAAATCATGCTCTTTACCATTTGAAAACCTCTTCAAATCCTTGCCAAGATTATTATTTCAACAAAACATTTTAATTTTTGAATCAGCAGTCTTTGAATGGCTTGAGCTCACCAAAAAGCACGGAAAGGACACGTGACACAACATAGATATGACACGGGCATAACAATTTTCAAAAAATACAGGACACGACACATGGGGGACACACATAGAATATATAATTTTATATATTTATTATATTTCATATATATAAATATATCAATCTAAGTCAATAAATAAATGCAATACTAATTTCTATAAATTGACATTATTTTTCTTTTATAATCATATTCCAAATTATTTTGTTCAAGCTTATAATTATTTTGTCACCATGAAATGCAATTATTTTACCATTTCTTGTTGCAGAAATATAGGAACCAGCCATTGGTGAACTAACTGATGGGTTATCTAATTTGGTTTCGTATTTCTTTGGACTTAAATCATGCTCTTTACCATTTGCAAATCTCTTCAAATCCTTGAAAAGATTATTATTTAAAGAGAACATTTTAATTTTTGAGTCAGCAACCTTTGAATGGCTTGAGCTCACTAAGAAGTATAGACAAGGACGACATGACATAGATACGACGCTGACGCGGAAATTTTCAAAAAATACGGGACACGACACGTGAAGGACATACATAGAATATATAATTTTATATATTTATTATTTGTCATATATATAAATATATCATTCTAAGAAAATAAATAAATGCAATATAACATTAATTTCTATAAATTGACATTATTTTTCTTTTCGTATTCTAAGTTATTTAGTTCAAACTTATAATTACTACGTCACCATGAGATGCAATTATTTTGTCATTTCTTGATGCAGAAATACGAGAACCAGCCATTGATGAACTAATTGGAGGGTTATCTAATTTGGCTTTGTATTTCTTTGGACTTAAATCATGCTCTTTACCATTTGCAAATCTCTTCAAATCCTTGCAAAGATTATTATTTCAAAAAAACATTTTAATTTTTGAGTCAGCAGTCTTTGAATGGCTTGAGCTCACCAAAAAAGCAAGGAAAGGACACGTGACACGACATAGATATGACACGGGCATGGCAATTTTAAAAAAATGCAGGACACGACACATGCGGGACACACATAGAATATATAAAAAAAAAAAAAAAAAGCAACGCCCAATTAGTACACATTAATGTGTGTTTGGGAGGGGAAAGATTGAGTACACACCTAACCTTTAGCATAATGCACAAAGTGGTGGCCCCAAGACTTGAAACCATAACCTTAAGGTTATTAGGCCAAGTCTTAACCATTGAACCAATGGCCCCTTAATTTTAATTTTATATATTTATTATATGTCATATATATAAATATATCATTCTAAGATGATAAATAAATGCAATATAACACTAATTTCTATAAATTGACATTATCTTTCTTTTCTAATCGTATTCCAAGTTATTTTGTTCAAGCTATAATTATTTTGTCACGATGGGATGCAATTATTTTGTCATTTCTTGATGCAAAAATACAGGAACCAGCCATTGGTGAACTAACTTAAGGGTTATCTAATTTGGTTTTGTATTTCTTTGGACTTGAATCATGCTCTTTACCATTTGCAAATCTCTTCAAATCCTTCAAAAGATTATTATTTGAAGAGAACATTTTAATTTTTGAGTCAGCAGCCTTTGAATGCCTTGAGCTCACTAAGAAGGACAGACAAGGAGACGTGACACGACACAGACACGGAAATTTTCAAAAAATACAGGACACGACACCTGAAAGATATACATAGAATATATAATTTTATATATTTATTATATGTCATATATATAAATATATCATTCTAAGACAATAAATAAATGCAATATAACACTAATTTCTATAAATTGATGTTATTTTTCTTTTATAATCGTATTCCAAGTTATTTTGTTCAAGCTTATAATTATTTTGTCATCATGAGATGCAATTTTTTTGTCATTTCTTGATGCAAAAATACAGGAACCAGCCATTGGTGAACTAACTTAAGGGTTATCTAATTTGGTTTCGTATTTCTTTGGACTTGAATCATGCTCTTTACCATTTGCAAATCTCTTCAAATCCTTGAAAAGATTATTATTTGAAGAGAACATTTTAATTTTTGAGTCAGCAACCTTTGAATGGCTTTAGCTCACTAAGAAGCACAGACAAGGACGACACGACAAAGATACGACGCAGACGCGGAAATTTTCAAAAAATACGGGACACGGCACATGAAGGACATACATAGAATATATAATTTTATATATTTATTATTTGTCATATATATAAATATATCATTCTAAGATAATAAATAAATGCAATATAACACTAATTTCTATAAATTGACATTATTTTTCTTTTCGTATTCAAAGTTATTTAGTTCAAACTTATAATTACTATGTCACCATGAGATGCAATTATTTTGTCATTTCTTGATGCAGAAATACAAGAACCAGCCATTGATGAACTAATTGGAGGGTTATCTAATTTGGCTTTGTATTTCTTTGGACTTAAATCATGCTCTTTACCATTTGCAAATCTCTTCAAATCCTTGCAAAGATTATTATTTCAACAAAACATTTTAATTTTTGAGTCAGCAGCCTTTGAATGGCTTGGGCTCACCAAAAAGCACGTGAAAGGACACGTGACACGACATAGATATGACACGGGCATGGCAATTTTCAAAAATTGCAAGATACGACACGTGGGGAACACACATAGAATATATAATTTATATATTTATTATATGTCATATATATAAATATATCATTCTAAGATAACAAATAAATGCAATATAACACTAATTTCTATAAATTGACATTATTTTTCTTTTCAAATCGTATTCGAAGTTATTTTGTTCAAGCTTATAATTATTTTGTCACCATGAGATGCAATTATTTTGTCATTTCTTGATGCAGAAATACAAGAACCAGCCATTGGTGAACTAACTTAAGGGTTATCTAATTTGGCTTTGTATTTCTTTGGACTTGAATCATGCTCTTTACCATTTGCAAATCTCTTCAAATCCTTCAAAAGATTATTATTAGAAGAGAACATTTTAATTTTTGAGTCAGTAGCTTTTAAATGCCTTGAGCTCACTAAGAAGGACAAACAAGGAGACGTGACACGACACAAACACAGAAATTTTCAAAAAATACAAGACACGACACCTGAAAGACATACATAGAATATATAATTTTATATATTTATTATATGTCATATATATAAATATATCATTCTAAGACAATAAATAAATGCAATATAACACTAATTTCTATAAATTGATATTATTTTTCTTTTATAATCGTATTCCAAGTTATTTTGTTCAAGCTTATAATTATTTTGTCATCATGAGTTGCAATTTTTTTGTCATTTCTTGATGCAAAAATACAGGAACCAGCCATTGGTGAACTAATTGAAGGGTTATCTAATTTGGTTTCGTATTTCTTTGGACTTGAATCATGCTCTTTACCATTTGCAAATCTCTTCAAATCCTTGAAAAGATTATTATTTGAAGAGAACATTTTAATTTTTGAGTCAGCAACCTTTGAATGGCTTGAGCTCACTAAGAAGCACAGACAAGGACGACACGACATAGATACGATGCAGACGCGAAAATTTTCAAAAAATACAGGACACGACACGTGAAGGACATACATAGAATATATAATTTTATATATTTATTATTTGTCATATATACAAATATATCATTCTAAGAAAATAAATAAATGCAATATAACATTAATTTCTATAAATTGACATTATTTTTCTTTTCGTATTCTAAGTTATTTAGTTCAAACTTATAATTACTACGTCACCATGAGATGCAATTATTTTGTCATTTCTTGATGCAGAAATACAAGAACCAGTCATTGATGAACTAATTGGAGGGTTATCTAATTTGGCTTTGTATTTCTTTGGACTTAAATCATGCTCTTTACCATTTGCAAATCTCTTCAAACCCTTGCCAAGATTATTATTTCAACAAAACATTTTAATTTTTGAGTCAACAGCCTTTGAATGGCTTGAGCTCACCAAAAAGCACGGAAAGGACACGTGACACGACATAGATATGACACGGGCATGGCAATTTTCAAAAAATCAGGACACGACACGTGGGGGACACACATAGAATATAAAATTTTATATATTTATAATATGTCATATATATAAATATATCATTCTAAGACAATAAAAAATCAGGACACGACGCGTGAGGGACACACATAGAATATAAAATTTTATATATTATAATATGTCATATATATAAATATATCATTCTAAGACAATAAATAAATGCAATATAACACTAAGTTCTATAAATTGACATTATTTTTGTTTTATAATCGTATTCCAAGTTATTTTGTTCAAGCTTATAATTATTTTGTCATCATGAGATGCAATTATTTTGTCATTTCTTGATGCAGAAATACAGGAACCAGCCATTGGTGAACTAACTTAAGGGTTATCTAATTTGGCTTTGTATTTCTTTGGACTTGAATCATGCTCTTTACCATTTGCAAATCTCTTCAAATCCTTGAAAAGATTATTATTTGAAGAGAACATTTTAATTTTTGAGTCAGCAGCCTTTGAATGGCTTGAGCTCACTAAGAAGCACAGACAAGGACGACACGACATAGATACAACACAGACGCGGAAATCTTCAAAAAATACTGGACATGACACGTGAAGGACATACATAGAATATATAATTTTATATATTTATTATTTGTCATATATATAAATATATCATTCTAAGACAATAAATAAATGCAATATAACACTAATTTCTATAAATTGACATTATTTTTCTTTTCGTATTCAAAGTTATTTAGTTCAAACTTATAATTACTATGTCACCATGAGATGCAATTATTTTGTTTTTCTTGATGCAGAAATACAAGAACCAGCCATTGATGAACTAATTAGAGGGTTATCTAATTTGGCTTTGTATTTCTTTGGACTTAAATCATGCTCTTTACCATTTGGAAATCTCTTCAAATCCTTGCCAAGATTATTATTTCAACAAAACATTTTAATTTTTGAGTCAGCAACCTTTGAATGGCTTGAGCTCACCAAAAAGCATGGAAAGGACATGTGACACGACATAGATATGACACGGGCATGGCAATTTTCAAAAAATGCAGGATACGACACGTGGGGGACACACATAGAATATATAATTATATATATTTATTATACGTCGTATATATAAATATATCATTCTAAGATAATAAATAAATGCAATATAACACTAATTGCTATAAATTGACATTATTTTTCTTTTCTAATCGTATTCCAAGTTATTTTGTTCAGCCTTATAATTATTTTGTCACCATGAGATGCAATTATTTTGTCATTTCTTGATGCAGAAATACAGGAACCAGCCATTAGTGAACTAACTTAAGGGTTATCTAATTTGGCTTTGTATTTCTTTGGACTTGAATCATGCTCTTTACCATTTGCAAATCTCTTCAAATCCTTGAAAAGATTATTATTTGAAGAGAACATTTTAATTTTTGAGTCAGCAGCCTTTGAATGGCTTGAGCTCACTAAGAAGCACAGACAAGGATGACACGACATAGACACAACACAGACGCAAAAATTTTCAAAAAATACCGAATACGACACGTGAAGGACATACATAGAATATATAATTTTATATATTTATTATATGTCATATATATAAATATATCATTCTAAGATAATAAATAAATGCAATATAACACTAATTTCTATAAATTGACATTATTTTTCTTTTCGCATTCTAAGTTATTTAGTTCAAACTTATAATTACTATGTCACCAGGAGATGCAATTATTTTGTCATTTCTTGATGCAGAAGTACAAGAACCAGCCATTGATGAACTAATTGGAGGGTTATCTAATTTGGCTTTGTATTTCTTTGGACTTAAATCATGCTCTTTACGATTTGCAAATCTCTTCAAATCCTTGCCAAGATTATTATTTCAACAAAACATTTTAATTTTTGAGTCAGTAGGCTCTGAATGGCTTGAGCTCACCAAAAAGCACGGAAAGGACACGTGACACGACATAGATATGACACGGGCATGGCAATTTTCAAAAAATACAGGACACGACACGTGGGGGACACACATAGAATATATAATTTTATATATTTATTATATGTCATATATATAATATATCATTCTAAGACAATAAATAGATGCAATATAACACTAATTTTTATAAATTGACATTATTTTTCTTTTATAATCGTATTCCAAGTTATTTTGTTCAAGCTTATAATTATTTTGTCACCATGAGATGCAATTATTTTGTCATTTCTTGATGCAGAAATACAGGAACCAGCCATTGGTGAACTAACTGAAGGGTTATCTAATTTGGCTTTGTACTTCTTTGGACTTGAATCATGCTCTTTACCATTTGCAAATCTCTTCAAATCCTTGAAAAGATTATTATTTGAAGAGAACATTTTAATTTTTGAGTTAGCAGCCTTTGAATGGCATGAGCTCACTAAGAAGCACAAACAAGGACACGTAGCACGACATAGATACAACATGGACATGGCAATTTCCAAAAATTACAAGACACGACACATGGGGACACACATAGAATATATAATTTTATATATTTATTTTATGTCATATATATAAAGTAGATGAATTCACCAGTATATAATGCAACAAACTAGGTGAAGCAAAGTAGGAATGCACCAACATCACACGTGGAAATCACAACAATAATAACATCATGATTGGAATCTTGAACAGATCAAACACAACATAAAATGCTAAGATGCAGAAGAACCACAAACAGATTATAAAAATCAAGGCCTCACCATGTCCATCTGAGTGGCACACCAGTATTTAATGCACAAACTAGATGAAGCAAAGTAGGAATGCACCAACATCGCACGTGGAAATCACAGCAATAACAACATCAAGATAGGAATCTTGAACAGATCAAACATAACATAAAATGCTAAGATGCAGAAGAACCACAAACAGATTATAAAAAACAAGGCCTCACCATATCCATCTGAGTGGCACACTCCAATAAATTACTGGACCTCAGAATGCAACACTGCCTTTTAATACTGGTGTAATCTGAAAAGCAGACCAAAATCAAAATCAGTATTAAGTGCCTTTCCCAAGATTACATGTCCCATATATAGATAAGATGGCATTGCAATTGATAACAACTTTGCTAATATATTTACACATACATACAGATTGGTGTACAACGAGAAATAAGGTCATTATTGACATCAATTACCCCCAAAGATCACTTACCCCATAAAATATAGATTACACCATATAAAAATAAAATAATTTAAAGCACAAAATAAATATGCACATAAAAGACCTCAATAGAGACAAAAATACCAAGCCATGGGACAAAAATCCATATATATCAATTACCATACAAAGACACAAAATAAAAATACACACATTAATATACACAATCAATACAATTTATTAATATACACAATCAATACAATTTATAAATATACCCACTTAAGATTAGATATCCCTTTTATAACCTGAGATCACCCCAACCTTAAAATATGAACTTTGTAGTAATGGTAGCAAAATTACTAAACCACACAATAATTGCATATTTTAAATAACATGAATACAAAAATTTAGAGAGAGAGAGAGAGAGAGAGAGAGATAATATTTACTGAAATGAATTCATCAGAATACAATGTAATGAACTAAACCAGAGCTTAATCTAAAAAACCCAGAAAACCTAAGCAACAATACAATTGAACCCACAATTCAATCAATCCTCATGAATAAAGAAACGGGGACAATTGATCCATGCAAATCACGACTTAGATTCAGAAACATTGATCAACCCATAATCAAATTAACCAATTAATGCCCACAATTATAGGACAAAACACTATTGAAACCCAGAAAAATACAAAAACAGAAGAAAGAGAAAGCGAGAGAAACAAGTAAGCCAATACGATAACCTCCTCAGTATATTGCGCTTTCAGAGTGACGTATTGTCATCAATTCATTACCCAAAAAAAAAAGACCAATTTTGAGAAATTTGGTTTCTTCAGAAGAACGACACAGAAGAGAGAAGTGAAAGAACAGAGCACTCAACAGTTCTACTATACAATCTGAGCGAGAGACATGTACAGAGAGCTTTTATACCAAGATAGGACTTTTAATTTTTTTTTATTTTAATGAGTTCCTTGAAAAAATTTGTAATGCGTACGAGCTTTGTTTGTTTGTTTACTTTCTCTCTCTTGACTCTCTCTGTACGTGTGTGACGGGTCTATTTCTTAATATTTTAAATATAATGAAACCATAGCGGTTATTAATATAAAAAATGACTCAATCTTAAAAATATATATTTAAATATGGGATTGGATACTGTGCAGATGTGATATCATCCAATTCAGTTTTCTATGAATCCATTTCGGACATATTTTGATAATTTAAATTATTAAATTCTTCAAGTATATCATACACACTAAAAATTAAGTTGATCGGATATCAGAAACTAATCAATCGAATCACATTTTATTGAAAAATAATAATTAACTATTTTTTTAAATTATGCTTGTTCGTTAATTATTTTTAGACAAATATAATCCGATCACTCCTGATGCTCCATCAATTTGATTTTTTGTATGATTGATCTTTTCAAAAAGTCCTACAAAATAAACTATTTGAATTATAATGTAAATTGATTTATTTTTAATGAGAAATGACTAAAGCCGTCAATATATTGTACATCCAATTAAAGATGTACGGTTCGGTACGATCGGTATTTAGGTATAAAATATCACCAAACCAATATGTCGGTTTTATTATTTTGAATATCGATACAGACCGCTTCTCCTATCAAACTGCACCAAACCAAATGGATTGAAATGATTTGGTTCGGCGCGGTTTAATTAGTTTAGAATCTTTCAAACTTGAATCATTTATAAACATAATCACTAATCTATATAAAGCGGTAAATTAGTTATTTATTCACCATCTCAAATATATCCAATCCATCTATTTAGTAAATACTTTTCAATTCCTAAATTAACAAAAAAAAATATTAAAAATAATAAGATTTTAAGAATAATGAGTTAGAGTTAAATATATAATAAGAGTTTACAAACTTAGGTTATAAAGATGATAAGGTTAGTAATTTATTATACTTATTAATATTACTATATTATTAAATTATAAGTATATTATAAATGCAATACATGCTGAAGCAGTCGGTTTTAGTTTAATTCGGTGCATAAGGTACTTGAAACATTACCGAATTGAAAATTGAAAAAAAAAAATCAAATTTAAAAACTGTACAAACCGATTCTTATTTAAAAAAATAGACCAAATATAATCGATTTGATTTGATTCAATCAATTTAGCCATTTTTTTTCGATTTTTCTTATATCTCTACATCTAACCATAAATCGATTGATTAATAAGATCGAAATATAATAAAATTATTTAGAGGGAAAATAAACCCTACAGAGAGGGACCCAAGGAAGAAAAACCAATCCTTTGAAAAAATATATATAAAAATAAATAAAATACACAAAAATAAAAGAAAACAAAAACACCAATTAAAACAAATCAAACCTTATGTGATGATTGTGATTGCCTAGCATAGATCGACAAGTTAAATGGCGTATGATGACGATCTGCAACAAATTTAAGCTAGATCTGAAAGCAATGACGACAATAAATCAAAGAAAGCCTGCAGAAAAATTGTGATAGTTCAAATGGTGGCAAGACACAAACAAATTTAACCACAAATAATAATAATAATAATCAAAAAAATGTGCAAAAAAAGTATTGGGTTAGAAGAAAAAGTGAAGGTCAAGGTGGAGAACAAGAAGAGGAGGCAGAGCCGGGCAGCAAAAAAAAAAAATGTGGTCATCTAGCATAGATCGATGCGTTAAATGGCATACAATGAAGATCTATAACAAATTTAGGTCAGATCTATAAACTATGGCGACGGTGAGTTAAGAAAATACTATAGAAAAGGTGGCAACAATTCGAATAGTGGTGAGATACAAAAAAAATTATAAAATAGAAAATACAGGGAAAAAAATTTACCAGACGACGATAAAAGATAAAGGTGGAGAGGGAGAAAAACAGGACGACAGAGGTGGAATCGGCTGGTGAAAAAAAGTTTGGTCATTTAGCGTAGATCAACGCTTTAAATGGCGTATGATGGCAATCAACAACAAATCTAGGCTAGATCTGGAAATTAGGGCAACAGTGACTCAAGTGAAACTCTCAGGAAAAGATAGTGACAATTCGAATGGCGTCGAGAGATAATAAAAAATTATCAGGCAATAAGAAATAGTAAAGGCTAAGGTAGAGGCCGAAATATAAAGAAAGGCAGAGGGGGATAAAAATAATAATGATAAAAAAAAAAAGGGGGGGGGAGGGGGTAAAAAGTCACTTAGAGGAATTGTGGGCACTTTACTCAAATGAGTTTTGAGAGAATGATGTAAATTGCAGTTAATTGTGTCCTAATCTGTAATCTATAATCTCAAACATAATTCATCCCAAGAACACTATACAAATAATGTAATAATATCATTCGTATAAATAAAAGTCATATTTATAGTTATTTTATTTTAAAGTGAAAGATTTATAATGAGACATGCAAAATTTCAGTATAAAATTTGTAGTATACTATTACTTGATTGTAGGTTACAATTAGGATATTTTATATCCTGAAAAAAAGATAGATTTCTTAAATCTGTAGCATTACTACTATAAATGATGATTTTTTCAGTTATTGGATGTGAGCAGATCAAATTAGATTATTTGACTCTTCTTTACAAATTTGAATTCCAAGCATTTCTCTAAAAATCTAAAGATACAATCAAATTAATTCCACTTAAATTTATTATTAATAATGTTTTGTACACATAAAAATTAATATGTGAATCAAATTAATTTTAAATTTTTTTTAGTTATCACTACTAGCAGTAATCACCTTGTTTGGTTTCAAAAAATTGAGTTTTTTTATTTTTCGTATTTTTTTAGTCAAAAAATTTAATATTTGAAGAATTTTTTTTTTTAAATGCACCTAAATAAACTTAAAAAAATATAATATTTATGAATTTTTTAAAAAAAAATTCATCAAATATAAAAAACTATAAAATTTTAGTACATTTTCGTATTTTTATGTATTTATTAAATTTTAAAATATTTTTCATGAATATTTTATTTTTTAAATATATTTGAAAAGTAAAAAAAATTATTTAAAATATTAAAAAATTTACTAAAAATACGAAAAATAAAAAATTAGTAATCAAAATCACACAATGTGAATGGCTTTTTCCAGATTACATTAATGATTTAAGAAATTGGTTATTTAAAAATCAGCAATGCTACAGGCTCTCAGCGACCTCTCAGTGTCACGTGTCGGCCCGGAATTGGTTGAAAATCAAAAAAGAAAAAAAAAACTGTTTTTTGAACCAATGAAAAAGGACCCCTAACATTTCCACTGAAGTCCGAAGCTTTATTCTTTAAAAATTACTTTTGACTTTTTAAATTTTTTATCTTTTTATTCTTTTAACTAGTTTTCTAAATTGCTCCTGCGATGAAGCATTTTGAAGCATTAGAAAGTTGCACATTGCTTCTGACAATCCTGTCAATAGAAAGTATTTTTTTTAATCAAGGCAGATTTTTTTGCCACGGAGCGCCAATTCAGTGTGATTTGAAATAAAGAGTCCTTGTAGGCCCTACAATTATGTGCTTGTTTTAGCTGTGGATGAACCCATCTCGAGATGAGTTGTCAAGTTAATCCATCGGACGGTGGATGTTTAGAGGAAACGTACGACCGAGAAGGAGGATAGAGACATTCTTATTTAATGTTACAGATAGAGTAAAGCAAAATAGTACAGTCCCGGCAGGTGACACGTGCAATGAAGCGTGTCTTTGCAAAACAAGAGGATCATATAATATGGTGCTTCGCGTACCACCTGAGGGAAATAACTTGCACCATTCATTTTTAAGCACGTTTTCAAGCTAGTAAATTCTAGATGCATCTGGTAAGATCGAGAGAACCTTGTATATGTACAAGTTTTTATGAATTTCGTATAATTTAAGGAAAATATTTGGTGGCTACAAATTTTGTGGTTTAAATGGTTCGAAACTGTCAAAACGACGTCGTTTTGCGTCGTTTTGCGTCGTTTTGAGTGTTTTGAGCCATTTAAGTCACAAAATTTATGACCACCTAAATAATTATATTTGGCCCCCCGATTTTCCCACGTTTTTACTTATAGTAAGACACTACCAATTGACTCATATAATGCACATTATTATTATTTTTAAATATTTGATAATACGATGTACATATATAAAAGAATAATTTTAATTATTTAGTAGGTTAATTACAAAAAAAAATAATTAAGATTTCACACATTTTTCATTTTAAACCTCGGTATTTCAATTTCAATAAATTAAATTTTGGAATTCTATCCATGTTTTAATTTGCCCCCTCCGTCCATCCCCGTCTGTGTAAGGTAATGGATGGGGTTTAAAATGAAAAATATTGAGCTTTAAAGTGAGAAATACGTGAAACTTTGGAGTTTATTTTATAATTAAACATTTTTTTATTTTTAGTGATTTTAATTTTTTAAAAATGGTTAATTACACAAAAAAATCCTAAGGATTACTTGAATAATTACATATATTAATTTTAATTAAATTATATGTGTATTTTGATAATTTTAATTCTATCTAAGGGAGGCCCAACCCTTTTGGAGGCCTAAGGCAAAATTTTTAAAGTGAGGCATTTTGTTATTTAAAATATCAATTATGATTTTTCATATTTTATTTGCATTTAAAATTAATTTTTCTTACTCTTTGTAAAAATTACTAATTAAAATTTTAACGTGTCTTATTCAATTTATAAATTAGCTAATCTACTTAATTATTTAAGTGACACAGTCAATATTAGATGCGATTTTATTAATTTTAATTTTGAAAAAATCTTTTTGCAAAAGTAACTAATACAAATGTTAACAATATTTTGTAATCAATGCATGTATTAGAAAGAAGAATATAATATTTTCATATAATTTAATAAGTTAATTAATGTATTTTCTTTTTCTTAATTCGGAAAATAAATCTAAATCATCCATATCTTTAAAATTTTTACATTTCAGTAAATTATCAAAAAAGGACTATTGTTTCTTTGAACTTTTTGAAATTAAATAAAAACTAAAAAAGACTTTTGATTTTTTTTTTTTTTTTTTTTGGGAATTATTGAAATCTACTCTCAAAATGATTTAGTATAGAAAGGAATTTTTTTGATGTTCTGATTTCAACAATCTTTGCATCAGTTGTAGAAAAGTTTGAAGAGGCAATCAATGCTTCTTTTTTTTTTTTTGTTATTATTATTTTTTATTCTTTCCTTCTTCTTCTAGTGATAAGAACAGTTATGTTCTCCGGAAAATAGTAATAAAATTGGAGAGCCCTTTTAACGACTCTAGGTTACGAGAGAGTTTCTATTTACATCCTAAAAAAATAGATTGCATACTCTATTACTTTGAGCATCTCAATAATAATTTAAAATTTTATTTATTTGTTTGGACACTGTTATTTAAATATCTGACATGGATAGGCCCACAAGGCATACGGCCCACGGCAAACCACCCCGAACCCATCGCTTGGGGCCAATGGCACAACCCGGTTGACAAGGCCCAGAACAGCTGGAGGCCACCTAGACATGAAGGGCCAACGGCATTTAGGCACACGGCAGGTGGGACACGGGCCACATCAGCAGACAAAGATCTGCAGAGTTATTATCACAACACATCACCATTAATGCGACCCATCACAGCATTTATTACAACAGCACTCCCCGCCGGAACAGAGCCTCCATCACCCTAAACAAGATGAGCTATGGCACAGGCTTTCGGCGAAAAAAAGCACGTCACAGGAGACAGGAAAAATGATGACAAAAGGATATAAGCAAGGATAAGAGGAAAGAAAAAGGGGAAGTTATCTCTCTCTTGATCTCTCGATATACAGTTTTTCATACTCTGCTCTACTAATTCTGGCACCGGAGGGTTCACTGGGGGACTACCCCGTTCCCCCCCCGAACTTGCATGCAGGTCATCTGACGGAGTCTCCTTCTTGAGCCGGAGCCTGAAGAGCCTGGGCCGGTCCGACCCATCCACCCGGGAACCGATACCTCATCAGTTGGCGCCGTCTGTGGGAAAGTACTGGTTTATTCGCGCGGTAGTTGTGTTCACTACCGCCGGAGCCCTCCCTCCTCACTATCACCTCTCCTTTTTGCCCATCTAGGTGTATGGTCACGACTAGGTCCATGGCTTCTCACCACAACGCCTCCGGTCACCAAACAGACCCCTCCCACCCAATCAATCCACCACAATACATCATCGAGCTCACCAACAGCATTAACCGCATGGCCGAGCAAAACCAGGCCCTGATCAATGCGTTACTCCAAACAAACCCCCCCGTTCCACCTCCAAACGTTCCACCCAACCAAGGAACAGCCCCAGACCATCTCGCTCCACAGCCCCCTCCACCTAACCCAGAAGGTTCGCAGCACCTTCCTCCCCAACATGAAAACATACCACCTCCGCGCCCGCCGGTTGCAGTACTGCCTCCTGAGGGGGAAGCTAGCAGCGTCCAGCCTCCATTAGCCGACCATGGCGACAACACCCCCCTCTGGGACGCTGAAATCCGAGCTATGAAACTCCAACTACAAGGGGTCATGCAGAACATCCAGCACAAGCCCTCGGCCACCGCCAACTCACCTTTTGTTGCCTCCATCCGCGACAAACCATTGCCTGCCAAGTTCAAGATGCCTACCATTGACTCCTTCGATGGCACGACGGACCCAGTCGACCATCTGGAAACCTACCGCACCCTCATGGTCCTCCATGCCTTCCCTGATGAGATCATGTGCCGAGCTTTTCCAGTGACACTAAAGGGATCAGCTCGGCTGTGGTTTAGCCAGCTACCGGCGGAATCCGTCTCCGCCTTTCAACACCTCAGTGACTCCTTCCTGAGCCATTTTATTGGAGCCCAGCGTCAGAGGCGCCCGGCCACCCAGCTCCTTAACATTCGTCAGACTGAGGGGGAGTCGCTCCGCAGCTTTGTCACCCGTTTCAATACCGAAGCCCTTCAAGTAGCGGAAAATGACGACAAGGTCATCCTCACCGCCTTTATGGCCGGCCTGCGGTCGTCTGACTTCCTCTTCTCCCTCTCCAAAAACCCCCCAACCACCATGGCAGCCCTACTGTCCAAAGCTCAGAAATACATGAATGCAGAAGATTCCCTGGCCGCTCGACAAGAGCCGACCCCTAAAAATCCGACTCCCAGAGAGAAGAGGAAAGACTCCGAGCCCAGAACCGCCCAGTATAATGACCGCCCCCCCCCCCGAACTGACCGATCGATTCCGACCCGACCGCCCGGTCGGTTCGAGCGGTACACCCCTCTCAACTCCCCTATGGATCACGTCCTCAACCAGATCCAGCGGGACTACCCCCTCAAATGGCCCCTACCGTCCCGAAACCCTTCCACCCGGAAAGATCAGTCCAAATACTGCCGTTTCCACCAAGACCATGGCCATACCACCGATGAGTGCATTAACCTCAAAGACCAGATCGAGACCTTCATCCGCCAGGGCCGTCTCAGCCGATTCACAGACCCCCGTCCCCCACAGAGACAAAGAACTGACCATCCCAGGAACAATCGCCGACGCACACCGCCCCGCAATCCAGCCCCACCAAACGAAGGCCACGATCGCCCCCCACCACAGCCTCGGCCTCCGGGCAATCCCCCCCCACCAGTCGGCGAAATTAGAGTCATTTCAGGAGGCCTTGCTTGCGGGGGGCCATCCCGCTCAGCCCAGAAGGCAGAACTCAGAAAAATCAGACAAGGCTCAGACAAAGCAGTAACGACGGTGGACCGACCTCCCAAACAGTCAAAACAATGGATCGAACCCATCACCTTCACTGATACCGACTGTGCCGGAGTCCGTTACCCACATGACGACCCCCTTGTCATTTCCGCCATCCTCTCCAACTACAAAGTCAGACGAGTCCTCATAGACAACGGCAGCTCTTCAGACATCATCTTCCTCAATTGCTTCCGCCAACTCAAGGTTGGGGAAGAGAGCCTGTCCCCTCTCCAAACCCCTCTGGTCGGCTTCACCGGAGACCGAGTGACCTCCATCGGCTCCATCGATCTGCCTATCACCATCGGTGAGCACCCGCGGCAGACCACTAAGCTGCTCACCTTCCTCGTGGTCGACTGCCCCTCCGCTTACAACATCATCCTTGGCCGCACAGCCCTAAATACCTTCCAAGCCATCACTTCCACATACCATCTGGCCATGAAATTTTCCACCGACCTCGGCGTCGGAACCGTCAAAGGCGAACAAACCACAGCCAGGGAGTGTTATGTCGCCTCACTCAAAGAAGTCAAGCTAAAAGAGGCCATGATCATCGAAGGGCTTGACGTCCGAGACGAGGACGAGCTGGTCAGAGGTGAACCTGTAGAGGAACTTGTTGAAGTCAACATTGATCCCACCAATCCAATCAGAACCGCCAAGATCGGCAGCCAATTACCCGCTCAAGCCAAGGCCGACCTTACTGCCCTCTTAACCGAGCACAGAGATGTATTCGCCTGGACTCATTCTGACATGCCAGTCATCGACCCCTCCTTCATAACCCATCGCCTTAGCATCGAACCCCATTTTCGACCCCACCGCCAAAAGCAGCGCATCTTCCATCCGGAGCGCAACACCCTTATAGCCGCCGAAGTTAA